>NC_092189.1:4478332-5678332 GCF_043641665.1 Enoplosus armatus
TCAGTCATCTCCTCCCTCGTCTCATTTATTCGTGTAATTGTACCAAGGTGCCACATTTCATTTGAAATGGATTCATTTAAGTTTGCAAGGCCTCAAAGAACTTTTTTTCTCTTCCTCTTCCTCTTCTCGTCGTCCTCCTTTTTCCATTTGTTTCCTCTATCGTAACTCAATGGTAACTCGATAAGGGGAAACATTACCTACTTTCTTATTTCCTCTCCTAATGTGGCTCTTTTGCTCATCCACATGTGCTTCCTTTCTGTCCCTCCCTCTATCTGTCCATTCATCCATCCATATATATATATATATATATATATATATATACACACACACCTCTTCAGGAGTTATTATGGTTAATAGGAAGGCAAATCTGTTCTGCTTCCCAGGGAAATGGGACTCATTACTTCTTATTAAGTACTTCATGTCAAAACGACTCCCTCTTCCTGACAGTTCCACATTCTTTCTTCTTCTTCTTCTTCTTCTTCTTCTTCTGCTTCACATGTCATTTGTCTTTTCCCTCATGGGCCCCACTCATGTTTGTCTTTCTGTTTCCTGACCTGATATACAAAACCAAGCGACCCCTTTTTTAAACATATTTCAAGAATTTCAGACCGGACTGACACGCTGAGGCTCATTTCCATGAATCAACTGCACATGGCCCAAGCACAGCGAGCGTGTCAAGAGGCACATGGCAAGAACTATAACACAGTTGGAAATGGTACTGTAACTGTGCTGAGCCTGGCCTCCAGCCTGACCAATCAAATCCCATTTTTTTTCCCCCCTTCTCTTTAAGATAGTGCACTCTGTTCCAGGGCGCTCTGACCGTTTGGTGATAGAAAGTCCGAAGCAGCTCTGCCACAAAAGGTATCTCTTAGAGGAAACCGATGTCGTCAGGTCAGTTAAATCAAAGTAAACTGGATGGAAAGGTCTAATATATTTAGTTAACCAATCATTTCAACTTTTGGGAAGAAGAAAGCTACTCCTACCCTTAGAATTATTTTCCAACTTGAAAGGTTCATATAAAAACGGAGCAGGCATGAATGGTGGGTGTCTGAGGCGAAGTGTGACGGCCTCCGCCACCTAAAGTCGTAAAAATAGCACAAGTGCACCCTGTGGTGCTGACCTGTCTGTGGTCCACCAAATGACCAAATTGGCAGAGCACCCCGGCAGCGAGGACGCTCCTTTGAAAGAGAATAAAAGAGGACATCTGATGGGTTGTTTCGCCACTAAACCTGTCCACACCAAGTAGCTGTTCCTCTTAAGTCGACCCCATTTCAGACATGCTGCAGGTTCACCAAGTAGCCATGCAGCTCTCTGTGCACCCAGTCACCTCCATCTGTGAAGGAAGATCAGATCAAAGGAATTTAGGTTGAGTGAGTGTAGATAGGGCTGGGCGACACAACCATAACTACATCATTTTATCCAACATAGCAAATGTTCCATATACTGGAGCTAAATTTCCATCTGCGGTCCCCGGTTGGCACATTTACAGTCGATTGCATGCATTGTTGATTGTGAATGCAGTCTAATCAGTCATGTTTACTGAAATATTATAAATACAAATGCAGTGATGTAATGATAACGGGGCAGTCAGAGAGGCAGCCAGAAGACGGGATAAACCAGCTAAAATGTTAGAGATGTGTCCAGCTTTGGGAAAAGAGATTGTAAGAATCTGTTGTTGTTGTTGTTGTTGTTGTTGTTGTTGCATTCATGTTCTGTTCCAAATATTTGCTCATGTTTGGTGACTTTGCTCATTAGTCTTTATTATTCTAGGTTGTAATCAACGTCACATGCTGCTACAATGAAAGAGGTCCCAGCGTGGACTGAGGAGGTTTTGTGCTAAAGTGTGTACACCAATGGATCCTGAAAATATGATAATGTTGTGATGAACTGAGTCGTTATTGGTAGTTATGGTTAACCCACCTTTTACCACGTATTCCAAACCTTTTCATTGCTTTGTTCTTCCTTTTTTTTTTTTTTTGAGATTTGCGTTCCTCCCAGCATGTATACACGGTGATTTTGGACAGGTGAGACTTTTGTTCGACACTAACTGGCTGCCAGTCACATGACTCTCCAGGGTCTTTATCGAACAGTCTGAAAAACAGTTATTTTGTTATTACTGTTTCTTTGTCACCGTCCAACAAAAACCAACCCTCCACACAAACACTGCCAGGCACTCATTGTCACTACAATGCACAAATTTAGTTAAATGATGTTTTCGCAGCAGCAGCAGCAGCAGCAGCTTTGGTTTTAGTAAATGTCACTTGTTTCCTTCTTTTGTTCAACAATATGGGCTGTTTGAAAGAATAGTCACGAATGTGTGTGTGTGTGTGTGTGTGTGTGTGTGTGTGTGTGTGTGTGTGTGTGTGTGTGTGTGTTCTCATATAAGGGTGAATGCATTTCAGTATGTTTGGGAGCATTAGACAGAGGGCAGATTGTGGTCAACTCCATTTATTCAGCACTGACTCTTGTGTGTGAACGTGTGTGTGTGTGTGTGTGTTAATATGAGGTTGAGTGTGTCACTGTGGGTGTTATATGTGTGTTTGTGTGCATGTTGTCCTTGTGTGTGTATGTGTTGTGGCACTACAAGCCTTGTATGCTGATAGATGCCGTTGTAACTCCATTGCACTGAATGAAGGCCATAACCCACACGTGCATTACCATATTCATACATCTCACAAAATAGATTGCTTTAGTGTGTGTGTGCGTGTGTGTGTGTGTGTGTGTGTGTGTGTGCGTGCGTGTGTGTGTGTGTGTGTGTGTGTGTGTGTGTGTGTGTGTGTGAGAGTGTGTGTGTGGTGTAGACTCCACTGGTTTGTGCAAGAGTGCAACTCATTTTGAGGAGTCATTTTGAAAATGGCAAACACACTCGGCCGCTCTCACGCGTCTTCTTGCTCTCATTCACACACACACACACACACACACACACACACACACACACACACACACACACAGTATGTCCTCTCACCATACATATAAAGCTCTATCTCGGCTAAAGCCTATTTTCATAAAATGTGTTCAGAGAAAAGAAGTAGCCATCAAGTCGACTGTGTGCTGAAATTGAACATCAGCACAAAACACCGGGCTAAATGGTGAGTACTCTCTCTCTCTGTCTCTCTCCCTCTCTCTCTCTGTCTCTCTCCCTCTCTCTCTCTCTCTCTCTCTCTCTCTCTCTCTGTCTCTCTCTCTCTCTCTCTCTCTCTCACCTTCTTTCTCTCTTGTATTTCCTCCTTTTCTTTCCTTCTACTCATTTCCCACTCACCTGGGTGTAAATTGCCCTGCAGTGGTGATAGACTTGTGTGTATGTGTGTGTGTGTGTGTGTGTCTGACTCACCTCTGCTGTTTTTGCGTGTGTGTCTGTACCTGTTTGTGAATGTCAGCATCATTACCTGTGTGTGTGTGTGTGTGTGTGTTTGTGGGTCAGGTCAAGCTATTATTATGGCAGCAGCTGTAGTGGTATTGCAGGGGATTGTGGGAGGTGTGCAGACAGGCTGGGCGCTCTGAAGGGCTTTATGTTTGAGTGACAGGCTTGAACTGAATATGCTGCAGCCTGCGCAAACTACACAACTCACAGCCCTCCAGCTTTTAAATATAATAAAACAGATGTAATAAATAAAACAATGATTCAGTTGATTTTACTGGTGGAGGTTTGTTCCCAGGTCCGTTATTAAGAGTGCCACTAACAGAAACTCTTCAGTGCTGTTATATTGTTGTTCCGAGGTTTTTATTATGGAATACATATGTTTTGTTTCGAACTTGTGGCTTTTCATTCCCTGTGTTTTGGTAATCAGCATTGGTTGATTAATAAATTGTAACATTCATGAGTAAATTGAACCTTTAACCTTGAAAAACTCAAAAGGAATTATCAAGGAATGACATGCTGTGTCTTTCCAAGTCAAATAGACATCTCAATTCGTCAGTGTGAGAATACTAAGTCGTGGTGGGTGGAGCTGAATTAACGTTATTGCTGTTACAAAAGAAAATGTTGTCCAAAATGTAATGGACAACATTGAACACAGCATCAAAGTAAGACCGTTATATGATGCAAACATAAAAGTGCAAAACAAAAAGAACAGCAAAATGTACTTTACATATCGTGACTCATTTCACTGAGTGTGAGATTCAGCACCACGGACAGCGACCCCCACAAGTGGCAGTTGGCAAGCTGTCCATTGCACCCCTTCCCCACCTCCACCTTCACAAAACATCAGGAAAAATATCAACAGCACCTTACAAGGTGACACATTTCGAAACGTTTGGACAGTGACGCCCCTCCCACTGTCTTGGAGGCTGGTCTGGCCAACCTCTGCAGGCAGTTGGCCGACATGGGAGGGTCGTCTGTTGATCGAGCTCACCCGGGCCCTCAGGCTATAAAAGCTGGCCCATGTGTTCACTCCTGTCCCTCCCTTCCTACAGCTGACATCCACCCTGCTCCATCGTCTTTTGGTTTGCACCTTCAACACCTACACAGCACATTAACCACACACCCATGCACTGCTGGCAGAGCTGGCATGGCTGATCTACACAGTCCATTGTTGATTTGTGTTACCCTTAGTTTTAATGAATGACCCTTGTTTTAGTAAGTAATTCACATTATTCTACAGTCATCCTCCCTGGAACTTACTTGAAAAGTATAACCACCACAAACATAGTGAAACATTCTGCCAGTGGATCGGCATGATTCCTGTGTATTCAGTACAGCATCAACAGGCTGAAACAAGGCAATAATAATAATAATAAGATGAGTTCTCTGCAAGTAATTGAACTTTTCTGAAGCAATTTCGTTTGCTTGAGAAGAATCACTAAATAACAGCTAACGCTAAATAAAGCTAAATGAACTCGATAAAACGTCTTGCATTTGTTCTTTGCACATAAAACTGTCTTCACAGATACATTTTTGGAGGAGCCTTGATGACAACACTGTATCAGCCAAAGGGAAAAAGTAGTATAACCCAGTATTTGGTTTTGTCACTGTGCGTGTGTGTGTGTGTGTGTGTGTGTGTGTGCATCTGAATGTATTTTTATTTTGCCCAAAAAACTTTTTTTTTTTCCCAAACTGTGAAACTTTGCCATTTATCCAGGGATAATTTCATTCTGCCGTTCGGGAGCATCCATATGCAGATAGAGCTGAGGGGAATGATATATCTGCCCACGCTAACACCTCGCCCACGCATTTAATATGTCGACAGATACACGCAGCTGCACTCCCACATGCACACACACACACACACATACTGCAGGCTTATATACACACGCCCACTCATGCACACACACCCACCTACACAGATTAACACACACACACATGCGCAAGCATGAGTAGAAGCAGCGATGAATGAATTACTGGGAGTTTGCTTTTGGTTATGACCTGCAGCTACATATGGCCCCGTCGCTCTAATGTGTTTGAGTGTGTATGAATGTCCGAGTGTGTCCTGTGTTAAACATTGTCCAAAACAAAAGGCATTAGTCCAGTAGACCAAACTAATGTGATTTTCTATTAATGTGATGCCCTGGGTGCATCCCTGTGTGTGTGTGTGTGTGTGTGTGTGTGTGTGTGTGTGTGTGTGTGTGTGTGTGTGTGATCCTCTGTGTTAGGTGTTGAATGGACTGCGCTCACACCTTCAATTTGTGTCATCTCATTAATTTACCACCGCCAAGTCAGGCTGGTCTATTCATTAAATTTTAACACACACACACACACACACACACACACACACATTTCCAACACCATTCAAACCAGTTAGCCTCTCTCTCATACACACTTACAAAAACACACAAATGCACGTATGCTGAGTTTGAATTAATCACTGATGAAATGACTGCTGTTAAGTACTGTGTGTGTGTGTGTGTGCACGTCTGTGTGTATGTGTGTGTGAGAGATTGAGAGACATAGTGACAGACGTGGATGAGTACTAAATCATTTGCGAGGGTGAAAGATTGTGTGTGCAATAAATCTGCTTAGGTGTGCGTGCGTGTGTGTGTGTGTGTGTGCGTGTGTGTGTGTGTGTGTGTGTGTGTGTGTGTGTGTGTGAGCGTTGCTGCAGTAAATCCCTCCTGCCTCTGTTTGACTTAATGCATATTGCTAAATCTATAAATGTAACCAATTAAGTGTGTGGTCGTAAAAAAGCAAATGTGCGCCACAAACTCATGCAGATGAAGTCTTTAAATCTTTGGCAGTGACTTAACTCAACACAAATTACACCTGACACATGTTTACATTGACTTACAGTGGTAGCCACGGTAACAATCCACACCCAGCGTGAAACGTATGACTTCTGACTGCACGCTTTGGCAGGGGAGCAGAAACTCTACAAGGGGCTTAATGATCTTCTCTCACATCAGGATATAACTGCCAACTATACATAGAGAGATACATCACAATATCTGACCATGTTTTAAACATGTACCTGAATTTATCAAATAATAAGACATGATTTGGACCCTACCTCAAGAAACACAAAAGTACTAATAAAAGTGTTAATGCTCTGGGTGGAAATTATAGTGGTGATAGAGCAGGAGGTTTTAACTGCATTTGGCCATATTGCATGATTTTTCTTTATGTGCACAACTGCCGTTTATAAAGGGTGGAGGCCCGGATGAATGCAAACTGGGTTTAAAAAGAAGTAAAAGAGAGAGACCCCTATTGACACAAAATGGGCCGTAATAGCTCACTGGGTCATGTTGATTTTTAAAGGTGTTGCAATGGGGAAAGGTCTCCTCGCCATTTTGCTTGCACTTTCCTTTTTCGAGACGGTCCCTAACTTCAGCTCGCCATTTCTTTCGTTGACTGCCAAGTCCTGTCCGGTGCAGGCTTCGCTCTGAAAGTAACACCCGTGCAACACCTGTCAAGCTTCATCCCGCACTGCGCAAATGTCTGAATATGGAATTAAAAACTCTCGACACCTGCGTGCTTGTAGCCCATGGCCTCGTTTGTTTCAGTTTTGGCACATCTGCGTCATGAAAAGTCCTGCTGCTCTGGCTACTGGCGGTTGTAGCAGTTCATCACATGACTTTTTTTTACTACTGAAGAAAAAGTCTGAATCTGATCAGTATTAACCAGCATCTTCGGTTATAAGAAGCACCTTTTTTATATGGACAACCCACATCCTGACACCATTGTGAGTTAGCAGTGTGTGTGTGTGTGTGTGTGTGTGTGATGTCTGTTTGCTTTGATTTGGCTGAGCTGACTGGTGTCAGGGAAAAAAAAAACAATATTACAGCAAAAATTTGGATGATGTCCGATTTGGTTCAGAGCACATTACCTGTTCATATTTCGATAACGCATTTGTATAATATACACACGAGCGATCGCCAGTATTGCATAATAATCAAACGAGAGGGAAACAATAAGGACGAGAGGCTGAGGAGGTATTTCCTGGGCAGATGGCACATCCAGAGGCTTTATTGCTGCGAGGTAGAGGCTGTGATTCAGAGGGAAGGCCTTGTGGCAAGTGCCTGAGGGCTTCAGTTGAAACAGAGCACGTCTTATCTGAGCCTCAGACCATGAGGGGGGGAGAAAAAACAGGAAGTCAGAGGAGCAAAGATCAGAGAGAGAAGAGAAAAAAAAGGGAAGGAGTGGAGAGGGAGAGGGAGAGAGGGTGGGCCGTGGGGGAGGAGGGAAGTCCATTTGGGAAAGCTCCTTGTCATTTTCCATCCCGACCTCTACGTCTCACCAGCTCCTCCTTGTCTTCCATCTACAACTTGTTTTCCCGTTCGTTCCGGTTGACCTGGTCCCACCCCGACTTCGCCGCCGCGCACTTCCTCTCCTCTTTTCTCTCTTTTAGTGCGGGCTCGACCTCCTCTTCCTCCTGTGTTTCTCTGCATCTCCACCGTCACGTCTCTCTCCCACTCTTTCTGCAGTGATTGCTCTTTTGTCCTCTCTCTCTCAGTTACAAGCAAGATATAAATAGCGGGAAAAGGCAAACATTGTGGTGGCGAAATTGAAATTAAAACAGAGAAAACGGATTAGTTTCTCTGCCTTTTGATTCTTTATTTCAGACGTTCAATTATAACTCCTACACTTTTTATTTGTGTCACTCTCTTCTCTGTGTATGCCTTTGACATACATAAAGTATAACATTTTTCTCCTCCAACACACTCACAGTAGACAGCACACACACACACACACACACACACACACACACACACTTTCTCAAATTTATATTCAATGTTTTTATTGCCTGAAGGTAAAGAACAATATTGCCAAAGACACAATATAAAACAATCTCCCTGTCACTCACTCTCCTTCTCTCTCTATCACTCGTTCTCCCTATCAAGCATTTTCCTCTGTGCAAAGAAAAGTTTCATATCTTATATATAAAGTCTTATAGGGGTGTTTTTGATGATTGCTCATGTTTTGTTTCCCAACCTATTTGAGTTTCCTGTTCCCCTTTTTCCATTAATCTTTCTTGTATTTGGAGTGTGCCCGCTGTATCATATATATATATATATCTATCTCCACATTCTCAATATCTCTCTGTCTCTTTTTGTTCCTCTCTCCTCACAGTGGACGGATGCATAGACTGGTCGGTGGACCTGAAGGAGTACCATGTTCTGGCCGGTGAACCCGTTCGGGTGAAATGTGCTTTGTTCTACAGCTACATCCGGACCAACTACACCATGGCCACCAACGCCAAGCTGCGCCTCATCTGGTACAAGAACAAAGGAGATGCAGAGGTAAGATGACTTGGAGTCAGAGCTGAGGAGGTGGGTATGGAAGCCCCCCCCCCACCCACCCAACTTAAAAGGCAACCACACGGAATCACCCGGCACCCCGATAATTCCTACGTATTCGCATGCATACATACATACATGTACGTACACACACATATACACATACATATCCTGTACCCTCTCTAAGATGTTTGAAAAAATTGGCACATTTTGCTTGGGACGTTATTTGCCCTGGTGGTCACATTCTCAAAGGCAGCCACTCTGGAAGCTCTGGCCTATGTGGACTCTTCCGGTTGCGTAGAATAAGCCCGACCACTGCAAGAAAAATCTGTTCCTGTCAGTCCAGACTCTGCTTTAGTAAGCCTGATGGCAGAGGACATTTGTCCCCTCACAGACATAACTGTGGGGATTTCTGGTAGAGGTCGTTTGAGCCATCCTTTGAGGTTTTTCAGTACAGTGGGACAGTCCTTTAGAGCATGGAGGAATGTGCCCACGTCTGTCTTACATTTGCAACATGTATGGTCCCGGGCTAAGCCCATTTTTAAACGGCTTCAGAGATGTATAATAATATCTATGTACAGTTTTCTATTGAATAAACTTACTTCTTGCATCCCTTGTAGCCCAACCTACATTTCAGATCACATCCTGTCGTACGTCTGTGTCCCTCGTCTCACTACCAAGATCCTCTTGCCATATAGTCTCAAGCTTTCACACATTCTAGTTTGAATATTTGACATTTTCCTATGAAATATTGAGGCAGAGTGTAAAGTACGAGGAGAACTTAGAAACTCTTGAACCTTATTCTCTTCTTCCTCTTCCCTTTTCAGTCCAAAGACACATCCTACACTGCTCTTCAGCTTTGAATACTTCCAGAAATCCTGTTTATCAGTTAGATGAAATTGTTCTTTAAGGTCCTCAAATTACATAAATGAGCCATCTCAGTGGAGATCGCTGACATTACGTATCCCTTTTACCTACCATGTATCCCATGGGTACGTGTGAGGGTTATTCCATATGGAGGAGCCCTGGCCTTACTGGAAGAATGTTAAAAATATGTACTCAGTGGATGGTAGGCAATCTTCCTGGATACTTTGCAGTCATGGGGGGGGGGAAACATGTCAGGTGGAGGTAACAAATACGCAATTTATTCTGACTGAGAAAAATCTCTCCCATTAAAGTTAACGCAAAATGCAAAATCCAAAATGGCCTCCTCACCACAACGTTGCTGATTAGTATAGTCTTATTTTTGGGATCAGGGCCAGAAGTAGAATGCAAAATGGAAAATGTGCAACCTAAATATGAAATTGGTGACTCAGACTGTAAGTTTACATTTGAATTTGAATTTGAATTATCTCAAGATTTTTGAAGAACGGCAGGATTATCCCAGGCATGTTTCAGTGAGCAGGATACACTGTACCATCAGAAAGTCATCCAGTCCACTGCTTGTCATTTCATTCATTCAATCACTCAACCTTCATCTAAGTCTCGAAGAATCATTGAGGGCATGCCCTCATTTTCAACGATGTCGAGAGTAGAACAGAATACATATATGCAAAAGAAAATAGAAAATAAATTATGATGATAATAATTATTATTATCATTATTAATGAGATAATAAACAGACAACAGAACACAGTGTCACAGCAGTGTCCCAACACCACATGCTAATTCTGAACAGGTTTTGAGTATAGAGTGGGTTCACACTGTAAAAGTACACTGAAAACAGTCTGTATGCACACTAAAAAAAAATGGATGTGTGATTGATGGTGGTGAAACACCTCCAGCAACACATGAGAAAATGAAGTCTGTTGAGTTTCTGCATACTAACTGCGAGAACATTGGACCATAAAGATACTATCTATTGTACATACTGTAAAAAGTGTGAAATTAGGATCCAGTAAAGTCTGTACTTTGGACTTTGGGCTTGCTTGTGTTTGAGTAATAGCCAATACACAGAAACTAGAGGGACTGATAAATCATACTGTGGTCCCATGTGCTATGATATAACGTTGCCCCCCTTTCCCGGCAGTGTGGATTCTATCTGACGGGTAAAACAGGATTTAGCTGGATTACATTCAGACCTGATGATACGTGTAATATGCATGTTCGGCTCTATTTGATTGTTACCCATGTTAATACAAGATAGGGCTAATTCATGTATGTCTCTTTACTTAATAATATCTAAATGACATTGTTTTATTATTGCTCTGACGTTGTCTTTGCGTCGTGTCCTTTAGGAGCCGATCATCTTCTCAGGTCATAGGCTGAGTAAAGAAGACGACTCCATCTGGTTCAGATCTGCCGAAATGGAAGACAATGGATTCTACACCTGTGTACTAAGGTAAGCTGTGCACACAGGGCTGTTCTAAATTCATTTCGACCAATAACTTGACACTGTCATGAGTCAGCCCTGAAGTAAAATGAGTAAAAAAAAAAAACAGGTTTGCGGTGCAACCTAGACTCTCCAAGGAAGCACAGTTTAAGATTATTTCTGGTTCGGCTGGATGCGTTGCTCATAACACTTCGTGAATCCCACATAAATACTGCTCCTCTCCCCAGATGGGAGCGAGGTCAAAGTACACTGAGCGCAAAACACAGACTTTATTTTGAAGTTTCACTTCCAGCCGCAGCACATTTGCTTCATAAGACTAAATCAACACAGCAAGGATTTCACCAGCATGCAAACAAAATATTTTTGGCCCGACTCTGACATGCAGCAGTGCTCTCGGAGCTGCCTCGGTATTGTTGATTACATCACATGGGAACAACCTTGGAATAGGATTTTTTTAACTTTGAGTGTTCTGTCTCTGCCCAGGTGGCTCATTTACATTGCATGGGCAAATCGCAGCGCTGTTTTCGGTGTTTGAGTAAAAAACAATGTGGGGTTTTATTCGAAACTGCTCAGTATCCATTTTGAGAAAAAAAAAAAGCCCCCTGCCCTCAGATATCAATATTATGAAACTCAGATGAATGGTCAGTGGCACATGAGGAGTCTATCTTCAAAAACGATTTTATCATTACTTTATTACATTAGCTGAGGTCTGTTTAGAATATCAAAACATTTCTCCTGTGTCTAGGTATTGCAGGTGTGTGTGTGTGCGTGTACACACACACACACACACACACACACACACACACATACGCATATTTGCCCTGTTAGTTATGTGGAATGCTGCCAGTTTAGTAAATTGAATATTTACAATATGGCTGTTGGCAATGCAGCAGAATTTGGCCTTTAGGGATATATGTGTGTGTGTGTGTGTGTGTGTGTGTGTGTGTGTGTGTGTGTGTGTGTGTGTGAATTTGTTTGATATTATGGCGGTGGTGGTGTGGTACCAACTTGTGTGTACCAGTTGGCTTTGTAGCCTAGAACAAGGCTTACGGTCTTGTTTACCTGCAAGTGGATGGTGTGTGTGTGTGTGTGTGTGTGTGCGTGTGTGCGTGTGTGTATAATGAACTGAATTAAAATATGCCCTCTTGTAAATCTGTACAAAATAAATATTACCCCTACAGTCAGCCAATATCCATAGGGAAGAAGGGTAGTTTTCAAACCTGGCTAATTTATTTTGTGTTTATTTTCAGTCAGACTCAAAGACAACTATTTGAAAGCGGCAGCTGTATATGGAACAAAATATAAGATAATATACAGTATGTGATGACAACCGAGTGAACTGCTGATAAAGGCCACGCGAGTGGTTGAAAGCCCTGGGAGAAGCGAATAAGTGGAGCTGAAGTTTATTGGGTTTTTTTTTTTTGACAAACCGTTTTCAAGATCAAGAATGACCTTGTACGCTCAACGTGGGTCTCATGTTTGTAGCTTTAGCCATTTGTGAGAATTAGTTTGTATTATCGCTGTGATCTCCGCAGTATCACAACAACAAAAAAGTCTGGCAGGGCAAGACACACGAGCAGGCAAACAATCATTCAAATCACACAACCCAAGCTGTCCTTCGTAAACAACCGTCCCAGTACAGAGCGACTTCCTGGAACAACTTTAACCCACAATACTAAATAGTAAATAGTTATTATTGCCAACAAATACAGTAGTTTTAGATGATCCGGCTAAACTGTTTGTTTACAACCGGACTTCATTGCAACAAGGTTGCCCCTTTCCCCAAAATCTCCACAATGACTTTGGTGAGTCATCAGGACCGATAGGAGTGATGGCCCAGGCCCAGGCCCAAGTTGAAATGAACCAGAATTATTCTTTAACCAGAGGGGATATCAAATATTTGATGTGTGATCTTTCCTCTTTGTTTCACTCCGTCCCTCATCTGCCTTTGGATCTACAGAATCTGTAGAATCTTTGGCTGCACCAGAGGAGCAGCTCTCCTCTGGTTTTATGCCATAAATCACCATCTCCCCCTCTCGACTCTGTTTGTCTTCCTCCTCTGCATCTGGCACCTTCACCACCTTCGCTATCCCCTCCATCACCTCCTCCCTCCTACTCCTTTTTTGCTTTCTCCCACACCTAATCTTCTCTCCCTTCATCTCACCAGCTGCCTCCATCTTCTCTTTCTCCCCATCTCCTGTTTCCCTTCCTCTGGCTTTTTGCTTCTCCCTCCTCCACCTTCCTCCCTCCTCTCTCTCTCTCTCTCTCCCCTCCTGCTTCTCCCTGTCTGCACCCGATTCTCTTTACCTCCCCTCATCACACCCCACACCCCCTCCTCTGCTCTCCTCCCACCTCCTTTTCCTGCCAGAGCTTGACACCTATCCTCCTTAATAAGCTCCCTCTCCCTCTCTCTCTCTCTTTCTGTCTTTCCCTCGCTCTCCCAGCATGACAACCTAATTAGGGCTTGGTGTCTGTCATTGTCTCAGGGTCTCTTATTAACACACACACACACACACACACACACACACACACACACGTTCACACACACACAAAGAGGCACAGCACCTCCTATCCTAGTGGGGAGCCTACCTACTGGATCCTATTATATTACTAGTATAATGTATTTAATGCCCTTGATCTGATGTATATTGTTGTTGTTATTATAAGGAAAGCTTCATATACAGTATGTTGCCCTTTATATACGCTTATAGTTCCCCATTTCAACCTGACACTCCTGTTCTGACTGAGGGGTGAAGTCGGGTTTATGCAGGGGCAATATAAACATCAGATTCACCTCAGTTGCAGCCGCAACCTGCCTTTGATAAATAAAATGGTTGTAATCTTGTAAAAAAAAAATGTGCAGTTTGATACTTCATTTATCTCCATATGCGGCCAAGGTTCAAAAACAGCTCTTCTCTCCAACATGTCAACTTTCCAGGAATTGGTGTGATGTTTCATGTTGACGCCCACGCTGCTTGCACATTTAGCAAATCACTATAAATTGCTTGCCTCTGTCACAGTCATCAACAGTTAATTATAAGAGAAACAAGGCAAAGAATAGACCCAGACAATATGTTGTACAGTGGAACAACAACATAAGGATGGCCAAGGAGGCTGTTGAGTCATTGTATCACTGTTTCACCATATATACTGTACATGTTTCCAGGTGATGTCTTTGGGAGATGTACGTGCATGCAGGGGGTAGAGAATGACAGGTAGCTTGTGTGGATATCAACATGAAAAGTCATTTTTGTGCCATAAACTGCACAAATCGCAAAGTGGTCCGTGCAAAATGTTCAATTTCCCAAGAAGGAAACTTCCCTTTCAGCTCAAGAGTGTATCATTAGCTATTAGCATCTCGTGATCTGGTCACGGTCCTGGATTTTAATAAGGTGGCGCATAGTCTCGCACAGAAAGTGGTGAGGAAGAAATGCCTGTTTCAAAGTAAGACAGCTCACACTGAGAGTTTATGGCTGTTTAATGAATGCTGCAACCGTTTGTCAAACTCCATTATCAATGCTTTGGTGAGCAGTTTGATGTGCGTTTAGAGTTTAAGCGTTGAACTCAGTTAGAAGGCTGACAGAGGAGCAGAATGTCGGCTTTTGGGTGCAAAATGCGTCCGATTTGTAATCTTTTTCGGGAAAAAAATCAAACAAATGTGTGGCATATCTGGCATGTATCTCGTGTCTGCTTTGTTTCAATGAGAAAAAGCAGGAGTTTCATACTTGCTGACGTTCAACTTCTTTTAATGCTAACATGGCTTGTGCCTTAACCCACTGATACAGTTCATTTCTCACTTCCCCCGAGTGCTAACTTTCAGTTGACATTATTTGACTATTTGATTGGCGAGCTGCTTTTTCTCACTGGTATATCATGTTAGCTAGCCCCGGCCAAAAGATGTCTATCAATGTATACCATGTAGTTAAAAACGTTTTGGGAAAGCGAAGATGAGTGCCGTTTACAAATTGGCTTGAAACATTATTTTACTGGTTTCCAGTAAGTTACTTTTTTTTTTTTTCTAAATAGTGAGAATGTCCATATATAAGTCCATATATAAGTAGCCAGACCTACCTCCACACTGCGGAGAAAGCTCTGGCTCAACCCACTGTCATTCCTTGCAAAATGGTAACACGCAGACAGAGGAAGGGGGGGAGAGTTCTGACTGAAATGGTCGGCCAATGGCGGACTTACCCCAACAGCCTGCATCCGATGAGTCAGACTGTATACGAGCTATCACGGCATCGTGGCAATGGGTTCTCCACCCCTCTGCTGTGTGCACACCCTTGATTGCTTGTAAATGGGAAACCTGTCTATATTGGTCCACATACCCTGCTGTGCATTCACTTACCTCGTACTCTCTGCTCATCCATCCATGCATCTGTCCATGCCTTATCTTTGTCAGTGCTGATAGATGTGTGTGTGTGATGAGAAACCTGCACCATCTCTAGCGCATTAACAAGCCATGACAGAGAGGGTCAAGGGGAAAATGACAAGTTTCCATGGGATTTTCTGTCCACCATACCTTGTATAGTCTTCTATTACTCGGTCCCTTTATGCCCCCCACTGCAGCCATTTTGCTTCTCTCCTTTTAAAGTGTTACACTGCTCTTTACAGATCTCTACTCTGTACCATGATGCCATTTCCTTGGTGTGGTTTGTCTGTTCAGCTGGTGTGGCTGCCACTGGTCATGATAACTACCAACTTCTTCTATATATTTCAAAAAAAACATCATTTGCATCACATCTCCAAGTGTGTGACATAAGCATGTGACATATACAGTGTGGTGATAGCCCAGTTTACAGCAGGAGGGTCTCTTCCCTCTCTGCCAATGTGTCCAGACAATGCTGTCTGGACACAGAGTGATATAATCTTCTGATGAGTTCACTCAGGAGTCATTCCCAGAGAGAGGCATAAAACAAATGCGATGAAGGAAAACTGAATATTATAAGAATCAAGACACAAAAAAATCTCTTCTTAGATATAAGGTAGAACTCTGTTCATTCACACTCAGTTTTGATCCTTTTCATGACCTCTACAAAGAGGCCCTGCCGCCTTTAATTCATGCAGTATGCCCTGGATCAGCCCCGAGCTTTATAGCTGCTGGCAAATGATATGTCCTATTCTCACTGAGGTCACCGACAAGCCCCTGAAGCACTCAGGCATCCTGCCTTCACTTTGTTGTAGCCAAGGATATCAGTCTGACTGAAGACAGCTGAGTGTTGTTGAGTGCTTCCTGAAAACATCAACGCATTTGATGTAATTTGTAGTTTCTAGACAAAACATTGTAGCCTGGTTTCAGTCCTCTGAGACACTGTCCACATTCATTCAGTGTTCGAATAGGGCTGATGTCCCCCCCCCCGGTTGGAGAAACCACTCAACGAATCACGAAGTTTGTAAGGGGGATTGAGAATGGGATCATTTTTCCTACATAGCTAGCTACCTAACAACATCCCTGACAAATAGTAACCGAAAAATGGCCACAAAATGGTGACAAACATGGAAAAGGGTGTTGTAAGTCAACTTGAGAAACAGTAACTCTTAAATCTGCAGCTTTCTTAGATCTTAGGAATCTGAGACAGAGAATGAGTGGGCCTCTTAGGTAAGGAGTTTAAAATGAACTTTCAATTTGAGGGTCACTTTTCAACATGTGTCAGTGTCTACTCAGTACTTGGACTGACTTGATTATAGGTGGATACAAATACAGGACCCATAAGAGAGGTATCTCAAGAACTAGGTTTGAGTAAATCAGACTGCTGAACTCGGCGTACCTTATTGAGATGGTTGTCCAAGAATTCATCCACATATCCCCTCGCTTTACAACGATCACAGAGGTCTTCAGCTTGTGCCTCAAAAGATTCATCGGAATTACAAATGTGTCCAATCCTCAGGAGTTGACTATGTGGTAGATGGTTATCTTTAATGCTGGTGAATGATAACTGCTGAATTGTAGCAGAGTTTAAAATGATGTCTGCCTGTTCTCCTCAGTCTGCCACAGTGTTTGTTTTTTGTTTTTTAACTGCCACTTGGGGAGGCCAAAGTGGAACATTTACAAATCCTTTCAAATGTCCCCAAATGATATGCTTTTTGTTTTCGAGAGATCTCGCGTCTTTCCTGAGGGCTCAACATTAACAATCCATTCGTTGACGTGAATTCGATACAAATCTCAAAATCTCACTGGTATTCCTGTAGTAATAATCACTCAGCGTATAGGTGCTCTGTGTAGAGCTCCTATATATGACAGGTTTGATCCGTGGCGGTGGTGGTGGTGGTGGCGTCTGCATTTCCTGCCCGATAGAGGTGCACAGAAGAGGACAGATGGTGATAATCGAGCCGGTTCCATTAACAGCTTGTCTCCTTTCTCACATATAATTATCCTGTGGGATTCTCTTCTATAGAAAATGACTCCTGGTTAACCCATTCTGGCTTGGTTATGGTTGGAGCTCTAAAAAATGAGTTTTTCATCTTATTTTAATGATTTTTTCCGTGGAATAAAATACTGCAGGGCGTATTGCTGCCCCCGGTCCTCCGAAGTTCATAAATGCTTAACTTTATATGGAATGCTGGGATCTGTATTTTACCTGTTGATTTTCAAAACACTGCAGATCCCTAGTGTCTGTTGTAGTGTGTGGGTTTGTATGTGCTAGAAAGGGCGGCCAACCTGGAGACGCTGTTATAAAACCAAAGGTGAACAAGCATTAAAGGTGGAGTGACATTCCCTCTCAGGAGACAATAACTGGAAAACAACATTGTCTGAGACATGAGGTACGGAGAACGAGAGATGTGCACTGGGAGAGGGAGAACGAAATGAAAGCAGGTGGGTGGGAAAGAGAGAGAAAGAGGAGAGGGTGAAGAGAGAGTCGAGGAGAAAGTAGGTAAATTGGAGGGATGGGGAGAGAGGGTAAATAAACGGAGAGAAAAACAGAGGGAAGCTGATAGAAAGACGGCTGAATTGTACATAGGGGCGGAGGGGGAAAGGTAGGGAGAGATGGAGGAATGAATGGAGGGGAAAAGAAAAGCAAAAATCCATTTTCTCTGCAGGTATAAGGACCTCAGAAGGGGGGAGGGCATGCTGCGACTGCCCAAGACCCCCTATACACCCACTATGATTAGGATACCAGTTCTCACACACACACACACACACACACATATATATATAGATATATATATAGAAAGGAACTGATACACACAGTGAGAGGTCTCAGTTTACTTTTGAGGCTGTAACGCAGCGAGAAAGACTTTGCACCAAACCTCTCTCCTGCAACACTCGACCATCTCTGAGAGTCTGGCAGAAAGAGAATCAAAAAGTAGATGGGGAAGCACACACACACACACACACACACACACACACACACACACACACACACAGAAGAGGACAAAGAATGAGAAAGACAGAGGACAAACTGATAGTGAAAAGGACTTTGAGAGAACAAAATAATGAGTGTTAGATAGTGAACAAGGCAGCGTGAGATGAGAGATTTCATGCCTCTGGCTTTGCCCGTTCTTCAACACATCGCATTAGATGGAAATGTAACATGTTCTCTGTGTGGGAAAATGACCGACTGGCTGGCTGAAAAGCTGGCTGGCCTCTGGCATAGTGAATTTGTGAATTGGTTGGCTGGCTGGCGGGCCAGTTGGGTGGGTGTGTGGCTGTTACATTTGTTGACATCTTGGCAGGACACTTGGCTTGGTAGGGTTGGTGGCTGTTTGGTTTTGTTGGCGGGGAAGCAAGCAGATTGGCTAGCTGGCTTGTTGATGGGAAATGACTGACAAGGTGGCTGTTTTTCTGGATGTTTGACTATCTGATGGTTGTTAGGCTGACCAACTCAATGGCTAACCGGTTAGTTCTCTGGCTATTTGACTGTGTTAGTGGTAAGACTGTCCTCGCAAGATTTGCCCTGTAGAGGTAGAGAGTTAGGGCACAAACAATGAGCAGCAACGTCCCCAGTTCGAATCCTGTCAGGGGCATGCCATCCCCCGTCTCTCTCTCCCCTCATTTTCCCTTCATCCCTCTACTGTCAAATTCATAATGAAGGTGTAAGATGTCCTTAAAGAAAAGGCCTCTGAGGAACTTTTCCAGGGATCCAAGAACCATTTCAGGAACCCAGGAACCATTTTCTACATCTTCAGTCATGGGAACCTGGGTCTAAATGTAGTTTCTCAGCCATCATTCTTGGTGTCAAATAAGTCCCTGCCCAGGTGGTAGTACTTTCTGATGGCCCAGGAACTATCAGAGCCAAGTTTGCAGCGTTTGACATTGCTCATTGGTCCAACACAAACCTTGTGGTCACCACAACTTGTGTACGTTCCCCGAGTGAGCAAACATGGGTTGCCTGTTAGGATGAAGGCTGAACGCTTTTTGTGATGTTCAAAACAAAGTTATGTCGTTGATTCCGAGTAGCGAAAACAAGCTGAGAATGTGAACAGAGGAAACAAGAGAAACAAAACTTAATTTGCAGTTACATTCTAAAGCAAAAATAATCCTAAACCACTGAGCATATTGTTGCTTCTTTCACCTCTGCATGTCTCCTCAGCATCAGTTTATCACATCCAACTCAATGAGCAGAGTCGCTCCACAGTAATAACAATGACTGCGATGTTGTTTATCTGTATGTAAAAAATTTAGTCACAGAAGTGATTTTCAAATCCATTATCAGATTAATTTCGCTCATCTTCGCTTCTTCAGACATGGTGGAAATGCAAACAGAGATCTGCAAAAGGGACTTTTAGTCCGTAGTTTAGTTCCTGACTTCAGTTCTTGAGCCTCTCCAGTACCTGGAACAACCCTTTCCCCTAGAAATGGTGTTTATATAATACTAATTTGTTTTCCCAATTACACTGAGTTCAGAAATGTAATGAGTGAGGTGGTAGGGATGGATGTAAAAAAAACAACCTAAATGGCAGTAAAATAAACATGTTGTGTCTTGTGCTTCAAGATGGCGGCCCTCTCTTTGGAAGAGGGACATACCTCTGCAAAAAAAAACCTTTGGAGGGATGGTTTGGCACACAAACTGACTTTTACACTTGAGACCACGGTTTGCCCAGTTTCTCACCAACAGTCAATGTTGGATTCTTTTACCCGTGACCGCAATCTTTCTCTAACCTAAACCAAGTCGTTTTAGTTGAATAAACTTAGCCAAACTTTAACCATAGAGGTAGCTCATCAGAAAACGCTTATGTGGGTAATTGCGGAGGCACTGACAAACAACCAATGTATTGTTTAGCTATGACAAATTGTTGTTGACGGCTTGGTGACTGGTTGCATGGCTGATGGGGTGGTTGACTACACAAAATAAACTTCTGTTTGTCTACTGACATTTCAGCATTGTTATTCCATCTGACATCCCGTTCAGCATTTTCACCTATTTGCGATTGTCGATGAAGTCAAATTAAAGGCTTCTCATTTCCTGTTTTTTTTCCTGTATCTCTCTCCCCTTCTCTTTCTCTCTCAGCTATTCCCTTGTGGTATTTCTAGTAAGCTGAACCACCTGTCTCTCTTTGCATTAGAGGATCAATCTACTCTCTGTGGACACTCACACAAGAAACACACACATACTTGTCACAAGGGTGTTTTCTAATGCCAGCCAAATGTTTAACCTTTCTCTTCATCAGATTAACAGACTCAGAGCAGCAGAGATAAAGACAGCGAGTAGAAAGAGACGAAGAGATGAAGAGAAAGAGAGAGAGCGTGTGGAAAAGAAACAGACAATGGCAGGACGATAGCAAAATAGAGAGGAGGGGAGAGAAAAATAGGAGCAAAGAAGGAGAGAGCGGTCATTTGAAGTTGTTTTGGCAGTCCTCTATGACTTGGCAGCCATTAAGTCGGTACCACCAGTGCCAGTGCATGCCAACTTGAGCCAATGCCTGCTGCCTGGCCAGTCTTTTGAAAAAAGGAGAGAAAAAAGTAGGCCTTGGTTTTGACACTTTGATGTTCAGGGGGTTTTAAGTTCCTCTGAAATACGATCTGACTTGGTAGAGATATGGAGAGGGGGACTAAGACAGAGGAGAAAGGAGGCCAGGGGAGGATGGGTGGAAACCAAGCAACCTGTGTGTCAGAGTGGCCTAGAGTTAGAAAGACTGCTCTGTAAAGCAAAGGTGGTAGTTTGATCCTCACAACATCCACAGCACTTATCTAAGTGTCCTTCAGGAAGACACTGATCCGCACACTCACTCATTAAAGGCATAGTGAGCATGATTTCACCCCTTGAAGTAGCATGCAATTATCTTAAAATTATCCTACTCAGTCATTGATTGTGAATAGCACTCTGCATTTACATGTGATATACAAAAGAGGTGCAATCCAAGCCTTCAAGAATTAGTGCTTTATATTTACGCATTTAAATTGCCCACCGAGGACTTCTTGGAACTATCTGAGGTCTCCGTGAATCACATGACGATCAAGCATTTTGAACTTTCTTGACGCGTCTCCGTCTCTACATGGCTCTGCTGTTGCCGTGGCTTAATCAGCATTGTGTGAAGTCGTTTGGCCACAGCTGGAATGTAACGGACGTTCATTTGTGTGTAAAAGTCCAGCACTCCAGCTTTAACTGTAACACTATAGTCCAGTGTCCAGGACTGACTTTGCTGTAGAACATACTGTCAATTAATTAATCGTCTATTTGCATCCGGCGTGAGCGTCGTCCGCGGGTGATTATGCCGCGGGTGTTGAGCATTGGCATGACAGCCGCTAGTGTTCAGCATCGGGCACCGAAAATAGACAACAGTGGGGGTGTAGTGCTGGCCGCAGATAGGCATTAGAAAGTAGACGTAGTATAAAGAGTGACAAAGTGCACTCGGTGAATATGTAAAGATGAATGGCTGAGTGGATCAAGCATAGGTTTTTCACCTGGGAGACTCCCGGGTAGAATTCATTCACTTTTCCGAAACCGAACTAAAGGCTTTCTGCCACGTGGTTAACGTTATGAAACGGTCGCAGTTTGGTTGTACATAAATCTGCACATCTGTACATATTTTAGATTTTCCGTGTATATATTTTTTATATCTATATTTATTATATGTACATTGTTTTTTTGTTTTTTTTTAAATACTTGTCTGCTGTGTGTTTCTGCACCCTTCTGTCTTTGCTGCTTTGATTTGTAAATTTCTCCGCTGTGGGATAAATAAAGTTGATCTTATCTTATCTTATCTTATCTTTAGGCACCAAAACTACTTGGTTAGGCTTTCTGACAGAAATGTTTTTCTAAAATGTGGTTAATGTTGTGAAACGGTCGCAGTTCAGTCAGGTTCCACCCCGGGTGCAAATACCTCTGTTGGCTACAGACACCCGGGTGCTTGTCTCTGCCATGCTATATACATCCGGGTGTAAATAGCAACCTTGGCTATTCCACCCCGGGTGCAAATAGCATCTAGCCTTGATTAATTAAGTTAATGTCAAAATTAATTATTTTGTAAATATATTATAGTTTTGAGAAATAATTATTTTCGAGGACATCCTTTGGTGTTCAATTCAATTCAATGTTCAATTCCATAACCTGTTATGTCTTATTTTTTGTTACTAAATGTATAATGGGAATTTAGCAAAGTGCAAACACATATAAAGACACATTTACATGTCCATGAACTTGAACACTCCAACACAGGCATAAATTCACAGAGAATCAAGCTTGCACACCTACTTGTGGCCTGGGGGTAAATACACTCAGTGTGCCCACAAATAATGCAACCAAACACACACACACACACACACACACACACATTCAGTAGAGTCACCTTGGCCAGGTGACTCCAGAACGCTGCTTTTCCCACACACACTTTGGCTTCCATGCTGCGTAACCCCAAACAAAGATAAATAAAGGTAGTTGTACATTTGACCGAAATCATTCATCATGCTCTGTCAAACATGCAAAAAGTATATAATTTTCTTTTCTGTTTATCCCAAGGCCCAAAGTTTTCCTCAACTATATATATCACCCTTCTTTATACAAGTCACCAGTGCAACTTAACCACAAGTCTGGATTTGCTTTTCAAGTTTCATTTACCCCAAAAAAGGCACTTTAACACAATTATGATAACGCACTACGCCAGAAAAGTACAGAAGTAAGTTGTGCTGTTGTGCTGTCTTTGAATCCATCTACAAATAAGTTTAAGGACACTGATTATTAGAAAGATGTTTTCTCAGGTTTAGAGCAGGTGGCTTAGTTGTGTGTTTATACTGGTTGGCTTTCCCCTCTCTTTCTTTCTTGCTGGCACACACCAGCATGTTTGATTGACTGGTTTCTGTGCTGAAATGCAATAATCATCAAGCTGGAAACCAAACATGTCCCATTGTGTGACATGTCTTCATTGTGTTTCTGTTCTGGTATGAGACAGAAAGTAGCGGTTGCCAAAGCCTTACAAAATACATCTTTTCTACTGTGAGCACTGGTACGTACTGCCTCCAGGAGATAGCCATATGCAGGAGGTAGCATATGTGCACTCTAAAGTCCCACATGGGAAAAGCTTTTGCCTTCTCCCGCCTACTCTGTTTTTATATATTACCAGACTTACTGCTAGCCATAAAAATGGAAGCGTTACAACCTTAAACAGTGTTACAAAGTCACCCGAGCGCTGTGTGACAAAGTTTAGCTGTAAGCAGTACTACAAACCCGGATACTCGACTCTACCTCACTTGACACGGCCACTTCCTGTGTGCCGAACTCCAGCCCGTATGCCAAAGAATACCGAGCTTGGGGGCTCACCAGGTTCATTCATGTGCCGGAATCAGACAGTAGACTCAGTGCTTGTTAGCCTGTTAGCCTGTGGATACTATTCCTGCTTGCTGCTGCAGTTTGGTTGGATAGTTACACAACATTTAGTCCTTGTTAGTCTTTTGTATGTCCTTGTATGCTTTTATCGTCTCCAGGTCATATTTCTTCTACTGTCAAGATACAACATACGAGTTGGTAAAGTTTTGTTTATTTAAATAATACATACGCAGCATCAACACAATCATCACGGTAAGTAAAGTAAAAACACTTCTTGATTTCATGTTACCAGCTTTATGTCGCTTTCAGCTGAATCTTATCCTGTTGCTGCCCGATACTAACTCATGTTAGCGTGCCCTGCACTCTTGTGGCCACACCCAATACCCGAAAACAGAAACTAAAAATGTATCGAGTATTCCGAAATACCCGATATATTTAGAGGTCCAGACTGAGGTATACACCGAGGCATAACACTCGAACCTCCCGGCACAAACGGAAAGAGGCTGAACGATAAGATATATGTATGAAGGTAAAGTGATGATTCAAACACATGATGTCTGTGGTCTGAACTGGCCATTGAGACACAGGTAAGGTTGTTGCTTATCAGTAGTGACACGTATCGATCACTGCTTCACAGGTTGGAGTGGCTGACCTTACACAGGAAGGAACATTGGCACTCAAGTGGAACATGCACACACAAATACTCACACTCATGCCTGGATCTGCCCTTTTCTACGGTGCACTGACACTTGAAGCATGAATCGTAGCTTTATGTACACACACACACACACACAATACACAAACACACATGCACGTGGGCACATGCAGGACACACACTGACCCTGACATTGAACAATTTTCATGTGTCAGTGAGTTGACACAGGCTAGTGTGTCATTCTGAGAGTGTGTGCGTGCTGTTTGGTTCATGTGTGTATTGTCTTTAGTAACTGAAATGATTTTTAAAGTCCAAGTGCATTTTGATGCAGTTTCTATTAGATCATCACAGAATAACTTTTGTAATCATTATAAAATGACTCACTGTTGTTATGAATGAATGTCACTACACATTCATTCATAACAGCAACCACTCACACTCACATTCACACCAATAGGCATTTCATTCATTCATTAACCTCACCTGGGTGTCTTTGGAAGCTCCACAGGTTTGAATCTAGAGCTGTCTTGCTGTGAAGTGACAGTGCTAACCACTGCACCACCATGCCACCTCTGTTAGTGTGGAGTATCATTAAAATTCCACCGATAAAAAAAACATCCATTGCTGCCATTTGGTGGAAAACGTCTACATTAAACAGTGAAAAAAGTAGAATCTAAGATTACATTAATGGAATATAAAACAGCGTCCTCATGTATAAGCATTTGTGTTCAGATACTTGCATGCATGGAAGTGTGTGTGTGTGTGTGTGTGTGTGTGTGTGTGTGTGTGTGTGTGTGTGTGAGAATGTCTCAGCATGTGCAGGTGTCCGCACTCTCTCTCTCTCTCTCTCTCTCTGCCTGTTAGTTAGATTGATAGTCAAATTAATCTGCAGCTCCGTCCAGGTATAAACACGCTGCCTGCTGGCCAGGATACATCCCCCTCTATTAACGCCATAATTCAACGCACCCTCCAGCTGCCTGCCCTGATCACAGGAGGGTAATTGCAGAGGGGGGTGTGCTTGATTTATTGACGGGCAGGATACGGTGGATTACAAGTTGATTTGGAGATTAATTTATGGCTCATTTTGCATTTTAGGTAATTGGAATTTCTGTTATTTGGAGAGCGCTCCGACGCAAGCACAAACACACACACACACACACACACACACACACACACAGCACACAAATATGAAATATTAGCGGTCAGCCAAAGTACAGAGCGCCTGGAGTTGTAGGAGTGATGCTGCCCTGCTTGAGGACACTTTGGAAGTGATTGTGGACACTGTAACTGATGTACAGCGATCCCATCAAATTATGATCAGTGTAATGATGAAAACAAATCATTATAGCCTCAAGACACATGTCTGTGTGCCAGTATGTTAGCCTCAAACAGTACTTTCAACTTGAACATGAACTTTTGAGATGAAGAAAACTGATCCAATTAGTAGAATGTCATAATTTGCAGAAAAGAATTGGCTGTATAGTTTTTGAAGCTGTAAATTGTAATCTCCATTTAACAGCATGTAATGTCATTTGAATTAGTTTCATTTGCCTCCTTTTCAGTCGATTTGTCAGTCATGTCGCCAATTGCACTGAAATATGTTTTTGCTCACACCTGGCATGTGTTTCTGCATGGTAGCACATTCCTCATTTGCGTTAATAGATGCACATAGGGACTCGCGAACACACACACACAAACACACCAAGCAGTAAGAGTGTGATTCCATGTTTTATTCATAGCTGTCTTCAAATGCAAATAAAGGCGATCAACTGTACCCTTTCTTAGCCATGTTGCAAAATAACAAGCCACACATAGCAGACCATATGCACACACACATAAAGACTGTGTGTGTGTGTGTGTGCATGTATCCAGGCCCGAGTTTAACATGGAAACTTGCTGATAACAAAAGGGTTATGAATGTCAGCCACTCACATTAGAGACGGAATGGCAGCCACAAATCTCTCCTTTCACCTTTTAAATCTCTGTTTTCACCTCATCCTTTTCCAGGAGGACAGGATGCAGCTTTACCGGACAGATTTTTACTGGCATTAAATTGTCAAGTCAGGCCAAATTTATTTGTAAGACCAAAACAGGTTTATTACCAGAGTCCAGCACACGGCAGTAAAGGACACACATTTAGAAAACTTGTTGCAAGAGTTCATTTAACAACAAAGTAATAATGAGCAAACGTGTGACACAGGAAATCACTTTCTTGCCGAGAGTGCAGAAAGCAACAAGTTGGCTCAGTTTAGCCCAAAGACTGGAAGCGGGGGGGGGGGGGGGGGGGGGCAGCTAGCCTGGTTCTATCCAAAGGTAACAAAATGTGCCTACCAGCACCTTTAAAACTCAACAATTAAAACGTCATAACTGGTTTGTTTAACTGCGCCTGGTCGAGATATAGTCCCCCACATAAGCCCTCCTAAAATCACAATGTGATCTGTATTTTTACAGATTAAACAAATGAGATTTAACATGTTAATCATTGGGCTTTAGAGGTGCTGGTGAGCAGATTTATGCTTTATGCTAAGCTAACCAGCTGCTGGTGGTGGTTTCATTTTTACTGTATAGACGTGAGAGTGGTATCAACCTCCTCATCTTACCCTCAGCAAGAAAGCAAAGCGAAGTGCACTTCCCAAAAATGTTGAACTATTCCTTTAATAATAGTGCGTTTATGCAATACTGCACAATTTAAACCACACTGAAAACCACTGTCTGTGTGTTATCAGGGCTCTCAGCTTAAAGAACCCTAACAAGCAGCCCCTTTGTTTGCTAATTGAGTGAACAGACCCTTTAATATTTCTGCAGTCCTTACAGGCTGACTTGTAATACCTTTTTTGTGTGGATGCAATAGTCCTATTATCACGACTTATCTCTCAATTACACAGCAAGACTTTATTTCCTGCCGATAGAGGCAAGCCTATGTACAGTAAATAGGGTTGTTGAAAACAGATTAGACTGCCAGTAACGTGGACCCGTGTCCCATAAATGATCCCGATAAACACCAGAGCTGTTACCGCTGCTTTGTTGGCCTGCAAAGTGCGCACGTCTCATGAGAATGAAATAACCAGAGGCCATGAAATGCAAACACATCTCTAATAAGATCAAGATGAAACATAAAAACCATCCCTGCGCAATCGAATCTGTAGTCCTATATTAACTCTGTTATGCAGCATTTCACGATCTTTGCTCATTTTCTGTTTCTTGCAGCCATTTTCTTGTCTGTCTAATAAAGTAAATAAATGTCCTCCTCCTTCCTCTTGACAGATATTCACATTAGCAGCTGCCTCAAGGGCTGAGATGTTCGTTAACAGCTCTTATCTGCGGGGGGATTTAGTATCATTTGTGTGTGAAACTTGTAGAAAACAGAACTGTAAGAATTTTTATTAGAAAATTCAACACAAAGACCATCTTCTAGCAGTAGAAAAGTTGGTGAATACAGTGAAGGTTAAACCAAGCTTTATTTGCTCTACGACTACCTTGTGTTCTTCATAATATATTATATGTACATGTATTTCTTATTCTTCTCAATGAGATCCACCATCAAGGCTATGTAGGCACAACCCCCCACCCCCACCCCACCCCCATAAAATCCCAAACTTGTCGTTTTTACACTTGTGTTTTTCTATGAATTAAACAAAAGAGATATAATGTGCTCATTAGTGAGCTTTGGAGGTGCTGGAAGGAGGATTGCCAGCTGTGTCCATTTAGCTTATAGCTAAATGGTCGGCTGTGGCCACTGCTTGGTAGCCTTATAGGCTATACCCTTAAAGTGGTACTGACACTCTCATCCAACTCTTGGCTAGAGAGCAAAAAGGTGCAATGCTTTAAAATATTGTTGATGCATACAGTGACTGCAGATGCACTTACATGTCCATGACTGCTTTGTCTGGGCAAATTACGACATCGAGTCAAATGTCTGCCGGCAAATCATACAGACGAAGGTAAAATCAGGAAGAAATGCTGAAAATACATCTGTTGGCAAGGAAAGCGATGAATCTACTTCAAACATGCTTGAGTTCCAAAGTTGATTGAAGTTCTTCTGGGAAAAAGCCAATTAAAGGAAAGTTCCAACCTCAGATACTGCTGTGATGTTCGACACATCCGGGTGATGTTTGGGATGCAATTCTACTTTTTGGCGTGCCCTCTGTCTTACATTCGGCCCCATGTGGTCCTGCTTTAATAATAATTAGGTTTCGGAAGATTTTAATCAGGCTAAGGTTAGCTTGGATCTGTTGGATATTCATTTTTGGTGACTGCTCCTCCTCCACGTATCCCAGAGTTGGATATCACTTGTTTGCCTTGACGATGGGGAAATGACTATAAGCTGAATATCGACATCAGGATAACTTCATTGTTTCAGGTGCAAAGACCTTTTTGTTAAATTTGTACAGCACAGCAACAAAAAGTGCAGTTCCAGCACAAAGCACATTAAATGCTCGAGTGTCTTTTACTTCAGGGCCATTATACTAACCGAAGACTTTAAACGTATTCCACACAGAGCCAGATATGAATACACACCCACACACAGACACACAATTTGCATCCATAAGAGGTGCACAGCATGCGCTAAATGCTTCTGACACAGCGTTTGCATTGCGGTCTAATTGAATCGTCATGTTTATAGTGAGATATGCATAATGCATTCTTCTTTACATGGATGCTGTTTTTACCATTTAGTGTTAGGCTTCTGGTTTCTGGGTTGGACAGGCGGGGGGGGGGCATACAACAGGAAAATGTAGAAGGACAAAGCAGAGAGGAAAACAAGAGAGAGCCCCCAACCCTGTTTCAGTTCATTTCAGTTCAATGTGCGATACTGGCGTGAACGTATAGAACAATGTCATCAAAGCAGCAACATAAAAGAATGTTTTAACATGAAATCCCTTTCAGCTCTCGGATGCGTGAGTGTGTTTGTGTTTCTGTCAATGCCTATGCGAGGGAGGATCTGAATGGCTTTGAATTATTATCACGTACCGGTCTTGCTAGAGCACGTGGAAGTTTACCACATGTTTCAAGATCCACATGCATCATATGTACAGTCATACATTAATACACAGAAATAAAATGTATCACTTACAAGTTGGGGTGGGACAAAGTCATTGTTTTGCAAGCGTCCTGTGTTCACTGTCCGGTTTTAGCTCTAAAACTTCAAATAACATTAAACCTGCAATAACTGATTCTTTGTTCCCCTGAAAAACAAAAAAGCATTGGCATGTCGTCATCTTCAAAAATTATTCTGGAAATCGTGTCAGCAATCCTGTTGGATATAAGTCTAATATTTACTCTCCTTTTAGCGCTTCTCGGCCTCCACTAACTCCTCGGAAAATGATCTGGCTTCATCATTTGGTCCACTGATAATATAGAAATGTCACAACTGTTCCTTTAGGGAGCATCTAGAGGAAGATCTCGGGACGGGCATTGCAAATTAGCTTAGGCTTTAAATGCTGTGGTGTGTGGCGTTGCTTGATGCTACATACTTATATTTACATACTTACGTCCCTATACAAATAAACATTAAAATAGCTTAACTTTTTAATAAACGCCAGCACACTGGCTTGCGTGTTTTTGGTGGGGATGGTTGCATTTAGCAATAAAAGTCTTTAACATAGTTTTTTTTGTCCTTTTTTATCCGTTGATGAAAATTGTAACACATTTCATCATAGTTTAAGTTTCCAAAGATGTTTTTTTTTTTTTTGTCATAGTTGTTATTGACAAAATTAACACAGGCTGTGATGTTGAGCACCAAAAGAAAGCCAAATGATGATGTGTGTGTGTGTGTGTGAGAGAGAGAGAGAGCCACAGGAGCATACAGGAAAAAGGTAACTGAATCACTGGAGGAGAAAACAAGATGCTGTAGGCTGGAGATGGATTGATGACGAAGAGAGAAACTGAGAGATGGATGGATAAAAGGCTTTCCAGGCCTCTAGTTCAATGCTCAGTGGTCTTGGTTAGGTCAATGACTAAAAAAAAACACACACACACACACACACACACACACACACACAGCAATGACGGGATTGTGGTTCAGATCCACTTAGATGAGAGGTTGTGGTTAGGGGACAATGGGTGAGTCCTGTGTGTGTGTGTGTGTGTGTGTGTGTGTGTGTGTGTGTGTGTGTGTGTGTGTGTATGTGTATGTATGTGTGTGTGTGTGTGTGTGTGTGTGTGTCAGAGAGAGAGATCAATGTAGCCTTTTGTGTCTGGAGGTGAACTTGGGAGAACACACACAGCAAGACCCACCCACACACACACACACACACACACGCACACACACGCACACACACACACAAACAAAAACGATTACAATCACCTTGAGCATATTTTATGACTCATTAAAAACACATTGCATCGTGGTTTGCTCTTCTTCGTTCATTAGGTGATTTGGCTCATCTGGCTCCGTCACACATGTAGCATCGTGACGGCAGGATGTCCACAGTCCATAGAGCCTGCCTGTCTGAGAAGTCACTGCACACCCGATCCAATTAAGAGGTGCACCTTAATTGGATCAGGTGTGCAAACACAAAGCAGGAGAAAAAGTAGGTTTAGCACTGGGTCCAGAAACAGTGTATCTTTCCCGAAAATAACAAAATTGTATCATGTACTATTTATCTAAGTAGCATTAAACTGTAAAGCGGACATATTTTTTCACCGTATAAAGTTATTATGGTGAAGACAGTCAGCAAGTCCAGTAGGCATGGAGCAACATCAGCATTTATTTGCAGCCGTGTCGTACCTTTATGAACGTAAGTCAAATATTCACTCTCCTTTTAGCCCTGTTAAATTGTTCCCACTCATTCCTGAAGAAAACAGCTAGTTCTTTAGCCGCTAAATGCCGCGCAAGCTAGCTGTGAGTTGCTAACTTGTCCGTCTGCTGTTTGGACCCACTGTGAGCCACCTGCCCAGGACCAGAGCTTGTTCACACACAAAAAAAAACCGCTGCCTGCTACAACTGGAAAAGAGCTTAATGAGGACGGTAAGAGTGAATCAAACTAGTTGGTCTCGATGAACGCAAAACAGATAAGTGAAAGATGCTAAAACACACGCACAGCTAGCTTCTGATTTTACTTGTCAGGGGCCGTGTACCAAAAACAATGAATCCAAAGCAAAATGTCGCTACTAGCTCCTCTTTGTTCTGTAAACATTAGCTTAGTGTATAATTAGTGTTGGCATATAGTGTGCAAATTAGGCCGTAGTAGTAAGTACATCCTCATCATTCATCACAGTGGCTCTGGTAGATAGCTCTGTCAAAGGCACATGCTTGCATAGAGTACGGGAGGTAACAAGCGTCAACTGGATTATAAAGAATAACACGAGTGCTCTGAAGCTGAGACTTTTTCTCTTTTATTACCGGACGATTTTGCCGCGACAGGTTGAGCCTGTAAGACTTTTAAGCACAGGTGTAAATAATGCAATGGATGATGGCTGTCATGGCTTGCTTTGCACACTTGAATAGGCCAGAGCCATCATTAATGGTATTAGTAACGCCTGTGTTTTCCCTTCCATTGGCATGTCGTGGCAGGAAAAGAAGTCACGTGTGGAAAAAGGCCTATGGAGCTGAAAAGGCTCGGGCAGACACGTGCTGCTCGCTGCAGCATGTTTTCACCACACCGTTTGAGAAGCAGGCGATTTGAGGCGACATTGCACCGCACACTCTGTTGCTCTGCCATGCTGCTGCTTCCCTGCTCAGTTTGAAAACACTGCAGCTACCACGGCTGCCTGATATGAAATAGCAAAGCCCTACCTTTCTGTGTTAAGCTTCATCTGCCATGTGAGTTGACTGACTTGATTTTCTTCACAAAGGAAGAGAGCACAGTTAGCTGACTTTGTATTTGTACTTTTGATTGACAATCCAGTAATGATGATGACGGATATTTTCTTCCTTAAAGTTAGAAATCTCCTGACCATGTAATCAAACCAAATACCAACATGTACTCTTTGTCATGATGGACAAATCCTGACATTTTAAACCTCAACTGGGATGAAGACTGATCCTTCAGCAACCTACATGCAATAAAAGGAATACACCATTGCCTCAACAATGGACAGTGGATATTTTCTTTCTTAAAGTTAGAAATCTCCTGACCATGTAATCAAACCAAATACCAACATGTACTCTTTGTCATGATGGACAAATCCTGACATTTTAAACCTCAACTGGGATGAAGACTGATCCTTCAGCAACCTACATGCAATAAAAGGAATACACCAGTGCCTCAACAATGCCTAAAGCTGTGCCTTTACATGGTTTGATTTGCTATGAAATGATTTGTTTGTGTGTGTGTGTGTTAGAGATTGTACAACCTGTAATTTCTTCTGGATGCCAATTCCTTCAATGTTGTCCAAGATGTCAGATGACCTACAATTTCACCAAAATACCCACATTACCCAGTACTTTCACCATGAAAACAGTTCTTACTCTGTTTCCCACAGTGAGTTCTAGTGTTGGACAAATGGAGGGATGACTCATGTCAGTGTTGTCATTAACTCTTGGAGTTGCTCAAAACAAATTCACTTATTTGAGGGTGTTTGACTTGCCTTAGAAATACAAACTGCATATACGTGTTATTGTTTCGATGTTGTCGTTCACATCCACTACTGTAACTTGAGATTTTTCATTTCTGATGCACACCTTTTCTCTGCTAATGCCAGTCGAGGAACATGATAAAACATTTTCCCATTGTTGTGTTTGTTCTCTGTTCAGGAACTCAACATACTGCATGAAAGTGTCCATGTCGATGACTGTGGAGGAGAGTGATGAGGGGAAATGCTTCAGCAGCAAAATCCGCCATCTGGAGAAAGCTGAGATAACCCATAGCAAAATGATCACCTGTCCTGATATAGAAGACTACTTGGCTCCATACAAGCAACCACAGATGACCTGGTATAAGGTATGATACACGCAATAAAAGGAACTGTATGTCTTCTGTAGACTGTTGTACCATAACATGGTGAGTTTGTGTCTCCTGCCAGGAGTGTGAGCGGGTTGAATGGAGAAGCTCCATCACAGTCAACACTACACACATCTGGATCCCTGAGGTGGAGGAGGGCGACGGGGGCAATTACACCTGTGAGTTACAGTATGGATCCAGACTGGTGCGGCGGACAACACAACTCAAAGTCACAGGTAGGACACAGTTCATGGATAGATGGATGGATGGTCCCACAAAGAAAAGAAATGTCACATGTACTCAATTATTGTGGTTCGTCATGTATGTCATGAATTATAGAACATGGAAAAGAAAGCAAAATTGATTTGAGGTTGACATCAAGCTGTGTTTTGGCACGTGATTGCAATATGAGAACATCACGTATCCCTTAAGCCAGAAATAATGTATGGTGTCCACTGTTTGGATACGGATGAAATATAGGTATGTAGGAAATTATAGGATGGGGTGGGGTGGGATTGGATGAGTTGGGACAGCACAGGACACGATACTATACAATAAAGTGAGAAAGCATTGAATGGGCATGAAACAACAGGAGAGGATAGGATTGGAAAGAATGGGACTGATGATGATTAAATCACGGCAAAGGCTTTGTCTCCTCTAGTTACAAACCTGGACCTAGAAACAGCCAGGAGACCAGTTCACAGATGCATTTTGGGGCTAGACCTAATGTAGCCTTAAAAGTAATTAGTGCAATTTTGAATGAAATTCTGAAATGATCTGGTTGCCAGTGAAGTTAAAATAGGGGTGATGTGGTCACGCTTCCTTGAATTTGTTAAGATTCTGGACTACTTGCAATTGAGAAAGAGAGAGGTCTGGCTTAAACATGACTAAACATGAATATAACGGATAGAAAATACCTCATATTGGAAAGTTTTTCAAGTGGTGAACGCAGAACTGCACCTTGTTGATGAAAACTGAGGTCAAGGTCAAGGCAGTCAATGACAGTGACAAGATTAGGATTTTCCCCAGGTGTTGACCGTAAAAATTTAAAGTTACATTATATTTGGAATAATGTCCCTAAGAGGAAGCAGTAAACAGATGAACAGTAGTGGACCTGGACCTGAGCCCTGTGGCACACCACACATGAGATGGGAAGTACAGGAAGTGGCATTATCAATAGCAAAAGAGAAATTTTTTCTTTGTTCTATACGACAGGATATGATGGATTGGGAAGGGATGGAATGGTTTCGGACAGATACAGATAGGAAATTATGGGGTCTGTACATGTGCATTACACCTCTCATAGTGGTTTTGGGTAAACTGACTGCCATCAAAGAAACACAGTGGACTTAAGCCATGGCAGGAATATGTATTCTGCCTGCTTTTAATATGCAATATATCTCTCAGTGACAGAGCATCCATTATTTTTGACAGATGCCTGGACTCAGCAATACATCGTTCATCATTACTACAGCACTTTTAAAGTTTCCTTGAACGCACAACACACACTACCGTAAAACAATTGAGTACATTTACATTCCTGGCAGCGAATGTGTATTTGTATTTGTCTTATTCCCAGATTAAACGTACATTGTTTCAAGCTTCAGTGGCTGTTGACTCTGCAGTAACACCGCAATTAGGAGTTTGAGCTGACTTCCATCCCATCTGCACTTCTGTATTGTATGTGTGTGAGTGTGTGTGTGGGGGAGGGCTGCAGTCTCTTTGATTGCGTGTACATTCCTGCTTGTGTTTTTTTGTTGTGCCATGTGCAATATGCATGTTGGTGTCTCCGAGCAATGACAACATTCTGTGCTTATTTTCTATGACACTTGCATCACACATTCGTACACAGTTTGGCAGTACTTGCCCTCACACACACACACACACACACACACACACACACACACACACACTCTGAAGGATTTTCTAGTCTGACATAATGTGATGTGCCGTGATAAACAGCATCGAGTGAAAGTGGATGCCTTGAACAAATATTCTTGTAGAGTATGCTGTCGTGCATTTAGTGTTTCATATCTGTTATATTTTGTATCCCAGAACCAGTCAGGGTCTTTTTCATCTTGCACTTGCGCTCTGGTTCAGATGTACAGCACCCTCTTAGTAGTAGAGTTGATATGAACAGGCATCGCTTCATTTGTCAAAGAATTATTCAGAACCACATTTCCCTTCAGTTCCCTTCATCCACTCTCCTGTGGAGGAAGATAACATGGCAAATCACAGCTATTATACATTTTCTCACCATGAATTTATTGTGTCAGTACTGTTAAGGAACCCGTCTCTGTTGGCTCCCATGTTGGGTTGTCACACTGGAACATCCCTTAGATTGTACTTAAAGCAGTGCTTAAGAATGTGATGCAGAGCTTTACTGCGCTTTATTGAAGACAGCAAGAGCTTAAAGAGTTGTTGAACATTTACAGTTTAAATATAGATTCTATCCTATTGTCCAAAACCTCGATGGGACATGTATTATTTCTTAGAGGATTTGACTTTTATCAGCAGAAGTAGCCAAATTGATATGTGTATATTAACCCCCGGAACAAAATATAGTGTAACTTGTGGGAATAAGTTCAACACTTGTTTTTGGCATTCGGCCCACTCATTTCTTCAATACAGATTTCGCATTAGATATCAAATAGCGCAGATGCCAAGGTGACGCAAAACAACAAATTCCAGGTACCTGAAATCAGGAAGGGAATCAGGCTGTGCGGGATAAAAATAGACAAGAGAAACTGATTTCTAAAGACAGGATGTGGGTGCATCTCATGCTCCAAGGGAAAACAAAATATGCAAATATGTTCAAAGAGATGTAGTATGTCATCAGTCTGAATTTACATAGCACGGTAAATTAGTGGCAATAGGAAAACCACGACCAAGATACTGAAAAACCCTACATCAGCTTGATTGTTCTTACTATACACTATGACTTCACTTCATGAAGTTTTATATCCCTGTGTTGTTTCTGGGTCATTATCAGATAAGTTACAGAAAGGAGCAGGGAAGCAAACTAACATATGGGCAAAGACTAACTCTCGTGAGTGACGCAATATAAACATGAATGAACCAAGTGTGTGTGTGTGTGTGTGTGAGTGTGAGTGTGGGTGTCAGCTGGATGCTGCACACCAACCGCTGTGAGGCCAATTTCTCTCGTCCTGTTTAGGAAGCCAGAATATCTCTCTGACTCTTATTACTTTCTCTGCTCATTCAGCCTCTCTCTCCCCTCCTCTACATTTCTCCACATTTAGGTCTTTGACTCGTTCTGTCGGCCTCTTTTCTCTCCATTTCCACACACATACACACAGAGCTTGGAGACAATTCTCTGGCCGTTCCAGGCCAATGCTCATGACCTACGATACGATTCGTGTCTGTGTCTGCGTCTGTGTCTGCGTCTGTGTGCATGTTTGACATATGACTAGCTGCTTTACTGTGTCATGGTACTTCAGCAATTTAGCAGCAACATTTGCTGTTGAGGATCCATCGATCTCACATGGTGCGAACAGGGATTTCTTCAACTTCAGCTCAGTATTTCCGACAGCCCGCTTCCACTGTAAATAATCTTCAGTGAAACAAGCCCCTAAGACATCTGTCAGTGTGTGCCAGGCCTTGGCTAAACATCTCTGTCCTTGATCCTGTAGTTAGGTCTGTGTCTCTTGGCAGCAGGTTTTATCGCCGTGCTTTCAACATTAAATGGAGATTAAAGTAAAGACACAGGCAGAGCCTGCAGATCAGCTGCTGGCTATGATGTTGATTCCAGTAAAATACACTTAGCTGAAAAGTGCTGGAAATAGACCCAAAGTTGGCTCTGAGATTGAGGAAAAACCTGTGTTCTAAATGCCACACTCTCAATGTGCTTCATTCAAAGCTTCCTACTCTTACTTTTTAAACATTTACAGCTTTTAATTAACTACTGCACCTGAGGGAAGTGTACACGCTGTAAAGCCGGAGTAATCTCTAGTGTTTACAATGCTGTTCATACTGTCAATTCTTAGCCCTGGGATGTTCTCAGCCTGTAGTTCAACAAGAAGGCTCATTTTGCTTCATTCTAACTGCTTGTCCTGGGCTACTGAAGGCTGAACACTTGATTTAATTGAGGGGGGGGGGGGTGGGGGGGGCATGACATGATGACACCATATAAAAGCAAAGGATAAGCATCATTATTTGTCTGCAACAACAGTATGCATGGAGAGACTCAATAATGCTCAATGAGGCCTGGACTTTGTCGTCAGTCCGTCTGTCGTATGCTTTCTCCTGTTACTCCATCTTGCTGAAGCACAATGAACAAAAAACAAACTGGATTTGCGGCTGCAGATTTTTAAAACTGGTGGTATTTGGAAAGAAATGTTCAGCGCTGCAAGCCACCCCAAATTTCCTGTACTTTTGGAAAGTACTAATCCCGGGACAGGGACCCTGGCCCTTGTGGTGGAAACACCTCCAAAGGTTCCTAGTCCCTGGGGAATGTTCCTTTGGAAATGTGGCGTGAGGCAAAGACGCTGCCTGCTGGTATTCTGAAAACGTGGAGGCGATTGAGGTACTTTAAGTAACAAAATGAAGCAACTTTTAACACCAGAGCATCGCAGCCTGAAACTACAGGAGCTAAACTAAAACGTCAGAAATATGGTGAACAATACCCCAAGATGGGTTCACTTGGACTGGACTGAAGTGCCGAACGCTCCGCAGCATCAGTTTGTGATTTATAAAGTGCTAGCCAAACCCCAGCTCGAGTCTAAGTTTGCACTCTGCAGATGTACTGTATTTGGCCAAATATAAGATTACATTATACGATGACCCTCGGTTTTCTGCGAAAAAGAAACATAAAATAACTCCATCACAGCAGAAACCACATTTGTGTAGCATGTCTATCAGACACTTATTCACACTTTCTCCTGTCAGGCTCTTGGTAGCACTCTGAATTAGTTTCTCTGGCTGTCTTTTTGAGCTCTGCATCTTGACATTCTGTGACACCAGTAATTCTTGGCCGCTTGACAGATGATTCAGTCCTAGTCTAGTTTCTGCACTAAAGATGGCTGCACATGCCTTCAACTCATTTTAAATTGTCAGTAATTCTTTGTCTCTGTGGCAGCGAAACACGTTACATGAGCCGCAAGAAAATCTGAAGTTGTCAATACTTTAGTGTCTAGATTTCTTGAAAAAGAATATTGTCAGGCCAATCTGGTATTGTGGACCAAAACAAACAAAAGCAAACTGGATCCAGCAGCAGCAGGCGATCACTGTTAAAACCCTGATGTATAGAATGTGATTATAGCAGCTTTCAAATTATTGTAATGGAATAACCTTTCTGTTTTCAAACATATGAAACTATCCTGACGAAACTGCTGCAGTCAATGTGATGCTTTCAGCCCATTCATGCCATTGTCCCCAGGTCACAACTGGGGGCAAAGGGGGGGAGGGGTGTAATTTCACACATTACTGTCTGCTGCAGTGTTTTTTTTCTTCTTTTTTTTTGATGATATTACTAGAAGTTGCCATCGTCAGAAATGTTCAAATCCTACGAGTAAAGGCTTTAAAGTACACAGATGTGGCTCATGGGTGGAACACAGAAAACCTGATTAGGACATTAGACTAGACTAACTATACTAGACTACATTAAAAAACAATTACAGTGCAATAAAATGTTTATGCAAGTTTCATCCAGCTAAGAGTTGTTAAGACGCCAACTACTACTACAGTAGCATATTATTACGACTGAAAACCCCACTTCTGCAGTAGTTACTGCCGCCACCATTACTATATATGTTAATTAGAATAATGCTAATCTTTGCAAAGTCAAAATCTTACCAAAGACCACTGACAACATCATGTGTGTGTGTGTGTGTGTGTGTGTGTGTGTGTGTGTGCATTAACATGCAGTTGTTAGTAATGCTGTGTGATCTGTCTGGTGATCACAGAGTACAGAGTCATATAGTATTACTGCTGCAGCCTACGGGGGAATGGCCCCAGAATAGATCGCACAGCGAGACACACACACAAATACTTGGGCAAATGCATACACACACTGAAACAAATGAACCACACACATGGTCTGGGTAGAACGGATCTAATCGGGTCAGAGCAGGGATAACTCAGGGTCAGTGGATGAGAAAGAGAAAAAAAAAAACAGAACAAACAGGAAGAGAATTAGGATTTACAAAAACAGAAAAAATGAGAAAGAAACAGGAAAGAACGAGATAATTTAGTGAAATAAACACAGTAAAGGTAAAAAAGGGGAATTAATGAAATTCTACATTTTGTATATGATCTCCTGTTATTACGTGACCAGGTGCCACCTGAGAGAGGTCCATTTGTTGATAAAGATGGAAGATGCAGGGAGTGCATTGGAACTTTGTCATGACTGCACCTTGCACGGTTGTGACGCTATCGCATTGACAAAATCTGTCCACAGGCAGACGGACATAGAAACACCTGGCAAAGTACTCAAACCCGCTTCTGTGGTGGTTCAGCTACAGCAGGTGTCTCCGGGGCCACTTTGGCATGACGACACACACACACACACACACATACTCACCAGGTGAAAACAATACCAGCCACATGCTGTTAATAAATGGAATTTCTTAAAGTCCAACTGAAAGCTTTGTTAATTAAAACTGAAAAATAGAAATAGATGAAATAAAAAAAAATGACAGTGGAGGTTTAATAAGACTGAAGAAAATAAAAATCTTCCATAAAGCCAGGTGATCTCTGCATCTAAACCCTGATGTCCATCATTATCCAAGGAATTAATGCTGTTCCCTGAAATGACCAAACGATAGATTCTTGGAGAAAGCCAAAGGCCTTTTTTATTAAAGGCAGTCTTCTGAAGACACACAGAGGGAGAGGGAGAAGCAGACAGACTGAACTCTCTAATCTTGTTTTTATATCCGTCATGTCCCACAGTGAAGAGCTCCATCAGCCCTGAGCTGCCTTCAGGAGCAATCTGCTGCCTAGCACACCACAGCTCTGTATGTGTGAGAGGGCTTGTGTGTGTTGCCCGCAAGCCTTCACGTACAAACAAGAGTTGGAGTATCATGATGTATCTGATGCTGTATCTGATGCTGTGTGTGTGTGTGTGTGTGTGTCTTCAGTGTGTGTAATACAGGGAGAAAATCAAAATGGGTGGACAGCTGGTTGTACATGTTAGGAATTGGACAACAAAAGCAAATCAAGGGATAATACTGAAAGCATGCCATATGTTTTCATTTGATCATTAAAAAAAAACATTTAAAAAAAAAAAAGGGAAATTCTGGTATTTTTTAACCTGGGCCCTATCTTTTAAAAATGTCTGTGTCGAAATGAGTAATAGTTATCAGTTTTGGTATTGGTCCAGTGGATCGCCTCAGCCAGCAGCCATGAATGGGCTACAATGGCTGCAACGTAATCCTTGCGGGCAATTGCGCCGGTGAAAAGTATGTTGAATATTAATATTGAACAATATTACACATCACCCCCCACCCAACCCCACAGCTAGCATGTAGCTACTAGCTAGCTTTTTTTTTTTATCGTAAATTGAAACACTTTGAACTCGCTCACTCCATCTCTGTAAATTCTCTGTGCTAAATCTCTGAGCTAATCCAGTTAGCAGCCATTTTCCAGATTTTCTGTAGGTGACATCATCGTGTAATCCCCCCCCCCCCCCCCCCCTCTCTGTTTCCTTCTCCTTTCCTCAGTCTCTTCCCACCCGTAGCCATTTTCCAAAAAAGTCTCATCCATATTTCAGAGGCATTTCAAAGTAAAATGTGTGTTAGCAAAGTACACAGCATTCAGGCTAAATTTAACACTGCTGAGGATTTCTGTGTTAAGATGTGTATTTATGTCTGCGTGTGAGAGGAAGATAGGAAGAGAGACAGACAAGACAGACAGACAGACAGACAGACAGGCAGACAGAGAGGGGATTTGCCGGTGTGCAAAATGTTTCTAACCTCATTGGAATAATGTTAAGCCTAATGCAACATTGCTTCCTCCATGGCAGTTTTACACTCTCTCTCTGTAGGACACAGGACGCATGAAAAGGTTTGTCTCTCTTTTCCAACCTGCTCTGTCTCCGTCTGTTAGTCTGTCTCTCCCTCTCATCCCTTTCATTTCTTGCAGTGTTGTCATTCTTCCCTTCATCTCTCTTATACTCTTACTCTCTCTTCCTCCTGTTCCATCTGTCGATCTCTTGGTCTTTGTCGATTCGACACACTGTGTAGTGTGTGTGTGTGTGTGTGTGTGTGTGCGTGCGTGTGCATGCGTTAAGGGCCCATGACCTAGTTAGAGACTCACCTCCTAATTCATTGTGAAATTGGCTCTGTTCTCCAAAGACAGAGGGGCTTGATGAGGTTACTACACACACACACACACACACACACACACACACATACACACACATCCCATTAACATGACTTTGCAACTTAAATAGAAAGCGAGACAGAGAGATGGCAGGAGACAGAGGGTAAGAGACAAACAGCACTAAGAACAGAATGTTTTGGGGTGTTTATGAGGTAGAATTCATTTATTTAAAAGTTGGAGTCATTGACTGTAACATTTAAAAGATGCATGACGGCAGTTTTAGCATTCATCGTCTGGGTCCTCGTCTCCAAACCAATTCACTGTTCTCGGGCTCAGGGCGCAGTCGCATTACTAAAAAGGTCATGGCATCTAGGTGCCTGGAGAGTCCCTCATCCCGCAGTGATGCAGATGACCGAATGTTAGGATGTCGGAGCTGAACGTTTCCTCTCGGCTCAAATCAATTGTATTTGCTTAAGCTGCAAAATGAAGTGTTTCTCATATCTCAAATGCCCGACATTCCAAATTCAGTGATAAACCTGCATTCACTCTGGGAAGAGGTTTCCTTTGCTTCCTTTTATAATAAAATAGAGGAGTCTTACATTTCTTCATTAGGAAAATAGTTGTTTCAGAAAGTTTAAGATTCTTGTTCAGAAAAGTACTGTTGTCACAGGTAGTGATGACATAAAACTATCTGAATATGAGAGAAGAAACTCAGAGGACAGCATACAGGCAGAGTCATTTCTTCAAAATTATCTCTTGAATATTTTAAGATCCTGTTCCCCAGTTTGCAGTCTTTCAGTTGTATACTTTATACAATGGATGCAATATTGTATTGTTACACATTACATCGATACAAAGTTCAAGAAATAAAAACATTTTAGCCACGTCTCCAATAATACAAGCTGTCACTGCACCGATGTAAGAACGTTTCTACTAGAGACAAAAAACGTCATGTTTTAGAAATGAGTGCTCAAATATCTGTTTAGTACTACATGTATTCCAGACAGGACACAACATTTGTAGTAGGAAGTATCTCTCAGCACCATAAATTGACTGATGATGGATGGAAACTCATTTGCTTGCCTTGCTGAGGTTACAGCCCACAACTTGAGCACCCCGACATTGAAAATCTCTTTCAAAAATGATTATTTTCAGCACATGCATACAGAACAGCCGTGGTGTGTTGACACACACTCGATGATATGGATTTCTTCAAGATATGTTTCACACTTTAAGATAATTATTATACCTGAAAAACACTTGTGGAAAAAGCATTAACACATTGTCACATTCATGTGGTGATTAATGGGAATTTGATTTTGACAAATGTCCTCAAAATAACAGTAATACTTCCGTAATGATGCAAATTTATGCCACCAACAGCAAAACCATTGTGTTATTTGGATGGATAAAGGCAGTTTTCTGTTAAAATTGTAAACAACATTCAAACAGGCTGCAGTGAAGCATTTGTCAGTACTGTTTTCAGGATTGCTTGGACTTTTTTATGGGAGAATATAATGGAAAAAGACAGACAATGCCAGACTAAGAAGAAGGATAACAGACAGCACAGATAGTGAGCCAAGTTTCAACCCACAATGTCCTTGAACCGATAAATCATGGCAATGAAATTTGGGTTGTATCCTCCCTTATCACACGTCCCCATGCTTCACTTTGAATTTAATTCACTTTATCTATTTATACACAGAGGTAAAGTAAAACAAAATGGGGAAAGAGGGTGAAATGAAGAAACAGGGTGGCGTTTTCTTAGATGTATTTCAGCCTTTGTAACCTGGTTTAAGTAAGTGATTTGAAGAGAAATTGTTTATTGATTTGTCTTTTAAATACCAAAAGTGATCAAAATCAAGCCTTTTAACCCCTGCAGTATATCATTCATATCGTATTCTAGTTTTATTTCAGTTTATCTGTTGCAGTTAGGATTTCACCCTCTGAAGTAGAAGACACTGTGTTGCGTAATTGACGCATTCTTATGTAAAGCTAGATCACTTGTTTGTCCTCTGGAGGTCTGGATACAGAGATCTAACAGGGAAATAAAATGGTAAAGAACTACTAATTCAGATCAGCCAGTTGATGCCAGTAGACCAGAGGCCATTCTGGCAAAGCAAATTCTCAAAATAAACTAAAAACAACAAGAGTCTACAGCCACGTTAGCGGCTAAGAATCATCCTCTGGGGACCGTGAATGTCTTTAAATTGCATGGCAGTCCACTGAGATATTTCAGTCTGGACCAAAGTGGTGGACCAACCGACAGACGACTGACTGACAGACAGACATTGCTATCCCTACAGGCATGGCTAACATCTCTGGTTACCTTAGAGGTCAAGGAGAGGGAGAATCCGTCCCTCCATCAAAAGCTTGAAGATCATGTCTTGCCTGTTGTATCTAACACTGACCTTTGACCCCCCTGTGAAGGGGGTGGGGAGGGTTAATCAGCCCGGTTTTGTCATAAGTGAAATTACTTAAAATGTTTAAACCTTATTTATGAAGCTGCAGCATGTTTAGGATGGGATTGACTGTTAGTATAAGGTATTTCAGATTGCACATTTTACTCCAAATGGATTAACGTGAGTACATGTAGGCATTTAGGACACTAATTATTATTTGGGACAACCTATTTATCTCCTAAAGATTATCATAGTGGAAATTGTCAGAGAGAGACAGAAGCAGGTTTGTGTGGGTACATTTGGATTTAACTTTGAAGAAACAGGGACAGGCACTACACTGCTTTAGCCTGATGTGTCACTTCCTCTCTGTTGTCCTGAAGAGACACCATGCAACTTTAGGATGATAATGTTGCTCAACTTGCTTTCAGTTGTGGACCGATGGTTGTACTTGTAGTCTAGGCAACAAATACCCAGGACAGGACCCAGCGGACATAGCAGTCTTCTTTTAGATGAGATACTTTATTCTTATTGGCTTTTGTTTTTGTGTATACAAACTTGTGTCATGGTGTGTGTGTGTGTGTGTGTGTGTGTGTGTGTGTGTGTGTGTGTGTGTGTGTGTGTGTGTGTGTGTGTGTGTATTTGGTCGAGATGACTTGATACCCTTTGTTTTTTTCCACTTGAAACATGATTCGAAATGATTCAGCCACTGGTCTGGAAAATAAGGGAGTCAAGAGGTTCATTATGAATACACACACACACACACACACACAAGTTTAATTTGTCCATTGATGTTGAAGGACACAAACACATGTTTTTCACCTACACACAAACTCAGAATAACACTCAAAAGACCATCGATGGCAACTTTCTTTCCTTGTGTTTGGCTCTCGCTCTCTCGCTCTCTCTCTCTTGCTCTCTCTCTCTCACTCACACACACACACACACACACACTGAAAACCCAGTGGTCAAGTTAATTGCATTAGGCAACCTTAAGATGCAGACCCTTCTGTCTCTCACACATCGCTACCTCTGACAGAGAGGCAAGCGAAGAAAAACAACAAAAAGGACAAAACAAGAAGAAAAGACTGATGAACAAACACGAACAACAAGTTGAGGAGGGAAAGAAGAAGTGGAGTGATTATGCAAATGTCTTTACGCCAGTTGAGCCCCACTGGGACATTAATGACAAACTTTGTTTACTCTGGATAGTAAACTTTATCCACGGCATCATTATCTCTGGCCCGCAGAGAACGGGACATTTCATAATATGCACCAAGCAGAGCGCTTGCTCACATGATCTGCACTTGAAAGAAGTTTGATCAATCAAAGTATTCAGCCAACCTTTAATCGCAAAGAGAAGGTGACACAGAGCATTATCACCCTTTAATATTCATGCTGATGACTGCTACTTGCACATCATTTAATTCACGAGAATAATCAATCACTCTACAGCCTGCGTTGCTCACCCTCAGATAAATACATAATTCAATTATTCACCACGACAATGTAAACTGACAGGTCAACGGCCTGCTTGTGCTGCTCTCGGCCGTGTTCTGTTCTGAGAGTGACATGAGAACATAGATACTCTCTTGGAGTAAGTGTTTTGTCTTGCTTAGCATAAAGACTGGAAGCAGTGGGAAACGGTTAGCCTGGCACTACAATACATGTAAAAAAAAAATAAATAAAAAAAAACAGCTCGGCGCAGTGACTTCCTGGAGTCTCGTAGTCACGGTGAGGCTGCTGGGTTTGGTACCATCATGCCTGCACAGAAAAAGGAGGTCACAGACTGCATCTGACAAGCCATACTATAACTGGGGCCGCTGCACAGTGCACAGACGTACAGGGCGGATGGATTAACTACTGTTCGTTAAGAAATAGTTCCAGCATGCAACTCCCCCTTGAACCACAAACTGTTGTTTTTTCATTTCTTTGTGTGTATGGAGACACAAACGGAAAGACACAGTAGAAAAAGCACAGGCGTGTCTCACTGTCATGGCTTACTGGGACACTTGAATAGACATCTGTGCTTTTCCTGCAATGACCAGGCAAAATGTCTGCTGTGAGAAACGTCATATTAATGAGATTTAGAGTTGTTGATAGGTGTATTGTTCAAATTTGTATAGGCTGCTATCTTTTTTTCCTGTGCTTTCAGTCTTTCATGCGAAGCTACTCTGTCCTGACTCCAGCTCCGATCGCTGTTGATCTTCCCATCTCACTCTCAGAGACAAAGCATGGCACCGTACTTCCCAAAATGTTGAACTATTCCTTTAAAATATGTCCAACTTTTAGGATGATGAGCGTCAGCCTTCAAAAACCTCATGAGTCACAGCCATACCACGATGCCATGAGCTCATGTCACAGAGATTTATAGCGCCGCTTTAAAAGACGAGCTGTGAGTTCAGACGGGTTTACCTTCCAATTCACTTCTGAATGGGAAATCTCGTTTATAAAAACAGCCTCAAAGTGATTTGATTGGCCAGTACTCTCTCTGACTGTCTGCTGACTCTACGTCAGGGCTGCACTGTGGTGATGGATCATTTTCTAAACAGGCAAAAGTAAAAGGCCGTAAGCTCTTATCCAGAAACTGTCCATCTGAACTGACCTGAGACAGTGAGAGAACAGCAACATGTAGCTCTTTAATACTGCAGCTATTTGGACAGCAGGAACAGCACAGGTGTAATTGATAACATTAAATGGTGTTCCATTTCCAGGGCCAGACCACTATCGTGGCTTACTGGGACACCTAAATAAAACAGAGCCAACATTATTATTGCTAGTTCCGCCTGCGCTTTTCCTGGAAAAGTCAGAGAGTTGGCTGTGAAAAGAACCGTCTTCTGCCTCCTCTGAGGGCAGAAAATGGAACCCGAGTGATGGTCTGCAGTGACGATTACCAGCACACAGGTGGGTTATATTCAAACATACAGGAACTCAGTTCAAACATTTCTTATTACCACTGTGGCAAGTATTGTATCCAGAAGCATTAAGTATAATCATAGACCCCCTGTTATTGAATCCATAACATTCTTCTTCAACGGCGATTGAAAGTCCTTTTTCTGAAATCCATTAAAAGGGGGGTGGAGGGAGATTCATTTTGTCCTTGGTATTTTCAGTCAACACCTATTAATACTAAACTACAGCAGGTTTTAATGGGCTCTTACTGTGTCGTTTAATGCTCCTCATTGTGATTCAAACGGACGTCACATCCTCTCCACTTTATTGTTGTTGTTTTAACCTCTCTCCTTTTCCCTGACATCCCGCTCCCTGTTTTTCCTCTTCTTCCTTCCGTTCCTGTTCTGTCCATCTCTTTTCTCTTATGTCACCCTCTCGTCTTCTTGCCTTTTATATCCTTCTTTTCCTTTATTATATTACCCCTTCTTTTTTTTTTTTTTTTTAGTTTTTTCTCTATCTTCAGCACAACTCTTCTCTTTTCTGTCCCTTTTCCTTCAACCCTTCCTTGGGTCTTCCCCTTCCCCCCTCTCCTCACAGCTCTAACAAGCTGTTTGTCTCCCTCTGGGGGGTTTAATATTGATATCGTGTCTCTCTGTCTCTTTGTGTGTGAATGTATTTGTGTCTTCATAAACAATATGTCTCGCTGTTTCATCTCTACGCCACCTAAAGATTTTGGGTGTTGCAGGTATCGACGATACCAGGTGGTTTATTTTTGGAGGCCACATTCATCTTTATCATCTATGGAGTAGGTTGTCTTATTAGTAAGTGCTTTTATTCATGATACTCTGTTCATAGTTCATGTTTGAACATTTATCTCTTCAAAATGAAAGAAAAACTACCAAAGTTATAAAGTTTGTTTCCATCCACCTGTTTTGATTTTCAATTGATGTATAAAAATACCTGAGTGGAAACGCAGAACATTAAAAAAAAAAAACGTTTTTACGCTTGGCTGAGGTGGAAAAGTATCTGTTTCGATAAAAGCAAAATGTGACAAAGTGCTGTGGAAACACTGTCATAAAGTACACGAAGCATGTCCACTGAAGCTTCCTCTCTGCTGGAGAGATGACAAATAGCAGCAGATGAAAACTTCACTGTAAAACTTTGTGTTACAGTAGAAGATGGAAACGCACATTAATACTTTCATTCTAAAAAAAATGTTTTGTGAAAATTTGCGCCAAATCAGGATGGAAGCTTGCCAAAGAGTCTCAGCTGGGTGTATTTCTGATGAATGGTTTGTGACTGTGTAGATGTGTTCTTGTGTAAATGCAGGCTTGTGTGGTTAAGTGTGTGTGACTGATATGCACTGATGTCCAAAGACACTGTGATTCATGGCCCCAAACAAAGGACAACTTTCACCCCCCCCCCCACACACACACACACACACTGTTTCCCTCCTTCTAATAACATCCACTCATACAAACTCATTTATTTTTATCACAATAATTAGAAGTCACTGAGCAGGTAATTCAATTATCAGATTATTGAAGTGTTTTCTTTCCTTTAATTCCTCCTCAGAAGGTTCGCTGTGTGTGCTGGTTCATTTCAAACACCACCGCTCTCTGCTGTTAGTCAATGAACAGCTACAGTTGAGCAATTAAAGCTTGGGTGCTTAAGAGCATCGAAACAGCAGTTGGTGACTCAGGGTCAGTGTCTGACATCGCTGTGTTACTTGCACTTCATGGGTGGAGGGGAGGAGGAAAAGAAGAAGCGTGAAGGGAAAACAGAGAAAGACCGATAAAAAACAGAAGGGAGAGAAGAGAGGCAATAGAGCCGCAAAACTGAAACAAAAGTTATTATAAAGCATGTCGGTGTAACCTTTTAGCGACCTGAATATCTTCTCTGCGGCACGTAATCTGACTGAGAGTCATTTGTATCTTTGTAACAAGGGAGAGAGGACAGGGGCATCTTTCTGAGAAGGTTACTTCCACTTCAGCCAGACAAATTCATCATGTGTTCTCTGGCACTTTCATGAGCGTGTGTGTGGGTTGCATTTCTCCGTGTGTCTTCACTGTATGTATTTGAGTGTGTGTGTGTGTGTGTGTGTGATTGTGTGCATCAGGCCTGATTTGGCCAGACAGTCTGACCTACGATGACTTCACTCCTCTCTGCCTTTGCTTTGTATTTTAATGTCATTCCTTTCCCTCCCGATCCATCTGCCTCGTCCCTCATGGTGTGATTCAGTCAAATATTTCACCATTCAGACCATCCTCCCCAAAAACATGTACTGTATATTATGTTGAACTAGAAGCCATACAAACTGGATGCTGTAACTAGCCACCTAGCCTAGAAGCCTACTGCTACGTCACACGTTCCGTTGCCCTGATTGGTTGTAGCGTCCAGAGGCATTTTGGTCAGCGCCCATTGATAACGGCCATAGTAATTGTGTTGGGCGCAAACGAGGAAGTCAGGTGAGGTAGTATAAAGAGCGACAAAGTCCATGTAGGAAAGAGGCTGGGGTGGATTTTAACTTAAGTAACTTAAGCTACGTTAATACGTCACGTGATGTAACTTAACTAACATACTTATTCTAACCCTACCTATATGGTCTTTTGGTTTTGGTGCCTAAACCTAGCCTAACTGCAACCACTTCACAACGTTAACAACATGTCTATTATGGTTGCCATGATGACGAAGGTCTGGTACGCCTGTCGGTGTTACTCTCCAACGGTCATATATGTTGTTTTGGGAGCCGTCGGCGAACAACCCATTCTGTCGTTTAGGTGCGAATACTTGTTGGCTTTATTTCATCTGGGCCCCTGGAAATGTTTTTTTTTTCCTCCCTGTGTTAGTAACTGCCAATAGGATCATTTCTCTTGTTTCCAATGCTGCTTCAGGTGACTATAAAAAAATCAGACTCAGAAATTGTACAGTACCGGTGCTCCCATCCAAGAGTAGAAAGTAGCTTAAATTTAGAAATAAAGGTATGTACAAAAATGTATGTATTGCACTATTGTGTATGACTATATATGTATTGCACTGATATTTAAAGAATAAATAATAACGAGGTAGTATTTGTAGAAGCAGGTCCAGATTTCCAGTCTGTTTATTCTGAGTGTCTGACACTCAGGAGGAGTTGAACAGTTTGAAGGCCACAGGCAGGAATGATTTCCTGTGGCGCTCTGTTGTACATAAAAAGATGAATGCACAGGTATCCTCCTTGAATATAAGAAATTCCTGCAGTAAGCTGATTTGTTGTGTGATTTACTCGAAAAGAAAAAATGCTGTGACCGCAGACAGAGTTGGACTCATCAGCGCTGGTTCAACTTTTTACAACCTTCAATCTAAACAGGCACTAAAAAGAAACTCTGCTACTACATGGAAGCTGTAATATATACTAGTTATCAGAACCGATTTTTTTTTTTTTTGCCACTTGGGGCCCATGGAAAAACAAAAATAACACCTTCTAAGTTGATACGGCGAACTTGTTAGCAAACACGTCTGTATATATCCGGCAGATATGGAGCAACATCAGCATTCTTTTTAACTCTGTTCTGGTCTCCACCAACTCCTGAGGGAAAGGAGGTCTGGCTCTTTAGCTGCTAAATGCAGATGTTCACCAGGCAGTCGCTAACATGGGCTGTCGTTTGGTGCTGGACAGGGAGAGTACAGTGAGTTTTTAGCGCTTCTTCACCGCGTCTGACAACGATATTGAAGATGGCAGTGAGAGTGAACCAAAACAGTGATGCAGGTCGTAAAACCAAAACGATGAGCTGAAAGATGCTAAAACGCTCAACAGAGCTGAGGAGGACTGCAGAGTCATGTGATAATTATCTGTGGTTTCATCACCACGAGTGACCCCTTTCATACTTGATCTATTAATTTCATTCATTCTTAATGTAAAAATATCGATTATAGCAGTTTTAAAAATACTTCAGAATCCATCCACACTCTAAACTGTGTATCCAGTGCAGGGTCTTGGTAGGCTGGAGCCTATTCCAGCATAGCATGCTGCTTATCTAGAGGACAGAAACCAGCAATGAAATGCATCCAGTATATTCATGCTTCCCAAAGGGTTCTGGGTGCACTGCACACCACAATGGCAATGTCTTTGCACACAACAGGCTGGAAGGAATTGTAGAAGTAATAAACTCTTTTGGTTTTCATGACCACATGGCCTTTCCTCTTGAGCAACACGCTTGACATTTTTAGCCCCACTAGTAGTAAGCGTGAGAATAGCACAAGTGTCAGTGTGTTGTTTGTTCTATGTAACACTTTAGTATCGCGGTGTGTAATGAATGCTGCAGCCTTGAGAGAACATTTAGTCTTCTTAGGCTCGTGCTCTCATTATCATCTCTGACAGCCAACAGCAGGTTTACCCTCAGCCTTTGATGGCCGTGTTGACACACCTAACGGAGGCTATAGAAAGTCTCACCTGAATGAATCAACTCAAAGAGTGACCAGCCCACTGATATGACAACATGATTTCTGGCCACTGAGGTCCCCAAATTTCAAACTTTAGAATGCAGCACTGTGAAAAAGATGTTTCTTTGTTTTTTCAGAAAATGCCCTCATATATTGGGTGTGATTTCCCTTTTAAATAATGTGTGAGCGTGAAGTATAATGGAAAGGGACAGAAAGAAGAGAGTCAGAGAGAGAAAAGAGAGCCAAGAGAGACAGGGGGAGGATGATATGAAATGTGACACAGGTCATTACGCTGGACTTAATGAAGCCTGTTTGCCTTGATAACCACCCATTTCATTAACCGCTGCCTCACAACACCCTGTTTGCTTGTGACACACACACACACACACACACACTCCCATTGTCTGGGACCATGGAGTGAGACATTAGGTTAGATGAGAATGTGATTAATGAGACGCCAATTAATTATAGACAATTACAAGTACCTCTTGCTACCTTTGTCTCGTTCTTTTTCTTATTCTGTCTCTCTCTCCACCTCTCAAGTCTCTTCATACTACAGACTTTATAAGACAGAATACAGGGACCATGCTGGAGAAATTCCTTTCACTGAAGTCGCACCTAAGCACCAGCTTCGGGGTACTACATCATGTTACCTTTGCTTTGTTTATGTGGTCTAACTTTCTGTTGGCGGTGCTCAAAGTATGAGACCTTGTATTTTTTTATCAGACCAAATAGGCTCAAGTTTCGAGAAGTCATTTGGGAGTGTTTGTGATGCTCAGAAAAGGTCTTCACTGTTTCGCAGCCCTTTCTTTTGTATTGTTGTGTATGGGAGGTGGATGTGAGAGAAAATGAAAGTTTGAATAAAGTGTAGGGATTTAACAGTGCACATATTGGTACTCACTTGGTGACATTTGACTTGTTTGAGTTTGGCAGGCCCCATGAACCAAGTGAATATATATTTCTATGAGCTTAACACAGCCTAATTACTGACTTTGTCTTGGCATGTGCAGAACATCACTTCAAAAGTGCAAGTTGGACTGGAAGCTGAAGGCTTGTCTTCGCCTGTTTGACAGAACAGATACACTTCCGTCTTAATCAATGCAGCTGTCTGCACAGGCAGCGTAACAGCTCGCATTTGATCGAGACAGAGCCATACATGTTCTGTAAACGAGCGTAACCGCAAACCAACCGCAGCGCGGTTTGCACGTGTAACTACAGTGATTGTGTGTTGGGCTCTGAATGCTGCCAAAACACGGGTGACCTACACTCAACACTGTGCCTGAACGCATCCTGTGTAGACACAGACAGAGGACTGCTGCTGCTCTGCTAACGTGCTGCAGAGTGTTAGCTAAGCTATGCTAGTCAGATGAGCCCAGTTCATACTGTAGAGCATCTCTGGTGTGGCATTCATAAGAGGCCGTGCATCAAACACGCTGACTCATTTGTGGAGTTTGTGTATTATTAGTGGTAGAATGAAACAGACTGAGGTGAATTGAAACCAATCAGCCTTTGATTTTGTATAATCCCACCACTTCCACATGCAGTGTCATTTGGTTGATCAATGCATGACTCAGCATTGTTTCGGTGAGACTGCTCTCTCTCTCTCTCTCTCTCTCTCTCTCTCTCTCTCTGTATTCTCTATCTACCTTTCCACCTATTTAACAGGTTGTTGATGACTCAGAGCACATTGTTAAAATGAGGTTGGACGAGGTCCTCACCCATATTATTATTATTATTATTATTATTTTATTTTAATCACACATTTAAACAACGGCTTAAAATCAGATTACTGGAATTCATTTTAGAGTATTTCCAGCAACCATGCATCAGAATATCACATACAGTCACAACTCATTGGTCCCTTAATGCAACAGGATTTAAAACAGGTTAATATTACATTCAGTGGATTCATTCTTAGCAAGAATAATCACTGCCAAAGCACTGAGACACACTGACCTGCACAGTGAAAAGGCTTAAAATAAGACATTGAGAGGCTGGTAATGTCTTCAGCTTACACACATGTAAAAGACGCTGCACAGGAATGGCTGTCTCCATGTTTAACCCCATTACTGTAAATAAGAAGCTTAAAGCTCCTACACTCATTGTTCACTCACCCAGGTGCTTTCACTTATTGCCTGATTAGACCTGGTTATGAGTCTCTCAGCATGGACAAACCTTTCACAGGCGACATTTTGACATGTCAACGTAGGCAGGTGTTAATAATAACACGAATGATGGCTGAATTCAACTTAGCTGCTTCAATTTCAGGGTCCTGGTATTGGGCGTGTTGTCACAATGTCATGGTTTACTGGGTTACTGGTTTACTTGAATGCAGATACATTTTTAAAAAGCTAATAAAAAGCAAATCTCTAGGGTTCTGAGATTGATTAAATTGTCATCAGACAATAGCCAACGGGTTCTGACATTGCATTTCGGCCAGGCATTGGCTCTCCACATGGACTGTTTACCTGCATGCAATCAAAGCCGGCTCAAACGTGATTGGTCAATACCACTCGGAGTACTCCAGAACACTTCAGATACCAAAATCCCGCTACAGATTCCGCAATTATATGCAGATCTCTGTTTATAGAGAATAGTGTGTAGAGGATTTGGAGTTGTTTAAAGGCACCTTTTAATTGAGCTGAGTTGAGTCAAGTAATGGGATGGTTAATGTAATTATTTACATTATTTATTTCTGTTGAGTAATAAGTAATGTATTTACTTTTTCAATTAGTAATACGTGACAAGTTATTGGGCACATTTTTCAAGTAACTTGCCCAACACAGCACACTGTATTGCTTTCAACTGACTACTATCAAAATGAGCATCTATGTACACGTAGATAAATCAACACTAGAAATAGCTACAATACTGTTATTCACAATTCAGATGATCCAGGGGGATTTAGATACTTTTACCATCATCTACTTTATATCTATTGAATGTCCAATATATTCAACAGCCCCATTCAACATAAACTGATTGATGGTACTGTATTGCTTTAACTGTTCATCTCATATCGCTGCAATATCCCTTCAAAATGAATTTGGCTGTCTGTGTAAGAAGTACATACAGGAAGGGATAACATACAAGACCTCAGCGGTAAGCCCCGGCTGGATGATCTGATCCCTGACACAAAGTGGCTCCTTCCTCTTCTGTGTCCTCTGCTGCATTGGGAACTATTGAGCTTCTAGCCAGGTATCAAAGGGCTAATGCTTTCTGAATGAATTCAATGTAATACATGAAACATGATACTCTGTTGATAGGCTGGTTGAGTGTTAGTCCCCAGACATGTTACCAAGAGGTAGCACTTTATGAACTGGTTTGAATCTCTGCATTGTGTTGTCCACATGCAAACAGACAATCCAGTGCGCAGCATGTGTATGTGTGTATACACACTTCATGACGTGAGATGGAATAAGTGTGTGAGCATGTAATCAGTGTTCCTTATTTGCCTTTGTCATTTCTCAGCACGTACTGATCAATGTTCCTCAAATTCAAGAGGCAGAGAAAGAGCAATAAGAGCGAACAAAAGAGACAGATAAAGAGGAACACACAGAAAGAGAGAGTGGTGTGTGTGTGTGTGTAAGTGTGTGTGTGTGTGTGTGTGTGTGTGTGTGTGTGTGTGTGTGTGTGTGTGTGTGTGTGGGGTTGTGGTTGTTCTTCCACTTGCACTCATCCACAAGTTGTTTTCCATCGTTATCCCAGACACGGACAGTGAGAAATCCTGACATCTATTCAATAAACTGTCAGCACAATCAACATCAATATGTTAGGACTTTGACGAGCAACACAGGAGAGACAGAGGCAGCTGTTTATCTGACACGGCCGCCGAAGTATTCACTTGTATTCCCGCGAAAGTCGAAGTGCAGCGTGTCGAACCGGCTGCAGCCTTTCTGTCAATGTACAGGATACGGCTGTTCCAGTCATTTGGTTTCTCCTTTTTTACTCATTTACTCATGTAAACATTTGCGTTTTATTGAAATCACTTTCTGGCAGGGATTCTGAACTCGAAACACACACACTGTCGTTATCGTCAACATTGTCTTCTACTTTTAAACATCGAAGCAGCTCCACTGGAGTTGTTGGCAGTTCTGTAACTTGGTCATGGACACCAACTTTAGAGATTCAAACCAGCAACGCTCAACTTGTTGCCAGACTAGTTCCACTAGAATCCAGTGGTTATGAACTGGTACTGGTGCTATTCTCTTTAGCATTTGTTCACACTTGAATCATTGACAATTGAGAATGGTTACACTAACTTAATTGTGAATAAATCCACGTTTTGCTCATGTGACTGGTAACTGATGTGAGCTGAAGACTGGAGCATCTTTGGTCTCGGCAGACACAAACACAACTTTACCAGCCTCTGCAGTCTCTAAATTCAAATGCACAGTTTCTATAAAAACTACAGAACATAAGTGAAAGAAAGCCAAAATAAATCGGAGCCAACATAGGACTGAATCCGTCCTCCCAGTGGACAGTCTGTGTAATCTCATTATTTCAGCTGGGGTGAAAATGTTAGTGGGTCCATTTTTAGTAATTTGGCATGTCCCTGTGTGCCTCCACAAAGGTTCCAGCTCAGTAGGACCAGTGAAACCATTTAGATATACTAAAAGGGCAACTTAACCCGGTTACCCCATGACCACTGACACCTCACAGCTCTCACGGAACATTGCTCCATCGTTCCTCTATTTGATCTTTTTTGAGTGATCTGTCTCTGCTGCTACGCCAGTCAAAAGTGGAGGTATTTCATTTAAGTTTCGTTTTATGAACCAGGTCAAACCTTTTGGAATGTGAAAATGTTTTATTGTAATCAGTAATATGAAGCATTTTGTCTGTTATTCAGAAGTAAACGTTCAGGATGCGTCCACTGGCCACTCAGTGTTAGTCTCTGTTGCAGTGTATTCATTAATATGAAGTCAATGTGGTTACATACTCGACAGTATTCTGTGCTGTCAGCAGAACACTGCAGTATATAAAACTCTGACTTTAATGAGCCACTGTATCAGTTATTCTGCTTGATGTATTGTTCCTACACAAACTGATGATAAAAACTTAATGCTTCTTATAGTTCAAGATAGACACTCACAGACAGAATATTACCGCCCTCAAACAGGCACACATTCATTCAGCATACGTCAATAATACCATGAGTGTGTCGACAGGCAGCGCGGGCTGTTAAATACCAGATGGCCACACATCTAATTGACAAAACAGGGAGATTTATTGCTTAATTATACCCAGCGGAAACATTTACAAAATAAGCACATTAAAACATTGAATATAAGACATGAGGAATTGGTGTTAAAGTGTGAGTGTAATCAAACACACACACACACACACACACTGTGTGACATCTGACATTTCCGAAACTGGCCTTTCAGACTGTGTATGAATATACAAAGTGTCGTGTGTGTTTAAGAGTGTGCTAAATTCAGAGTAGTAATATATTGCATTAATAAGTGTCAGTGTAAAGAGCTAGCGGGGCCTCTGGCTTGGTTTTAAGATTCATTCTGAATAAGAAAACAGTCTTCAAAGGTTACAGTCAGACAGGAAGTCATTTCAGTTTTATTAAGCGTTTCCAGCCACATTAATTACTTTTTTCTATGAATGTGGGTGGGCAGCATCTCACTATCTCATCTTTTTATTTTAGTAAAACCATGATTGCAACTTCGTCGACACACACACACACACACAGAGGCAGAGTTTAGTTAAACGGGTCAGATTACCACAAAAGCACACAGCGGTTTTTGTGGCTTTAGACAAAGAGGCACAAGCAGATCTCTCCAAAATCAATCCCCGTCCTAGTATGTTCTTTTGCATTGTTTAACCCTGCATCTTGTACAGAACACTTCAATAGCCTATCACATCATAAAACAACTTGTCAATGTGATTACTGTAAGATAGAATTCTGCAGGACACAATCTGTGTCAAGTCAATCTTATTTATATAGTCCAAAAACACAAACACAAATTTGCCTTACAGGGCATAAAGATATGTACAGCATACAGCACTCTCTATCCTTAGACCTTTGTTTCAGATAAGGAAATACTCCTGAAAATAAATAAATTCTGAGGGAAAAAAAGGGAAGAAACTTCAGGAAAAGCTACAGAGGAGGAATCTCACCCACCAGGGATTTGTGGCCTGTCTCAGACAAACAATTAAAGTTGGCATTTTAAAGCTGCCCTAATCAATATTGTTATATAAACAATGGATCAAATGACTGTGTGTAATGTGAAAGGGGTTGCTTGTAGTGACAAACCCACATAAAATGATCACCCAGCTCTGCAGGTCCTCTCAGCTTTATGGAGGGCTTTAGCCTCTTCTGTATCAATGTTTTGGTTTTCTGGCCCTCAAACTCAAGCCACAGCAGGCAGCTATTCTGAATGGAAAAACTGTTCGTTCACTGCCTGCCCAGCAGCGCATGTCAGACTGAGGTTAGCGACTAGCTGGTGAAGCATTTAGATGATAAAGAGCCAAAAATAAATGTCCCTCAGGAGTTGGTGGTGACCAAAACAAAGCTAAAAGGAGAGTGAATATTGTATTAACATTCTGCAGGTGGTCAGAAACATGATTTCAAATGGAAGCCAATGTTGCTCTGTGGATTTAGAGATAAGCTAATTAAACTGTTGACTAACATGACTGCAATGACACCTTCATAAGGTGATAATATGTCTGTGTTTTGGGATGTGGAATCCAACAAAGGCGAACCAGACTTCATCAGTGGAGTTATAGTCCCCACACAGGCTGTGTTCCAAAACTGGCTTAACCAGTTAGAGAAAGTAAAGGCCAAAAGGGGGGAAGCTTCAGAGGGTCATTGGCTAAAATAAAGTGTGACAACAAACAGACACACTATTACGTAGTTATACACCTCAATTGGAGTACATCTGTCTTCCCTTCTCAGGCAGCTTACCAACAACCCTACAATCCTTCTGTCCAAACAAGCTGTGCAAATTGGAGTTAGTGAGATTTAGTGTTGTGACTGGGCCTGTGTCTGCAGCACAGACATGAAAACCAGACTCATTACTCAGACTAATTATTTCTGCACGTCACATTAGTAGCTTTCATAGCTTCCTCCTTAATCCTTCAAGTAGAGCTACAGTAAACTCTCCTATCAAAACTACGGAAATAATGAGATAAATCAGGCAAAACTCAAATGAAAAGCTCAAAAGAGGAAGTCTCTTGGAACATATACGGGGTAATTTGTCCAGGAATAACAATAAAAAGCTTCTGTCCAAACTAGCAGAGCAGAAAATTCATTATTTGGGCTTTAAAAAAGAGCTTTATCCAAACTGACAGCAAGAGGCTGTTTCTTGACTGAAACTCAACTGCCTTCATTTCTTTCTTTCTGTCTTTCTTTCTTTCTTGTCTTCCTCTCTGTCTTTGTCCGTCTCTCACCTCCTTGTTCCTGTACAACCGTTCTCCCCTCATTCCTCTTCTTTTTCCTTTCTTTTCTTTTCCCCTTCCCTACATCATCATCCTTTCATCGTCTTTCTGCAGCATCTCTTTCTCCTATCCTTCTCTCTACCTTCCTCTTCTGTCAGTCACTCATCCCTCCCCCTTGCGTTTCTCCTCATCTTTCTCTTCCTTTCACCCCCCCCCGCCCTTTTCTCGGCCCCTCTCACCCTTTCATGCTTTTTCTCATCCCTGTTGCCTCAACTTCTGCATTATCCTCCTCTTTCTCTCTCCTCCGCCTCGTCCTCCTCCTCCATCTCATCCATCTCTCGCTGAGAGGCTGTGTCAGGGCAGATAAATGTTGGACAGATGTTGTGCAGAAGTCTCGCCCTGGGTGGCATAACTAAATAAGAGTGTGTGTATTTGCCTCTCTGCGTGTCGCCTTGGGTGGCTACAACTAAATAAGAGAAGAAAAAAATGTGCCGCAAGTTGTTTCCAATACATGCCCCCTGCCAGCCACAGCTCTCTCGCTCTGTGTGTGTGTGTGTGTGTGTGTGTGTCACTTAGAGGCTGTTTTGCTGCTCTTTATCAGTGTGATGCTCAGAGTGCAAAATGCATTACCTTCTGTCTTCAGAGTTTGTATGTATGATTCCATGATGCTGTTATGACATTATAAACTACTGTACATTTGTACTCTCTCTTTGTCCCATTGTCTTGCTTAATTTGTTGTGCTTTCACTTTCTCCTCCATGACACATGCACACCAATAAAAACAAGATAAGGACAAAAGCAGAGACAGTTTTTTCTCCCGGCTCTGTCCGTGCTGGTGTGTGTTTTCAGACTTTTGGTCGGTTATTAGCATTTGGCAGCCTCCCCAGCTGTTCTATATTCAGCACATTAACATGATTAACACTGCCGGGGAGGAAACATTCATGTAGAATAATGAAAATGGATTCACTAAGTGGACTGGCTGGCCGACTGAACGGCTCGGTCAATGACTGACTAGCTGAGCGAATGAGAGACTGACTAATTGAGTGAATTCCTAAATCACTGACTCATTGACCAACCGTTTGTTGACTTGCCGACTAAGAGACTGAGCAACAGATAAACGTAGTGGCTGGCTGAGTTCCTGTCTAAGTGCACTGCCTATAGACTGACCAGGTTACCGGCTGTGCGAAAGTTAGTTGAGCTCTCTGCCATCGTATTTTCAGTCAGTGTTTCTGTTGAGAGAGAGAGAGTCTTGATTTGTATTCAGAGTTTAACAGATAAGTCTGGTGATATTCTATATTTCTCTTTTAGTTGACAAATCTCTTGAAAAGACCAAATCCAGCAATGCATGTATTCCACTAACAAGCATTGTCCACGTGTATATATCTTATTCCTCTGTGCCATAGAGCTCCATTTTGTCCAAAGGCTATTAAAAACACATCAATGAGCCACACTGTTGCACCCGGTGACATTTTTCTTCATTATGATGAACATGGGCATTGTAGTTTATTTTCAGGCAATCCCTCATCCACCGTCCTGCTGCTGTAAGTACTCATTAGAGCAGCAAATGTGTATTAATCCACAGCTGAAAGTAGTGCCTATCAAAAGCACTATAGACAAGCTAGGTAAGTGATGAAAGGTTGACTAAGACATTTTTAGTTATGTTTTTTTTATTTGGGAATTCAACCTGCGCCAACCTTCAGGTTCTGCCAGGAATGATCCAGAATCTTTGAAAACCAACCCTTTTGGGTGTTTATTAATTGTGAGAGTCAAGAATTTTTTCTATTTTTGAGACATTGCCCCTTGAGAACTTTGTCAAGTGTCCAAATGATCAAAATTAATGGCATTGCCATTCTAGGAACGTTGAACATAAGCTGTGATGTTACATTTACATGCAATCTGAATCTGGATATCTTACCCTAACCTTATAATGAAAAACACATGTTAATGTCAGGTGTAAATGCATGCAGAACGCATTGGGATCGGATCAGCTCAACCACATCTGGAGGTTGTCTGCATTGTATTGTGACCAGATCTCAACCAGGTGTAAATGCAATCCATACAGCGTGACCACATTCTTTAAGAAAGAAATCAAGTTGAAATCAAGTCTTCCCATCAAGTTGAAAGGTCACCTAACTCCACCTCTTCCTGCAAGCTCCAGAAGCCCGGCAAAAGCTACATGTTGTCAAGAAACACAGCGCATCTCGGATCAAAGCTCTGACTCTCTTTCCTTTGCTGCTACAAGTCAGCCAGCCCCGCCTAACTAATTTGCATATTGAGATCCAATCGTAATGCGGTCACAGTGGAGATAACAAGAGCCATTATTGACATGAACATTTCAAGGAGATGGATATTCAGTAAATACCTTTTAATAGAAAGAGGGGGGAACATGTTAAAAATCCACATGTAAAAGTGGAACTTTTCTTGTTCATGTTTGGTTTTAATGTCAGGTACTGGCTTATTTTCTTGTGAAATTATTCACCACTATATCAATAGCTCTTTGAAATTCACACCAGGACTATATCTTCATATGGCCTTCACACAGCCTTGAAATTCCGCCAGCAATGCAAAACAGCACAGTTTGATTGATGAACTCTGGACAGTGTGTGTTAGCCTGCCTCTTTTTCCTGTCTCTACGTCTGCCATCACTGCAGTGCACAGAAAAATAAGCCGTTGTGTTTGGGAGAGTGACTGACAGCAGGCAGCAAACAGCTAGACGGCAGCTGAGATCTGATTCACTGAGATCAACAAACTCTGCCTCTGCTGCTGTAATGTGCTCTGTTCCACACTGTCAGAGAGTGACAGCTTTACTGACTGGCTGACAGAGTGCCCGACTGAATGACGCTTTAACTTTCTTTTCTTATCTTTCTCAATCTTTTTTTTTTTTTTTCATTCTTGTTTTCTTTCTTTCTTCGAGCTCATTTGGCCTTATTGCCCCGTGTATATACACTATCAGGCTGTCTGTACTGCCAACAGTGTTAAGTAATAATGGAAAAGGCCTATAGGGCAATCACACTTCATTTTGTAACTCTAATTTCCCAATACGCCCAGACTAAGAAAAAAAAATCTATTAATTTATCCACACACCAGCAAGGACACACACACACACACACACACACACACACACACAGACCTAATCACAGGGGTACAAACAAATACATGAGTAGCATTTACGTGTATGGACACAAACATACTACATTTTCTTTCACAGACACTTAAGACAGCATTATAACTAATGTGCACATGAGCCCACAAACACACACACACACACACATCATGTTAATTGGCAGAGTGGTCAGGGCTATTATGAGTTAATTACTTTCTTTAACCTGATTCAGTCTCTACTATAGGCAGAATAAACCGCAGAGTACTGTGTGTGTGCGTGTGTGTGTGCCTGAAAGTTATTGGATCTGAAAGCAGAAAAAGTGAGCGTTTGCACATCCATGTGTGTATTTTCCCTTGACACAGTAGCATTGACCCCTATTAAAGTGTATTAATAGGCAAGCTAAATGTTCAGCATGGAAATCTAAGAGCTTACAGCCAAGATAATACTCTATTAAGACTGCATGGGTGTATGAGTGTGTATACATACACACTTGCACGGGCAGGGTTATCTGGGCTAGCTTGAGCTGAAATGGAGATTTCCTTGTCGAGAATTTGCTGATCATTTTCCACATTTCACATCACCCGTGTGGTCATGCTGTTATATAGACTGAGTTGTGCTCTGTATTACCTCCAATACGGCATCCTGGCTTCATTGTATCCTGTGAATCATTATGCATTACACCCCAGTGTGCTCATTCTTAAACGTCACCATTGACTCATCTTGTACTGTTGAACTGCTAAAATAGAAAGTGATCTAACCTAAGTGATGTGTTTTCCATTTTACGTCTACATGAAACGAGGCAAACACTCTTTATGAGCCTGTGCCTGATCTTACCAGATCTATCATCTTACAAAGCATGTCCAACACCTCTAATATTTGGCACACTGGACAAAAACTTGCCAAATCATGCTGTATGTCAGACACAATTTGTGTTAACCATCTGGAACATCTGCAAAATCTTGTCGATTATAAATCATCGTCTTTTTCGCCATGCTAGTAGAATGGCTCTATGGATGGCAATGTCGGCCTGTGGTTGATCCACCACTTTGGCCCAGACTGAAATATCTCAACAACTATTGAATGGATTGTTATGACATTCATGGTTCCCAGACTATAAACCCTAATGACTGGTGATCCCCTGACTTTTCCTCTTGCACCACCATGAGGGTGATACTGGTTTTGGGTGAAATGCCTCAAAGAAATATTGGATGGTTTGTCATTGCTAAAGATATTCATTTTCCCCTCCAGATGAATTGTAATGACTTTGGTGTTCACTTCACATTTCATATAGCGCCATCTTCAGGTCAAAGTACTTTGTCTACATACCTGTAAAACTAATAACATTCCCATCAGCCTCAGCTCTACTCTGTGCTTAGTGCTAGTTAGCAAATGCTAACTAACTAACTATGCTGTTAGCATTGTCATTGTGAGCATGTTGCCATGCTAGCGATAGCATTTCATTTCGCCCCCAAAGCAAGTACAGCCTCATAGAGCCATCAGAATGGTTGTCGGAAGAATCACAGGATTTAAATTAGGTTAGAGGAGTTTAGGTTAGTAATTAGATTTTAATAGCTAAGCAACTTCTAATTATTTGTCATTTTACACATGGTGTATAGTCTCAAGCCTTCGACTCTTGCATTTCAATCAGAAGAAGCAGTCAGAGCGCAGGTTTAGAGTCCGTGCACTGCCCCTGAATCACTGCATAGCTCCGGGCTGAATTGGCCTAATAAGCCATTCACTGGCAACGTCTTGGGTATTCATCAGCCTCTCCACTACTGGGTCAGCCTCGGCCATGACTCTTACAAAATATTTAGACAGATCTCACTCTACTGCAGAGTTTGAACTTAACTGGTGTGACGACATGCAAGTACGTTAGATGGTATCGCTTGATACAACAGAGCAGCCAGGGTGATAGTCACAGCCATTAGGATTAGTGGTTTTCTTTTTTTTAAGCGACACTTGGCATGATTTTTATGTTAAAAATACCCACTTATCAGCCTAAACTGCTAATTAGTACAACAGAAGAGACAACCAAACACCAATAAAGACTTTGCAGATGTCCAACTGAAATTATTTATTATTTATTGACAATATTTTATTCCTTTGAATAATAAAAAACAATTAATAGTACATTTTAACAACACAAAAGCAGAGCTGTACTTTGTTTTTAGTGCAAATTAGCAAATGTTAACACGCTAAACTACTGTAAGTTGGTGAACCTGGTAAATATTGCCTGCCGCACATCAGCATGTTAGCACTGTCACTGTGAGCATGGTAGCATTTAGCTCAAATCACTGCTGTGCCTAAGCACAGGCTCACGGGGCCACTAGCGCGGCTGTGGGCTCTTAGCGGCTGTAAGCTCTGTCCAGATATCATGATATGGGATGGAATGGCTGAATCATAGCTGCCACCACAGACTAAAAGAAAGACATCTATAAAAAAAAAAAATCAGTTAACACTTCCTTGTACATATGAAACCCTTAAAACGTCAGATTGACACAAGTTGCATCAAAATCTCACAACTCCTTGTTTTGGAAACCAGAAATACCCACAAATCATTTCAAATTGCATAAAACTTTAACTCTAAGTAAATAAAAGCATGTATGGTACCACTCACTTTCCAACTGATGGAAATTCTGAGTAACCAAACTTCTTAAAATAACCACATATGTCATGCCTAGCTAAGACATATAGTTGTTGTGCCATGAGCCTGTAAATAAAGAGAGTGAAAACGGGTCTAAGGAATAAAAGGGTGTTGTGCGCTGTACAGACTGTAAAGCTCCTTGAGGCAAATTGTGAATCGTGATATTGGGCTATATAAATAAAACTGACTTGACTTGACTCGTGTGGTAAAACTAAGGCTTGGAGTTCATGCTGGAGAGAAGTTCACAGCGGCCTGCATTAAAACACGCTTCGACGGTGACTCACTTTACTGCGCCAGGCTCATGTATTTCCCGCTGCTTGAATAATAAGAATCTACTGAGAAATTCTGCACATTCGTTGCATACATTTGTGTCCCTTCTAGTTTCTCTCACATTCTGTATATATGGTGCTGTCTGGCGAAATAGCCCTTACTTTCAAAGTAATCTAATTGTTAAGTGTCTCCTCTCAAAGTGATGTTTCTCAAAGATATGAAAAGCAACAAGCACTCATGCGGTGAGCATGACATAAATAGGGAACTTGGAATGTGTCGACATGGAGGTGGTGACTGTGGACAAACCAAATGAATATAATAACCCTTGTCTCTATGATACGGGTATTTGGGTTTAATAGTTGTCTTACAGCCTTGTTGCATCACTTGTTTGTTTACTACTGTAATTCTCACCCACAGTGTTTTTGTTTATGCTGTCAGCACTTAATCTGCCAGATGAATACATTTACCTCGTCAGAAAGTCGGTTTTCACAATTGTTTGAATATACATACATACACCATGCAGAGGGTGAGCTGGTGGACGTTTCTTTCACTTTTATAGCCCATAAATGATCAGCGCAGGAAGCTGGCCAAAGTGAAACACAGTGGAAATATCACTTTACCTTGTTAAATAATCTATGGAAAAAAGGGACACAGCGTCAGGCAGCGCGAGGAAGGCTGCATATTATCTGCACATTTCATGCTGCCCGGTGGCTCTTTGCCTGTAAATCCCCTGATTTCTTATTTTGCTGAAACAGAATCTCGCTATCAACCTGTGGAGGTAAAGAAACAAAAACACACGCTCTGCAGAAAACGTACTGACATGTGATGATCCTGAGGACACAGAGACATTGACAGCTATTGTATCTGATTGTATCTGAATGTTCAAGACCGCCCCCCCATTTTGCAGTTTTGACCGAGTCAGCAGCATCTGAGCTTGTTGCAGGTGTAAATATGAATCAAATGGGTCCTGTCACTTATCCTGGGCAGACCCTCCCCCTGCGGAAAATAGGTTCCCATGCACATACCATAAATAATATTTGGGTCCTTTATTATGCTCACTGGTGCTAAATATTAACTAATGAACAGAAATATCATTATAAAGTTCAAATAAATCCATGCATCATTGTACTGCTGATGCTAGAAGTTCTTTTAATGCTGCAGACACCGGCACTGAAAAGTAATGAGAGTGTAAAACACCTTTATATTTCCACTAAAGGTTCATGTGGTTTGTTTTGATATGTCGCTTTAGCTTCAGGATATTTTCTGCAACTAAAGAGGAAAATGGTAAACTTTAGACCGGCTTCCAATAAATACAAAGAAGATAAGAGACGTCATTTTTAGACTAGGTAAAGATTTCTATTAGGAATACTTGAACTGAAGTTCAAGGCGACTTTATTTTAGAAGCAGTGCTGAAACATCCCAGTTAGAGTGCTTTACAGAGGATACGGGGCACTAATCCTGGTAATAAAGTGATAAAAGTAATAAAAGTGCAAGCAAAACAAAAGTCGACAACGTGTTTAAAACTCCAGGAAGACAGGGAGGTGTGTGTGTGTGTGTGTGTGTGTGTGTGTGTGTGTGTGTGTGTGTGTGTGTGTGTGTGTGTGTGTGTGTGTTTTCTATCCTTATGAGCTGAACATCTTGATCTGTTCCCCCGGTGGTTATGGAGACACATTGTTGCCAAGTGATCGCTCAGGCCCCCCTCCACCTCCCTAATCTACAATATGTTCAGTTTGGCATGTCTGCAAATATTTGATACCTCTGGGGTACCTCAAAGATGCACACACACACACACACACAGATTTGCAATGTGCTCCATTTGGCAGATTGCCTCATAATTGGGTACCTTTTGTACTTGTCCACTTGTGCACATGCAGACAAACATTAGCATCCTGATGCTTATGAAGGCCCCTGTGTGTTTCATTCATAAAATATCCTCAAACCCGATGTGTTATCATCGCTTAACTTCAGAAACTACTAACTTGTGAGGACATTTGGTATCTATTGGAGAAAGAAAAGATCACACACACACACACACACACACACACACAGCAGACTGCCAATATGTGTGTGAGTGTGAGCTGGACAGAGACAGACAGGTATAGTATGCCGTATGTTGTCCTGGTTGAAAGGTCAGCCCTCTCGTGGTCTCATTATAGTATCCAGGTAGATTTTCAGGTCTCGCTGTTGCAGGTTGGAAAGCCAAGGCCCTCACACTGTCATTTCACTTGCACATTATTTATATCAGAACATTTCTCGGCACGTTGTGCGTCTGGAGGTTTTTTCCGCTGCGTCTCACCATGCAAAGAAGACAGACCTTTTTGTTTTAAAAGAGACAGACAGACAGACAGACAGACAGACAGACTGGGGAAGAAAGAGATTGCACTATGACAAGCAGAGGAGGAACAGACTTTCAATGTGTGTGTGTGTTGTATTTTTCAATGACAGGATCTATAAAGTGGTCCCTGCTGAGTCAGCATGTCTGAACACACACATCAGTACGCGCTGTATAGTAGGTTAAACTGACACTTATGCACATACCCACACACACACACACACACACACGACACGGCTCAGGTTTTTTGTCTAAAATGAATGTAATATCCATCTATAACTAAACATTTATTTTCGAAAGAAATTATATTAATCTTATCAAAGGGCAATAAACTGGAAAATAAATGAGTTCATGTGCTCGACAGGAGCTGCCAGGCTCCCATTAGCTGAGTTTAGTCTGGCAGAGGTTAGCTGGTGTTATGGTGCGGTCTGGTTCGGATCTTCATTGACTGGCCAAACCGAACCAGCCAACAGCAGGATTTGGAAATAATGAGCAGAAGCAGCCGACAACAGCCAGACCACTGACAGTTTGTCATTATTTTACCAGCATTTAGTTTCTCCAAACACACATTTTAATATCCCAGAAGGCTACAGTTTGATGGCAGACAGAGAGAAAATGTATAATGCGTTTAATCATAGAAGATAGTGTTTGATCAGCTTAAAAATACTATGACAATACTCAGATGTGGCATAATTGAGATGCTGCATCATTTTATCTACAAACCAAGAAAAAGAAGAATAGAGAATGATCACTTTCTGCTAGGTTGTGGTTAGCTTTGGCCAGATTGTGCATGAGTTTGGCTCCGTCACACTCCACCCAGGTTTGGCCCGGCTGTAAAGACAATAGAGACACTGGTTGTGAGCCAGTAGCTCAAAAGACCGTGTCTCTGTGCCACTGGTATATTAGGCCGTGGCAAAGTTTTACCTCCTCTCCCAGCCAGTAAAGTCAAGTCAAACTTTGTGTGGGCAAATTCACAAGTAAACTCACTTGTGTAAAAAGTAAGAGACACAACATGAAGCCTGAAACACACAACACGTTGATGGTATTTTTGGAAATAGGCAAGAACCTCAGTATCGGTAGTAGAAACAGATAGTGTATGTGATGGGATAAACAATGTGGGGTTTTAAAGCAAAGTATTTTTGCACTGTAGCTACAAATACTGTTTTCTTTATTTGACTATTTTTATTCCAAGCAATGTACCCAAGGCGCAAAAAAACACCCCAGCAAATAAAACCCTCCAGTGAAACACAGAAACATTGCAATACTAATCTGACCTTTCAGTGCTACTTATTATCCAATATAAGCAAAGGTCTTCCAATAGAGAGCCAGTATGATATTGACCAGTTTTGCAATATGCCATCAATCAAACTGCATCATATCTATTGTATCAAAGAATGTACTGATGGGGGTAAATCATTTTTTATATAAAACACCAGTATCTGCCTCACATGTTGGTCTAACCCTAACACACAGGGACACATGTATAACCATCTTTTGGACTACAGAAAAGCTATGTGATCTTTGACGTCAATGTCTACGATGTACTGTTAATATTGTCCATGTTCATATGTTGCCAGTTTAAAGCGACAAAAGGAACATACAGTATCTTTCAATGTCCTGTAATTATAGCTCTCATATTATAATCTTATGTCTTTAGAGTCCAAATGTCATCAAAGTCTGGTTGAATTTAATGTTCAGACATAAAAACGACATCATTACTTGCAGCATGGCGGTGGGTGGAAAATGTTGTCACAGGAGGGTTCACCAATGAGGATTTAGCTCATAATCGTCAGCAACTGGCCAACAGGAAACAGAAGGATTAGTACTGCAGGTAGTATTTGACATATTACAGTGTGGTGATCCAAAACTGGCTGCATGCTCTAAAAATACAAAACCATGATTTTTTGTTAAAGGCACAATCTGAGCTCTAATTGCAAACCTGTGAACCTGGTAAAATAGACATAAAATACACAAACCATATACAATAAATGACCACTAACATCATATCACTCAAGATGTAATTGCACATTATAAAGACAGTGACATACAGTTACATATCAGGGGAATATAAGTTGGAATTGTCCCATGCCTTTGATATCTGGGATCGTTTTTCCTCAACTAGTTAAATGTCGAGTATGGAGTCAGAGTAAAGCTTCATTAAGCTTGTTGTAGAGGGAGTTGTCTTGCTTGAGGCCTGCCGGCTGGTGAGCTCTGTGCAGCAGGCTCGAGGGCAGGAGACACAAAGCCTGAGCACACAGTCCTGCTCCTCTCGCTAAGTACCATCTCTCAGACGTCACGATCGTCTCCAGACGTCTCGTCCTGGAGCTTTGGAGCTGCGGCGGGGGCTGTGTTTGAAGCTGATCGGCTGTGGGGAGAAGTTGTAGATGCTGCCGGGTTGTTGGAACGATCAACGTACAGCTGTCACTTCATTTCCTCAACATCATCATCATCACTGTTCACCAGAGCGAAGCGAAAACATGGAGCTTGATACAGAGCCATCTTTCATCCGTCTCTTGCTGGGCACCAGTGTCTTTCTCTGAAGTCATTTAAGACCACCACTTCATGCTGAGAATGGATACTTCTGGGACAGTTGATGGAGCTTTATCTAAAGCCGAAACATGCAGTCCTACTTTTTTTTTTTTTTTATCAGATACCAGCTTGTCTCTCTTAGTGTGAAGACACTGAATGTGGTACAACAAAGACGACTCATTTCGGACAAAGAAAAAGTGAAGCAGTGATTGGCAGGAACATTTTTGTGATTCTTCTGTGGGACTTTTGACTCTAACATCATAGGAATAAACAATTGAAGTGCTGCTTGGCACAAAGTTGCATAATTTGTTGAAGAAAGTCGCCATCGACGTATCAATAGGACTGAACGTTGTGTTCCCAGATGGTGCTCCATTCATTCCAGTGGAAGTTGCTCACCGTGCGCATGCGTCAGAATTGTTTTTCCAGCTTCCTTGGGCTTCCTCGTTTTGGGGCCTATAGAGACTATCCAATTTTATTGAACCTGTCGGTTCAAATTCTGACAACACAAAGAGTAATTTCGGGGTGTGTGTGTGTGTGTGTGTGTGTGTGACATCAGGTCTTTTTGGACCAGTGAGTGTCATGTGACCTGCAATCCCAACTGTGGGCACTACGCCAAAATTGCCTCACCGCCCAGCGCTGCTCCTGGGACCTAGACCTCCAAAAACTATTAATAACTCATCGCTGAGCCACGTTGTTACACTGGGTGACACGTTCCTTCATTATGACGATCATTAGCCTCATACATACCATCATCCTGCCGTCACAAATACTCACCAGCACGCCGAATCCACAGCTGAGAATAGTCCCCAACACATGCACTATTTTACTTTTGAGTAACGAGTGTTAAAAACTACAGTGCCCTGCTGTTTAAGGAAATGATTTAGTCTTTTTAAAAAAAAATGAAAGTATATATTTGAGAACCATTTCTAACAGACACACTGTTGTCATACCCCCCTCTCTCTTTCCTGGCATCTCCAACTGTTAAAGTAATCTGATGATTCAGTCATGTAATTTTCAGTTCCAAGACAGTGCTTAAATAAATGGGTTTGGCTATGATAACATCCAGACATCCAAGTCATTCAAAAGAATCGATCAGCTGTTGTTGCTGAGAGCTGAGGGTCTCCAAAATGGCTGCCAGAGTGTATGTTAGTGATGTAACATAGAGCATTTCAACACTTCCATAATATCTGTCTGTCGTGAATAGTGATTTACATTATGTTTTTTGTCTGTCTTGTCTCTTTTCCTACTACTGCTGTCTTCCTGCAGCTTCTTTCTCTCCCTGTATTTCTTTCTCTGAGCATACAGATAAGTGAATATGAAACAGACATCATTATGTTTTCCAGTCTTTTACAAACACAAATCCGACACCCCTCGGCTAAGCAATGAATTCACAGTGTGTTTTACACTCCCCCCATGCGAAGACACACACACACACACACACTCTCTGCAGGCACAGAAAACACACCATTCAGTTCCATTATGAAGAGTAATCTTAGCATAGTCATCAGTTTCTCATTTTCTCAGCACTGATTCTTCTATATTGGTTCAGAGACGTATAAATTTTCTTTTTTTTACATTTTCATAAACTAAAAAACTTCTCTTTGAGTCTGTCTCAGCACTTTTTTCAAAAATAAGACCGCTTTCAAAGACTCAGCTCATCCTTCCTTTAAGACTCCTTTCTTTGCCTGCCTGACGTTGTAGGAGGATCTGCAATGTCGTGGCACAAAGGTTAGCCGGTAGAGGGTACTGTACTTAATTCAAGCTCATTTAAATTATGGGGGACATAGACAGCATACTCTAGCATGGCTTATGACTTTACATACCAATTATCTTCAAGAAATCTATTTAGGATTCCTGTTGACGATCTGTGAGCCATGACCTCCTCTTAAACAACACCGGTTTTGTCAGAGTTCTTCAGAGCTGCATTTTGGATGAAACGTTTCTAGTTTCAGCTCTTTCCAAATGTTGAAAGCCTGATAAGCACTAAAGAATCTTTACACTAATGTGGTGGACAGTCGGGTGGAATGTCTTAAAATGCTTTGTATACTATATGGTGGTCCCTTTTCTCGATTTTAAGACACATGTAAAGAGGTATATGAGATTAGAGACTGGATTACTAACTAAGATGATGAACATGATATAAACATTAGAACTGCTAAACATAACATCAACATGTTAGCATTGTCAGTGTGAGCATATTAGCATGCTGATGTTAGCATTTAGCTAAAAACATGGCTGTGCTTCATAGAGCCGCTGTCATGGCTGTACACAGTCTTGTTTTGCTGGATGATCATAACAATTTTGTCATATCAGCAAGTATATAGAAGCGGGTCCAGAATTGTTACTCGTATTCATATAGCAGAATATGGTTTTTGGACCGTGCTTCTTACAATGTCAGCCAAAGCACCACCCATATCCTGACACATGATAAGCCTTGAGCTTAAGCAAGGTCATTTCCTAAAGCTGGGCATTGCAGTTATTTAGCAAATGTGACTCAAACAGGAACTGGTGAGTATTTCCGGCAGTATGATGGTCTATGCGGGATCACCTCAAATTAAATGACTGTGCTCATACACAAAATACAGAATATTGCCAGCGTTATCCCTATAATAGTTGGTGCTGGCTGGATATAAAATCTCATTTGACTATAACAGTTGAAACAAGAAACAACAAAGAAGTTTCTCTTCCTCAAAGGAGCATGATGATAATGAAAATGAGCCACTATTATTACATTATCTTCAGTTACTGCCTGTCAAGGCACATATTGATACACGCGTACATTCACAACGATGGGAGATAAAATATTCAGAGACAGTTTTAGCTGAAGAGCGACATCGCTCACTTTATGTCCACACACACACACACACACAAAGCTGCTCTCACACTTAGGTATGCAGATGCACCGACCAGAACACTTCATAGTTTATATCTGCACATATTTATATTTGACAGCTTACCTCGCCTAAAGCTCGAGCCTTCTCTGCTCAGGGTCAGGGGTCTGTTTGTGCTTCTTGAAAATAATTTAAAAACAAATTAGCCTGCCACTTTTACTCAGCAGCACAGACACATGGATTCCTACAAGCCTACACTGCCAGGAGTTGACTCATAAAATGGTTATTCCTGACATCATGCGAGAGATGTTTTTCTTTTTAATTTTCTGTTCAGCCATTTCTGCTCGTATGAGCTGCTGTGCTCTATTTATTGGAAACACAGAGGGGCAAAATGTGCCTTTCAGAAAGTAGTCAAACGCACAGTGTCACACATCAGGACCACTCTAAACATATTGCGACCCTGTTTCCTAGTAACTGTTCATACACTACTCATTTGTTTTTGGCCAAATATGTTTAGCAGGAAACATAATTTCTGCATTTTGTTCTCTGGCGAGGTTTTGAACAAACTACATAGTGATGACGGATCTCTGAACTGAAACCACTGGAAGTGATTCATGACTTCAACCTCTAATAGGGAAGGGGTCCGGTGGACAGCGAGTGTTACTATCCTGAGCCCCTCATGTAGAAACAAAAGCACTTACGTTAAGGTTAGTAAAAGACTGTGGTTTCATTTAAATGTTAAAGAGGACCGATTATGCTTTCTCTTATTTTCTGTCATAAATATAATGTTACAATGTCGGGTATTCATATTAAACTTTGCCAAAGTTTCAAATAATGAGGTAAACGTATGTAAAGGTAATCCCTGTGAGCCAAAGCTTACGTTAGTAACGTTTCATTATTATGTTGACAAGAAAACGTAATTCAGACGGCATAGCTGTACAATTTGCAGATTAGGAGTATATGAAGGTAATTTCCCGGAGTCTTAAATGTGGTGGCTAAAGGTGATGATAATGACCGAATTTAGCATTCAGCGTTTCTTATGATCATATATGGATAAGTTCAGGAATATAAAGAAATGATGAGAGGGATTCTAATATCATGCCTGTGGCTGCACACATGAGTAGGTCTCTCTCTCTCTGTTCCACTCTTATGTCTATAATTGACTTAGTCTGGTCAAATTAACTCTAATTCAAAAGAGGACCAATTCATTTGAGGAATATGCACAAATATACTATGTGACACACATACACACCTGTAATGAAAGAAGCGTTTCAAATTGTTGAAGTATGAGAGGATGTTGAGCAGCAGATATTAGTTTTATTAGATGGATCACAGTGCATAGAAACAAGTGAGATTACAAGTAATAAAGCCTCCAGGTCAGTGAATCTAACATGGTATCTACTCGTTTTGGAGTGTGTGCATGACACTGCTCTGAATATTTCATGCATCACCTGTGTAAGCACCTCGTGTCTCTGAGTATGTGTGACTCATCTGCTGCATGATATGATGAAAACCAAGAGGACCAGTCTTCACTCTCCAGAAGCATCTTTCAAAGTCTCGTTTGTCTTTTTTTCCCACTTCAGAAGCATTGAGAGCTGACACTATTTTCCAATTGTAAAGATGTTTTATATTCTATGAGACTGGTACGAGGGAAAATCAAGTCCCATAAATATATTTTTGCACAAGGGTTGGGCAGCAAAGGAGAAGTTATGTATCACTCAAAACTAAGAAAAAAAGAAAAGAGAGAGACTAGCACACACACACACACACACACATAGAACACACAAGGATGTGGAGCATCTGACAAGAGTCTTAAATTATTTGAATACAGATTCCGTTTAATTGAATTTTCACAGTGAAATACAAACCCCCCCCCAGTCCAAACCTGTAAAAAAGAAGAACCCAGGATGGCCCAAGGTGGCTTCAAAAACAAAATCAGTGAAAAAAAAAAAACAACTTTGCATCATTTCCCAACCCTCCAGGAAGCTCGCACCGAAGCTGACAGTGACATGATGACTGATGAAACAACAGCTCTTCCTCTGAACCCCAACCTGCTAAAAGTCTTTTTGAATTCCACGCCACAAACTGGAGATTAAATGGACACGACTGTCTCTCCTGTTGGGAGTTGGTGCTACTTTATGTGACAGTATGGTTGCTGTCTAGCATTTCTGCCCATTTTAGACGTCACCAGAACATTTAAGCCGTGACCTTTGACCTCTTTACTTGTCAGCATGGTGACTTTAACCTGTATCAATCTGTTTTACAAATGTGCGTGACTTTTTTGCATTTGCTCCAAACTACCTAAAGCCTGTTTGCTGGTACTGCAGTGCTGATTTAAATCTGTACACACAGTAACACACACACACACACACACACAAATACACACCTTTTAATAAAATGTACCCAGACATCAACAGCAGTAAACACAGCTAGAGCCACTTGGACAGAGTTCAAACCCCCTCTGTAACCAAGGCGGTGTGTGTGTGTGGATTTTCAGCAGATGGGCACAGCAGCAGGGTGTGTGTGCGTGTGCATGTGTCTATACGTGCGTGTATGTGTGTGCGTTTGTGGGGGTCCCTCAGCGCTTCCGCAGTGCTCTTCACAAAATGACCTCAGGAGTTGTGGGAAGAGACATTTTGGAGCCGTGCCAGCCTAACAGCTCTCTATACATGCATTTACAGTATCACTCCGGAACCCATTCTGAACTTGTAATGTATCACCGGGGAAAACTCTTTCTGAGTTTGCACCCTTTGAGAGCCTTTAAAGTACTTCTGAAAACTTTCAAAGCTCTAACTAGCCCAAATGAAATGAATGAAAATGTAGCCTGCGGCCAGGTACATTAACAAAGAAAAAAAGTGAAACGCATTCATCATCTTTCTCCTTTCTCTTTTAAAAACAACAACTTTGATATCGTCTTAAGGTAAATACAAGGAAATGTACATCTAATATATTTTATACGCGGGTGACAGCATGTTTTTCTAAAGGTGTGTGTCGGTCCTTTGTTGACTCCATCTCTAAGCTAACGTGAGCCAGTGTCGCACACTGTTTGCGCTGAAGGTGAGCTGAAGAAGAACGGCTCAGGCACTTGGGAGTGTGCATAAATGTCACATCCTTTGGATTTTTCTGGAAAAACCACCCTGAGTCTTTACATAGAAGTCAGTCAACCGAGAATGTCGGGGAAGGTCTAATTTTTTAAGTTGCGTTACAATCCGTTCACACATTGGAAATAAAAAGCCATATAGTACCTTTAAGAGTTGATGGAGGTTAAGAGAAATATTTCATCAAAATCACTAGATTTTTTTTTAAGCTGCACTCATTAATATTATCAAATTAACAGCTGAAAAAATGACTATGTGATGTGAAAGATGCTGATTGTCACCCAACTTTATGGCCTGCAATCTTACTGTTTTCATTCACTCTCACTAACCTCGTTTTCAACCGCAGCAGGCGGCTGTTTCCAGTGAAAAGCTCTGATAAATTGACTGTGCACTATCTGTATAGCACCAAACAGCTAAGCGAACATAGAGGAGCATTTAGCAGCTAAAGAGCCAGATATTTCCCTCAGGAAACAAAGTTAAAAGGACAATGAATATTGGAATTAAATGTGTCAGGTGGCCAGAAACACAACTCTAAACGAATGCTCTGTGTCTGCTGGATGTGTAAATAAGCAACTGTTTGCTAAACGTTTACCAAATGAACTTTAAAAGCTGACAAGTCAGCGTTGTGTTTTTACGGCTGGTTGCACTGCCCCCAAGTGGCCAAATAATCAATTAACGCAGGTTGAAGGAGATTTGATGATCATTTCATGTGAAGCATAGCTGCATGAAATGGATTTTCATATCTGATGGTGTTTATTGTGTATTTATGATCAGGTGGCTTCAGTATTGATTTACAATCCAGCTTTTACATTCAGATCAATACAGCTTCATCCCCATTGTTGATTTTCATGATGAATATGTATGACATCACAACATGTTCCTTCTCACTGTCCTTTATTTGTGTGCGTGTGTGTGTGTGTGTGTGTGTGTGTTCATATTTCATGATGACAGATGAATGCAGCATTGACCATCAAGAGCATTTAATGGAACGGATGTCGGAGACATGATTCTCATTAAAACATAAAGGGTTTGAATAATTACCCACCATGCATCACAGCAAGGTTGATTCTGGGCCAAGGGGACAGAATCCATCGATCAGGAAGTGTGTGTGTGTGTGTGTGTTCCTCTATTTGCCTCTGTACGTGTGTGTTTGTGTGGGTGATATGCTTACCTTGTTCTTTGGCAGCCACCTCTATCCTCATTAGGTTTCTATGTGCGCGTGTGTGTTAGACTGAAGGAATATGGCTTCTGCTGTTATCTCCCAATTTGCCACGCTGCTTGTTTCAGAAACGCTGAAAATTTGTGAAGCAAACTTCAGGAAGAGATTGAAATGACGTCACTTTCGTTAAAGGCACAAATTGCAGCAGATTGCGACAACATGCTTCACGAGCCATCAAGAGTGAGCATTTACACGCTGGGCATCGGGTTTGTTTTCACTTGAAAGATAAAAATGTAATGAATTGAGAGGCGTGGGAGGGAGACAAAGATGTGTCCTGTAATTCAGCCAATGACGTGCTCTCCTCTCAGGAAATGAGGTGATATTTAATTCAGAAAATTCTGAGACTAATGACGGAAGATGGGGATGTGTGTGCTCGTGATGAGATGTGGTATGTAAATGTACACTTTAATGACCTCGCCACTGACCGAAAGTGCATGTGTGTGCGCGTGAGAGAGAGAGAGACTTTATCACTGTCTGGACTCTGCTCAATCATTTTCAATGTTCTCTCTCTCTCTCTCTCTCTCTCTCTCTCTCTCTCTTTCTAGCCCTGTTAATGTCGACGTATATAAATGAAAAATGTGTTAATGATTGAATATGGCCTAGACAGTGACAGTGCATTGACTGATGACGGAAAGAACAAGCTCATTATTAAAGGTCTTATCACCTCTCCGCAGACAGAGTTACACACACACACACACACACACACACACACACACGGACCTCACGTCTTGCTCAGTGTCATCATAATCAACATTTTGGCCCCAACTCACCTTTTTTAAAAGTTGCACGACAATCTTTGTAGGTTACCTGAAGTACTAAACACTAACACGCTGTTCCTTTGTGTAGGTAAGAACACATCTGTACAAAATCTGGCACATACTGTAAATGGTCATAGCGGTACAGTAATAGTAATAATAATAATGATAATTATACAACACTTCTATTCATTGTATTTATTATTATTTTATTGTTAGAATTTATTATTGAAATACACAGTGCAATACAAATTAGGGTGAAATGCAGTCAAGAAATAGAAACAGCAAGTATTACTCATGCTAGTTTGAGTGGCTACAGTGGAGGTAGTAGAGCTAATGACAGTAAAGGTGGTGGTAACAATTTTCAGCAGTATTAGTACTACTGCTGTAGATGCTGCGATAGTGAAAAGTACACACTCCTGCCTGGCAACACAAGAGCACATTGAGTCACGGACTCAGCTGCAGTAATTGCCATTCAAATATTTCCATTCTGTTGAGATTCTCTGAATATAAATCAGCAGGGAAACCGCTCTGACACATTCACTTTCACAACATTACAAACATACCAGCCTGCTTCCATCCCATACATAAATACTGTGTAATATCTTGGGCAAATCAAAGAAAAGGCGGAAACAAGAGGAAGAAAGAAGGAAAAATTGCCGGATCTTATAAAACGTTCTGGCCGAGCCTCATGATAGTCTGCAATTATCTAAATGAGACATCCCTCTAAAAAGGTCCATTTCACAGGTCACACATTTCCTAATCTGCACTCATTATTAAAGGATAATTCTGCTTTATTACAACCTCGGTCATCTTATTTATTTATTTTTTTTTGTAGTTTTGGCCATCATTCATTGGACTCGCCTAGGTAATTGCAGAGATTTGGGAACACAGCGACGTTGCTAAAAAGAAGTCTAACAGGGCAGTCAGACAATCATAGCCAGACTATGGAAACCTCTTTATTTAGAGGTAAAACAAAAAGGTAATGCAACTAATAATAATCCGTCAAAGTTGAACCAGGAAGCTGATCTGTTATGGTTATCTGCAACAGAGAGTTTGGGTCAGCCTTTGTTTTCTCTTCCAAATAAATTAGTGCTAACCTGGACTAACTGATCTGAGTATCCTTCCCACATATCTAATCAGAAATTTACAATATTAAATAAAAGTTTCTTTTTATTTACTACTATTCTGTGTGACAGGCTGATGGGCTTTCTTCCCACAGACTCCAAGGCTGACTGTGTGTGTGTGTGTGTGGGTGTGGGTGTGTGTGTGTGTGTGTGTCTGTTTAATGACACTGATTCGAGAAAGTATTTAGAAGCTTCTTCAGTGTCTTGACAGTTATTCCACCTGCTCAAAGAGAGAGCACTCTAGCCTACAGATAGCAGAAAGATAATTAGCAAAAATCTCCACGGGTGGTTGAGCTGCCCCCAGCCCCAACACTGGAAATAGTGTGTGTTCCCATCCATGCTGTCGGTGGGACCAGCGGCAGTTAGGTAAGAGTCCCTTAACTGATTTAAATCAACTAATTAGAATCACTAACTATACATTCTCTCTCTCTCTCTCTCTCTCTCTCTCTCTCTCTCTCTCACACACTCACACTCACACTCACACACACACACACACACACACACACACACACACACACACGTGGTGGTGGCTTAAAGATGGAGTGGTGGCAGAGCCAGATGTGCCTCTCAAGAAATGTAGGTGCTCCAGACTGTGTGTATCTATACTGTGCTCATTGTCTTAGTCTGGATTTCCTCATTTTTGTGCTCTTTTTCATTTATCTCCTTTCTTTTTCCTGCTCTCGCAGTTTCTTTTTCTGGTGTCATTTCACATCTGCCTGTGGGGATATTTCAGCTGGGAGAGAGAGATCTCTGGGATCACAGCCAAATGGATTTTTTCATTGTCACCGTCCGAAGAGCATTTTACCTTCTATTGAGACTCATCAGCAGGCTTGGATTGCAATTCCTGTCTGATGAAATTAGATTTTAAAGAGGGTCCATTTTGCCGAACCTTTTCATTGTGATGCCTTTTAACGATACTCTGAGGAAAACCGACAGGTTTAGATATGTCATTTCAATTAAACCACAAAGTCTTAGAGCTGCAACACTCTGTTTCTGACGTTTAGGGTACACCAAAGACAGCAATCTACCAGAGACACAGAAATGAGTCCAGAACACTGCTTTGATAGCACTGTGAAAACTCATTAATGTTGCCAAAACTATCTAGAGGCATAAGAAAAGAAGTCTCACGAACCTTTTTTCTCCTAGTATAAAGAATATTTCGACAACAAGAACAACTCTTGGAGTCCTCCTCCTGCTTGATATATACTTATTTGTATTCTCTCAAAAAACACCTCAGCTTTAACAAAACAAATACATAACTAGGTGACATTTTGTGTACCTTGTAACATGATATTATATTGTGATGTTACAACCTCTCAAAACATTTTAAAGTGCTCGTCTGAGCGCTTTAGCCAGTTAAATTTGTTCACCTGGTACCTGTCACATCCGAGCTCATCAAGTGTTGTTCTTCTTCCCCTGCATCCTCCTCCCCTCCCCACAGAGCTCTTCCTTTTTAATTTATGTCTTTAATCATTCAGCTCCATGTGCAGAGTTAAGGGAGAGCGCTTGTTTCCTCCATCAGGGTGTCCCTCCAGTGTGGCACTGCTCCGGAGCAGATGGTATCAGTGATAATGATCTACAATGCATACACCTGTGTGTATGTGTGTATGTGTGTAAGTGTATGTGTGTGTGTGTGTGTGTGTGTGTGTGTGTGTGTGTGTGTGTGTGTGTGTGTGTGTGTGTGTGTGTGAAAATAGAGAGGTGTATTTTGGTTTAATGATTTCCCCCACCTCAGCACTTGCACCAGGGTCACATTAAAGCCCATCGATCTCGCACACACTTGCTTTACACAGCATGCTGCACCCTCGGGCTCTGGCTCTCTCCAAAGAGTTGTCGTTGCATCAGAAATAGGCCCATGTATATTTCACACAACACCAGATCATCATAATGACATTACCATAAAGCTGGATTTGCATCATCTCTGCTATGACTCAGCTTTCTGTCTCCAAGAGGCTTTTTTGCAGTCCAGAATGATTCACCCCTCACATTTCCAAAGTAGAAATTACATCCAAGAATGTTTGCATCACATCCGCTTTGTAACAGCATTTAAAGGAGTACACCATCTATTAGGAAGATCAGGAATAATCAGTTTATGGAATGATAACAACAGGCTGAAAGTTGTCCACATTTCTGTTTCTTGTTGGCACCAAAGCTCAATGCTAGCAGCGTACACCAGCAACTGTTAACAGCCGCCATGCTTAGCATAAAGTTGAGTGACAGTGGCTGAGTATCAAGCTACATACAATGAGAGTTTCATCTTGATAGAGTTTACTTTAAATATAATAAAATTATAGTATTTGCAGGTCTTGCTTTTCGGTTTTCCTTGAAAATGATGATAGATGGATGTGACAGCAGACGAAAATAATCTGCCCATATTCAAGAGTTCCAAAAATAGTTTTTGTTAGTGAAAAGCTAAGCCTTGTTCATGCTTGTGCAAGACACAGTGATGTCGCGTGAGCTTTCTGTGAATAAGCAAGAAGTCAACAGTTGTTACCGGAACACTGTCATATAGCAACATGGCTGCATGCACTGAACTAGAGTTTGTTGTTGCTGAGAAAGAATTTTGTTTGTTGTTTTTATCTATTAAATGTGGTGGCAATCTCTCTCCATGAGTTCAAAATCATTTGGCTGTCCCTGTGGTCTCCCATGGAAGGGCTGTAGAGGTGCTTGACGTAAGATACGTGATGCTGTCATTTTTGTAGTGCAGACCCTCGTGCAAGGGACATTGTTGAGCGTAAAACCCGCTTTAGTCTTCACAGTGTATGCTAGCATACATGCTAGCCAGCTACTATCGCTAACTTGACCATGCGCAGTATTTTTTCAACCCTCACATGAATACAACTTATGCTAAACATAGTTGACTAACGTTGGTCATATAATGATCAAATTACCCTTGTTATTAGCTATTAATAGTGAGTTTTGTTAGCTTGGTAGTAGATGAACAGTAAATCAGATGTCGGAAATTAGAGTCTGAGCATGCTGAGGAGTATTTAGTCGGACACAATTTGTTGTTTGAGCTTCAGTCTGGCTTTAGAACCATATACTCTACTTCCATCTGCCTTATTTATCTGTTTGAAGTTACAGTGAATGGGTTTTGGACATACTGCTGTAAAATGGTTTACTTCTTACTTTACAGGAACTCAAGTCTGTGATGTTGAAGGTTCTATATCAGAACCTAGGGATATTACATGTGGGGTGCCGCACGGCTCTATTTTAGGGCCTCTCATTTTAATTTCTTTTATGTATAAATGATATGCCAGCTGCAGTAAATTAGAAGCTCTTGTTGTACGCTGATGATTCTGCTTTACTGGTATCTGGGAATGATGACGGTGAGAACACTATTATTAATTGATTAGAACTTGTTAGAAAGTGGCTCATAGATAACAAGCTTTCAATACATTTGGGTAAAACTGAGTCAATCCTGTTTGGAGCTAAGAAGAAGCTGTCAATAACAAAGAGGTTGAAAGTCTTTTGTAATGGAACTGAAATTGTAGCTCAGACATGTGGCTCATATTTAGGAATAATATTGCACCATTGACTTTCCTGTGAATCTGTTGCTGCCAGTAAACTACTTGTTTCGCAGAACAAGGCCCTGTTAAGAAACTTCTCATGTCATCATTGATACAGTGCCATTTTGATTATGCCTGTTCTGCACAGTGGTTTGACAACTAAACTCACGATGGTTGTGATGAATTTAGAAGAGTATCAGTACAGGGACAGCTCAGGACAACAGAAGCTTTATCATATGTACAATGTTATTAATGGATATGCTCCTCAGTACTCCCAGATAACAATGGTACTTACTCAGCATAGCTATAATACTAATAATAGTGTACGTTCAAGTCCCTCAAGTAAATAATGTTGCCAGAAGCTCCTTTTTTTTTACACTGGTGCCTTCAGTACACATTCAATCGTTAAAAATGAAAGGTGCTCAGAGAAGTCAGGACTTTTTCACAGATTTATAATGAAATTTCAAATGACATTTTTACTTCAGCCATGAAATTGCTCTTGTTGGACTGAGGTGTTTTGATGTCGGCATTTCTTATTTCATTTGTGGTGATTTCATTTTGGATTTCAGGATTTTTAGTTTTATGCTGTATGTCTTGTATTTTGTCTTCAACACCCTGGGACCATGTATGAAATAAGTGTTCTCCCTTCAACATGTTATCTCTTGCAGCATACAGTGTATGCCTCTCTCTGCATCAAGCCATGTATCAGGTCCATGCTCCAGGCAATACCCTTCAGTAGAAATTACAGATTTTCACGACTAGATCAGATGGGGAGGAACATTAGCGTCCTCTGTTTTCTGAAACACAAGAGCTGATGGACTACTCAAACACATCAATGACTTTGTGTCTATGTTCTCATTATGCAAAAAGCGAGGCGGTTAACTGAACAAACTCTCAAAAACATCGCTGACACACACGCCTGTCATTCATAAAAGGAGACAGCTGACTCACAACTCAAATAGAAACTATGAAAGCATTGGGATAAATATGCATGCACAACACACACGTACACACACACACATACACACAGCGTCACAGATAAAGACATAAAAACATGAATGCAGACACATGCGGAAATGACACTTGCGTATACACACACACATGTTCACACACCCACACAAGCACATTTGCATATCTGTGGGTACAGTCGGTTGGCTTGCATTCATTCCACCACTCAGATCCCGTGTACAGGCCCACTCGGCATACACACATAAACAAACACACACACACACACGTTTTTAATCACACGTTAACTCCCCATGCTTTTAGAGGACATGAATGATTCACAAATACACAAACAAAAGCTCACACTAAAGAAGATGTACTTGTGCGCGCACGCACGCACGCACACACACACACACACACACACACACACAGGCCCACATACAACCCACATTCTTATACACACTCAGTGAAAATATTGTGGCAGTGGTGACTGCAGAGCACCAACTAGCTATGATGGGTGGAAAATTACTTGTAACATCTTAAACAGGCATAAAATGATCAAATATATTACTCAGCTCCGGTGCTAGGTTCCTCCGGTTTTATAAAGGCACAAATAAAAAGTTGAATGGAAGCTACAGAAAGAAATGGAGTGATAAAGTGATGACATAGAGAGGACTGACAGACATACAGGGAAAGCAGAGTAGCCACATTATCTTTCGGCTGGTGGACAAAATCACTAGTTTATTTATCTGTTTAATGTCAGAGCTTCACTTAGTATTCACTAATGGGACACTGTGGCTTATAATAAGAGAAAGCGTCTGGCTATATACTCAGGATTCCACCTTCAGAGTGACCGATTTGCACCAAGAGAAAAGTCAAATTAGAGTGGATTCTGACAGGAATAAATGAGTCTTACTGTGAATAGGGCATGACATACACGTCTAGATGTATCAGCACTAAACATTAATGTCTCTCGCTTCTCTGCTCCGCCAGACATTTCATATTCCCCCAAAAGGTCATATCAATTTGATATACAGAATATAATATCTGATTATGCACATGGAACAGCACAAAATGTAGATATTTTTCACTGTTGTTGTTAGAGAACAGGAAGGCTGACAGTGTAGTTTAGTCCAAGCCAAAAATGTTTGCTTACTCATTTGAGTACAGTTCTGAGGTTCTTGTACCTCTTGTAAGCTACTTCTATTTTGCTTTCGTTTAATTTCAAAGGAAAATATTGTACTTTTCACTCCATCTCCATCCATTTTTTGTTGTTTGACTGTTGTAGTTACTTTTTTACTTTGCAAAACAGGAGTGTATATATGTGTGTATTAAACATAATATTGGCCTATTAAATACAGTATGTTGCACTATTATGCATTACAACAAGTACAAGTACACAACATTATATTATGTTGCTGCCTTACCTACAATCAAAAGAGTCAAAAAGTCAACAAACTGAGGCAGCACTGTCACTTACATGGTGTCTGCCGATCTAAAGTCAGCTCGCACCACATACGGCCTGATTGTATTGAATCAAACAAGGGTGCAATTAATTGCTAATTAATTCAACTTTTCGTTTGTAAGAGAAAGAATATGTAATCTCTTCATTCAAAAGTTACATAGTGTCACTGTAAAGGTACCCTCTGGAGAGTAGTGCTATAAAGCATGTAGTGCTATGTTTTGACGAGGTGGCAACCTATCAGTGTTTTCACCCTATTCCACTGATTGATAGATGGTACTGTAATGCACCATTAAAATACAGGAAAAACAAGCTTGCAAACATTATGGTAAACAATGCAGTTTTTTTTCTCCAAAAATGTTTGAATTCAAATGACAGAAATTCATTCAACATGTTTGCTAGATCTCAAAGATGCAAAGCAAAGTACAAGAAACAAACAAACTTTAAACCATAGAGGTGATTTCTTTTGTGAACCTGAACTATGACTGGCCCTTGTTTATTCGTTCTCCAGCATACTACTAAGTTAATATAGAGCCACAGTACTTACATCTTCTCGCCTGAGTGCCTGAGTGCACAGCTTTCTATGACAGCCCTTGTGAGTTTTTACTACAAAATGTCTCTCAAATGAGATTTGAAAACCCTCCCCCTTGTGACAAAATAAAAAGTCCAATGTGTCAAAGGTCAGATGAGACAGAAAGTGTTTGGTAGTTTCACTGGACAGAAAGCAGCAAAGGTCAAAATGAAGTGATCCTTAAAACGCTGAGGTTATTCCATTTTGCAATACAAAACATTTTAGGCCACAGAGCTGGAATAATTCACATCATGCTGAGAAAATGGCAATATGACTGTGAATATTGTTTTAAATGTTAACAAATGTCCCCTTGTGTGAAACTGTAATAGGAAAGTTCCCTGTGTTGTGAATCTTACTGTCATCAGATTTCAAAATGGAAATGGGAAAATCTCCCTTTCCAAAAGGTCACATTTGGTTTGACACACAAACTGCGTTTTCATCTGTGGAGATAAAGAGAGCAATAAGACAGTGTTTGTTTTAATCTACTTGGAGCACCCGGTGAGCTGAAATTATCAGATCAGGACAATTCTGATAGCGTCAGTGTTCTTAAATCACGGAAAAGTTACTCCAATGACTTTCAAACGCTCTGAACTTTCTGGCATGAAGTTCACATCTGATGACACGCATGCACACACACCTTTGAGTTCAAGAAAATGCCAGATATATATCCCCCGTAATGATTTGCAGTAGGAGATAAGCACTAAAACAAACGTTGACTACTCTGTCTAAGGTCTGTCTAGTGATTATTGCTCTGTCTGACCTAATGTGCCGGACTGCATCGCACTACCTAACTGGAAAAGGTCAAATCTCCATTTTAAACCCAAAGAGCGCTGCACTGAGACAGCTGCAGTTTGAGTCTTTGTTATGTGGTGTTGGTAAGTAGTTTGTCTGGTCAGTGCACACAATTGGGATGTAGATCAAATAAGGTCTGAGTTGTTGTTCCACTTTTGGTTACTGGACCATAGTTCTCTGCCTCCAAAGAGTGATTCTGAGGTGGCACTCTCTAATGGATGACCCTGAGACGAAACTTGTTGGTCTGATAATAAAGTTGATCTTTATGCTACATGTACTGTTGCTTTTTGACCTCTTCTCCATTCACCTTGGGAGTAGGTGAAGTTATGCCAGAAATCCCTGCTCTGCTTGCAATCTCTACTGGCCCAGGAACAGTCTAGTTTGCATGTTGCATTAATTCAGACTTTGTGCAAGTAATGGTTGTCACTCGTCTCAATATTTGAACTTGGGATGGAAATTTGTTGAAATGTTATAGCCATTAAGCACAGATAGTCTATAGTGTAACAAGCTGCAAACATTTTTCACGTTATAAAGAACATGCTAGCAAACAGTTAGCAACATTAGCATTTGTTTGGAGACGTGTTTGTGGTCCATCGGATGACTGTGAGAGAAATATCTGGCTCTTTAGCTGAATGCTAGTCGCTACCTTGTCTGTCAGCTTGGCAGTTAGCTTACAGTCTTTAACATCCAACAGTTGCATGCTGTGAAACAAAACATTGAGCTGAAAGACGCTAAAAAGCTAAGGGAGCTGAGGGAAACTGCAGACTTGTGATAATTCTCTGTTGGTTCATCACTACTAGCAGCGTATTTCACATTATGCAGCATCATTTCATAATTTGTTATTGTAAAAATATTGATTCCAGCAGCTTTAGATTCATTTGCTAATTGTGTCATTCCAGTTATACACTAAAGCAGAAAAATAACCGGGAAAAAATCAGCACATCCTCCCTACTTCGTCTTCGTCGAAAGGTACTTTTGCTTTTGTGGCATTTTCAATCTCCTTTTCCACCATTACACATCTTCTTTCCAGCATCTATTGAAACATCACACAGTCGACAACATTCATGCACAACGACCCACACAATGACTCTATGTTCTTGTGTAATCGATGTTGTTGTTGCATGCAAATTGTGCCTCAAATCAAGCTGGGGCTTTGCATAATCTTCACAGCTCCTCAGATACGGTAGAAACGCAAAGACAGGGGACCTGAATCAGGTACCTGATTTAAGTTCTGTGTTTACTTCCTGTGAATCATTACTTCCTGGGACTGTTTGCTTGAAATCAGCCAATGCCTTTTTTCTCTAACGGCACGTTCTCCACACACACATGCAGACATGTACACACATTTCCACATCAACAGCATACTGCAATTTTCAAGACAGGCGGGCATTATGAAAAGTTCAAAGATCTCAAAGGCTGTGTGCTAAAAGTAAACAGCAACCCAATCATTATCATCTATTCACCACACACCTTTTGATATTCAGATTTTTATTCATTTACACAGACCTCAAACACACACAATTTTCCTTCTCTTCTAGCGAGAGTTGGCTTTGTGAATTAATGGCACATGGTGTTGGTGCATTTGGCATTTGGCAGATTTCTGGTCATTTTGCGGCCAGTAGTGCTGTGTGTAACCACAACCACAGTTGGACAAAAAGTGTCCAGTAAAGTCCAAATGGTACAATATAATGCTGCATACAGTGGTAATGGTTTTATTATAGTTTTCTTTCTATACATCAAAAAGAACAATTCGTTGAGTAGGATCTGTAGCGCGTGCCACTTGATTAAGACACTAATGTATGTAGGAGAGACGCACTGCACCACTACTTAATCACTGCTGACATAGCTCCTACTGTGCCTCCTCCTCACTTTGATGCAGTCAAGTTCACAACGAGTCCCCAAAATACCAGGCAGGTGCAGGCAGATGCACCTGTGTGCACCCAACAACAATGACACTTAACCCAGCTCAGAGCCGCGTAAGTACGTTCTGTCATGAAATTACAGCTTAAAAACACAATCAATTTGGACTGACGGAGAAGTCAAACCGAAAATGAAGGAAATGGCAAATTTCCACAACTACCGTACATCTTTTTACTATTCATATGAAAACCCTGGATGTTTAAAGCAAAGAGGAAATGAAAGGAGAGTAGAAGAGAGGAAAGGTAAAGCATGGGAATAGAGGACGGAACAGGAGAGGAGCAGGTCTAGGTGAAGGGTTGTCTCATTAATCTCAAAAGAGTGCAGCGGCCCCTTCAGAATGCAAATGAAACCATCAGTCCCATCAGTTAAACAGAGAGAGGGATGGAAGATAGAGGGATTGACAGGGTTATCTGGGGGAAAAAAAAGATGAAGTACAAGGTGGAAAAGAAAAGAAAAGCAAAATATGTCTATGTAGAGGCATTTTTAAAAAAAAAAGTCACAGAGGGAGCATTTAAGCCAACATGGGACACTCACAGTAAGCTCCTCTGAAAGTCAGAGTAATAAAACAGTGTTAGGTGTGGAAGCACCTTCGAACACTCTAGCATACTCACTTACCTCTGATATGGACACTGAGCTTTGTTAGCGTGGTTGTTAGTGTCAGACAACTCCAGGGAATATTAGACAAGTGGACCAATATTTAAATAGAGAGCAGTGGGGGGATACTGACTCATTATCAGAACATAGAGTGCTGCACCTTCCTATCTGTGCAAGTGTGCATTTTTACAAGGGTTGCACCTCTTATCTTGTTGCTTGAGCACAGGCCTCCCCTCCAAAAACATCTGACATTAAAACAACTTCTTCCTCTTCACATATTGCAACTCTGCAACCCAAGTGGCTGATCATTTTACGTCAGTGACAGATATATTTGAGCTTGGTAATGTGGATGAAACAAGACTTGGACTAATGCTAGCAGCTCTGTGAGGCTGTATTGAGGCACAGTGGTGTCTTTGAGCTCCACGCCCAACATCAGTGTGCTAATGGCAGTATGCTAACATGCTCACAACGACAATGCAGACATGCTTATGTTTAGCAAGTATCTCTTTTAGCACTGAAGACAAAATACAGCATTAGTTTTGTAGGTATTTGGTCATAAACCAAAGTATTAGACACATTTTGACTAATTTGTCCTGATGGTGGTGCTGGATGAAAAGTAAAGGCTTGTTACAATTCATCCAGTCACGTTCACTACTGCTTCCATGCCATGTTATCAGTATATGAATATTATCATCAGGTGATCATTGGGAATTGGTTGACACCAGATATCTATTTCTCAGTCTGAGACACATAGCAAATTGCATGTACTATAACAGCCTTCAGAGAAGAATGGGAATACTGAAACACGTCAGAAGATTATTAGACACTCGGAGGTGGTGAGGGGAATCGGTGATGGACAGCAGAGAGCATCTGTGTTCAGAGTCCAGCGAGGTGAAATTGAGAGGTGTTTCAGGTGGAAGTAGAGAGTGTCTGCCGGTCATCAGAGTTGAAAGGCGGTCAGTCAATCACCCTGTTTTTCTGAAAAGAGACAGAAAGAAATCATGAGGTGACAGTGTTTCCCACAGGTTGAGAATTTACTTGGCTGGTGTGACGGTGCAGTGTGTGACGCCGTGGTACATCTGTTTTGGGGTCACGGTTCGGTACATTTTCGGCAGGCCTACAGCGGGGGAAAACACAAAAAAGCTGAAAATAATTTCAGTTAATGCACTCAAATACTAGCATAGTATATTCCTGAACAACTGCAGCTTGTGCTAGTTTATACAGGGCAGACACACTGACTAACATGCACATGCATTTTCACTTTGACAAACCGTGATGCTCTCATACAGTGGATCTAAATGTCAAGGGAGGATCCTCCAGCTCTGGTCTCTCATTTGTGTTTGCCATTCAGGGGCAGCGACACTACATGAGCTTGACTAACCTGGCTAAGCCGACTAGCATGCTACATAGGGCTGCACAATTATGGCCAAAATGATAATCACGATTATACTGAGATCATGATTATTGATGTTGTTTTTTGTTGAGTTTTTTATGAGCGGAGCACGCATTTTAAACACCAATATCGCAGTTGATCATGTTCATTTAATCGTGGGAAGCCAAAATCATGATCAAGATTAATATTCGATTAATTGTGCAGCCTTAATGCTACAGCTGATAGACAACAAGTGGTGCCAAAACGGTAAAATTCGTGCTTTAAGGGGGCTGAAGGTCCGCTGATCAGTGTGCATTATGATTGGGAAAAAAATTGGAATTCGGATTTTATATACCTGGGTGGGTCTTGCTCTACCCGGGTGGGCTGCCAAGTAGAGCCTGTGTATGGAAAACGCTGGGTGAGAGACGAGCTGTGAGACGAGCTCCAGTCTCTTTGTATTTGGCCCTGTGATGCTGCAGGGCAGTGATCAACTGGTAGAGCAAAGGCCAGCACTCTCCCGGGGCCTTTCCTTACAAAACAGTGTACTGTGGAGCTGCAGCCACATTGCAACTGTTTTTCAGGCAAACCCAAACCATGGACCTACCTTGTTATATGTTGTCACTTCTATACATACTTTATTTGTCACTCTCTCTGACCCTCAGGTGCTTTTATCCAATTGACAGAAGTGCTGGTACACCAAAGTTGTTTTGATTGGAAACATATTTTTGAAATATGGAGTGTGTTGCCACAGTGAACATTTCTTTTCAAGAACTAGCGTCCCATCATTTTTTCTCTTCAAGCCTGTCGTTCATATTAATAGTTGGATGGATACAATGAATGTGTGTTTGTCATGTGGGAATGATGAGCCAATAATATGTGTGTCCACCAGACCAAAGGTCATTAGTTTAAACACACTCCTGATAATGAACCTTCCCCCTGTATCTCTCTCCCTCTCTCCCTCAGCTCTCCAGACCACTCAGCCTCCAAAGGTCCTTTTCCCCCTGGAGAGACAAGACACGGTGATAGAGATCACGCCTGGTAAGGACCAATGCTGCAGTCACCATCTTTGGTGCAAAGTGCTCATTTCTGTGGTGTTTTTTCATGTCTGTGTGCCCTACTGGGACACTACCATGCACACTTCAATGTCTGCCCTGCCACAACAGAAGGGGTCAGCTCAAGTGCCACTCTAGTGTGACCTTCAGACATAAATGAAGGCTGAAGCCGGAATTTCACTGAATGCACGTGGTTAACGGGAGCCTGCAAACAATACCTTCAGCTTAGGTTTATACTTCGGCATTGTGTTGTGATGTGTGTTTCTGAAAGAGAGCAGACTACCAAACCTTTCTTTAGCTTGCTTATGCTCTCTTCAATCTCAATCATCTCTATCAGCATCAGAAACACATGAGCAGCCCAAGCTGACCAACCACAGCTCTTGCGGTCCCGTCTCCATAGCTTTCATAGCCCCAATGTTTAGTTACATTTAGACGAAGTGTGCATCAGCTATCCCTAAGACTAAGCCAAAGCTGACGTGCATATGTACATAGGCTACGAAGCTACCCTAAAGACTCTTAAGGGACAACTATAAATCCACCTTAACCCAGTGCATGGCAGAGGTGCCTCTTTTCTATCTGCCAACTCTGAATATCTGCTATGGACTGATGTCAAATGCTCTACTGGCTCTGGGCTAAAGGTTTTCTACATGGAAATATTGACCCCAAGTAGTAAATGTGGTAAAGTGTTCTGAACAGTTAATGTCGAAATGATATGAACTAGCTATGGACTCACTATTTTGTTATATTAAACCTGCAATATTGATTTGTTTAGCTCACTTGGGGGCAGCAGAAACACACTGTAACGCCACCCGATTCCTTTAAGTCCAATATTTCCTCTCCTTTTTGCTCTGTTTTGGTCTCCACCAGTCCTCAGAAAAAAAGGTATTTCTAAGCTACTTAATGCTCCACTATGTTCACCAGCTAGTCTCTAACCTGCTGTTTTAACTCGCAGTGGGTTTATCAGAGGTTTTTAATTGAAAACTGCTGCCTGCTGCGCCCGAAACACAATGCTGAGGAGGCTTGTGCGACTGAGCAAAACACAGCACAGTTGAGGGTTTGAAAACCAAAACTATGACCTGAAACACGCTCTAAAACGTCTGCAAAGGTGAGTGAGGGATTATTTAAATAATCAACATAACTAGAACTAGATTAAACAATTATTATGAGTAACTATCATGGATTATAGCGTCATCAAAGGGAATGAAATGGATACCGTGTTTCAAGAAGTTGTTTGTGGTAAAAGTCTTATGGGGCCAGTGGGCATTACTTGAACTGCAATTATGACTGTGGCCACTATACCAGAAGCACCCCACCACCTGCTGCTGTTTCCGGGGGCTTGATGGTGATATTTTACTGAACGCTGCGGGGAAAGCACATCTCTCAATCGGCAGGTAGTTTCAGCTACAGACTATCAGCCCTGGAGCTGGTGGGGGTTTGGTGTTTTGGGTCAGACGGTTGAAAGATGGTGCCTCTGTTAGCACTAGCCCTGCTCTGCTGCTCTCTATCAGTCTGTGCTCCACTCATTCCTGTCCTGCTGCCTTTTTGTTCTTTTATCTCCTCTAGTCAGCGATTAACAGTGACTTATGCACTTTATCCAATTTACTTTGTGCTAAAACATTTCCAGAGCTCACACAGGACTGGCTACAGCACTGCCTTATCTGCTGTTAAAAAAAAACATGACATTTTCAAATGTAGTCTTTTCCCTTTGATTCGTCTTCACTGTGCGATTTTCAGATTGAGAGTAAAGGATGTTTGGATTGACAACTTACATCAACCTCAAAGAATGTCATTTTAGCCCTGTTAGCATGAAAGCAACAGGAAATCAGGTTTCTGTTGGGAATATGAACAAAAAGCTGTTTTGATAACAACAAGAAAGGTCTGATAAAGAAATCTAAGAGAGAAATAAGGAGACAGGAATTAAAAAATTGAAGGGATCTCAGTAGGCTAAGCTGGTGTACTAAAGAGTGTGTGTTGTGTTCTGCTGTGGAGCCGGTTGGCTGGCTTCCTTGCCAGCTGTGTGTGTGTGTGTGTGTTCAAGTGCATATGTGCGTGCTTACGTGTGTGTTTCCTGCTGTTCAGCGGTCTCTCTGACAGTGTTAGCACTGTAGGCAGAAAATTTGTTTGGATATGTGTACGAGAGTGTGTTTGTGTGTTGTGTGTTTCCATTAACTCCAGATTGATGTAGCAACAAATAGGCCCTAAGGCCTCTGTACACTGATTGCAGCAGGGACACCTTTTAATGGCCACTGCAGCCCCCCACCCCCACCCCCACCCCCCACGAACACGCACAAACCCATCTACACCAATAAAGACTGCACAGTAAGACACATACACACACACACACACACAGTCACAGTGTGACCCTGCAGTACATTTTTAATTATCATCTTGTTTTAACCTGAGGGAGATTTCCATCAGCAACCACAGTCATGTTGTTCATTTTCCTCTTTTTCTCCTCTCGTCCTCTTCTCCACGTTCACTTGTTCATTTTTCCTTCTCTTGTCTGTCCCTTTATTCTTTCTCTCTCTTTCCTTTTCTCCTCTGTTTTATTCAGATTTGTTCTTCTCCTCTCTGCCCCCCCCCCCCCCCCCCCCCCCCCCCGCTGCTTCTCTCATTATTCTGTAATGCTGTGGGTTATAAACACAATTCATTATGCTCGTTGTTATTATACTGATGTTGGCTACAGGCAATAGACAGACAAAAAGAGTTATGATTAAAGATTGATTCGTGATATAATCATAAAAAATAAAAAAATAAAAAATTCAGAAAGAAAGACTAACGGTGCTCGAGGAGTTATTTGCACATCCCCTGATAAATTCAGCCTTTAAAAGCCTGCATTGTCACAAGTGCAATGTTACCAGTACTATTAGCAGCTTAGAAAGTCTGGAAACGGCTCAGAATAAATGCATTATCTAAATGTCAGATGCATTTATTGGAGGACTTGTATTTTTAACTAAGCAGTAACTTCAGTGTTGGCGCTACAGGTCCACTCTTGGGCTAATGGGAGCATATTATTAATTCTGCCTTAATAAACACAGCTGGGGTTCATGTGTCTTGATACATTTACTGACATTTTTGTTTCTGATTAAACTCATTCTGAACTTTCATGCACTGTTTGCAATCAGGGTGATACGAGGAGCGGAACCGCAAGTCAAAGAGTGTGGATTGAAAACTAAAGGCATGACTCATCAAGTTATTTGATTCATCCACAAAAAAACAACGTCATTAACCTGAGATGATTCTGTTAAATTGCACATTTAACTCATTCATTAGTCACAACTTAAGCAATGACTCGCCAGTTTTTCTTAGTGTGAGCCAGAAGAATAGAAGTGACAAAGCTGACTGATGGAGGCAGACTGGGTGAAACTGAGTGAAAACAAATGTGAATTTACAAGCAGTTTGACGGAAATGCACCGAACTCATGCATGACGAATTGTGATATGACTTAATGAATTAAACACAATTTGATTTAATACCTAGTAAGTCAAATGTTCCTTTCATTCGTCACAAGCTCAACAAATCACTGAGGTTCATCATTTACTGTTAGTGATTCGTCTCACTGACGCTCTCAGACCTGAATGTCAGTCATATTTAAAGCCAATGAAGCTCAGCTAATTGAAGTGAAGCTAATTGTTTCTCTCATCTCTCCCTCCAATCCAAACACTCCTCCAGTGTTTGACCCCAGACTCCATGGACTCCTCTATTTTCACTCTTCACTCTTTCCATCACCTCAGCACGTTGCTGTGTTTACGTGAGTGCAACGCCTCCTGATACCTGGAAGACATTGACTTGAGAATGGTCCTGAACTTTGACTTATGAGTCACAAAATTTGGAGCAACTGACTTGACTTGACTTGCAAAAAGTCAGACCGAGAAGCTTTGCGTTAAGAAGCTAAACGTAAAACTTTCCAAAGTTGAAGTGTGATTCTTAAATGCTGACTGCAGTGACTCCTGTGTGTTAGAAAATCAAGAATACACTCATGCCCTCCCTCAAGAGCTGAATCAGCCAATGGGAAGCCTCCAAAGGTGACGTGGCAGGAATCATCACTGCTTCATGCGCACGTTGTCATCATTAGGACTGCTCAGTATTCATTCCAACATTATAAATGCTTCAATATACTGAAACATGCAAGAGGTCGTAGAAAGTGTTTGTACACTCAGTTGCCAGTTTATTAGGTACACATATATAAAACTAACGCAGTCTAATACAACAGTCCTGCAATAAAACCTTACCTTCATGAAGGTTATAGTTTTTTGAGAGAGCTGTTGATTCAATTTAATGTGTTTTCCAATATTTAGTCCATCCCATTTATATCAATAAGGTATATTAGACTTAATATAACACAATACAGTTCAACAGCACCCCAAACTGAATCCTCCCAAAATGAAGTTGAATCAACACCCCCTACAACAGTATACTGCATATTTTACAGTGGGTTACTGTATGTGCTGGACTATTTCTTGGCTGGGCGAGTCTTGTCATCATTGCGATGTTGCTAGGCAACCAATGGAGAGTGACTGTACCCGGCCAAGAAATAGTCCCACACATAACCCCCTTGAAAACTACAACATGTAGTTTTTAAAACGTCTGTACATATTAAACAAACGAGATATGACGTGTTAATTAGCCTGCTTTAGAGGGGCCCCTCTACCATCTACCATCCTCTGTTACTCTGAGTGGCTTTATCCGTTTTTCCCTGATTCCAACATATAGATGACCCTCACTGTCACACATACACACCTGTCTCCAGCACACTCAAGCTAACTAAACTGCACTGTGTCTGTGTTAGTGTGTGGGCATGTGTATGTGAATGAGCGAACTCTACCTGGCAGGCGTAACTCTTAGACCTCAGCTGTCGATGCCTATATGCTGGCGACACCCCAAGTCATGTGGGAGATTGAATAAATAGCCTTCATGGAAATCACATACAGGTGCACACACACACACACACACACACACACACACTGGCACAAGCATGTATGTGGCAAGAGATGTGGGCATTAAACATGGAAATCAACACACAAGCACACACATATCTAGAAATAGTTATATATAATATATATATATATATAATAATAGACACATTGATGCACACAGTGGACAGATGCAAACACTACCTTGAGACTGGGACTGAGACTATTTATCGCCGAAGTTAGTCAACTGACAACATTCATTTTAATATTCTATTAATATTTTAAGTCATTTATTAAGCAATAATGCCCAGCATTAGCTGCTTCCAGCCTCTCAAATGTAAGAACTTTCTGCTTTTCTCTGTTTTATATGATTGTGCAGCCCTACTTTAGTCCATACATGCACACAGACAGGAAAAACATGTTCAGATATACCTTCAGAAATTCACACACACACACACACACACACACACACACACACACACACACAGTAGTATTAGGTGACAGCGTGAGGTTGGCTGTGAAAGGCAGGGTAAGATAAGGAGGCAGGCTTTCTGTCTTTCCCTCTTTCTCCCCTCTTGTCTCTCTTTCTCTGTCTGTCTCTGTCTTCTTCTCCCCCGTCACATTTATCTCTCCTCGTCTGTCTCCGTCCGTCCCTGCGAGGTGTCTGCCTCCATCTCACTTTCCCTCCATCTGCCTGTCTTCCCTCCGCCGCTCTCTATATCTCGAACTGTCCCTTTGTCTTTCTCTTTCAGCTCATTCAGTCTTTCCATTCATGTGCCTTAAAATGGTGATGCGTCATGTCATTATTCCCTTTCAAACTGTCAAAGAGAGATAACGTGAGGTGGGAGGGGTGCGGGACGGAATGAATGCAACAAAGGTCTTTATTTTTTCAGATTTTCATCCGTGAGAGAGACTCTGGTTGTGCTTGCAGTTGTTAGTCATCCCAAGGCATGTTAGGCATGTAATGCAGCACAATGGCTCCAAAGTGTCAAATTGTCTGCAATAATAATACACAATGATGTATTCATTTATTTTCGCTTGCCCAATTAAGGGTGATATAAACCTTTTCTACACAAAACCTGAAAAATTGGTGCTTAGAAATAAATGAAAATAAGTGAGAAGGTCAAAGATGGATTAAGGGGGCAGTGCAGAATAAAAGACAATAGGGAACAAAAGAAAGAAAGTGGAATAGGAGGGAAGGAAAGAAGGTTTCCTTCCTTTTTGAATTGTCCTTATATTGGATTATTCTTTTCCTGCAGGAGCGAACTAGAAAAGGGAAGGGTGGAAAGCAGAAAGTGCAAGACAACCACAGACCTTATTTCAGGCACCAAAAACCCATTCAAAGAACCCACTGACTTCCAAACGAGGGAACAGGAAGTGTAAACTGATTTCCGGATTTTAGGACTTATTCCTGCAGAACTCAATACCCAGCCTAGCAAGCTAGTTAGCTGGTCATGCTAACATTTGCAGATAAAGTTAGAGCAGATAAACACAGATAATCCATTCCTTACACGTTTGTTCTTGTATTTTTGGTTTTGGAAAAGGCTAAAAGGCAGGACCCTCCAAACCCCCTCCAAACTCTTTAAATGCTGTGTATCGCTCTTCAGAATGTGGAGGAATCCAAAGCCTGGCAGGCCTGCGGGGCTAGTTACAGTCGCTGTAGTATGATTGGACATTTGCTGCTCAGGCGAGGAGTTTAGCCAATTGTCAGGTAGCAAAGAACAGGTGAAAAGGTACAATAGAACAGAAGGAGGGGAAGAAGAGAGGTGGATAGAAAGAAGAAAAGACGAAAACAGAGAAGTGAGAAAGGGCTGAATTAGGAAGGGAGGTAGGAAGTAAGGCGGGACACACACACACACACACACACACACACACACACACCCCAGCCAATAAGACTTTTGCATTGTGGGAGTATCTGAGTTGGCTCTTTATCACTGTCAGCACACACACACACACACACAACGTTTTTGTCTTCATCGCTCTCTCCATTCACTCACAACACACACATACGAGACACAAAACATCAGACTACATAATATAGTACAGCGTGTTTAGCCTTTCTATCAGTGTCATGATGTGCAAACACGCACACACACACACACACACACAAATCTGTCGTCTGTGCCTTGATATAAACAGGCTGTTGATAGACATGAGAGAGAGAACAGAGGGACAGTGAAAGAGGTAGAAGACATAGCATCGAAGGGATTGAGAAAATAATTGCAGGGGAAAGGATGATCGATATGCGATGAAAGCGCGATAAAGAATGCGTTTTGCTCTTTCTTTTGCTCTCACTTTCATTTGTCATCCGGCGGCCTCATGAATATGGTAATCAGCTTTTGTTTGCAGCCTTGATGGAGGAGGAGGGACTGATGGAGAGGGAGAGGCTGGAGGGGAGCTCGAGTAAGTGGAGATGAAGAGGGTGGGAAAGGTGTTTGATGGAGGTGAGACGGTCACCTTTACATCTGTTTCACTGTGTTTTCATGAGCAACGATAACAGCAGCAAGAAAAACCTCACGTCTGTAAGAAGTGAGCTTGAGACTGCAAGGTCAATGGTTTAAGTCCCTGCGCAGGCCACGGAGATACTGGCAGGGAAATTGAACCATTGGTATTGTTCCCCCGGGTCAAGTACTGTTAAAGCCTGTGTGTGTGTGTGTGTGTGTGTGTGTGTGTGTGTATATAACGTTTGCTGTGTTTCTTGTTTTTTTTGACAAATGTGGCAAACATCCGAGGAAACAGTTAAACATGGATAAAAAGAGTCATCACTATTTTATTTTTACGCTTTTGTAATGCTATTAACGTTGTAGCTATTATAATGATATCGTGCAAGAAAATAAAACAATTTAAAACCACTGCTACCGCTGTCTCTATACACACACAGTGTATTAGGTAACAGGTGGTGAGCAAGTCATTGTATGGTTTGCTCAGAATCTCTTCGAGCAAACATTGCAAAGTTTAAAGCAGCGTTAGAGGACCGTTTGGCCACTAGGGGGCAGTATAACAAGCTGTAAACACACATATAGCCTTATATAAGACATATAGCCTTATAAAGTTTTTGTGGCAAACATGTTGGTTTACACATCCAGCAGACATGGAGTGACATTACCATTGAGTCCAATATTTCCTCTACCTCTGCCTCTGGCTCTTTATATCTGAATCTGAATATCTCACTATATTCACCAGCTAGTCGCTAACTTTTGTCTGAGCAGCTATCGTACAATGGGTTCATCTGAGCCATTTTTCGCCCAAAACAGCTTCCTGCTGCTGCTGGAAACAAGGTTGGTGAGAGCTGTGAGACTGAACCAAAACAGTAATGTTGCGGGCCGAAAAACAATGAGCTGAAGTGTGACTTACGGAGCCTTAACCGTTTGGTCAAATTGCAAAGAACAATGGCCATCACTGCAAAAAGGCAAAAATGATCCAGTTTCAGCAAGACACCCAAAGACACACAAAGTCAAGCACTTCAGCTGTGTCTTGGTTATTTTATGATTCATTCAACACAGTTTTGAACAGTGAACCAGTAAATCTGAGGTTTAGAATTTATTTCTAATGGAAGTGCTTTTCAAAATCCATGTTTCTGGAAAAAAAAAAAAAGCCATCCTCACTGTTTGGTACACTGTGATCTCTGCGTCTCCATCACTGTCTAATTATTTCTCCTGCTGTCTTTCCTCTCTCCCTCTCTCTTCTTCAAACTCTCACTCTCTCTGTGGGATCAGGATCCTGTGGAGCAAGAATTGGATTTTTATTAAGTAGAAATCCCCTTTGAAAGTCTACCTAACCAAGACCACTGTGTGTGTGTGTGTGTGTGTGTGTGTGTGTGTGTGTGTGTGTGTGTGTATGAGACTGAAATGATTAATGACTTGAGTGCAGGGTCCAAAATGTACTTTTTGGTATCTGTCAATGGCTGGTAAACTCAATACATTTACCAGCCAAAATATTTTTCAACTGGCCATAAAACATAAAGATAAAGATAAAGCATAAAGACACAACGTACATAAGAGCAACGTAATTACTGATTACTCACGGATTGACCTTTTTGTGGGCTTTTGAGTTTTCGCGGTCTTTAATCGTTTTTTGTTTTCATACGATGAGTTCCAGCCATAAACGAGCAGGTCCTGTTTGTCGAGTGCCTGCGGCAAAGGCTGCAGCTCATTGTGTTGGTGCTTGTGTTATAAAAAAGCCAATCTCTCCTCACCCTCTTACCTCATCTTATCTGTGACCACTTCTCTGTACATTTTCTTTCAGCTGTTCTTCCACCGCACTCTTCATTTTTCCGTTGATCTGCTCCGCCAATGTGCTGCCACATACTTGCAGACTCTGTCCGGCTCGACGACCGGCACCATTGATTCGGGCCCCTAAATGGGTCTAAATTTGAAATTTGGCTCAAATGAATGTGTGTCAGTCTCTCCCATAACTTTAGCTTGTAAAGTCTTTATAAGGTTCATCAGTGATGCCAAATTTCCTGTTCTTCCGAATGGGTTTAACCACTATGTGGTATAGTATAGGTATTCAAGTAGTCAATGTTGGTTGCAACAACTCCTGTAAGAACTGGTAGGGCATCTGAATACATTCTCTGCTTCTTCCAGGACTGTTGCCGTTTATCCCCCACCTCATCATGCTGTCAGAGCAACAGTCCCCACAAAGTGGGGGAAGGCTAAGTAGCTTCATTCAAATGTAACTCATAGGAGGAAGTGGAGTCCATAAGTAGGTCTGAGAGCACTTTTAGAACCCAAAAATGTGCTTCCTCCCTAGTTAAAGGACTTTCAAGCTTCATGTAAGTTCTTAAAGCTAAGTGGTTTCTACTCTGGTTTGGCTGCTGAAGAGAAAAACAACTGCAAACCACCATTTGATTAGATAAATGTATAAACCACATTCTGATATATTTGTGTACAGTTACTCGTTTTTGTATAATCCCCTGATAATCCTCGACTTCCCCAGAGACTTTCTCAAATTCAGTGACTTTCCTTGGCTGTGGATAAAACCAAACCTCCAGCTACTGATCGTCATGAGGCACTAACTGAGACGCAATTATTATTTTATTTATTTATCGTTGTGGATTATGCATTCACGTGTGCTGGCCTATACAAGAAAGTGTGTGTCTTAATCATGCATACTTTCTCTCGTGGTAGCAATATAATCCTTTCTTCTTCGGCCTCCGTGTCTCTGCATTCATTCATGATATATGTGCATGTGCCTTTGTTGGCATGTCTGTGTTCAGTCTCTGAGGGCAGCACTTCTTTGCCCCTCTTAACATTTTCACACCTTCAACAGTTGAGGGAGCAGGAGCAAGAGGAGAGAAGCCAAACAGGGATCTTAAGTGGAATAGTTTGTTTCTATTACTTTTAGATGTGTAATGGAGGTTAAGAGGTCTCTTACACTCAACTCAGCTGCCACAATGGACAACGTTGCTCATCTTAGACTTAAAAAAGGGTTTTATGACCTCAAGACAGTGATACACAGCAAGCTTTTGCACAACTTTGAAGGGCAATACTGCTCTTGGAGTTGCTTCAACACAGGTTTCCTCAAAGAGATCACTTTAAATAAAGTACTCTGGTATTTTCCAACCTGGGTTTAATTCTAATGGCCTAAAATCCAATCGCCACCTCTGTTGAGGAAAGGTGGACAAAACAAGTGCAACAGAGAGCCTCCCAAAGCTTTCCAAATAATGTTCGATTTGACATAAATCCTTTCAGTGTGGCCAAAAGTAAACACAGAAATTAGCCCCTTGGATGAGCTATTGCAGCTAATTCCATAGCAATCTACTTCTGAGGCAACTTGCCAGCTGACCTGAATGAGCTGCCAATTCATTTGCATTAATAACAACCATTTATTACTTACTGTTTTACTTTATGTATTGCATGACAGAGAGGTTGCCTACCATATGTAGAGCTGACAGTTTGGTTTAGTCTCTGTCTTTTCTTCCAATTGACCTTTGTAGCAAAGGTTTTCCCCTCACAGTCAGCTTTGTCGAGCAGGAAAACCACCAGTTTCTTCAGGTAATGTTATGTTGTCTAGTGGGACGGTGCTCTTCCCTCCGTTCCCTTGCGATAGTTCACCGATTGACCATACAGTGACCAGACATCCCGGTTTGTCCGGGATTGTCCCGGTTTCAAGCTGGGTGTCCCAAGTCCTGACAAATGTCTCAGTTTTCAACATTCACTACCAAATTGTCCCAGTTTTCAATACAATCTAAATAGTAATTATAATATAATACTTGTTTTCAGCACTCAGTCCTACTCAGCACCACGCGTCTGAATTCAACGCTGATTTGTAAGTATGTGTGTCAGTCATTCAAAGTGACGTTGTCGAGGCTGTTGCTAGGCCATGAGTCATAGGCAAGCGTCACAGACTATGAGAGAATCTGTCAGTATGCTAACAGTTAACTCGGCTGTCATGCCGAAGAGAAAGTCCTCAGCAACGAAAATGCTGCATCCAGGCGTCGAAAGGTGTGCTCGGTAGGTGTGCAAAGCACTTAAATAATTGTCCTCATCCTAATGAAAAGGGCTGTAGTGCGTGCACCCGAGTTAACTAGTCATTGCACCAGTCAGGCTGTGTCCACTATCACTCCCTCGTTCACTCATTCGCTGCTACACTCACTACATTTTCACACTCAGAATTGTACCGTCAAATCAAATGGCAGACAGTAAATATGTGCACTGTATAGTAAATAGGGAGTCATTTCGGGCACAGCCTTAGTTTTCTTGAATTTCTGTGGAAGAAAACATCTTGAAGAAGAAACTATGCTATTACTTATCCAATAGCTACAATAGCTAATCCAAGGGGCTACCTTCTGTGTTAACATTCAGTCAGGCACAAAGACATGTTTTTAAAAACGTGAAATTATTTATCTTTTTAAGCTTTAGGAGGCTCGCACTGCCTGTCCAGATATGCTTGTTTTACTGGAATCCGTGTTTCCCACCAGAGCTGGTATGATAAAGAGAATTAAAGCATAATGGAATAATTTAGCTCAAGTAAACAATCCGTAGACATATTAAAGATAATCCAGATATTTTAGACCTTTGCTACAATGGGGTTCATGATATTTCTGATACATAAATAACATAAAACCAAGTATCAAAACTTTGTAAGTATTTCTCTCCAGTCTACCTGCAGCTGTCCAGCCGGGAATGCTACAATAACAGGAACAGCCTGAAACCACATCCAAAATTTAAATTGTCCAGTCACTTGTAGGCCTACAGCTGTTCAAACCACAGATGACTCAAGCAATTCAGGGACCAAATTAAATTTTCCATGCAATCCTTCTTTTAGTCTACTTTGTTAACCATTGGCCCTGAGCTGGAGAAGTAGAACACTCTTGGATGTTTTTGGGACCCTCGGGTAACCGCTGTCAATCAGCCATCACCTGCCACCCAGTTCTGTCATGAAACCCCCCCCCCCCCCCCTCCCCGCAACACATACACACACTACCACCACTGAGACCAACACTATTAGCACTTCTAACCTCATGTGGGCTCGCTTGCTTTTTCTTTCCTCTATTCTTTATTTTACCTCTCCTCCTGATTCTCCTTTCTTTATTCAGCTCACAGCCAACCACCCTCACGGCCATAACCATCTGCTCATTCCTATTATCATTTCTATTCGTCTGTTTTGTCCTTATTTCCGGTGGTGGCTGGTGATTATTTACCTGGGTTGGACTACAGGTACCAGGGGCCTCTGCTTAGACACACAGATGTAATTTTTTGTAATATCTCTTCTGGCATGGGGTGCAGCAAGCAGCCCAAACTTTCAAAATTACCATGAAACAGAAACTTTGACTCCAATTACTCTGACTTAGCACTTCATTAGGTACAATCTAATGCAATCCAATGTCCAATCCATGTTGACACTGTCAGAGAAGGGTTGATTTAAGTTGTGGCTGTTGTAGTCATATTGTATTAGACTGCATTAAGTGTTTTTCATATTTTTAGCCACCCCTGTTTAAATACAAAAGGGGAGCCGTTTATTATTATTATATCACCTCAGGATACTGACAGTCTCTTTGCAGGATGCGTAGAAATTCTGTGATCAGCAGACGCTAATCCTAACCCTACACTTAAAGCTGCACTACACAATATCTATCACAATGGGTCAAATGACTATGTGTATTGTTAACGGTGTCATTGATGAACCCTCAGAGAATTAGCACCCAACTTTGAGCCCTACAGAGCATTTTAGCATCTTTAGCTCATTGTTTTGGTTTTCCAGCCAGCAAACTGTACTTCATGGGTCCGGTCTAACCGCTCTCATCAACCTCGTTAAAAGCAAAAAAGCTCTGATGATCATTGTAAGCTACCTGACCAGCATTAAATGACTGGCAGAGTTAGGAAGTAGCTGGTGAACAAACTGGAGCATGTAGCAGATAAAGGGCAGAGTTGGCAGAGACCAACCTAAAAGTGAATATTGGACTTACATTCATTAGGTGGCGAGAGAACACGAAGAAAGACTGGAATCAAACTGGTTTTGCATTGTGTTTGCTAGATGTGTAACTAACATGTTAGCCATAACAGCTTGTTAAGGTGGTAATATGTCACTGTTGTGATTACAGCTTGGCCCCAAAGTAGCCAAATAATAATAATAATAATAATGATAATAGTAACGTATCTTTAAACTTCCATAATCTCAAGTGTTGGTTGGGTAGACCACAGCCTGAACATTTGGCTCGGGGCACAAAAGTATATTCTTTACCTCTCTTGTATCATTTCTGTGCGGTGAAAGAAGAATCACGACCACCGATAGCTTTGATGACAGCCAGTGTACATTCTGAAGTTAACAGATGCACTGCTAAAACGTTGTCCTCTTCCTGTTTTGTGTGTGTGAAGCAGTAAGGCAGAATTCCTGTCAAGTCTGACCCAGGGGCAGATCTTCTAAAATGCAGTATTGAATCCAGTAGAGGCTAATGACCTCTCAGAGATAGTCTCATATGTCTACAGTAATCGAGTTAACATGTTCAGTTGAACATGCTACCATGACTTACCCAAGAGTCAAAGCTACTTTGGAAAACGGGGAGCAGACAGAAACTGTGGTGTAACAAACTATATCAGCTCTGAATCTGTCGGTGACGTTGGATTTAAAACAAGCCCCTCATGACTGGTCATTTAATTAACCTTGTCAAGCATATCTGCAGTAATCTCCAATCTAATTTCATCTGTTAATTTAAAACTGTTCTTAACGAGGCCAGCCCCCCAGCCAATCAAATGTCAGGTATAGAAGCATAAAGGACTTGGTTAATTAGAGCTGTCAGGAAATGGCCAAATATGGACAAAGAGGGGGGGCTGGATTTCCTTTTATTACTTTCCTGGGAGAGTTATTAATTCTGTGGGAATCACCTCAGGTGGTATGTGTGTGTAAGAGTGTGTGCATTTGTGGGGACGGATCAGGACGAGGAGGTGGGGGATGAAGGCTAAGAAGAGATAAAGTCAGATATGGGGAGACAGAAACAAAGACAGACAGACAGAAAGAAAGAGAGAGAGAAATATTTAGTTTATTCAGAATAATCAAATGTGTCTCTTCCCAACTTTGTGGCAGCTTCATTTCCTGTTAGACAGGAAATTGAGCCTTAGCATTTCCAGAAGTGATTCTCCATCTCATATTTATCAAATAATACTCAGTCTCTCCAGTGGAATTGTGATGTCAAATTATATTGAAAATCTGCACAGGGCTCTCTGAGGATTTCATATCACTGTAAACATGTTAAATATCAATGAAACAGAAAAACAAAGATTGATTGTGAAACTATTTTAAATCAGTAGTTTCTTTTAACTTTTGAACTTTTATATTAATTTCCTTTTTTTAAATTTGCCATGGGTTTCCCTAAATAGTTAAAATTGAGTTTCAATGATCATTTTAAGGGAAACAGATTGTGTTTGTATTGGACAGCTGCCATATGTGACTGTGTGTGACTGTGTGTGTGTGTGATATTTCAGTGTGTAAAAGGGAATTAAGAGGCCCAGACCCCATCAGAGCTGACCTGTGAAAAGACACCATGAAAAGGTTACTGATGCTTGTTATCAATGGTTTCTGGTCACATTATACAATCTGCTGATATAAAAACGACTCTTCTAAACCATGTTGGTAAGAAAAATCATCACTAAGGTTTTTTGCTGAGAACAAATGGGACCACCATTTGTTCTCAGCAAGGTCTGTCCCCTTTTTCTTCCCTTTCAAAATGATGATTGCAAAGACTTTCAAATACAGCAGCAATGTGTTGCCAGATATTCCACCCACGAACACTGTTGTGTTTTCATGCATATAGATTTGTAAAAAAAAAAAACCTGGGATTTGCCCCATCAAAAATCAGTAGATACAGCCAAATCAAATTTTTAGTCATCATTTTATGATCGTTACAAATAATTATTATTGAATACATATTGCAACGTATACCTTTTGCAGTGTCTGTAATGTTTTAACGCCATTAACAATGATTCCCAGAGGAGCTGGAGTGGGGAGTTGATTAGCTTAGCTTAGCATAAACATTTTGAGCAGGGGAAAACAGCTAGCCTGTCATTTGTATCCGTTTGTGTATGGATCAAACAAATATACAACATGTTAATTAGTGAGCTGGAAGCAGGTGGATTTTTAAACTCTGGACAGAGCCAAGCTATCTGTTTCCCCCGTGTGTCCAGTTTTTATTTTTAGTTAAACTAATCTCCTCCTGGCTCTAACTCCGCTCTTCTCATCTAACTCTCAGCAAAAAAACAAATATGCCAAATTGCCGAACAATTCCTTTAAGACTACGAACACATACAGTTAATCTGTCAACATGCAGTGCACAAAAAGCATTGTTACCCAGTGTGTAGTTGGTCTTTCATGGAGAAATCCTTTGCAGTGATGAATCTTGCATGGTGCAGGTGCGCCTCTCCAACAGAAGCTCACAATGTACTAACTAATGAAAATGACGTCACAGCACTGCGGTTTACAGTGATTTAGTGAAAGCAGCACAGCGATGACCACTTGGCAACAAAGATAGACAACAAATCATTTCAAAAACTCAAGGATTAGTATTGAAATCCTGAAAACTGTAGTTGGCACAGAGGATGGGATTTTGGAGGAGCGTCACTGCCGCGTACACAGCTTCCCTAAAAATAGCAAGGATTGAAAATTAAAAAGGAATAAGTTGTTAGAGGCAGGATGTCTGTAAATACACAAAATGAGAGAGTGAACAGCCTCCCAGGTTACAGCTGAGCTGCCCACTTACTGACACGTGGATGTGTGTGTGTGTGTGTGTACGTGTGTGTGTGTGTGTGTGTGTGTGTGTGTGTGTGTGTGCGTGTGCGTGTGTGTTTGGCCTGAGAGTGTGAGTGTGCACGTCTGTGTCTGAGTATTGGGCCACAGTGTGTGTGTGTGTGTGTGTGTGTGTGTGTGTGTGTTGTGTGTGTGTTGTGTGTGTACGTGTGCGCGTGTGTGAGGCACCATCTGTGTTGCAATGTGCAGCTGCGCTCCCTTGGAGCCAAAGACCCAAAACTCAGCTGTTACCTAGACAACCCCCATATACCCCATACCTGGTCAACACACACACACACACACACACACACACACACACATACACACAGTGCTCAAACCACCTAAAGGTCTTACACTGTGTGTGCTTTTATGAGCAGATGGACAGAGATGTATTAGATATGAGATACACACATTTGTGTGTGTGTGTGTGTGTGTGTGTGTGTGTGTGTGTGTGTGTGTGTATGAGAGAGACAGAAACAGGGAGAGACAAGCAGATGGACAGTCTATGTTTCAATTTCAGATGACTTTCCCCTCTGCTCGAATGTGTGTGTGTGTATGATGTGAGGATGATCTCAGTCTCGTCTGAATACTGAATGCATATTTGGGAGATCTACATGCTGCTTTCAGTCACACACACACCTTTTGTGGAAGACTGTCCCATCGGCCCGGCTCAGGATAAGCATGAGCTGCTTCAGGCTTGAGATAAACAAGGCTGCTACTTTATGTAGTACAGTTTTAACTGTATTGCATTAACATATAAGGTATATTTAGTTTGTAACCACAGTGGCATCATAATATCTGGAAGCAAAATTCCCATTACATTTCTGCTTAGACAGTGTTTGATGATTGGGACTTTGACCACTTCTAAGACTTGTTTGGACATAAAACTCTCCAGGTTGAATCATTAGAACAAAAGACTAGCAAGTGTCAAAGTGAAAATATCAGGAGTGGAAAGGCCTAAGTACACCTGTGCACATCAAAAATGTAAGGAAAGAAGTTCATTACGTCTTTCAAGATGCATTTAAGAGAGAAACCTGGGTTTACTGTACTGTACAGTGCAGCATATTTACTGAATGTGACATTTATTCACAGTAAAGTGCCCTAAAAAAATACCATGGAACTAAAAGCTAGTGTCCATGGCATGTACACTACGTTCTGCTAACTATCCCACAATTAAGTAATTAGGTGACATACAATTACTTGCTATACTAACTAACAAGCAGAAGAATAAAATTTGAAGCAAACTTTCAAGTAGGAATTTACACAGGTAAAAAAGAAACATGCTCTCTCCACAACGCTTCACAACACGATGCTCATATTGATGTCAATGTGTTTCCTTTGGGAATTAATGGTGTTTCATTTTGATATCATTCCATTGACCCACATTTAAGTTTATACTGCATTCAACGGTGCGTCACCAGCAGCCGAGAAATGAAAATAGATTTTAGCTTCATGTATTGTGCGTCGTCCCTGTCGAATAAACAAATAAGATAAGTTGTCGAGCAATTGTGTTCTGTCACCTCAGTCTTCTCGCCACCTCCTAAATGTGTCTAGTGAGCCCCTGAAGATCCAGGCCTATAGGTCGAGAACCACTGGTGTGTGACAAGACTTTTAAGCAAAATTTGATAATTGGTGCCCCTAAATTGCAGCCCGAGAACGCTCTGGCTCTGGAGGAGCTGTCTGGACTTATTAGGACCGCTAGTGTTTTCCCAGCCGTGTGCAGCTCTTGCAGTGAGTTTGTAACTCTACAGCACAGAAGTAAGATTTAAGTGGAAAGGATCAGTGCGTTGGTTAAGTCCATGTCACTGGAGCATGCCGCTGCCGGAATTAAACAATGTGCTTATGCAAGCCCTTGCCAGGCCGCGGCTGGCTGTCAGAAGTGGCTAGGTTCTCTGCAGCAGCAGCAGATGTGCACGAAGAAGAGCGGCGCGCAGAAGGTGGACGGAGAGGCAGAGCGATCACCCCACAGCGGAAGACTTTCTATGAGTCAGCTGCCTACCTGTTACGTGATGAGAACACATGAAGACTAAAATGGTGTTTAGCAACATTAGACTCCATGCTAACGGGGATGCAACATGAAGAAGAGTTACAGTACACGGTTCTGTACACTTAGGCCTGTCCACTGGTCTCGTAGAAGTTCTCCTAATTCTCCATGTGTCACTCAGTGGGGCTCCAAAATCACTTCATCTTCAGGAAATCACCTTCTACCATCTCGTTTTACATCATTTGAACATGTTGTCCTTCTTTACCCTCCTGCAGCTGTCAACAGCGAGTCAGAAATCTACTGGATGAACTGAGCTGAACTCAATTAATATCTCTCGCCCGCCTGTGATGTTTTAACTAGAATCAGTGTGTAAAAACACTTCCTATAGTTTGATCCAGCGAGCTAATTAAAACTTATCCATCTCCGTACTGGCTGAACACACTGGCTCCGCTGCTCCCCTGACACCACCCGGATTTCCAGGGAAAAGGGACAATTCAACTTAATAACCTTTATTTAACGTTATTCCCGGCAATAAGTAGGCTGAGGTTTAATGACGGGGCTGAATCACAGGTGACAGAAATATATGAAAAATATGTCACAGTCAAAGTCTATAATTCCAAGTCTATTAACTTAGGTCCTTTCCGTTCATACGTACTTGTCAAGCCAACTGATTCTCTCAGTGTGTGTGTGTGTGTGTGTAAAACCAGTTTGCAGTGATTCATTTCCCTCATTAAGGGTTGTCCTACTTCTCTCCTACAATCCCTCACTTGACTGTTATCTACTCTTTTCTTATTTCCTTTCTATATAGTGTGTAACACGGATAGTGTTTGGTTTGATACATATTTATAAAAATAAACATTTATTTCTCAGTAGCCTTTGCTGTTTCAAAAGTAATTTGATTGTTTTATCTGGTAGCCCCTTTGTGACACTTCACACTTCCAATATGTCATTTTAAGGTGGACAAGACATCCCAGACAAAGGTGTTTCCATGTTGTTCCACTCCAGGTAAAAGGTTTCTATGCAGACGGGGGGGGGGGGGAGACCAAAAGGAACAAAAAGCAAATGATAGGGGAAAGAGAGAGAAGGAAGGAAATACTGAGGAGGAATGGAAGGGGAATAATAGAGAAAACATCCACATTGAGATGAATAGGAACAGAGACAGAAAGAAGACAGGGAGACATGGAGAGACAGAGAATCTCTTTTAGTGATGAGAAGAAGTGAGAACAGGAAAACAAAGAGTTACGAGTGAAACAGACTAATGATGTGACAAGTAACAGTGACAAAGGAAGAAGCAAAGATGACAGACTCTGCGTTTCTATGGATTTCCCGCCAATCTCTGTCGCTTCATCTCACTGTTCACAGATCAGCTTCTCCAGGAATTGATGTAAAGCATGACAGCTCATGCTCTGCATTGCTGACTGATTTTGTTCTTCAGTGATTACTGTGAAAGTCACACCTTTACACTTTCAATGTGTGTCACTGAATGAGTGATGTGAACTCTTTGAAGATCAGTTTTCTGGTCACTGAATTTAACGTTGACTTCTTTTTAACTTACGTACATAGGTTTAGTTAACGGTTTGCACCTGGAAATAAATTGAATCATGTTTCTTTTTTTTTTGTTCCAATGATTACAAAACTGTGAGATTCAGGAGGAATTTAACAGATTACAACATGGTTACAATATGAGACAAACGTATTGCTATATGCTGTATATATAGGAAAAAAGCACCACTGTCAACAGCATCTTGACAAATAATGTGAAAAAAAAAAGTATGAAAATTTCATAGCTGTATAGCACACAGTGCTTTATTAACACACCCAGCAGACACAGGGTGTGTTTCTGACTTAGACAAGTCAAATACAGAAAAAGTGCTGTGAGGTTTCTTGCATTGAGATTTTTTTGCGGTCCGAGCCGACGACAGGAAACGACCTCAAAACAAAAGGCTTTACAGGCAGAAGGAAACAGATGTTGATGTCTGATAACCAGCAGTTCCTCTTGCTCAGATAGCGGCATTAAAAAAAAGAACCAAGGGCAAACCACAGTCTGGACTGATGCTCACATTCAGCTGCTGCTTTATGTGCATCTACGTGTTATGAATGTCAGAGGAGCTGCATTAAAGCGCTCAGACAAGTCTGTCAGGCTGAACTAAAGTTACAAAGACGGGAATCAGATCGGTTTTGACTCGTGAGTCACGTGACTTTTGTTTACAAACTCACTTGTGATTGGGCGGAGGGAGTTTTTCCAGTGTGCTTCACACCAAAGGAAACAACGTTGAGGTGTGATCACACTCAGCAGCAGTGTGAAATGATGATGCAGCAACCTGAAAAAGCTCTCATCAATCATTTGCACAAAGTCTGTCTTTGATACTAATGACAACAACATGGCACCAACCTTTTTTTTTTTGCTCTTATAAACACCCTGCTGCTTTAGCCATAAATAGAAATGATGACTCAAAGGCTGTATGAGGCTGGATTTCAGGGCTGGCAGTTCTGATTGAGGAAGACTGAAACACACACACACACACACACACACACTCACACACACACACAGTCACTCACACCCTTATGCCACACAACTGCAAACAAAGTTGATGATTTTAATCACCATAACATGCTGAGAACACAAACACACCCTCAGGGTGCTAATCAATTACTGTGGAGCACACACACACACACACACACACACACACACACACACACATCTACATACACACACAAGGACACACACAATCAAGCTAAACTAATTTCACTCTAATCCAAATTTTTTTTTATCAGGTTCTGCTGTATGTGTGTGTGTGTGTGTGTGTGTGTGTGTGTGTGTAGTACAGGATGCTGCCTGCCTAGGCGAGCAAACACACCACCACTTTGGGGACCACTTCATCTCTTGGCTTGTTAGAAATGATCATTTTGAGAGACAGACAAACGTCAAAGCCTTCTGTCTTCTCCCTTTTCCTCCATCAATCAGAATAAGTGATGCAATGACACCAGAAATAAAGCAATCGTCTGACATTTCCATATGAAAACAGCTGCGTGTTGCCCTGACCAATTGATAAAAGCTCATGTTTATTCAACCTATAAGCCGTTTGTGGAAGTTTCTACCTTTGCTGTTCTAAACGTTCGGAAGCTCTTTTGAAAGTAGCAATTTCAGGGATTAAGTTGCACAAGGACAAAACTTCTCCGACCCGCTCTGCATACGAGTATCAGTCACAGGAAACGTCTAAAATGTAAATATGTTTAGTGTTAACATTCCGTTTAAGTGTCTCTTTGTTGACAACAAACACACAGATATACGCACAGCGTTAGCATTCAGTGTTGGTTCTAGACGGTGCTGATAGAGCTATCATTATGATAATACTGAGGTCTATCATAATTATCTGCTAATTGACTGCCTAACGAGGTAGCACTCATTAGAATGCTCATTAATACTCCATCATCACCATTGATAGCTGTAATCACAGAGTGGTGGTTTCAAGGTCTTACAGGAGGGTGTGTGTCTGCACTGATACTGTATGCGCGCTTAAGGGTGTGAGTTGCTCGTATTGTCGATTCTTTCTTCCAGCAGAAATGTATTGTAAGTATTGAATCACAGAACCTTTTGCATTTAACCTTTCCAATGCAGAGCACATAAATTGCCCATAAAACAGTCAATATTCAGCCTTTACAGTTATTTCACCCGAGTTTCTCCACAGACATCTGTATTAAAACGATTCCACACCTTACCTCTGCTGCTGATGCAGGAAGCAGCGTGCCCTTAATGAAACGAGGCAGACAGTGAGCATGAGGAGGTCGTGGTGGTGGGTGGACATGCAGCCAATCTGACTTTTATGCATTATAATAATGATTTCTCCCTGACATTAACCACACCATAGTTACTATGTGCAGACATTGTAGAATTGAGAATTTCAAACACAGTTGTCCAATATCTTGTCTGGTAATGTGGTTGAATTTTCATCGTGCTGCGTCTTCCCTTTTGGTCCTCTGCTGTAGTTTGTAGTTTTAAAGAGTAATTCAACACTAACCCACGCTGTTGCTGTGATTGGTCTCTATATGACTAAAATGTCTGGCATGTTGCACACATCAGAGAAGGTGTTTTATCTTGACAATCAATACAGTGTATAAGACATATTCTCCATTATATACAGGTCTGTTCACACAAATCACATAAAAAACATTGTTTTTTGCCATTCAACCATGCGTACGGTATAGTTTTGGTTTTATTTGAGAAGATTTCAGCTGTGACCGCCATTGCAATGAAAGTGAATGGAATTTGTGTTGCTAAAGGCAAAATATTTAATTGGGTTTGCAGTGGAGATCTGAAAACTATCTGCTTGGCTAGACATCAGCTTGGGTCAGAGTTTATTTTGTGATTTATGTGAACCAACCATTTACACAGTACTTTTGTTTCTGCTTTATTGTTACACATTAGATGATAAACAGCAGGTTTGAACACAGAGAGCCTTTAGTAACACCTCTTTTTAGGGCTGTCTGTTGAGCCTTTAATTCTTTTAGTTCCCCAATTCAAGGGGCTCCAAACAGGGACCCTGCACACCTACTATACAGTACCTGCACTGCTTCCTGAGGGGGCAGCAGGCCTCCCAGTATCACCTGCAAGCCTGCAAGAACAGCAACAGCAACTTAATTTAACCATGATGCTCCAGCTCTCTTCATTGACCTCTTAACATTGCAACATGTATGGCAGTTTTCATTGTGCGTATGGAAACACACAACCTGGACTGCAGCGCCTGCTTCGGCTCCAGTTCAGTGGGACTATTTTTGCTGTCTTTCTGCATGCTGTTGTCTGTACTGTAACCGTGTTATGTTTTGTGTTGCAGGTATGCCTCTCAGTCTAGACTGCAAAGCATTTTTCGGCTACAGCGGAGAAAACAGAAGGCCCATTATCTACTGGATGAAGGGAGAAAAGTTTGTCGAGGAACTAGCGGGACACATTAAAGAAAGTGAAGTCAGGTAAACACGCCAGCATCTCGACTAAACATGGATCCACTTCTAGTCATGTATGTACCCCTAATCATTTTCTGGAGGAGAGGAGACGTAAAGAAAAAGATATACAATTTACAGTAGATTAGAGAAGTTGAGTAAATACTAAACACACGTAATTGTACAAATGATTGTTTCTGTGGTGATGCTTCTTCACCACTCCTGCAAGACGCTGCGAGACAGTATCAATTATAGCCTGTATACAGGTTTCTATTGTTAATTAATTTCTGAATAGACTTGACTCCAGCTGCACTCCTCACACTGTCAGTATCTAATTTGCTCTCTTATGATTTATGACTCATTGAGGGTTCTCTGACAGATTTCCTCTCAACTTTCCAAAAAAATTATGAATGCTAATAATAAAGTTAAATTGAATTCATTTTCTCCCCTATTGGGACCAATTACATTCGGCTCTATTGGGAAAGGCCTGATTGTCTGCGGGGCGTCAAATATCATTAGGACAAGCTGCCAGATCACCATGGAAACCCTCAGAACACTTACAGTCTCGTGAGTGTGAGACACTGTAAGTCATGTAGATAAAATGTATCAATAACAGATGCACATTACATATTTGCTTAAAACGGTTAGCTAAACACCAATTATCCATTTACCTCCAAAATGTTAAAAGTTAAAGGGAAAGGTCGTCTGCAATTATGATATATTTTAGTCATAAAATTATCATTTTATTCTGTAGAGTGTCTGTAGAGCAACAGCTTGCTCAGTTTGGATGTGGGGAAAGATAATGCTTTCCTAGTTTGCCTTCTTCAATGGACAAATTCAGGTGTGACACCACACTAGCCTTATATCGCCAGACCAATTCGCAAATGCAAATTAGTCTAGAACCTCTCAGTTCATTTTCGATTTTTTTTCTCGAGTTTGGTTCCCAGGCTCACACAAAACTAATCATTTTTTTGGGGGGGAAAGAGTACCAAAGCTATGGTGATCTCTGTATGAGCATAGTCAGACTGGGCTCATATGATTCTACTGTTTTCAAACTTCCAAACTTTTCTTCCGAGCATATCTTTGAGGCAGAGAGAAGGACTTTATAAAGGTTGAAGATGTTTAGTGGAGAGTCTTAGTGGAGATCACAGGACATCCACTAATGCATCACAGCTAAGGATTCAGTACAACAACCTTAAACAAACACGCAGCAAACATTGTTTGGTGGTGGTCGATGCCGCAATAACTTTGCCTCTGTAGGGCTTTGTGAAGGCTCTGTGAAGGGGATAGAGATGGGATGAGGTATGCAGGATTAGAGCACATGAATCTCGGCAGACGTTAAAACTCCACCTGTTAACACTAGTTTGCTGCAGTGCTGCAGAATCACTGAACTGAATATGTAATTTATGCACTGACTTCGCCACTCCTGTCGCAAAATCAGCAAGCAGCACTGTTGTGGGTGTACAGTACATCGTCTACTGTACATGATAGCAATACACATTAAAGGAAAACTGTGGTTCATTACAACCTGGATTTTATTTTCGTAGCTCTCTCAGCCAGGAAGTCAGGCTGTACGCTTATAGTGGATGTTGACAACAAACAGTTGGCTTTGGTTTTCCCTTTCAAATAAATCTGACTAACCTTGGGGTTTGTTTTCAACCTGTATGACCCCCTGACCACTAGTGCTTGTTGCCCTGTTTGGACCTATTTTTAGCGACACTACCCAGGTTTTGATGAAGTAGTTTACCTTTAATGGAGCAATGACAACAAAGAGCCCACCCCTTAAAAACTGTTACCAGTGTTTGAAAGTTTTACTGCACATTACACATTTCTCAGCAATTGGATTTGAGTGCATAAGTTACTAATTTGAGTAATTCAAGGGTATGAGATACAAATCTAAGGTTTAAGGTCTAAGTTTACGTCACCTCTCAGGCTCTGTAAAGATTCACTTCTGATTCAGCATCTAGTAAAAAAAGAAAAATAGGGTTATTACACAGAAAATAGAAACAATTGCAATTCTGTTTACTTTTTTTAACCATCAGCACCAACTCCCCGACCCTGACCTGGAAGTAGTTAAAGCCCTTACCATTAGAAAACATTTTAAAACTAAAATCTAAACAAAATGTTCTCTTTTACCCAAAAGCCGTCATATTTGATGTCATCAACTCAGCCCACCAGCAATAATGTGAGCGTTTATTTCTCCTTAAAGAGAAATCCTTTTGCCTCTTCAGCAGCTCCCTCCACAGGGCGGCCAGAGGTCAGGGTCAGGGTCAGGGTCAGGGTCAGGGTCAGCTACGCAACAGCAGCCCTGGAGCAGGGAGACCTTCAGTGTCTTGCTCTGGGACACTTCAGCAGAAGGGCTGCTTGCTGACCTGCTGGGGCTTGAACTCAGGTTCTCCATATGAAAGATGGTCTCTGTAACCGCCAAGCCGCTCTGTGGCCTCTGAAAATGTTCTCCCCCGGGGAAACAGTGCTGTAGATAAAGAGAGCGGGAACGTGCGTGAGTATGAGTGTTTAAACTTGAAACTAATCACGCCCCGCGGTATTAAATTAACCTTTGCCTGATGAGTTTTCCATCTTTCAGTCCAGTCCTCTGGCCACCTCTGATCCAATCACACCGCTCCTCCAAATTCAACAGTACGGCAGACGGACTCCTGCTGTGATGCACATTAATCTGCCCACGTTCAGCTCCCACCACCCGTCCCGCTGCACCACCGGCCGTTGGACTGTGTGTGTGTGTGTCCCTGTCTGTTCGGATAGGATCCAATACTCTCTAGTGGCCTCCATGATAGAGTGAATACCCCTAATTACCAATTCTTGTTACCCTGCAGTATGTGACAGAACTTTTGACACTCTCACCTCGTTATTACTGCACCACCTAGAGAGAGCGGCCTGCTGTGAATATGTGTGACGGACAGGAAGTTTCAGACCTTTTCTCCACACGTAGCCTTCCAGCGCTCTCCTTCTGAAAACCTGCATCTGTCTTGGAAGATATAATTACAACCTATCTTTGGAAGATGTAATTACAACCTGTCAAGAGTTAGTGTTTTTGGTCAAAATATGCCCACACCACCGTCATAATACATATGAGCAGTATCATCAGTTTTACAGCAGTTGTTGGCACAGCTTCAGTGCCGTCCAGCCACTCAACATTTCTGCAACTCAGCTATCATAGTTCATGGTTTCTTCATGTGCAATGAATTCATAATTACAATATTGCCACTTGGGCCAGTGTTTCCCTCACATTTTCACTTGAAGGCAGCACTGGCCCATATGTCTGCTGGTGTCGAGAGGCTTTTCTTACCTGCTTGAAATTCACATCAGCTGCCCAATCCAACTGTCAAAGCCTCAATGTTTTAATGTTTTTTTTAACCAGAGCTGGTACCCGTATCAGTGAAGAGTAGTTAGTTGCTACTGTCTCCACTTTTTCAGTTCTCTAAAATTGCCGGAGTTTTCCACCTAAATGTTGTTTCAGAGGCGGTTCCACCATCTGTGTAGCCAAACCCTTATCTTCTATTGCTTCTATGCCATAGAGCTCCAACAAACCAGTGAGGCACATTGTTTGACTAGGTGAGATGTTCCTTCATCACAATGACCATGGGCTCTATAGTTTATATCGAGTTGCTCCCACATACAACGTCCTGCTGTTGTAAATACACACTAGATCACTATATCCTCCGCTGAAAAATAGGCCCCAGCAAACAGCCTACACTATTTCCTCCTGTTAGTAACGTTTGCAAAATCTGTCCAACTGTTGAATGCAATTATTTAGTTTTCTTTCAAAATAAAAGTACACATTTGGCAGGCATTTTTAAAGAGGTCCATCCAGTACAGTAGGAACGAATAAGCTAGGGTTGTTGTTGTTGAGGTGTGTGGAAGTTGGTCAGGGTGCAGTGAGTTGTTGTGGCTATGGATTTAGCTAGTTTCCACTGTTCCTAACTTGTGAGTGCAGCTAGGTACCATTGAAACCCCCCCCCCCCCCGTTTATGGTGCCCCTGGGGGTGGGTATGGAGAGTTATTGGAAGGAAGGTGAGAAAAAGGAAGGGAGTAAGTGATGTTTCTTTAATCGAGGATTTGAGCAAGTCACTGCTTTTGACAGTGACCTCTGATGCTCAGCCCTGGTAGACATCAGAGTGACGCACACACTGAAAACCACTGACACACGGAGTAGATGAACAAGAGAGAAAAAATACACTTACAGAGGTGATCCCAGTCATTCATGTATTTCTGGACATGTTTAATCTCATAATTCTTTCCATAAAGTTGACCATAATAATAATAATATTACTGCTGTATTCAGATTTCACTGCTTTTTTTGCTCCTCTGTTGCTAAACTGGAAGAGAAAAGTATTAATATTGAGAAGGTCATGGGGTTCGATTCCCACCACGACTACCCATGCTAAAAGTGTGTTTATCAAAATTCTTTGCTCGCACTTGGATTAAAGCCTCAAGTGACAGACACGGCTCTTTTTCGTGGAGAATTACCAACAGAAGCACACAGAACCACTACACGCTGCCTCATCTCTGTTTGCCATGGTTGGACAGTGCTATCTCCCACGTGGCTCAGTCCGTGTGTTTTAGAATCTATCCAGTCTGGACTACTGTAGGTCAAAGCTGAGTCGCACCGGCAAATACTGTATGAGGAAGAATAACAAAATTCTGTGGCCTGTCTGGTCTGTTTTCTGACACTAATGCTGATTCTGCACGGGGTATGCTCATTATTTCCAAAATCCTGCTGTCTGCTGGTTTGGTTAGTCACTATAAATTCAAACCACCCCATAACACAGCTAACCTAAGCCAGGCTGAACTCAGCTGGTGAAGAGAAGGATTATTTCCATTGTACCTCTCTTTCTTCTTTTTTAGTCATCTGATGATCTTGCGCTGATGATCTTTTGCCTCTTTCATTCCTTTATTTGATTTATTTATTCATTTATTCTTTTTCGAATCCATATCCTCTTTCTCAGTCTTCACTATGTTCATTATCCGTGTAGGTTTCTCTACAGGTTGCTTTACCATAATACCAAAAATTGGATTTGTGCGAGCAAGGCACCTTAAACTGTGCGGGGTTTTCATTCACTTTGAATTCAGCCATGTCATCATGCAAATTGAAAATGCAATCCTTTCGCTAGGTTTCTATTAGATAAGTTTTTCATGCTTAAAGTTGCATGGTCTTTACTATTGTTGTGGAACAAACCTGGCAGCCATGATATGTAATATCACCTGTTGCAACATGTACAGTAAATACTCATTTTCATATTTGGCGTGTAGTACTGTACTGTAATTATTGCTTGTGTTTTATTTTTGCTGTGGTTCTTATATCTCAACCACTGCCATCTTTATGTTGCGAAAATCAAACCTCCCTGCACTGTGACTATTGTTTAATCCACAAATGCAATGCTGGCTGCAGACACAAGCCTGTCCAAATTTGTCATACGTCACACTCCTCACACTCACTTTTATCTGGTCGCAGTCGCAGTCGAAGACAATTGCCTCTGAGGTTCGAGCCGTGATTACTCAAGTATTAGAAGCTGACACTGAGTTTACTTCAAAAGACACCGGCTTTTAAAATAATCTTCCCCTCTGAACCGCCGGATAGCTTTCATTTATAGCAAAAGTGTTGGGGTAAATGAAATGGTCAACTGTCATTTGAACTGACTGCTCGCTCCACAGTTTATCAGCCATGTGGTGATTCTAAGACTCTACATACAGCAGGTTTGTGAAGCTTTGGATTTCTCCACATGTTGAAGTGGTCTGCTCGAATTTGGAGGGTGTTTTCTTTCATTGGTGCCTTTCCAAAAGAAAGAATAATAGCAGAAATGTAACGAATAGATTAAACTGTGTGTTTATCTGCTCTAACATGAGCCGCTAACCTGAGCATGCCTGGCTAAATAGTTACGTACGGTGGTAACCTAGCAATGGGTCAATGGGCAGTGATAAAATCATGTCAACAAAATGAATGTCAACTCAAAGACGATGGTTTGTAAACTGAGTGTTGAGTTTATCGCGTATTTCATCTCTAAAATGACCCACATTGCAAGAAGCACATGACATTTACTAACTGCAACATAAAAGAGACGGTGACATTGTGTTGCCATTGTTTTAAAGCCACATGAAATGTTAACATGAATCACTGAATCACTGAACTATGAATATGAACAGAAATTAAGGTATGGCCATATGTGATTTACAGTTTATTAAATCAAATTGCAAATACAGATGTGAAATCATTTCAATTATTCAAAAATGGAACAATATTATTTATGATAAATAATAAATAATATAAATGAAATTGGAATACATTAGAACAAAGATTGTGTTGCTTCTGGACCATCTGTGCTCTGAATTTGCCATGTCAGCACAGTTAGTCTGATCTCAGCTATCACCGGTTATGGCTGAATCTGACCTCAAGTCAGCCTTAAAGGTGCACGTTGTGACCCAAACATCAGTTCAGTCCCCCTCTCCTCCTCCTCCTCCTCCTCCTCCTCCTCGCAGGCTTTTAGAGTTCGACCTCACCATAAGGAGAGAGGCTTTTTCCAGCTGTCGCCAATGTTTTCTACACATGCCTCCTTGCTCCCTGTGTCCTCCTTCTTCATCTGCTCTGTACTCCACACTGCTCCACGCCTCCTCTCCTGTCGCTCCCTCTTTTCCCTTCTCTTCTCTTTCACAGCTTTTGGTAGAGTCATTTACGAGACATGGACCTCCCTCTGTCTCTAAGATTCACACATATTTACTTCTCTCCCTGTTCTCTGCCCCTCTTATTGCCTCTCTCGTTGTTATTTTTTAATTCAGTACTCTGGGAGACAATTCCAGCGAATCCATCTAATGTTTCATACATGTTTATGTTCTCTTTGTCTTCCTTAAAAGGTTTTTAAAAGGAGTTTATTCTGATTGTGAGGCAAAGAGATGTTGCTGCTGTCTGTGACGATTGTCTTCTCTTTGTGTGTTTGTCCAGGATTTTGAGGGAGCATTTAGGGGAGAAGGAGGTGCAGCTATCCTTAACGTTTGATGCTGTGGAGGAGGCCGACTTGGCCAACTACACCTGTTATGTGGAGAACCACATAGGGAGGCGCAGCGGGAGTGCTATACTGCAGAAGAAAGGTAGATAACTCTCTCTTTCTCTTTCCCTCCCTTCCTCCCATTGTAGTGAGAAGGTATCAAAGAAGTGCCTCAAATGTAGAGAAAACCCGCCGCCATATTATCATCTCATTACAATAAATCTGGGTGACTGACTGATAAAATGTAACAATCCCAAACAGCTGGTTCAAATTTGTTGTTTTGTCTGTACTACTAGAAACCAAAAACAAGCTTTACAAAGAAGGAGAGCGGATGTTAGATGGGGCCTAGAGAGGATCCCTGTGGCATAGCTGCTTTCTGCTGCAAAAGAGGATAAACTTACATTACATAAGAGCAAATTCTTTTGGGAAGATCAAAGATACTTCAGTGAGGTTGTCAGTTATAGTATCTATTGTGTGCAGCTTTTGTGATACCCTTTGAAGCCATGTTGACTCTTGAATGAAAACCTAACAAACTCAAAATAGAACTGATGTACTGATGTGAAAGAGCTTAATTATTTAATTTATGAATGAATTCTTCAAGGAATGTTAGAAATGATGGGGAATACACTTTTGCTTTCTTTCACAAGCATATTGAAACAACTGTCATGTCTATGCACAAAGTATGGAGCTAGATCATCTTAGCTTAGCATAAAAACCGGAAACAGCTAGCCTGGCTCCCTCCAACATTCAAAGATTTGCATACAAACACCTAAAGTTCACTCATTAGCACACTGTAAAAGTAAAAACAATACACGTCACTAGACAGAACTACATTTCTGTTTGTGTGCGCACAAACAAACAAGTTACAACGTGTAACTTCGTGAATAACTCCATACTTAGTGCTAAGACATGAGAGTGGTATCAGTCTTTTCATCTCTCTTGGCAAGAAAGCATATACGTGTATTTCCCAAGATGTCAAACTTTTCCTCTTAGCAGGTTGAACATTAACTAAGGGAATACTCATTTCTATTCGCAGATAATTTACTGTCAAATAGACAAGTAAACAAGTAGTCAAGTTCTGGATTGAAAGCTTCTGCAGCATATTGTCCCAAAAGCAGTGCTTTATTTTGTACCCTGACGTGCTAAATATAAAATCGTATCTGCTCTACTTACCTGGGACATTTTCCATTTCCCTTTATGATTCTGTTAACAAGGAATACCCCTCCAGCTCAGGAGCTGATGCTACGTTTATGGCCCAGTAAATATTTGTGGATGTGAACAGCTTCCAAGATAATTAAGACTTTAAATGTGGGCTGTCATCAAGAAAATTCTCTTCCAAAGCTTGACTTCAAACATTTGGGTAGCTGCTCAGCGGACTGAAAGAAAATAGTACCTGATATAAAGACTCTCAGACAGACCAGGAGAAAAGATGTTACAGTACTGGACACTCTGTTTGACTGACATGTGATCTCCATATTCAGCTGAAAAATGCATGAGGGCACAGCTCCCTTTGTAAAACATTTGCAGCAGTCCTGCGGTATCTCGCCTTCCATCTGATGAGCAGAGAGAACGGGCCTGGTTGAGTCAGAGGCCACAACCCAGAGAGAGACAGGGAAACCCAGTGAAACAAAGAGAAACCGAATAGCCAAACGGCGCCAGAGGAGGAGATGAATTGTCTCTGTTACCTCAACCCTCGGTGGAAAAGGCAGCCGTCTGAACGCCTGCTGTATGAAATAAATGTATGTAACGCAGAAAAGCAGGGACAGGGAGAATTGGGGGAATGTGGAAAGAGATAAACAGGCACAGAAACGGCGGGAGACAGAACGAGGCAAGAAAATGGAGAACAAGGGAGAAATAATGGATGCAGACCGAGAGATAAAGACGGCGAAGGTGAGGGGCGTACGAGAAAATTGGGAGAGACGAAGTGAAAAGAAAGAAAAGGAAAAGACGAAGAGAGAGGAGGACTAAAAACGGGTCTTTCTCTCTCCCCGTATGACTCTTGCTGAATGCCTTGGGTGTCAAATCTATCTTACTATACTTAACTAGCACCCTAGGGACTCGCACACACATACAGGATCGCATAGACACACACCTCCAGAGGGGGGTCAGGATGGGAAAAGCAGGGTCGTCATTACTTCACAGTGTAATTACCTGGATGAATGCAGGAAGCGGTGTTTCTGTGTGTATGCGTGTGTGTTTGTGTACAAAGATTTACACCAAAGCAACAGGCAGCATTATGTGTGTGTGTGACGCACACACACAAACACACACACTCCCCTCACGGGAGGCATTAAGTTTAATGGGATTGTCTAAAGGCATGGTTCATGTTTGTGCGTGTATGTGTTTATGTGCGTCTCATGCAGGTTTCCTTTATACTCCAAATGAAGTCGGCTGCTCTGAAAGTCATCACACTCTTGTCCTCCTTCTCCTTTCTGTCTATTTATCCCTTATTTGTATTTTCCCTCGTCTCTCTTCCCCTCCCGTTTTCTCAATTTCAGCAATATAGCAACAGTTAGATATCTGAGTATTGGCACAAAGCACGTATAATACAGTCTGCTCCTGGTTTGCAGCCCCACATCTCAGTTGTCCCAAAGCTTAAAACTCCTCCTTGTCTGCTTCTCTTTATCTACATCTCCTGCTCTGTGATCAGCGTTTAAAGGAAATAATAGGAGGAGATAATAGCTTTAACCTGGAAAAGAGTCCCCATTCAGTGTAACTCACCACCTACAGTGCAGTTTCAGTGCCATTATTCTGTCTGCCTAAGAAGTCATTTTAGCTAATTAGTGAGCACCTTGGTTTTCTTCTTTGAGTGTATTTTCAGATGCTGCAGAGGATTCATTATGACTAAAACTCCACTGCCCTTGCATGAGTTTGAGGTGAAGTGTGAGGATATTTTCAAATGTATTGAAAAGGTTGAGCCATACATGACACTGTCTGCTCTTTTAAAAATGTGTACATTTTTGGATCAGCCAACTTGGAGCAGAAACCGGTGCGTCAACAGACAGTTAGGACAGGTTCCAAGCAAGTCTTCATCACAGTAAGAAGAGGCAATAGCATATCTACATTTTTCTCATCAGTACAGGACATTCATTTAAATAATAATAATTGAAAAGCGTGGTATACTGTCTTACTTTGGCTTGTGGCCAACCATCACTCATTGCAGTACACGCATATCTGCACGAATCAATGTTTATATATTAACAGTGGGTCCAATGTCTCACCTGTGGTGGTGAACCTACAGAGAATTATCACACAACAACCCTGCTGTACGTAGCATGTGATGTGGCATCTTTCAGCTCATTGTTTTGGTTTAATGGTGTTGCTGCCATAAGGTGGCCCATAAAAAGCAATTCATGCTGCTTTAAAGCATCCAAAAGGAGCACAGGAGACACTTTTGTTTGTTCCTGTGTGTTCTCACCACTTCAAAGTTGACAACAAATTCACTAACAAACTTTTAAATGTGTGGTGTAGGCTAGAGGCAGTGCATTTATTAACGTAGAAATATTAGGCTGAACAGAGTACACGACATCACTTGTGTCACTGACTGAATCAGTAGCTTTCAGCAGTGGAGCTCCCCCTCACTGTTGACTGAAAGCACTGTTGTCAGCACCAGTCGTGATACACAGATGTTCCTTTCTGGTTAAAAGCTCATTGAAAGACCACAAAAGTCACAGTCTGCGAATTGAACCAAATAAACAGTGCTCACATGGGCCTAGTTTTGTACTGAGATGAAGAAAGCCATTGAATCAGCAGCAGACTGAACTAGAAACGAACTAACTACACAGTCAGAGACTATTAACCTTAGAATTGAACTGAACAAAACCATTCAAATGAGCAAAGGCATTTGTAATTTCCACCTCTAGCGTAGGCTACGTTTTTTGGGGTTTTTTTAAAGTTCACCAACCAGGCTAACTAGCTAGCAGACTGCTCCAGCGCCTGAAGCCTTGAAGCTAATAGGGTCACGTTCGGACGCCTGAACACAACATGACAGCCTAAACAAAGCACAAGTTATCCTAAGTTAGCACAAGTTATCAAAGCTTGATTTCATGCACTGTGTGTGTGATTGAATTAGGGTGTGCTTTCACCCTGCAATGACCCAAGGTAATGGGGCTGATGCATCTATGTTGCATGCATGCACTCACACAGACACACACACCTACAGTACACACACATCCACTTATTGTAACTGACAGAGCAGAAAGAGCTGCCTTCAGCCACCATGACGAGAGTCTTACTAGAAAGAGAAATGGAGGGAGAGAGACAGACGGAACGAGCTGACAGGAGAGAGGGGGGAATGGGAGGAAATGACGGACGGACGGACGGGCGGGAACTCTGGAAAGACGTGGTTTCTCTGACGTCACTCATTCCCTTTGACCCCGTTTACACTCGGATAGCTATCGCATGTCAAAAAAAGCCGAGTGCAAAAGCATCCAAGAAGCGTTAAAGAAGGATTGATCACTGTGCTTTCTCAAACCACCTCAGGGGAGAGGGTTGAAGATGCATGTTGAAAAGGTGTAAATGCATCAGTCTCTCTAAGGCGCGTACATTATCTTTATCCCTCCCGAGTATAACTGTGTCAGTTAGCGGTCTGTACAAATAACCGCTCGCAGGGTGCGTCCCCTGTGATAACGACAGCTGACGTCGTGCTGAAATGACACTGAATTAAGCTGTTGCTCTCCCCTCATCTCACATTTAAAGCGACCACGGCAGACACTTGTCAATAACATCTGCCGTCGCGTCACGTAGCCTAGTGTAAGTGCATTCCCTTGGCAACCGCGGCCGTCTTTTCCTAAATCCTTATGAATTCTCCGCCACATCTTTCCTTGACCTCGTGGCGCTTTTCCGTCGAGGTCTCAAGGAAAAGTGTTTAGGAAAAGACATGGAACGTCATTTTTTGGAAGAAACAAGACAGATGGAATCAGACCGTGATCTGGCCGACAGAGAAGTGGGTGTGTGTCCGAAAGTGTTTTAAATCTCGTCCAGATTTTATCCAGTTACTACACACTTGAAATTTGAAAGTGTGAATGGGGCCATTGAGTGATAATATCTGCTCAATGTTGCATCTCCAGCACAAAGTCCCACTTTTCCCCCAAAAATACTCACTTTTAACATAAGGGCCATTTACTAGCCTTTCTGGGGCTTTCAATCAAATCACAAGGTTTCGATCGGCAGAAAGAGTTTGCCCAGTTGTCATGGAATTGTAGATGTTCAAAGTTCTTTATTAAAGGCCCTGCACACTTGCACAGGTGTTTTGGTCGTTGTTGAGGTTGGGTGGAGTCATGCTGGGATTGTGTGAGGTCGCCAACCTTCATGAACAGTGACTGAATAGCAAAGACAAAGGTGAGAGTTGTCCCGCCCTAACAGGAGAAACAAAACTAACTAGGAGAGTGGGGGAGATGCCATTCAACCTCAGTCTCTCTGAGAAAGTTCTCATAGCTGAGAGCGCCTGTGTGGGTGTAGCACGGATGTGTCGCAAAGACTTCTTGTCGATGTTGGTTTAAAAGCTGACTTGATCCTGAGAATATCATTTAGAATCGATGTTGACTGGAGTTTGGAGAGAGATTGAGAACTGGAGGTTTTCCTAGTTACTTTTTTTCTTCAGCTTCTAGTAACCTTAAAAGAAACTGCATCTTAAGGCATGTCGGCATCTCGTGGTGGTTCCAAATTGAGAGATGAGACAAATGGTACATTGGGAGACAAGCTTTAAGGCTATTTTTATTTCATAATCATCATTAATGTTGACAAATTGCTTTGGCAACAGATGCTAAATGCACGTCTTATAAAGCCAGGGGAAGAAAAAAAGAAAAAGAAAGGACAAAAAGAGAGTAAAGGCTGCGGGGATTCAACAAGGTGGCAACAGTGTCACTGTGTTTGGTTGGGAAGAGAGACAAAGAGCATGACAGGGAGAAAAGTTCTAAAAAAAAAAAAAATATCTCATTGAAAATTCTTTTATCACATTCTTCCCCACACATGCAGACACCACCACCACCACCACCACCACCACCACCACCATTACTGTTGACTACCCTTTTTATGCCTAAGAAGTAAAAAGCATACTTAAAATTCAACGTTCAAATTCTGCTCCCATTTTCCTGTGCACTGATGTCAGGAGACGGCGGCAAGTGAGTCATTACTAATGGAAAATATCTGAGAAAGATAGATGGGGGAGGGGGGGTGATAGAGTGAGGGGGGAGAACAGAGAGAGGAACACGGGGGAAGGAGGGAAGGCTGGATGGAGGCAAGGAGGGATGACGATAGAAGTGGAGCTTTCCAAATGTGTTTCATTACTAATGGAAGCTATCTGAGTTCCCCTCACTGTAGAGCAAATATTTGGAAATTAGTTCAATTTAACTATTTTTCTTCCCCCCTCGGACCAGCTCTCCATCTCTCCCTCCCCCACTCTGTCGCTGTCCCTCCTCTTTCCACTCTATAGAGTCTCTGTGTTTAAGTAAAGGTGGTGCAGCAGCTCAGCGTAGAGTTGGAGAGACGTCTACTGGTGAAATGTGGTAACTTCAGACAGACTATTTACACTGGTGATAAATGAAAAGATAGGTGCATCGTGGGAGATTATTTCAAAGAAAAAAGCATATTAACTCATTTCAAGCTTATCTTCCAGAAGGACCTGTATTTTAACGTTTGTCCTTGAAATGTCACTAACTTTGACACTACAACCAGAAAAAGGAGGATTCTCAGCCAAAGAAGTGCAACATTTATGGTGTATACTATATCATTTATTATATGGCACAGCACAAAGAAAAATAAAATACGATCACATCTAAAATCTAAATGTATCAATAAAGGGGGAAAAATCACATAATTATACATTTTGACAATGAAATGAACACAGGGTACATACATATGTCTATCGCTAATAACAAGTATAGCATACTAAACAACTGCGAGAAACAATAAGAGACATGAACACAGAGTTGTTTAAGCATTTTACAGTATCGCAAATGTCCAATGTCGAAGCTTTTTCCCACAGTGCCATACAGAACCTAGAGAAAGGAAAATATTGAATAAATATATTTTACTCCACTACATTGATTTGACATCTCTGGCTGGATACTTTACATGTTTGGATTTCACATGCAAAACAAAATATATTGCATTGTTGTAGATTAAACTACCCAACAGTATATAAAGTAGTTCAAATGAGCTGCTTGCATTTTAATGCATCAGTCATAACAGTTAAATAATAATAATACATAATAAGGTAACACTGACAGAGGTCAATCTGCTTCATGTATGACTACTTCTGCTTTTGATACTTTATACTTTTACTTAAAAGTTTGAATGCGGGACTGGAATATTTTTACATTGTCATATTGCTTACGGAGAGGATCTCAATCAATTCTTCTACCACTGCCTGTGTAAGGATTTTTCTCAAATGAACCATTTCTGGTATTATACAATAGAACCCTTTAAATATTGTAGTTACTATAATGTGTACAGTAGCTTGTTATTCAAATTCAGCTAATTATTGTAAGCCTTAATGACCTCTGAGTGTTGCTATTACACACTATCACCAAACTGGCAAGAGGACAAAGAAACTAACGATTCAACCCATCAAACAAGGTTCTTCAAGTCTGACAATTTAAATGTTCAAGATTCTGAATTTATCCAGAGAGATACAGCGAATCCAAAAAACTCAGACTGTAATTGCAGTATAGCTCTGACTCTTTATCTCTGTCTGTATGCATCTCCACTTGACTGATGTGATATTAGTCTGAAACTTAAATAGTGGATTATAAAAGCCAAGCAAAAATAGATGATAGCAGATTGTGTGATAATTACATCTGACACCAGACCAGTAGGTGGCGCTGTGCTCCCAAGTGGCAACAAAAACCTGCTGACACTCGTACTGTAGGTCTGACCTCAGGCTCAGTGGGAGCACAGTGGAGATCAGGCAAAATCATATATTAACATTCTAATAATGTTTGGGGGGGTTTTAAACTAATTTTAATAATTCATTTTTTATATTTTTTAACAATTTCACTTGTAAAAAAAAAAAGTAAAAAGTTACAAAGGTTTAAAACATTTCAGGGCTGCAATGAGGCAAATAAAATCAGACAATTAAAATTATGCAAAAATAAAAATACTATAAGATAAAAACAATAACAGTAATAATAATGTTGGAAATAAAAGGATGTGCTAGCAATCATAAAAAGCTTTTTCTTTTTCACCTCATGCTGCATCGATAGTCAGACAGGATTGTGGACGTGCTGTACATGAAATTAAAAAGCACTCTGAAATTAAATGAATACTCCTCATCGCACAGCACAAGTTCATGCTCTACAACAATGTGTTGTGTGCCTGCCATGACTTGGAAAATCAATAAACACCGGTTTTAAAATGAAGTGGTTCCAGAAGTCATAGGGACGAGATGAGCTGGCAAGTGTCTATGGGTGTGTGTGTGTGTGTGTGTGCGTGTGTGTGTGTGTGTGTGTGTGTGTGTGTGTCTGTGAGTGAAATAGTAATAGATCATATTTCCCATGGTGTCACTCACCAGCCATGTTCCATTAATCTCCCATACACTCATATTGCCTATGATAGCACTATCATTCATTCACACGCACACCACGCACACAATCTGAGATCGTGTGTGTGTGTGTGTGTGTGTGTGTGTCTAACATGCTGACGTGAGGTCATCTGTCTCTCTCAGTCAAGGCAACACACTTCGTGTTGAGACTTTGTGTGTTTAGCCAATTTATAATCTGCAGGTTTGTAAAACACAGAATTGCACAAGTGCTTCCTCTGTTTTTGTCATTTCTACTTCAATGACCTGAACTCGCATAACAAGCTCAGTACCAGACACTTTCATCGTGAGCCACCATCAATACATTTCAACATCCAGACCACACAAACCAGAAGTTATGCAAACGACGAGACTTGCAGTGACACCAGACCCGTCTACAGCTGTCTCATTGAAGGCGTGGGAGTTCAGTTTAGGGAAGCAGCTGTGTGTCGCTCTTTGCTGGAGGTGAGACATGTAGTTTGAAAACATTTAAAAAAATGTTTGTGTGTGTGGCTTGTCGAAGTATGTTTGTGAGTGCAGACAGAACTGGCTCATTGCTGCCTCCTGTGGCTCAAGGACGAAAAACACACCCCATCTGTGGTTGTCGGCAAATAGTGTTGCAGGGATGACATATTTTTTCCATTGGATTTTGGATTATTGCAGAAAACAAGCTCTGTGGCCAACAAAAGTTTATGATACTTCAACGTTTTGTTCAGCGAGATAATCTCCACAAATCAACACCTTTTATGATTTTTACACCACGGTCGCATTACTTCAACGTCACCACCACTAAGCTTCCAGCTTGTAAGAGAATATAGATAGATACAGATAGATATACAGTAAACACAACGAGGCAGTAAAGGCGGACTAGTGAGTAGATGACTTTTTGTGTTCGGCATTAAGACGCTAATGTCCACGACAGCCTCTGTTGTTTCATTTAGCCGCTTGTTAGCAACCGCCTTTTTTAAGACACGTAAAAAACTTCTAAATTCAGGAGTGGAGTATTTGCTGACGTATTTTATGTCGTAGAACAAAACGTGAACATCTCTTAAGCTTGCGTTAACCACAGACCTTATTTCAGGCATCTAACCAAAAACACATTTAAGAAACCCCATTGACTTTGAGACGAGGGAAGTTTAAAATACTAACTCATTTCTGGGTTTCAGGACTCATTCCTGCAGCACTCTATACAAGAGTGGGCTGTTTTTTCACCCGACCAGCGGCAGGTGGCAACAACGAGCCCATTTTGGCTTGCCGTGCCACAATGAGTTGAAGACAGCGTAAAATTCTTAAAAAAGTTTATTTCACAAGCAAGGGTTTTGCTGCTACAGCCTTACTTGGTCTGGTATGGCCAGTAGCTTATGGTAGCTAAAGTTAGCTAATGTTTATGAGCTAGAAGATAAATATTGCATAGTAACTGACCTCACTGAGTCCGTTTGATGACTTTATGACCCCACCTGTCGTGTCGTTCTTACGCCTGACAAGTCTGCCTACTTTACATACGTATCCAGCAGAAACAGAGCAACATGAGTATCTCAAATGTCCCCTCTTTAATAAGTCCTCTAGTCACCTGTGTTTTAGCTCTGGATTGGTCTTCCAATTTTACACTAAAACATCTGGCTTCCTTTGGCTTCGCTAAATATTCGACTTTGACTTTGGCTCAACCATATGGGCCCATGAACCAAAGCAGTGAATGAGCTGCGGAGTGGTCTGTTAATTCATACTTGAACTGGCACTTCTAACGACGTCCTAATGTGTAGGGAGGTGTCGGCCAACTATGTGCACACGTTCTGGACGTGTATATATAACGCTCAGGGATGTGGTTAATATTGACTCGCCTGGGGGCCCCAGGGTGGCACTTCTCGTGTGGAGTGATACCAGACGGTATTGAAGGACGGGCACTTACTTACCTTCTTCAGAATCCTTTTGCCGCAGCTATCGAATGTATCACTATTTGTTGGATAGATCCAGATCCTACTCAAGCGATCTGCTTACAAAAACTACCTTTTGAAACTGAATTGTATCGTATGATTCCAGATAATTACTGAACCGCTGTGTTTTTGTATACTAGCTGTTTTTACTGTAATTAATTTAGTATTTTCATTATTTTATTACCATTAATAATCTTACTTTTACTTTCCTTGAACATGAAATGCAAGTAGGTTATGTGAGTGGGATGTGATGGAGGGCAGTGGGAAGATGTGGGATGGTTGGAGAGTGAGAGTTTGTATATTTTAATGTGTGATCCTGAATTTGAAAATAAAACAAGTTAAAAAAACAGAATGCTGCCGAACGGAGCTTTAATTAAATGTTTAACTGGGATATTCAGTCAATCTCTGACCTCCCTGTAGAAAAGTGAATTTCTACATGAGCAAATGAAGCCATCAAACATTAATAATTAGCTCAGTGTGTTTTCTTGGCAGGGATATTAGACAGACTGTTAACAAAGCTTCTTGAACAGCTTAAAAGAAAAAAAGCCGTATCTGTTTGTCTGAATGTTTATTTGTGTGAGTGAATGAGTTTCAGTTTTCATTTTTGAGTCCAAATGTTGTAGATTGACTTCATACACTCAGACGTGAAGAAAGAAAACTAGTACAGGGTTCAAAGTCTGACATTTTTGTTTGCACGTCACCGTCAGTGAGCCTTTGAACAGAAACTGATACAAATCTCATTGATTCCTTCCCTACTCCTCCCCGTGCTGTATCTCTCTGACTGTAGATATGTATCGTCTGGAGCTGGCTGGTGGTCTGGGGGTCATACTGTTGCTGCTGGGAGTCCTGACAGCCCTTTATAAGTGTTACAACCTGGAGATCATGCTCTGCTACAGGAGACACTTTGGGAGCGATGAAACTGAAGATGGTAAGCTTATTAATTGCTCACTTTGCACACTTTGCACATCATATAACAGCAGTGTCCAGACAGGAAACAGAATCAGAGCTTATGTCAACATACATAGTTGAACCAGGACTGGCAGAGCGACCAACTACAAACATGGAAGACAGCAGTGAGAGGACAGTGGAGGGCATGTAGCTGAATTTCCATGTTGCCAACTTGTTGCTGTACTCACAATTGTTGGACATTAAGTGCTGTGCACACACACTCAGCCTTAATAACAAGTGTGTGTGAGTGAAAAGCCCTTGGTAAGTTGTGATGGAAACATGTTGGTGAAGCAATAAAAAGCACAAAAGATACAATTACACTCAATCAAGTCTACATTTAAGTCAAAGAAAGCAGTTAATAAGAAGCAGTACCAAAGTGAATGAACCTTTGTTTTCGCTGTTGAGTGGGTGAATTTCTCTTTTTTTCTTCTGTCATCTGTTGATGGGACAATGATGAGCTTTTTTTTCTGCGCAGTACGTTTCAAAAGTAAAATTGACGAAGCAATATAAGTCAAATAAATGATGGCTACGTGAAGAAAATGACAAGATGTAATTTTGTAGTATTGATTCAAAGTATTGATTTCAAATGACAAGTCAGCCCGCTTTCCTTAGCAGGTTCCCTTTATTCTCAAGTCCAGGTTATAGGAGTGATCAGAAATTCAGTTTCTGATCCATTGCTACATTTTTAAAAAGCATAATTTACACGGGGTAAATGTGTGTAATGTAAAGTAGTCTCTCTGTAAGCATATTAGAATCACAACATCTGACTAAAAGAACAATTTTAAATACGACAACAAAAATAAAATATAATTTGTGTCTTGACCAATGATTCCATGTGGCTCTCAGTATAACTGGACTCTTCCTGTCTCGCTGTCTCTCTCTTCGCAGATAATAAGGAGTATGATGCCTATCTGTCCTATACTAAAGTGGACCTCGACTCTTTGGGCAGGTCGGTTGCCTCTCTACACATGTATGTGAATTAAACACTGCTTTCTTATCATGCTAACACTGGTTCTTGAACTCACAGTTATCAGTATCAGCTGCATTAAAATCATTTGCTCGATCACGTGCGCTGGACATTAAAGGCTCGTTCATGTTTGAATGTAGATTTTAAACAGCCTCATTAAAGGAAAAGGTAAGCAATTTGGGAAATACGGTAATATACTTTCTTTCTGAGAGTGTGGAGTACGGTTAGCCCCTTATGCATTGCATTTACAGGTGTTCCTTTAACTGATGGCTTTGCATTTGATTTTGAATCTGGAGCCATAATTGTAATTCCCTCCCCAGCAGGACGAGCAGCGATGAGGAAACATTTGCTTTGGAGATCCTGCCGGACGTTTTAGAGAAACATTATGGATACAAGCTGTTTATACCAGACAGAGATCTAATACCCAGCAGTAGTAAGTATCCACTTATCTGACCATCGACCTCACCTACTCCTCTCCTCCTCCCCACACACACACACACACACACACACACTCTCTATGGGCCATTATAGCCCCCAATACCCAGAATTCATCACTCTGTCAGAATAAATTAGAATGAATGCGGATCTTCATCATAACACACTTACAGACAGACACACACACACACACGTCTGTGTGTAATCTCAGGTGAACATCACATGTACCACACACACACACACACACACACAGCACTACACAATATAAACAATGCCTAACCTTAGAGTTGTTTCTCATAGTTCATGTTCTAATATGCCATCTGTCTTTCTCATGTGTAGAGCTCACTTTCACACCCACAAATGCTCACACATACCATACAGGACGCATAGAGTTCTCGCAGCACACCCACACACACACACACACACACACACACACACACCGTTTGTCATCATTTCTGAAGTTATGTGTCACTCTCTGTCCAACTGGAGGGGAAAAATATGACTGTTATTGCTGTTATCTGTCAGTGCTCTGACCTCACAAACACACACACACACACACACACACAGGTGCACACTATTCCATTACTGACACGCACAGAAAGGGGGGAAACGTAAGTCTTCCGGCCATACACATGTAGGCACTCACAATCTATCTCTCTGTCTATCTATCCCCCTACATTTTAATATTATACTAAAATAAACACTTTGAGGATAGTTTGTGCTGGAATGTCATGCTAATGATGTTTTGCAGGGCATGAGGCAAAAGGCAGATAAAATATAGATAAAGTAATATACAGATGTGTCAGTATTCTCAGGACACACACACACACACACATACACACACACACACACACCCCATCCATCATTGTTAAGCTCATCTCTGGCCTTGCTAGCTGCCGGGATGGTGAACGGAGCATTTAGATTGGAACGTAGTGAGGTTCATCTGTTTCATACAACTGTTCAACACATAAAGCCACATTTAAAATCCCAAACACACACTCTTACACAATGCATTAAATGCACACATCTGTCCGTGTCTATGCACATATTTTCTGCCTTCCTGGTTACTTGTACAATAGGGAGGATCATTAAAGCTGCAATAATCAACAATGGACCAAATAACTAGTGATGATGAACTCGCACAGTTCTCATCAGACTCTGCAGTGTCCCTCAGCTCGACAGAACATTTTACCGTCTTTCAGCTCATTGTTTTGGCTGAACAAATATGGTTCCGTCCCACAGCTATCATCAACTCTGATAAGACAGACAAGTTATGGACTAGATGGTGAACATAGTGGAGCCTTTAGCTGAAGAGAGCCAGATATTTCCCTGAAGTACTTGTGGAGACCAGAAACAGAGCTAAAAGGAGTGTGAATATTGGATTTGGACAATGCTAATGTTGCTCTGTGTCTGCGGGGTGTGTAAATAGGTAACTATAGGTAGAAGTGGAAAGAGTTTTTCCTCTAGACTTTACTGCTGATATAGTATTTTTGGTCCAGCTACAAATGCACAACAAATCAGTCTGTGTTTACTTTAATATTTCTTTACTGTTTATTAGACAACGTGACTTCAGGGGAATGAATATGTAATATACCTGCTCATTGCTTTAAAAACATTGTGAAAGCACATTCAGTAGTCTCTGAGGCACCTGGTTAATTCAACTGAAGTGTCAAACTAATGCATGAAATAAAATATTGGGCGTTTCTCCCCTGTGTATTAGCATTTTGTTACCAAAAATCGCATTTCAACTTGTCCTGAAAAAACATCCGAAAAAAATGTAGTTGCTAAAATAACTTCATAATGTGGCTAGAAAGTAACAAACTGATGTGTGTTCTTTGCATTATTTAACATTTTCTTCTCAAATACATAAATAAATTTACTTAAATATGGTTCATAATTCATCGCCATGCTCTACATAGCCTGCCCCTAGCTAAAATGATGCCTCGTCCCAACACACACACACACAACCCCGCATCCTGACAACAGATGAAAAAGTCACATTTCCTCCAAAAATGAGGCTTCCTCTCTGTGCCCTGAAAACATCCGAAAAACAAATGTCCACCGTGCATAACTACACACATAACTCTGTCTGAGCTGCATATGAACTAAAGGTTACGTGGTGGGAGCAACACACTGAATGAGTGAATCGCAGAGACACAGAGAGGGGCCTTTTCACTGCTTACCACAGCCATTGACAGAGCAACACGACGATGCGACCTGAAATACACCATTCAATTATCCACTCCATTAGCCCTCTGAAATTAACAAGAGAGCGAGAAATAAACAACAGGAAGAGAAAGAGGTGGGGACGGGGTCATTGGTTTGTGTTATTTCATTAATTGATTTACATAATCCTCAAAAATAGAGAGCGGGAATAGGAAGTGAAGGGCAGGAAAGAGGTGGGGAGGTTAAGCGTGGAGGAAACAGAGAGAAAGAGAAAGAGAGAGAGAGACGGAAAACCAAACCGGAGAAGAGAAAGAAAGGGACTGAATTCTGGGATGTTCTGTACTATTTGTGCCCCTCAAATTGAGCGTGAAATTGCAATGTGTTGCTGGAGAGTCTCCGTCATTAATTTAGTTAGCAAGTGAAGAGATGGCGAACGAGAGAGAGAGAGGGGGGGGGGGGGGGGGGGTCTGTTGTTCACAGTACACACAGTTTTCAGATGTTTTCTGTAACCACAAATTTGAGAAATAATGAGCAATTCCAGTGACGCACGTTCCAAAAAACATTGAGATGTCACAAACAGATAATTGGAAATGGGACAGTTTGGGAAAAGATATGAGGCAACAGCGCCACAGCGAGGAGGAGAGGAAGCGGTTAAAACTGCTTTTGGCTCTATATTGACTCACACATTTACGCATTCAGTAGCTCTACCTCCCATTTGCTCACTTTCCACATCTCATCACCTGCCCACTCCACTTTCCAGTACCCCAAGTAAAAGCTGATGGTGGTGGATCAGCATGACTCTGATCCCCATTTAAGAGCGGACTTCACTGTCAGAGCCAAAACTCTTGCACAAGCATATCTGTCACTCTACTTTAAACTCCTGTCAGTCATCCCAGTCATTTCTGAACAAAATGAGTTGAAGGATGCTGCCAGCAAAAAGAAGGCAGACACTGTACAGGGAGGTTTTCCCCACATACTGATGTTTAGTGAAAATCTTCCTTTAGAAGCCGTTCTTTCTTTCTTTTCTTGTAATCGTCACTAAATAAAACACTTTTCTCTAGCTCCTATTTTTCTTGTTATTTTTGAGAAACAAATGCACGCCTAAAGGAACAGTTGAGTGAGAAATCTATTTATTCGCTTTCTTTCCAAGTCAGATGAAGAGATCGTTCCCATTCTCATGCTGTGTCATATCTGAGGCTATTAGGAAATACTTGCAGCACATACTTCCCTCTATAACCACAAATTGTTGTTTTAAGGTTACAAAAAATGAGAGGTGCTGGTAGGTGTATTTTTTCAGTTTGGACAGAGCTAGTTTAGCTTTTCCCTCTCTAGCTTTTGTGCTAAGCTAGGCTAACCGCGAGACTCCAGCCCAATGATTAACGCACAGACACGAGGTTCATATCAAGCTTCTCATGTCAGGTCATTTCCCACAACTTTAAACCATTCCTGCAAGTGGCAATATTAAAAGCAAAAGCAGGTTCATCCTGTTTTATCTTACCACACTAATTCAGAAAGATATTATGTACATTTTTCTTTTAAACTTAGTGAAAGTAATAATGACTAAACTGGATGAAACAGCATTACAAATTTCCATTGATTCCATTGGAACTGTTTTTATGTCTAAAAAATTTTGATTTTCACGTGTAAATGATATCTCTCTCGAACTCTTTTCTCGCTCTTTTCAGCTTTAACTGTATCTCCATGTCTCTCTCTCCCAGCCTACATTGAGGACTTGGCTCGTAGCGTGGAGCAGAGCAGACGTTTGATCATCGTTCTGACTCCAGAGTTCGTCGCCAAAAGAGGGTGGAGCATCTTCCAGATAGAGACACGGCTCCACTCCATGCTGGTTACTGGGGAGATCAAGGTATGATTTGTGGACGTAAACAGGTAATACAACAATCTGAGAGATAGGCAAACATGTGTCATCAGCTTTTCTGGCTTGCTTACATTATGACGTGTTCGATGAAGTACTTTGAACAATAAGGAGAGTTGTTCTACTTCTCAAACACCTCTGCCGGTATGTTCCTTTGTCCAGGTGATCATGATAGAGTGTGCAGACCTGAAGAATGTCATCAACTACCAAGAGGTGGAGGCACTTAAACATACAATCAAGGTATACAGAGAGAGGGATGAATAGAGGGAGGCGGGGAAAAAGAAGGGTGCGAACTGAAGGGTGTCATCAGACACCAGGAGACTAAAGCAATAAGATAACTCAAGAATCTCTTCTCTTCTCCTCAGGTCTTATCCATCATCAAGTGGAGGGGTCCTAAGAGCAATGAGCTGTCGTCTAAGTTTTGGAAACAGGTTGTCTACGAGATGCCTGCTAAACGCAGAGAGACGTTGTCCAGACGCCAGGTATACTGCTATTGACAAAACTCTTAAATTCGTTTTTCCATATGTTTTGCAGTTTTACACAATCATGTACACACTGGCACTGTTTGTCTGAGCAAAACCACAAACCTTTACATCAGCTAACAAAAGAAATGGTATAGTAGGAAAGTGCAATTTTACTTTTTTTTTTTTTTTTTTTTGCCAAATCCAACCATAAGTATAAAAGATGAATTTGCATGTCTTAAAGAACACGTACGGAAACCCTTTCCTTCTACTCATGGACCATACACATAGTATGCAGCTACAGGTGTAAAGGAAGAAAAACACTATCTCCATGGCATGTCCAGGAGCCTAGAAAAACATTTCTGTGGAAATCTAGTCTGCATATTTACTTACGCTCCCCTGGGGTGCATACATTCACAACAAACAGATGGCCTTTGAAATGTTTGCTAAATACAGGTAATGTATGAAAATTGGAATCACAATGGGGAGAAATATGTACATGTTTACCATGTGTTAACACCTCAGGCGATGTGTGTCCTGATTAACAAAGAGATGTTCTCCTGCTGTTTGGTGCATTTGCACCCTGCATTTGTCATCTTAATCGTCTTAATGTCCTTCAGTCAAACTTTGTGATGTTTCCTCCTTTAGTTTTGCTCATTAGGCCAGCTGAGAAACTTACACAGTGCCATAAAACTACCATACGTAAAACAACCCCAAATTTCAGGGCTTTGTGAGTTTAAGTGGATAGACATTGACGTGTGATAGTCGCAGTTATTCATGCTTGGAAAGCCTGGTGCAACGCAAAGCCTCTTCAATTTATGGGCCAAGGAACACACTCTCTACCTTGTTGAAAAATTGCACAAGGACACTGAAGAATTAAAGCCATCCATCGTGCTCAGCAACACACAATGAATGACAATTAGGTGCGTTTTGACCCCTCAACCCCTGCTCAAAAATCTCCAACCTTGAAGGATGACACTTTATGGACTGCTCGAATCCATGTGACCTTTGTTTACCTGTCCTAGTTCACTTGGAATTGGACAGTGTCAACCCAAATGAACCAGATATATAACTGCAGCAAAGTGAACAACAAAATGGTTTAGAACAAAGGAAACAAAGGCTACGATTTCACCTTTTTTGTATTTTCGAAACCTCTTTAGACTTTAGTCAGTAACTGAGCCTTTATTCATATCACTCAATGTTTATTTATATACAAATACTAGACGCATTACATGACCTGCACTGATATCAGGTGTGCCATAAGACGTGTGGCAACTGTTGCACTTAAGCGTAATTAGTTTCCAGACTAACTTTCAAGAAATACTAAGTATGATGTTATAATAAAATCCTGAATTGGGTTTTTGATTCTAATCCAAATTAGCTCAATTCACACAATAAAGTGTTATTCTATATTTTTATTCCTGTCAACAAATCTCAAAGGAACAATGTGTCAGTCCATCTTATTAGTTTGAGTTTCCATATCCTGTCTGTGGTAAGCAGCCCTAAGCCTTCACTCCTACTAAACAAATACATCTTCAAAAATGTATAGGTCTATCTATATTTTTTGGGTCTAAATCATTTCCTAAGAATGCTGGGCACATGTCACTGAAACAAGAGCAAATAGTGCTTTTATTGGGGACTATTTTCAGCTGTGGATTAATACACATTTGGTGCTCTAGTAAGTATTTACAGCACCAGGACGACTCTGAGAGGTTGTCTGAAGAAACGTGTGACCCAATGCGGAACAGTGTGGCTCGCTGATGTATTTTTAGTTGTTTTTGGACAGTAATGAGTGTGTTGTGGCACAGAGGAATGTGATATATCAGGATTTACAACAAAGACAATACTCGTTAGTAGGATTCATTCATTGTTGGTTTTGATCTTTTTCGTGCTTTTCATGGGATTTGTTGTTAATAAGAAAAGCATAGAATATCACTAGCCCAACTCTTAACAAGTGTGTTGATTTCTACATTATGATAAAAATCTCAAACATTGCCTGCAAGCTATATAATTGTGTTTCTATGGTAACAGGTGATGGACTCTGGTGAACAGGGCCTCTTTGGTGACCTACAGACCACCGTCTCAACCATTGCCATGACAACCACTTCTGCCTCCTTGGCGCCCCCCAATGAGAATCGCCACGGACATCATCAGGTCAGCTGTTGCATGTGTATCACTTTAAAGTGACGTTGTTCTTCAGGCTTGGTGTTTCTTAAACTAGTGGTCTCAGGTGGTAATGGCCCCAGTGCAAGATTTTTTGCATGTGAGACGCATCATGCAAACACACACACACACACACACACACACACACACGGTGTATACATGCCTACTGTCAAATCTTTTACAGGTTAGATTTTTGTCAGGCTTACACAGTAGACATTAATTAGGCTAACATATCATCTACTCTAATATTGAGGAGGGGTGTGTTAGGTTACAGGATTTAAGGCATGTAGCTGTGATCAAAGTTCAAAACTGACTTTTTTAAACCAAAATTATTTAAACTCCTAACTGCTCCAGAAAAGAAAAAAAAAAAAGAAAAGAAAAAAAGATTGAAATTTTTTTTTTTACACAAAACTTCATTCTAGTCAAGCACCGACTTGAGTCACGCAACAAATTTTCATCGGTTGGCTGCCAATCCGACCACACCCCACCAAAATAGCCTACTCCCCTACTGTGTATCCAAAAATGGAAAGAAAGGAAAATGTAACAGCATTTATGTAGGTGGGTCTTAGTGCAGCCACACTAGCTGCACTGCCTATATTTCCGCTACTGTCTGACACCACATTTAAAAAACCCAGATTGAACTGTGGAGTTTTGGTGGTTAAAGCTCAGACTATCAGACTGGATCCAAAAATTAGATTGTTCTTCTCACTTTAGGCTCTTGCAGAAAAAGAGGTCCTAGCTTCATTGACTTTCAACACTTTACAGTTTATGTTTTTGCTGTTGCTTGTTTTCACAGTTCATCCAGGAATTAAAGGAAAGTCTGAAAATCTCTTCAGAATGTCGGTATTAAGAACGTAAGGCTTAAATGGCTCTTGGAATAAAACTTTAGGTGATAAACGTTAACAGAAAGTCATGTTTTCTCGCCACAGGTTGCCTTGGCGACAGAGATCCCCGACTACAACCAGATGACCTTGCCGCTGGGTGGCGGTCACACTGCTACAGCAGCCCAAATGAGGCATTTCTGCCGCAGCTATGAGTTCCAGCTTCCCCCACCGCCTTCCTCCCTGTCGCCTCCCCTCCCACCTCCCTCCACCGTGCAGTTTTCCACCCTGGGTCCTGGGGGGCGCCACGTCTATTGCAACATCCCCATGACACTGCTGAATGGACAGGTGGGATAAAAGACAGAACCGCTTTTTTTTTGTTTTTGCAGTTTGTAGTTTCTAGCATCCATCTACACAGTGTATCCTTTCCATGCTATTGTTTATGTGCATGTACTCAGAGTTTTATCACATTAAAAATAAAACCCCTCTTTTCTCCCCAGGGGTTCAGAGCAGTTCACTGGGGAACAAGAGGTCTGTTTGGATAAAAGAAAATGTAGAAAGAAAATAGTGTCTTCATATTAACCTATAATATTTATTTATTTCAACAGACTGGGAAATAGCTCTCATATGCAGTATAGTTGTCATAAGTGAGGCATGCAGTAGTACTGTATATACTGTAGAACGCAGCCCGTTTTCTCTTTTTAATAGATGTTTTGCTAGGAGTTGTGGCGTGGGGGAGATATTTGCGAATAACTGCTCTGCTGTGTTTTTTGCAGGTGCCTCAGAGCAGTACGCTTGGGAAGAAGCCAGAACTCCACCTGAACAGCACCTTCGTACCGCTCACCAGCAGAGAACTAAGCTCTGACATCTGGTAGGAGGACTGCTCAACTGGTACTGGATTACAGACCGGTTCACAGACTGCTTTTACCCTGGCTTTGGACACGGGATAGACTGGTTGGTCGACTGGTTTTGACTGTTTTTTTGGACTGTGTACAGCCTTGGTTTTCAGGAGGGACTGCTTGTGGACTGCCTGCAGACTAGTTTTGGGCCACTTCATCCCATGCTGTGAACAAAGGACTGCTTAAAGACTGTATAAGCCTTGGATTCACAATGGTTAGGTATACTGGCCACAGACTGCTTCCAGACAGAAGGATTCACATTATAAAACTGATTGTACACTGGTTTTGGACCTACCAAATGGTTACAGACTGATACAAACTGATATGTAAGACGACCATTGGAAAGATGACTATACAACATGACTGGTCATACGCATTTGACTGGTGCAGAGAGTTTGTAGACAGGTATGGACATGTGGATGTAATGAACTGGAAAAGTCAATGAAAAGGTCCAGGATACTTAAAGAGTGAGTATCCACAGACAGGGGAGCTCCATTTGTCGAACAAGCAGCCAAGCTCGCACGCATAGATGTGTTCCCGGAAAATCAGTTGATTTGTCAGCTGCTCAACTACTCGGAAATTTTAGGTCCACTGAAAAACAAAAGTAGCGAAATCTCGGAATGTCAGTCGATCTTCTACCTAGCTGAGCGCTCAGTATATCGGCCTACCTGTTGACTAGGTGGCTTGGCAGGCAGACTTCAAGCAATGATTTTTGGAATACCAGTCCACCTTAAAACAACGAGTCAACCTCTTGAAATACAATTCCTGGCTGGCTAGCAAGCTAGCAAGCTTGCTACCTGGTTTGGTTGTTAGAAGCTAAAATGGTTGACTTAAAAGAAATGGATTCCAGCAAGAATATCAAGATCAGAAGTGATGCGTAAAGCAATTGCTGGACTTAATTACTGAGAAAGCACGGTTATCTGGTGTGTATGGAAACATAGCTACTAGCTGACTAAAAGGCTAGTTACTTCTTGAGCTAAAAGGCACCATGAGACTGCAAAGCAGCCAGCTCATCACCTTGTGACCCAGTAATCAGCAACTAGTCAACTCATCAAGAGGTGAACTGGCCAAGAGGTGACCAAACAATATTTTACCACCAAGCTAAAAGCATAAAAGACTTGGATTTTTCTATTTGCATGACCACCCATTTAGATAAAAAAGAATAATCAAATAAACATAGATAAAAGAGTAAATGACACAATCATTTCTCGCAGCCTCTTTTAACACAGAGGAGAATAAACGTCTTATGTTGATACAGTATATTTGTTTTCTGTCCGACCATGAAGTAATGCTAAAAACTGATAAAGGGAAAAAAGGAGGTGTCCCTCCAAAAACATTCTTATTATTTATTTTCTTCTGCTTTATTTAAGAATTCTATCCTTCTAGAAGGTCGGTGAATTGTTTTGCCAGGCTTTGTTTTTAATGTTTGTTTGTTACAATAATCTCTGTACAGCTTCCATAACTTATGCATAGACCTATACATGACAGTGATTTGCTCCCTACAATTTCTGTTAACACCCACATTAAGTGTGTGAGATCCAGAGCCCTCTTTCCATCAGTGGATGGAAGGAAGGATGGATGCTCATGGCAGTACGACCCTGCTAACGGACTGATGTCTTGAACCGGTTACTCTGGAATACAGACCACTACCAGTCAGCCAACGGGGGGCTTCACTGCATACAAAGCCAGACTCCAAGCTGAACCAGACCACATTCTTCTTTGTGAGCTTTAAGAAACCAAGATTTATTACCATAATATTTAAGCAAAGTGAATAATGTTTTGAATTTACACAGAGGTACTGTCATTGTCTTATTAGAACCAATGAATTCTGGATATTTGAGATTGTTTGATACAATAATTAATAATTTGAGTTGTTATATTCGATGGCAATATACAGTATAGTGGTTGTCTTCTGATTTCTGCTCATTTCTTTTGACTATTCTTTGGATATGTTGGTTGAAATAATTTAACTGAGAGCAAATAAAAATCATATGAGTTGTTTTCTACATTTTGGATGCCTGTCGTCTGACGCAACTGTTATTTCTTCTTTCCTCTGCTTCTTCCCCACTTTCCCGTTGTCAGTTTTCATTTTCTATTTTTCGCTTAACCAGACTCTCTGCAAGCTGTTTCCTCATTTATTCTCTTCAACTGTCGTCTTCCTCACGTGCTTCTCCCACACTCCTCTTTAACATTTATCTGTGACTCCAAGCCCACTTCCTCTTCTCTAATTTTGATTTCCTAATAACTCTGCTGGTCGTAATGGTGGCATTCTAAAACCTTCAGTTCACATTAGGGGAAACAGACTCAGGCTCTTTCACACTAAAACCAGTTTCACGCTCTGCTGGGCTAATCTGAGCTTGACTGAATTGAGGTACAGTGAGTTGAATAGGATTTGAGTTGTGTTGAGTTGGGATTGCCAAGTGCTGCAGTGAATAGAAACAAATGAAAGAAGAAATTTAAAATGTAGGCAATAAAACTCTCAAGACATCTCAGCAAACCAAATCAGTATTAATAAAGTAATAAATAAACATGCTAAAAATACAGCAAACTGAGATAGTAATTGCATGTTATTACTAGGGCTGTACCTGACTCAGAATCGTGTCCGTCGAAAGGGATTTGGCAGTTCAATACGAATATTCGACCATGCGTTCCTATTTTTTCTCCATACAGACTATCGAGCAACGTTTTATTAAACTGACACATTTTTGAATGTTGTTCGGCGGGACGTTCAGGGTGACAGCGGCATTCAGTAATATAGTAAACAAGCCAAGTTAGCCCTCCGAGCTAATGCGTGCTAATGGCGGATCAGAAATGTGCAACACCAGTTTTTTTTTTTTTTCACTAGATATCAAACAAAAACCAGAGACTGTATCGCATTAAGTTGCTGTGACCTTTAAACTCACCACTTCTAAGCAGAACCGGGCAGCTGCCTCCGGATTTACCGAAGTTACCTTGTTCCATAGGACTCGTTAAGAGAGTGGTTCCAATTCAAATCTATTCAAATCTATATTTATACTAGTGGATGTTGTATTTCTGGACTGGCTGCTTATCATCAAATAGCATTTGAGGAAGTAAAATGTGAGTTCAAAAGTTCATGGCCACAGGTCTCCCAGATGCACTAAACAAAAGCATATAGTGTACATTCCCACAGTAGAGAAACTTTAAGCTGCGGTGGATCAGTTTCTATTCCACTGAAGTGTAAAAGCCTTTAGCATTTTCGGTTGACAGTCAAACTGCAGGATGGTAACTGCAAAGGTTTGACTCGGCACGTCATCAGAGGAAATAAATGAGGACAGTCTGGTCGGCGGTTTGTCTCTGCTAAATACACATGTAGACACTAAAGACTTTGAAGCAGCAAAACCGCAAAAAACAAGAAATAAATAAACTTTTTCTCCTCTTGAACAGGTTGTGTCTAAGGTGGGCCCATGCTTGACTCCGATGGTGGCTGAAAACCATTCTGCTGTTTTTGTAGCTGTCATTTTCTTCCTTCATAGAGTTGTAGCTTTACCAGATGGTAAGAATGCCTGATTTGTCCAACGTATAAATGGATCAGACGATAACTTTTCAAGCTGGCCTAACTCAGGTGCATTAAGAAATGCAGGCGCTGTTATGCTGGTTATCCCTGTGGTGTGAGGTCTGCTGAGAACAGTTGACAGGCGCCATCTCTGTGCTCCGTTTGATGTTATTGTACTGCAGACGACCGACTTTGTCTCCTAGAAATTATGTTTGAACACTACCCATGTGTTTGGCAAATTACATTTTGTCAGGAAATATTTTCCATTGAGGGAAACAAGGGGTCTTGACACTGGAAAGCGAGGTCCATGTCTGTCAAGGTCAGGTAACACTTTGGTTAGGTTCGAAAAAGACTGTGCTGTGCTGTGAGTTCCCAAACAGAACCTTCACAACACTACCATGATAGCAGCTCTGAGGCTGAATGCTAACATTGGCCTGCTAGCATGCCCACAATAACAATGCTAACATGTTCATATTTGGCAGGTATAATGTTTACCATGTTCACCATCTTACTTTAGCATGTAAGCATGCTAACATTTACTTATTAGCACAAAACACAAAGTACAGCTGAGGCTGATGGGAATGTCATTAGTTCAGCAGGTACTTTGGTCATAAACCAAAGTAGTGGACAAACTGAAGGTATGACCTGATGAAGGCGCTACAGGAAAAGTCAGGGGATCACCTAAGTGGTAAAAAAAAAAAAAAAAACTATCCAGAGGAGAACACGAATGTGTGTACCACATTTCATGGCAATCCATCCAACAGTTGATGAGTTATTTTCCTTAAAGTAAAAAATGTCAACTTCATGGTGGTGCTAGGAGATCAGGGGATCAGTGGGTCATTAGGATTCATTGTCTGGTGACCATGGATGGTGACTTAGTTCATTCAAAATTGCAGTTTTTCTTTTGACCTTAAATAAAAAACGAGATGTCATAATTGCTATCAAAGTTTGTAGTATTATGACAGAAGCGTCAACAACAAGGATAAAATGACTCATCTGACACTAGTATTCAAACAAACAATAAACCCTCACCTAATGCATGGAGGACTTCAGCTACATGAGGCCTCAGCTATGTAGATCTGATATAAATGTCTGTAGCAAGAGAAACAAGCCAGCAGAACAGAAGCTTACGTGTTCAAGTAAAGGCTTTCGAAAGGTTTCGTAACCTGAGCTCCCAAAGTAAGTTTCATATAGCTTCACATCCAGTGAGCCACTATTATATCACTCATGAACCACACACACACACCACTCCATGTATTTATCATGCATTTATCAAGAAATATGTGTGCAACCACATTTTGTCTTATCAGTAACACTTCTTGGAATATAGACAGCACTCATACATCACAGATATCATCATTGCACAAAAAGGAAATGTTCCATTTCTATGTCTATGTCTTCAAAAGTGGGAGAAACACAGCCTTGAGAAAATCCACCAGTATTTCCAACACACAGACTAATACCACAAAACAGCTTAATCAAGTTTACTCACTGCTGTTTGTAAACACGTTTTGAATTCTGATTTCTTGAGATGTACACAAACTTGTGTTTCTCATAATTTAGCCCAACTGCAACTACAGTGGCTGAACTGTAATAGATTTGTTCCCCCAGTGCTAAAGAGAGAACACTGCAAGGAGGATGTATGCATCTAAAACTATTATTTATGCTTATTTTATGTAAGAAACCTCTGTTTATTTCATTTGCTCCCGTTTGCTGAGAGTTCTCTATTGCTTCTGCTTGCTGTGTTAACACAAACGCAACGCTTCCTCTTGTCTGTCTCACATTAAAAGCCTTCCACCTGTTCAGGCTACATACAGTAGATCCCTTCCCTTCGCTGGAATGCTTTTATTGTGAAACGTCAGCGAGAAGTGACTCCTCTTCAGTCTCTCTCTCCCTCCCTCTCTCTCTCTTCCTCTCTCAAAACAAGAGGCAGGTGACCGCCCACCCGGAGTCTGGTTCTGCTCGTTTCTGCCTGTTATAAGGGTTAAAGGGAGTTTGTCTTTGCTTCCTTGCCACTGTCGCCGAGTGCTTACAAAGGGTACGGTCTAGACCTGCTCTGTATGAAAAGTGCCCTGAGATAACTTCTGTTATGATTTGGCGCTATACAAATAAAATTGAAGTGCTGAAAATATGAAGCATTGGTGTACTGACTTAATGAAAGTTGTTGAAATAGTGAGGAATTTACCATGCGACTCAGTATAGAGGCACGGGGGATGTTGTGTTTGATCCTCTTTTTCAATGGCCTTTATTTAATTGAACAGCTTTTAGGTAGGAATGGTTTGGAACCCACAATATCAATTGATCAAAGAAATCAGTGAATTTGAAGCCAAATCAAAACCCATTTCCTGAAAATGAAGCAAATGTTTTAATTGAGCCACAACAAGTGCAGCAGTAGACAAATTCAGTCGCCTGTTGTACAATAATAAGATCTATAAGCAACACAGAGGAGAATAGAGGGAGTGTTGCCTTTTTTAGGGTGGTGCAATAACGACTGAGTCACCGGGAATGCATGTTGAGTCATGTCTCCACGTAAAGCGCATTCACTAGGCTCTTCAACTGTTATCGTGAGGCACATCCAACACTAGCATTCGTATTTCAACTTTGTAAAGCAGATAGGCACATGTCGTCACTTGTGTTTTTCTCCGAGCAGCGTGCTATCTGTCTCTGCTCGGGAAAAAAAAGGCCCTCATGTGCTCCTCTACCACACCACCACAAACCACAATGCAGTCAGAGAGCTAGACATATAGAGTAACATCCTCATTCTTACCTGCGGTCTGTCTGTTAGCTGGCTGGAGCCATCACAACAGTCAGCTTCGGAATCATCCTCTTCCCCTCAAAATGCGGGAGAACTCTGCTCCCAAATGGTAAGTCCAGATTTTAATTCAGTTTACTCGAAATGTATTGACGCCAAAGGGTCACACAGTGAAGTCCCAGGCTCAGTGTGGTTCTCTAATGTGAAAGACTTTATAAGAAATATCGCAGGCTATTATTAAAATGGATCAGTGCGATTGCAGTGGAGGCTGCCCTAGAGCATTGGAACATTAGAGCTGCTAATTGATGAGCGTTGTGCACATCATATCTGACTATGTCACTGTAATGTTTAGTCTAAGTATTCAACAAGAAAAGCAATATTATTTTGTAATGTCAGCACTACTAATGATTCATTTTAACAATGTTATTTGATTTTGTTACGTCCATGTTTTTCTTTTTTTTTTTTTTGGATATAATCACATCTATATAAAGGGAAAAAAAAACATTCAATCAATTTGATTTTGCTTTTTTCACTGGCTTAGATAAACGCGTAATTTCCCCTAAATATATGTCATAAAAGCACCTATAAAATCTCCTTTTTCAGTGACCTAAATCGGAAGTTTTGCAAATTCAATTGTGCAGATAGTCTCATGTGAACTCTCAGACAACATCGGGTGATGACAAAAAGCTCTACAGGTCCTTTGTAAAACAATGTAGAGACATAGCTTTGGATAATACATAGGAAAGCCCATAAAAGGTTGGGGTGCAATTACATTGAGATTGTTCAGTATATATTGATATCTCTATTAACAGATTAATTCCACATGCGCAGTATTATGGCCCAAAAACTGTGTCAGTTACTCCTGTAAGTTTGAATACATGTGGAACATGCAGTTGCTACCGCCTGTGAGTTTTAACATTGAGATCAGTGTTAGTGTTGTTGTAATGACAGAGGTCATATTAGTTTATATAGGGTTAGGGTTAAAAATTGAGATCACTGTTAATGTCTAACTTCGGAGTTTTCTTCTGTTGAAAGACTCACCACAAATTCAGTCGACTTCAACAAACAGACAAACAAGAGTCACATGACAGGAAAATGAGCATCCGCAGTGGGTTGCTCAATATTAACATTAAAATCTTTTTTTATTTGTAATGAAAGAGAGACAATTTGAGACATATTTGTGAAATTTCGACGTGTTTCCCACAGTTTCACTTTGAACATGTGATGCAGCCTTTCCATAACGGACATGCTCATGACTTACAGCATCAATGACTATCAATAAACAAATATGTCGAATTTTTAAAACACAGAGGTTCGGACAAGGTTTGTTTTGTGTATGATTTCGGTGTCTGTTTCCATCTGGAGCTCATATTCAGTATGCTGTAATGGGAGCTGATTCTGTTGATTGATTGCTGTATACACCATGAAGGCTATGTAGTGAATATATACGTGTGTGTGTGTATATAGAGAAGCTTGTAAAGCATGTTCAGTAAAATAGGCAACACATTAATATGTGCAATGTGTTAGCACACGTCCCACCTTTCTCTAAAAATGTTTTAGTGCTTGCAGTAATTCTACTGCAGTTTGTGGTCGTGATAGTTTCTGATGGATGCAGATCTTAATGGAGACTGCTTCCTTTGCTCTAAACAATTGCACATAAATCCCAGCTAATGAGGAGCTGCTACATGACTGGGCAAGGAAGAGAGAATATTAGCAAAGTGCTTCCTAAATCCAATCCAGTAATGGATAGTAAAGTGCTTCTGATATGCTGTTAAGGGCCATTACAGATGTCCATTTTCACTTTTGTCTTGACAGTGAAAAGACTCCATGGACGAGAGCTAGACGATGGTTTTGTTGTTTGATGGCATTCCTCATGATGGGAACTTTACTGGTCATTTTTAATTCAAGCCCCCAAGTGTCGTGGCCTTTTAACTTTTGGACGACGAGGTCAGTTGGCAGTGTAAGTATGTTCCACGTGTCGTCTCGACAAAAAAAAGGCAGCTATCAAAACGTGAAACGTGAAATGCACCTGTACTGTTTTTCCTGTGAGAAAAGTCATGAAGATGAGTCATCTGCAGCAAGACATCACTGTTAACGTGACGTTTCTTTTCTCTTTTCATTTCACCGTGCTGCCGTTGCCTTGTTTCTTTTCAACACAGCCTGTTCAACATTCAGCCCGTAAAATTAACAAGTTAAGTTAAGAAGTTACGTTACTTGTTACATTATTATCGTTACTCAGCACATTTCCGACACAAATCCTAATTCCTTATACTGACGCGCCACACATTCTGCATTCAACACACGTAGAAATGGAAAAGAGGATTTCACAAGCTGCCAGTTTGGAGGTATTGACCAGCGAATTAGCTTAACGTTAGCAGGGATATCAGTAAGCTAGCTGTCCAAGTCCTCAACTCGGAACAAAACCAGGTGATTCCTGAATGGAGGCTTAGCAGTGGGTGACGTTAGCTCGCCAACTAAGAACACACAACGTATAATCACATGTGTACTACTGTAATGTGTTATTAATAAATCTACTTCAAATATGTACAGACACAAGAGGAAAAAGGCGATAGTTGCTAGCTAGCTAAAGCTAACATCCGCGCCGGTCGGATACGTTGGTCCAGCGGTCGTATCAGTCAATAGACACGTGTAGACAAGTTAAGAAGAAACAAACAATGATAAATCTTGTACCATTGCGGGGCAACACTCAAAAACCACCAACCTCTTCCGCTTGCACAGATCCCAGCTGCTGACTACATTGTGGCATACCCACACCAGTACCGTTTCCTACTGGACGAACCCAACAGATGTCAGCAGGAAAGGCCGTTCTTGGTTCTTATGATCCCAGTCGCAGCGCACAACAAAATGGCCCGGGACGTAATCCGCAACACGTGGGTCAAAGAAACCACAGTGCTGAATCGAGTGGTCAGCCATTACTTCCTGCTGGGACAGTCCAAAGCGGAAGATGGGACAGAGCCCCTTGAGGAGCAAGTGAGTTGATTCATTTTTGAAATTACTGAGTTCTCTTTCCTTATCCCTTTCAACCGTCAAAAAACATGGGGGGGATCCAAGCGCATTTCTGTTCCTGCTGTTTGCAAAATGAACAAGCCAACATTTCAGTGGATGAGAACAGGACAGTAAAATTAGGTGAGATTTTTTTTACCTTTTGCCGTCCTCCGCGACGGAATTTCCTCCCACAAGGAGAAAACATGGGCGATCTGGACAACGAGACGCTAAAAAGATCTCTCTTTTTTTTTTTTTAGACAAACAAAAACAAGGAATACACAAGTGCAGTTCTCCTTTGTTCATGTTCATGTTGGGAATTAATTAATGACCTCACGTCTTGGAGGGAACATTAACTTTACGTTTGCAATAGAATGTAAAGAGAAAGCTGCATTTTATGGCTAACATTACATGCATTACTAGAATAATTACATTAGATAATATATATTGTATTCGATTCTTGGTTGTAAAGAATACAACCGTCACCATAGCAACAGTCAGCTGTTTGTTTGTTTTTCCCGTGCCGTCAAGAAGGTCTGTGTCTGCTGTGAATACATTAGGGCTGCTGGATGTGTAAATAAGCACTTGTTTCCAAGTTTCAAGTGGCAAAAAAACAAAAAATCTGTTCATTACTGCTTTAAAGTCTCCTCTCTCTCCTACTTCAGATGATACTGGAAAGCAAGATACATCGGGATATTCTGCAGAGTGACTTCCTGGACAGTTACAATAACCTCACCATTAAAACCATGGTCATGTTCGAATGGCTCAGCTCCCACTGCCCAAACACCTCCTACGCCATGAAGGTCGACTCGGATATGTTCCTTAATGTCCACAACCTTGTTGACATGCTTTTGAAAGCCCCCCGGCATCTCTACATGACAGGAATGGTAGTAAGGGATGCTTCTGTTCTTAGAGACCATAACTCAAAGTGGTTTCTGCCCATTTCTGCCTTCCCTGACTCTACGTACCCACCGTATGCCCTGGGAATGGGCTATGTGTTCTCACTGGATCTACCCAAGAAGATAGTGGAGGCGTCCGCACACGTTAAAGCAGTTTACATTGAAGATGTGTACGTGGGACTGTGCATGAAACATCTGGGAATCACCTTAACAGATCCTCCTCATCATGGTTTGTTTAGGACAACGATACCTTATCTGCCAAGCAGCTGTTACTGGTCCTCTGTCATTACAACAATACTCCAGAACTCTATCCAGCTCTCAGATGTTTGGGGAACATATCAGACTCAAGCACAAAGTGGCTGTTAAACACTTCTGAATGTGCCTTATGAAAACTGTGACTGTTTTAAAGTTGCACCCTCTGACTGTGTAGCCCTGTTGTGCAATACCGCTGTTCCAATCCCCCTCTCTTCACAACATAACAAGTTGTTGCCTTGATGGGGTTTTTTTCTGTTTTTTTTTTTTTATCTTTGAAGTATGGAAGGGACTTTTCATGCCAAAACAGAGATCCGGAGACAGATATGCATTTTGAAGCTGAGCAAAATGTGTTCATATTTTAGGTGTCTGCAAAGATTGCACAAATTGTAATTGTAAGTATATAGTAATTTCACAGATCATTTAAATTCATTTTTAATCTTTTTTTTTTTTTTTAAAGATTTCAGGACAAAGAGCAGCTTTTAAAATTGCCCCCGCGGCCGTGCAGCTTACATGTCCAGCACACAGAATTAGTTACCAGCTACCACACCGCGAAACGATTGGAGTTGTCGGCACTTCAGCTAGCTATAATGGCATGAAGAAAGATGACGATTTGTCTGCAGGGTCTAAGATCAGCACAACATGTGCGTGACAGACTTTCACCACTGAAACTTCATTTACAAGAGGAAGAGGCGTCGCATACTCCTGCGCTGCAGGGGAGAATGAATTTAACCTCACACACAGACACGGTGTGCTGCAAAACACCTGTTGTAGTCACCACGGCCCTGGAATCATCTGCTTAAGCTCAACATTAATGGAACATAATGTACAGTGATGTCAGGAATAGCAGATCCTGTACTACACCCTGCTAAGTCCACTGTCTTTCAGTGCAGAGCAGCTTTATCTTCTGTTAGCTGGCTAGGCTAGCTGTAACCAAAATATCCACCAGCAACATAACTTGTGTCATACATGTGGTGGCATCCTCGGTTGTAAGCAACAAGAACATGCTTGCATCGCTGAATATGATGTGAGCAAGCACGTTGTCATTGTTTTGAACAACGGCTAATTTCCACACGTCATGTGGAATAAACTGCTTTGGTTGCTCGTCATAGTTTCAACTAAAAGCATGTGTGTGTTGCCCACAGACAGATCTTTGCTCTACTGAATTAAAGTGAAATTGTGCCGGTACTAGTGGTGTCCTATCTTAGATAACGTGTCCTGGCGTGACTGTACGTTCTGTATTTTTGAAAATAAATTCATGAGGAGTACAGTAACAATCGTGCAACTAGTCCTTTTTGAAGTAATTAAACACAGTACATTCTTTAGATTCGTATGCAGTTGTATATCAAATGAAATGTGCTTGTAGGTTTCAACAAAACCAATTGAAAATACACTTTGCGCTTGTCATTTTTGGTTTTATGTGAAATGTCTGGACGTCTCTTGAATGGTTTGCCATGGAATTTGGTGAAAATATTCAATGTCCCCAGAAAATGAAGTGATGTCTTTTTGACTTTTCATGTAACGCCACCAGCAGGTCAGTGTTTTTATTTCTTCTTTACCTCATTTAGCTGCCGAATGACAGATAAAGCTATCTACTGTTCACATCAGTTAAGCCTGCAGCCTTTAAAAGGAAATCACTCAATAAGCTGTCAGAGTTTCAATAATTTTAAAATACAATATAACTGTCAAATTGAAAAATTTGACAGTGGATGTTTATTTAGGACTTTTCCCAACATAATTATTTCATGTCTTGAATATATACATTTATATTAGATTTGTAAATGTATGACTTGTATAATCTGAGAATGTTCAAGTATTTTCTAAAATGTACCCTCCCCAGCTGAGAAAGTACACTGCTGGATCTTTCATTTGGGCCCTGGGATGTAAAAGTTGAAGAATCTCTCATACAGAAACAGAGAGGGTATAGCGCAATATGTGTGAGACGTTTCCAAAAATGAGAAGTTATGCCTCTCTGTGCTCTAACTTACATGACTTCCTCCTGATAGCGTGTTTAATCCTGTCAAAGTTGTTGTTACAGTAGCAGTCGTGTTACAGGACATATTTTTACTTTGTCACGTCGTCCTTTTCAGTCCCTCTGCAGTGAGACACGTCACAATGTTTTTTTTCTCTTCTACAAACTTTGGTCTTCCTCTTTATCTCAGTGTTTGCTTTATCAACCTTGTGAATAATGACTGAAGCAAGCAGCACTGTGACTGAAGATCTGCTCCTCTTGACAACAGCTCAACAGGCAGAAATAACATGAACATTCACTGTTGCCTAATCAGAATACAGAAAATTAGATGTTAGGTGTTTGAAGAATTGGAAAAGTCAAAATCAAATTTCACATCAGTGTGCAAATCTCTCCTAATTCAACCTGACTTTAAAAGTGCCAGGACTCCAAGCGGTTTGTAGAAAAGACAGTTAGCATATACAGGAAGAAGAAGAAGGAAAAACACCCAGACATTTTCCATCGTGGTATGACTGACTTCAAGAGGGCTCACAGTACGCCTCTGACGAGTAATGTCTGCCATGAATTGAAAGTGACGCGCAAACATGAGCAACAGCGCTCTCTTGTGGTAAGGCGCAGGCAAATGAGAAAACAGAAAGAAAAAAAAAAGAAAGGACAGTGGTGTGGGAGGAAATGAGAGATCACGAGTGAAACATTTCAAATATTGGCTTTCAAATACAGGGTGTGGTTGCTAATTAAGATAAATAACTTTCATTGAGGAAATGTCAAATTACAAGCAGGATGCAACACAACACACTTTAGTTTTTATCTTATTTCAATTGGGGAGGAAAATCCTGCATCCACATGTTGATGTGCCGTTACTATGGCTACCAAATACATATATATTGAATAACTAGGTTTAAGATCGTGCATTGACCTTCCATCACAGGGATGTTAAATATTACTTAATGGTACTAAATAATACAAGGTTCTAAAGTCACCAGCATCAAAAAGGTAGATGCAGATCTGTGTGTATGAGACAACCTTGAATTTTTTTTTTTTTTTTAATGCAAATGCATTTTTGTGCCTATAAATGTTTGAACCCCCCCCCCCCGAGTCTGAGGCTCGTCCATGAGAAAACAGCAGATAAAGAGACACTGAGGGAGACAGATAAAGAGATGTGCTCAGCCAGCCTGTCAGAATCACTTCAGCATGCCTCTGCAGGATCTGAATCATGTGCTTTTTTACATTTTGCAAGCTAAACTGTGTATGTGTGTGTGTGTGTGTGTGTGTGTGTGTGTGTGTGTGTCTGGCTGTGTGTTTTGGATTTTTCATACTTACAAGGACCAAATATTCTCATCGCACAGCATTAAGCATAAAGAAATGTAATCTATGAGGACATGTTGCTCTCGCAGCCAACTACTGTGACAGGTCCAAGGTTAAACTGTTATGGTCCTTGAGTGACCTCGACTCACCCAATCTGCGCCTCCACGCGCTCACCATGCCTGCAACAAGCGAGACCAGAGACTTCTACACACTGCAGATGCTTTTCACAGCAGTATGCAGTATGAAACTGTCAAATCGATTTATTTTGCAGTGTGCTAGGCCAGGCTTAGCCGGTGTCTGGTTTTGGAAAGCGGAAGTAAATAATAGCACGGCTACCGTTCCAGCGCTTTGCAACGTGGGACACAGTAGGCGAGGTAGACTGGTCTGATGCATACTGGAGATTTTTTCCGAACAAATACGACATCCGGGAATTTTTGGCATACTGCAGATTTTGCCTCTACTTTTGGATGCTGGATTTGGACTGTTGAGCCAAGCCATTTGGCTACCTGGTGTCAGAGAGTCTCTCCGTCTCATCTCATGACTGTCTGGCTAACTCTACTTTCCTTAAACCTGTCTTGATGAACTTTAGGTTAACAATTTCCCACAATGCATATTGACAAGTGTGGGGTGTGGACTTGCTGATGTCAGTGTCGGCGTCTGAATTGGCAAAGGCAAATGCTGATGAGAGCTGTCTCTTCCAGGATGCCAATGCCCCCCGGCCACAAGGGGTCACTGAATGGTTTGGAAGCTGTCCAGTAACACAGTTTCATCTGCTGGCTACTGAGCAGCCTCGTTGGAGCTGTTGAGGGTTAAAAGCATTGGTCAAGGGCACTTTAGCAGCTGGAAATGTAACTCTAAAGTCAAGTATGTCTACTCCCTGACCAGCCCGTCACAAGCCTATATCACACACTATAAAAATACAGGGGTGTCTTCAGTGAAGACATTTTTTGTCTGTCCAATCAGGTGTCGGTGGAAAAGGGTCCCAGTGACATCTCAAGGGAGAAGGAAATGTGCCAATCATCAACTGCCTCTCAGCTGATCTGACACTGGTGTTCTTAATGTCCTCAGCATCAATGCAAAGTCTGGGGAAGCTGCTTTTAGTTGCAGGCTCGGCCTTCCTGAGGATCTAAGATGTGTTCAGTCTCTTGACAGTTTTTTTAAGTACCTTTTCTTTCTGCTGTCACCTTCCAGTGAGAGCTGTCTCTTATTCATTGAACATTTTGCATGTGTTCTTACTGCATGCTTATTGTGAACGGACCTTGAATGTGACATTTGTTATTTCTCGTTCATCTTTTTCCTCGAACTATTCTATAATTTGGAATAAAGTTTGAATACAGCAAAGTTTGCCTTGCCCTGGCTTTACTTAGCAAAACAAGAAGCGATATCTGACACTCTTATCACTGCGGTATACATGTTTATTCCTGCGTGTGTGTGTGTGTGTGTGCATGCGTGCATGAATACAAGTGCCCGCAGGATATGGTTTAGATAAGTGTAATGTCAACTTCCTCTTGACACAGAATACCTTACATGTTTGCAAATACGCAGAAACACGGAGACAAATGGCCTCTATCACTCTGGAATTTTCTTATTCAATTGTTTCTCAGAATGTTGTCTTGTTTAGGTTGGATACGAGTCCAGAAATTTGTGTTTGAGTGTGTGTGTGTGTGTGTGTGTGTGTGTGTGTGTGTGTGAGAGAGAGAGAGAGAGAGAGAGAGAGAGAGAGTGAGAGTGTGTGTGTGTGTGTGTGTGTGTGTGTAGGCAGCTGACCCTGGTGTGAACAGGGCCACTGTGTGAGACCACAGAGAGGCCATTCTTCACTACGACACAAACACTCTCACACACACTACACACTCACATACCCCCCCCCCCACACACACCCCTCCCTCATACACACACTCTTAATTTATCACATTCACTTACAAACACACATACAGAGGGTGCAAGAGAGTCACTTGCCATCGTGTTGTCATTCTCCATCACTCACACACACACACACACACACACACACACACCCAGCGACTGTGTGCCACCACATAATGACCCTTATTTCACCATGCTGACTGTGACTCACTGGTTCAGGCAGGAGACTGGAATGTCAGGCTCCATCTCGTCAGTATATTTTACACTTAAAAATACAAGCACACAGGTAAAGTAAAAACAAAATATTGTAGTTATAGGGAGATGGGCGGGAGAGCCAATTAGGGATGAACACAATTTAATTGATAAGGTTAAACATTGTTTGGAAAAATATTGTTTTGCGTGTATTCTTCGATATCCAAATTGTATCTTCAAAGCTGCCGTAATGTAACATTACCCTACATAGCATGACAACACCTCGCTAAACACAGCGCCGAGTGTGGCTAACGTTAGCAGTGCTAGCACCAGCAGCCCGCTCTCCTTGCAGGTTAATGTGGTTCCGCATTGCTCGAGTGGTTGAGTTGGTTCTATGCCAGTTTGTTTCCGACACAGCCGACATACATGTGAGGTGGAGTACGACAAGGCGTGGAGTACAAAAACTGTTTTGTTTTGTGTGTATGTTTCCAACAAATGTGTCGCACAAAAGCGTAGCTGCTAGTGAGTTGCTGGACCAAGTAGCTAGCACATAAGGTTGCTAAAATATTACACATGGTGTGGGCTAATTGCTGGGGAACCTGTGTTAAGTTAGGAGCGTCTGTATTCAGTCTAACCCTGCTAGCAAGCCTCATTTCCACCTGCATGAAGTCCGGCGCACACACACAGGCGGCACACAGCAGGCGTTGTTCAGTGTACTCGGCCAATGTTATTTGTTTCGTAGAGAATCACACTTTTGTAAGACACTTCGGTTTCCGGTTCTCTGATTTCTGATGTTCTGGCAAAAAATTGACACGGTCATAGGAGGAAACGCACGTGTGTAATTCATATCATTAAGGAGTGGACCAGCATTTTCCAATACCAAATACCTGAACTGGGATACTTACATTGAATCCAGTAATCATTCATATTATTAATTACGCCTGTGCTATTCATTTACTTATCACGTATTTGCAAAGTGGATAATGATGACTGACAGTAACGCACGGACACACGTGGAAAGATTGTGTACCAGCGCCACATATGGGCGTAAATACTGTAAAAGCGGGGGGGCTGCTGAGGCAAAAGTTCGCCCTTGTCGTTTTCCCACTGGGGTTTACTGGATGTCAACTTCTCCGAGTCGCTTTAAGAAAAAAGAAAAGTCAGCAGCGTCAAGTGAAACGGAGTTAATGCAACCAGAAACAGGGCGATACTCGTTTCACAATTAAGCATACATGTTGTAAGTGTAACATTTGTGCTTGAGACAGAGTAAAACTAATAAAATAAGAAAAATAAATAAATAAAATAAACATGTAGTGAAAAAGGAAGTGAAACTTCCAAACGTCTAGTGCAACTTCCAATGCCTATAGGGAATTTCGATATTTCTAATTGTTAATGTTCTGGTATGACGATTGACTTTCTGTTACATTTCTGATCATTTCTGTTTCGTTTCGCCTCTTCAATGAAATAGAAATAAAAGCGCAAATCTGTAAAATGATACCGGGCTGCTGGGCACGTTTATTTTGAAAGGCCTTTCCGGAAGTGGTGTTGTGTTACGCTGACTGACGCTTGACGCTGCTAGCTAAACTTCAGAATGGATCCCACAAGAGGAAAATCCGTTAGTTTGTAGAGGAGAAACTGTGACCGTCCATGTCTTGTCCACAAACATCAACCCGCTGACAAAGTTATCGACGGCAATGTCGAGAGAAAACATCACTCGGAGTTTGGACAGCATAGACCTCGCTGCTTTAAGGGTAAGTAGGAAAACGTTGTCCTGCTTTTTAACGAAATGTTTGAGTAAACACTGGAGGATGTGGTGGGTGTTTCTTGAAACTTAAACGGCAGTTTCAAGCAACAAACTTTACGTTTCTTGAGGAGTCAAGGGTGTTTTTTTTTTTTTTTAACTTGTCTGACGGGCGCCTCTCGCTTTATGTACCGTTAAAGAAACGTGTTGCCGTTTCCTAACTTGGTGTGTAAAGTGTAGGGAGCCTTGTACCCTGTAACATTGTGCTCTCTGTCTGCACGGTGCCCCTTTGGGTGAAAGTTTACAAGCTAACAGTGTTTACACACAGGGTTTTCCTTTGGCTGAGTGGCTGAAAGGTTGACATGCAACAAGTGAAAGCCCACTGAGATAACCCTTGTGTATTTATTGACAGAAAAACTAGAAAAATGCATTCTGGTTAGTGGCACGTTGTGTTTTAACCCAATTCACATAAATATAATGCTTAATAGTACAGCTTAGTGGCCTTGTGCTAGTTTGTGGAAATGTTCTGTAGAGCAGTATTCCTGTAATACCTCTATGATATCAGTGTCAAGGCAATGTGCCTGTGTGACTCAAGAATGTTTCTTATTGTCATGTCATGGCGTGTCATATGTCTATAGGTGATAATGTTATTATAGTCAGTGGAGCCATGGCCTACAAATTCAAATATTAACGGATTGTCAATGATTTTCCAGCAGTGTTTTCATTCCTTGCAGCTGACAATGTTATCCACATTTGCAGTCCCGCTTCCTCAGTCCCCATCCCAGTATAACACTGCATTGTTCTTCTCCGTTTGCCCTTAGTACTGAGTATATACAGCTGTTTGTCATAGTTTTGCTTGGCATGAACCTGTTGCACTATGTCTTTGCTTTAATGTACCATTTTCTGTACTGTTCGTGCACTGGTCTCCTCAGCTTGCAGCATACTCCTATCAGATCCTCTTTTCTTTTTCTTGACCATGTTTTTATTTTTTCTAGGATCCAGCAGGTATCTTTGAGTTGGTGGAGGTGGTCGGCAATGGAACCTACGGTCAGGTGTATAAGGTTAGTACTCCCATGATGCTTTTCTTTTCCATTTTGGTAGTTTTTTGGACTAACATAAACACTACGGCAAACTGTCTTACTGATACAAACAAATGTACAGTGCTTAACAAGTTTATGAGACCACCACCCAGTGTAAAGTGTTTTGCCACCGCTGCCCTAAATTAACAATATTGCTGAATACCAAAATATTTTATGTTTCTGTAATGGTTAATCCACCAGTATGTGCAAGCCAAGCTCTTTAATCAAAATTATATCTTTAATGCTAAAATATAATTGTTGTTGTTATCCATGAATTCTCAAATTTACTGTTTTACAAAAAAGCAGGAAAAAATAGTAAAGCACATTATTATTTTTTTGATTGAGATGCCAAATTACAGTTATTTACTTGCATTCCTGAACAGAAAAATTAGTTTTGTGGTTGCAAGAATGCAAGCTGTTATCAGGGCCAAAGGAGGTCATACAAAATATTAAGATTTTGGATTAATATATGTGAATAAGGACTATTTAGTTGTTCCAGTTTGTTATTTGCCTAATAAATAACAATACAATTTTTAGTTTGAAACAAGTTTTTGACAGATTTCTATCAAAACACTGTTTACATGGCACTAAGTTAGATCATTAAAGTTAAAAAAAAAATTTAAAAAACACCTGACAAGCTGCACCCCATAAGCCTCCAGCAGCCTTGACACATGCAGGCACCCAGTAACTGAAACGTCACTTCTGGTAAAAAGTACTATGTCTACTTCCAGTTATTTAGGAAGAAAAAAGGAGAAATTCTCAGTTGACTGAAATATCCTGTAGCTCTTACAAACAGAACACACACCAGCATCTACAGCATCTGCAGCATCTTTTAAAGGCCCTGGGTGGGGTTCACTTCCTTATCGCAATATCTGTTTGTGTATGAGTGGTTTGTGGTCGCAGGAGGTGTTTAGTCTTATTTAGGTCTGTGCAGCTGGTTGTGCCCTGAGTGCAAGTCATGTTCACATGCTTCTGCAATACCACAAACTGTGTGTTACTATACCCTATGTGCAACAGTATCTGGAGGTCATCTCGGGCAAATGATGATCAGGTCATTTTTCAGACATGTATTGCTTTGTGGCCAATCAGTGTGGCACAAATATATTAATATCAACAACAACTACTACAATAAGATGGCTATTAAACAGTTTTAGAAAAAGTGCCTTTGGCGTGGTTTCTCAGAAATGTGTTCTATAGCTTAAAAGGTATAGAGTAGAGGTTAAAAGTTGACGGTTGATTGAATGAATGAGGTCCATGGATGGTTCTCACAAGTGTGTGTGTGTGTGTGTTAGTGTGTATTAGACAGAAGGTGGGTGTGTGCCTCGATTGCCACTTGATTTCCTGAAAGAGGAAATGTTGCAAGAGATGCACACACAGGACAGTAAGGCCTGTGTTGGCCTTTACACAGGGTCCCTAAACACGGGGGTAGAAAATCACAAATTTCATCCTCTGACTCACATTCATTGATGCTTAAACAAGGGGAAACCTCCAAATGTGGATGAGCAGTCTTATTGAGGGTGACTTGCAGCAATGACTCTGAGGTTTTTCATGTCAAGATCCCACAAACAAGGCAATATAGACTACGGACCACGGCCCAATTTAAGCATCACTTATTTAAAGTAGCTGCCACATTAGAATGAACTTGATTTACAAGCTGTTAATAGCACGTGCTGGTTATGTTGCCTTTGAAGACTTCAATGGCTGTCTCTGCCAATTATTCTGGTCATGTTTTTTGTCCATGATGTGAACGTTTCATGTGCTGGTTGTAATACTCATGACGCACTCATGGTCTATCAACACACACAGTAGATTCTGTCTTGTTGTAGGCAAAGTAGTAATGATAGTTATGATAAAATGCTAACAGGCAACCTTAATGAGGAGGATTGGGCAGATCTGTTTCCCTACAGTATGCACACACTCATCAGAAACTTAATGGTTGTGTGTGTGTGTGTGTGTGTGTGTGTGTGTGTGCGCGCGCGTGTTTTCAGCCAGTGAGTCCCATCATGGGAAACCAGGACAGGAATAGGGCCCACAGAACAAAGACTCATGCACACACACACACACACACACACACACACACACACACACACACACACACACACAGCGCCTTAAGAAAACAGTTAGTTGTGGATTGATGTGAGTGCAGGAGATGCTGACAAAGCATCTGGGCTTTTCCTCTGTTTGTTTTATATGTGTCGCATTTTCATTACATTGCATTTTAAGCATTTAGTAATCCAGCAACAGATGCTCAGGTCTGAACCTTAAACCTCCATTACTGTTATGTATGTTAATGAGAGCAAGTTAAAAAGATAAGAGAGTACAACAGAGGAAGGTTAGTTACAATTCCCATGCTGTGTCACTGGGAACCGGGCAGAGCAACATCATGCCAACAGAAAATGTAACTATACCGGGCCTGGAAGTCCCAAAGACATAGCATTGTGAGACGAATCTGTCATGGATTTATATTATAGAGTCACAATGTGTGAATGGATACACAGCATCGTATATAGTATGCAGCCATGGGCGGAGATGCTGAGGTCACTGTCACCATGGTTTTTGTGCTAAATGTAGCACATTTCTTTTGCAGTTGCAACTAACTTTGTTCTCACTAACAGTGAATTGTGTTTGTATTTTATATATCCATTTGTTTTTTGGTGTTGTATAAATGTTTGGTAGAAGGCAACAGAATGCAGGACCCAAATGCCAAAACAGAGAAATGGCTGGTTTTGTGAAAAGCAGTTCTATTAGGTCTAAAGTTGATTTACAGTCGTACAGTTAGGTAAGGTCAGTCAAGTCAGTCAAACAAATCGGATGGCGGCAGGCAGCAGGTCAGGTGCATCACGCACTTGAAGAGAAACTTCAGAGATGTTCTTTATTATTACGATTAGTTTGCCAGATACACCACCTCACGTAATCTCGATTGATTTCATGGGGACGCAGATGTAAACAAAAGACTACAACAACTTGCTGTAGTGATGCTTTGCAGTCAACACGGGTTGTCTGTTCTTCAGTGAGAACTGGAGGTGAGATTTTAGTTTTAATATCTGTCGACAGTTGTATGCGAGCTAACGTTAGCCTCAAGGGCCAGAATGAAACCGTTGCTTGGCAACACCGTCAGCTGCTCCGGCGCTCGTCTAAACTGGTGTCTCTCATTGACTCTTGTGGTCCCGCTCGGAAAGTACGGACGTAATCATCCAGATTTTAACTCGCAAATATCAGAACTGTTTGGAATGATCGGGGAGGCCAAGATGAGTCTGCGAGCAGTTCAGGAGGTTTAAGAGCAGCCAAGGTCCCAGACCAGATTTCTTCTGAGCCCGGCTTTAGGGTGAAGAGGCGGAGGAGGGAGTTGTGCAGTTTGTTGTGGTCCCTGCTGCACACCGCACTATCCACCGTCTGTTGTTTGGTGTAACGGTTTGTAGTTCAGCGTATGTTGCCAATTAGTTCTGCTCTAAATTGAAGCCTTACAGCTGACCTGTGTCGAGCATCAGGAGTTGATTGTAGTGACTGCTACATTTTACCATTCCTTTTTTGATTCACTAATTGCCAGTTGGTCGCCTGATATAATGTCAATCAAACCCTGGTGTCAGTGGGAGCTGACACTGTACGAAAGTGAGCCCCATTAGCCTCATTTTCATTTTTAATCCAGTGGAACCGCCTCCTGGTCAGCAGACAGGATTTCCTGACATGCTAAGACAGGCACAATTAGAAGAAATGGAGAGTCAGATGGAGATCGGAGAGGGCTGGGGAAAACAATCAGGTCTTTTCAGCCTGAGGAACTAAAGAGTCAGGAACTCAAAGAATCTTCAGTGCACTCGTTTTTTGCATTTCCACCACATCTCAAGAACTGTGACAGTTAGAGAAATTAGAGCAATAACACATTAAAAAAAGCCACCGTGCGGATTGAGACATCATTTTTGCACATAGCGTAACAACACGCAGTCGTCGCTGTTGTATGCGAGGGATGTTTGAATAGATGTTGGAAGAGAGAAGTTCAGATGTGGAGAGCGTAGGGAGATTTGATACACATGAAAGCGAAAGGCAAGACCTGAAGTAGAGAGGATATGATAGGATTTTTTGTTTTTTTTTTGTGGTTATTTGTGTGTATCGGTAATGAAACTTGTGTTTGACCGGTCCGTAACATTCAGCACTGCAAACTCCACCCATATAGTTTTTTAGCAGACTGGAAAGCAGCACCATGGTAGCAGGGAGGTTTTGTGGACCCGGGTTCCTGCAGCCTAAATGCAGGTAAAGTTCCTTAGTCCCTTTTTAAAAATGTTCCCGGAAAGGTTCCTGCGGTCAAAAAGGAAGTGGTCCAGCCTCGACAAGACAAGCACAATCACCCCTTTCTCCTCTCATTTCTTGTCTTCTCCATTACTATAACCTCAAAACCCCCGTAGTCAACTAGATTCTTGTTCTCTTCTCCTTTTATAGTTCATCTTTTCCTTTGAATCTCTTTATGTTATCGTCCGAAATACTTGCACACAAGGACAAAACCATTTGTGTCCTACAGATGCAGAACACACACACATGCACATTAGTATTAAAGGATGTATTATGTGCTGTAGTAGTCACATGGCAGTAGTATTGCAGCCCCCAGGACAAAGAAATCCATCCCCAACTATCTTGGAGAGTCTTGGCTTTTTAGAGAAAGTAAGTAAACAACTTAACAGGAATGTGTTGGATTATTTGTTTTGCCATGAGTTATCGTTTCCCCTGCCCATATGTAAAGAAGGCAACATTCAGATGTACGTGTACGTGTAAACTGCAAAACGTGGCTTTTGGTTCAGTAGATGATGCACAGACGCAATTTCAGCTGTTAAACTTTTCAAATAAACAAAGTTAGTGAGTTGCTTTACTAGACATACTTAGCACTGCATCACCGAGGCATACACTCGGCGTGCTTCTCTCACTCACCATCTAGTCATCATTCTCTCACACACACACACACACACACACACAACACACACACACACACACACACACACACACACACAGGGCGTTTCCCTGTTTGCAGAAGGAACTTCCCTTCCCTGCTGTAGAGTCATCTGTGTGTGTGTGTGTGTGTGTGTGTGTGTGTGTGTGTGTGTGTGTGTGTGTTACAATGTAAAAATGTCAAACTCCACTAAAGCTAAGCGCCACGATCACTGCTGATGCAACACTGGGCTGCTCTGAGTAAAGCAAGAATTTGTGTTAGTTAGTTTGACAAAACTAATTAAAGTAGAAGTGTTTTGTTTTGTCAGACTGTGTGTACGTGACCTGCATGGTTACATCATGTTCATAGCATGTGTAAGAAAAAAATCAAAACATATCGTTAACATTCATTTGTTGGTGAGGAGTTAAGAACTGCTTTCTGACTGTATTTTAGTTTAGCTTTGCTTGCATTGTCTCAGTAAATCTTGGTGACACCATGTTGGAACATCATGCACAGCCATAACAGCTGGCTGTAATGCAATTCCCAAAGTGAATCACATACACTTCCTCAAATCATTCTGGTTTGAATAGCATCACTTCCCTTTCTGTGACCCACATTATCATCATTCTTGTATTACTCATGTTCACTGACTTGCAGACCAAAGTGTAAAAACTTCCAAAAAACGTTGAGAAAACACCAGCCTTAGATAAACCGGAGGGTGTCTCTGTGTTAAAAGGCATTCAGTTAGAAAAGTACAGCTCAGTTTTGCAAAGTATTAAACTATTACACATTGTTTTTAAATTTGGAAAGTTGAAATTAATAACTTGTTTTGAAATCAAAGCCTTTGATTGAAAGCTAAGCATTTGTGTGTGTGGGTGAGCTGAGAGAGACAGGAAACATCCTCCAACATGGTGTAGAGTTGCTGTGCTTGTTAGAGGTAAAAGAAAAAGAGAGTGGGGGGGGGCTGCAAAAGAAAGGAAGGCAGAGGTGAAAGGCAGAGAGACCGAGAGGAGGGGAGGAAGGAAGAGTGAGAGAGACAGATGAAAACTAGAGAGAGAGAAGAGGAAAGTAGCCCCCCCATGAGGCTTCGAGCTATGGTTTGTGCTGATTACCCGTGTGTGTGTCTGCGGCTGTGTGTCACAGAGCAGTGAGGCTACAGGGAAAGTCCACTAGTTAGAATATCCTCAGAAGTGGCTGGCCTCCTTACTGTACTTTCCAAATGCCAAAACTATAATTAAAGGTACACCAGCGATTCAGTATTGCTCTCATAACACTTGGGGGCAACCGCAGAATCAGCTCTAATCGTTAGCCATCAGAAAGTGAATTATATTATCTATAAGATCTTCAGTTTAATAGTTCAATCTGTTCTTAAAATGTTGTAGTCTATATTTTATTTCCAAATCATCCTACCTCAAATATTGGATTAAAAAAACCAGATGGTTCCTCCCTGAGCCATACTGGTAAATACATCTTTGTTGGCTGACATTACACACAAACACAGTGGGGGCTGCTTCATTTTCTCAGTTCTTTTCATACAACTTTTCATTGTGCTTTTAGTTATACTCAATACAGTGTCAAACCAGTCCAGCCCTTATGGCCCTGTAGTGCCAGTCAGTGAAGGGTCCATGTGAATGGAATGGGGGGGTGGGGTGTTGTTTCTCTAGGAAAGTGCAATCTCAGACACACACACACACACACACACAAACACATACACACACACACAAATACAGACATGCAGCCTTTAAATAGCACCATTCCTACATGTAGTTTGGAGACGAGAGCTGATTAGCGGTGCAGTCCATCCAAGCACAAAGTACACATATGTAATTTACAGACTGTTCTGGAGGGGACGGACAGAAAGACACAGAGGAGGGAGACAGAGAGACAGCTAGAGAGAATATTACACAGAGAGAGGGGTGAGACAGAAAGTTGGAGACTAGCAGAGGGATACATTAAAAGTGTTTCTCTCATTTGTCCCCTTGCTGCCTGCATTATAAATGTCCCTGTTGTGTCTAATTAGCATATGTATGAATGTATTATAGTAACCTTTTCACTGACACAATATTTGTAGTGTTCCCTTATTGTGCCACTGTGTGTGTGTGTGTGTGTGTATGGATCTGGATTTATTTGTGTATGTGTTTGATTCCTAGCTCTTAACGTCTTGCCGTGTGTGTGCATGAGTGTGTGTGATTCATTGGACTTCAGTGTCAAAAAGTGCAAAAGCTTTCTCCAATTAATTTTCTGGTGGAGAGCAGAGAGCCCTTTGTGTGTGTGTGTGTGTGTGTGTGTGTCAGTGCTGCATATTGTTAATAAGTAGGCCCAGTGGAGAGTAGAACATTTCACATTTGTAAGTCGCGGTGGCAGCACAGCCAGCAGACACCATTGAGTCTGAAGGGACAGGAAGGCCATTTCCTTATTTATCACAGTCAGGCCAATGGCTGCTTGTGTGCCACAATTCTTTGCAATTACGGAGACAATGTCCTCTACTTGGGGACCGAATCAAGGCCGGAATGAACAGGGGTCAGTGAGCCTGACGCAGTGCATCTTACTTCCATATATATATATATATATATATATATATATATATATATATATATGAGAAGTATATGAGCTAGGTTGTTATCTGACAGGGAGTCTGTTTCACGACTGCTGATTCAGCAACGTTTTCAGTACACTTTATTGTGAGACAAGTTTCTACCCTTTAATTCTGGAGCTAAAACATTTACATGCATGTTAATTCCCGTTTCACTTCGGCTCTCTATATGGATGATTAGCATTATGTGGGCTGGTGTAGTTTTAGTCTTAAATAAATCTGGAGGCTGTAATCATACCCACCATAATAACTGAAAATGCATAGTTTTATGTGTTTTGTATTTATATGTCGTCTGAGTGACGCTGAAGTGATTGCTGACTCTGATCCAGAATGGTCTAACTAACGCACATTCCCGTCATAGGAAAGTTCCCACTTCCCTTTTGCGTCGACATTCGATTTTGATGTCCAGCGATTTCCAATCAAATTCTTCTGCCAGATGTCTCTGCCATCTTCTGATTACTGCTGACGTGGTGGACAGACAAAACAAGAACAGGTTGGGGAAGCCTGACACAGTTCCTACTGACAGTGAATGGTATTGATTGTAACTGATTTAATGGAAGTTAAAAAAGTGCTGCCCCTCACACTGCGTCCATTCAGCCGGGTTGTGACTGATGTGTTCGAGCTGCTGAGTTCAGTTCTTGGAAACTCCTGAAGACTTCTCTGATGTTGAAATACTTGATTTAGAGACACAGGTTTCAACACACTGCTTTCCTCCATGGCCTGCTCTCTCATGGAGGAACTGGTCCCGTAAGTAATGTTTTGTCTTGGAGGGATGTAATGGGCAAATATTAAAAATGCAGTGTTTATTTTGGAGTTCTCCATCCATCTTGGTCTCTCAGTGTTTCTCTGATTCCCTGCGTCTGTCTGTACCTGAGTGTTAGCTGACTGACTGAGTATAGTGGGATTTGTCATGCCCTGTGATCCATTTTATACACACACACACACACACACACACACACGTTCAGAGCCCTGTCACACATCACAGCTTAAAGGCTTATAGAGTCGCTACTTTAGTATCTTGTCAGCTTTCTGACTCATGACAAGGTTTTCAATTTTCTCCTTTTTCACCTGACTGCACTTTACAGCTCTCTCTCTCTCTCTCTCTCTCTCTCTCTCTCTCTCTCTCTTGCATCCTGTCTTGTTCTTTCTGACTGTGCGTCTCATGAGAAGATGAAATTAAGTAGACATAACCGTGTCCAGTATTGAAAATGATATCACAATCCAAGTAGTCACTCAAAAGAGGCGTTGTAATATATGTGTGTGTGTGTGTGTGTGTGTGTGTGTGTGTGTGTGTGTGTGTGTGTGTGTGTGTGTGTGTTACTAAAGTGACAGACACACATTACAGTTGTTGGGTTGATTCTAGTTGAGATCATGAACAAAAGTTCAATTAAAAGTTGGACCATGTGTGTTAGATTCTGGGTGTTTTTGAGTTATAATCTGTCCTTCCTGGCGAGATCACTTTACACACTTGTTTGCACAGTTGCACCTGTGGCTTCATGAATATGAATCTGTGAAGAATATTGTCGTGAGCCTCCCAACGTGTGATGATTCATTTTTGTTTTACTACATTAGTCACTCTTTCGTCAACACCCCGGGAAGGTAATATTGCAAATTCTGTGCACGAAGCAATCCTTGCTTGGCGACCATTTCGAACATGTTTCAGTGCAGGGCCACAGGTCAGCTCCCTCTGCAAAGCTTAGTCCACAATTTCGCCCAAATCTGGGGGTTTTTTCCTTTGTTTTTTATGTGTTTTGCATGCAAACTGCAGCAGAAACACATAAAACAAAATTCCTTAGATAGATGTCGATTTCTGTTTTGGTACAGTCAAACGTGAGAACCGACACGACTCTCATCGCAGTCTTCAGTGCACAGTGCTAATTATGTTGTTCATTAAATCTTTATATGTGGAGCGTTTAGTCTTTTTAGCCTGTTGTGACCTTGTTCTTCATGTATTTCTCCAGGGTCGTCATGTCAAGACGGGCCAACTGGCAGCTATCAAAGTCATGGAAGTCACAGAGGTAAACATGCATTACATTTTTCTCTGTTCTCTCCACCTCTACCCCCCCCCCTTTCTTCCTTTCCCTTCTCTTTCTCATCTTTGGTGAGAAAAGTTTATCATTGAATGTAGACCATCCAGTGAAATGAATCTCTGTGAAAATAGTTGTTTAATGTGTTCTGCGCCTCTGAAAAAAGAAAAAGAACTCTGATGATGTCATCAGGGTTATCTAGGATTGGGCTTGAGGCTTAAAATGCATGAATGCAGCCTGCATCACGAACTGGACTTGTGGGGGTTGAAAGAAGCAGCCATTTAGGAAGCAGGGGGTCTAATGAAAGATTGAGTTTTTTCATGGGAAACATAGGATCCAGTGTTTTTGGAGTTTGGCCCATAATAGGGACAAAAAGTCGGGATATCTCAGCCTCTGCTGCATCGATTTTGACCATTCTCTTAATCTGTCCCTTGTGTCTGTGCCCGGACTTTATGGTAGTGCAACACTAAATTGCTGGAGTACTCTTTAAATTGCATTTTTATTTCTGGTATAGATCTGACCTCAGTCTAGATTGATTGTCCTGTATCCTCCCTTTGCAGAAAAACAGAAGCACCCAAAAAGGAAAAATGTGCGCATTATATTTGGTGTCATGGAGGTGCCCGTCTGTGCATTTACCACATGTCGGTTATCTATCCATGTGATGTTGAAGATGGATAATTCAAGCGCACTGGCTGATGTCATTTGGTTTTAAAAGTTGGAACAGTTTGAGAAGTTTCAAGTAGTGAGTCCACTAAAGGATTATCACATAATAGGCAAGACACAAATGAATTTCCAGAACTTGTAAAATCTTTCACAGGACAATAATTATGTTTTTGTGGGCTCTGCTGGCTCAATGCTGCAGTATAATTCAGGCACTTTGCATTTCAATGGGACATTTAGGGTGAAAACAGAACAGGAGAAACTGTTGCCAGCATCCAGAGAGACAAAGAGAGCCATAAAATATCAGATGACAAGAGAGAAGGAATGAGTGTAATTAGTCAGTTGGTTTTAAGGCACCAAGCTCGCAGAAGTGTTTGAGACCTTCCTGTTTAATTCTCCTCCTGTTGAATTGTGTCTTTTTTCTTTTAACTGACGTTATCCCTAAAACATATTTGATGGAGGTATTTCCTTTAAACAATTTCCCTCAGAAGCAAATAAAACAACTGCACAGCGTTTGCAGATATTTGCACTTGTGAGAAGATTTTAAAACCCACTATTGGACCAAATGAGTCATTTTTTTTGCAGTTTGTCTCTCTCCTCTTTCCCAATTCAATTCTCTCTCCGCTCATGCAGGTAATTGAAGCGATGGAACTTCTATGACAGCCTCTCCTTCCTCCCTCCCCAAAGCATAGACACACAACGAGGATCAAACAAAAATCTACTTTAATATACCGCGAGCCAGACAAAATTAAATTACACGAAATGGTCTCGTCTTTCTTACAGTTCTCTGAGTCCCACTAACATTTCTGTTTTGACCCAGAAGTAGTTTTTTTTATTAGATTCCAGGTGAGTTTCCTTGATATTAAAGTTCTCTTCACTTTTGAGTTTTAGAGCCACAGTCTTGGATAGTTTTGGTGATATAAAATATTAATGCAATTCATCACACTGTAAATCAATTTGAGGATGAAAAGATCTCTCTGATGCTGTGTTTTGAATGTCAGTGGTGGGGTTAGCCTTACAGTTATATATCGATTACACCTTTAGCTCTCGGTTTGGGTGTAAAGATGGAGTTGATTTGACTCTGTGTGCTCTGCTTTGTGGCCGAACAGCTGTACAAGTGGACAAACAGGGGAGGTGTGGAGGTTTTATTTTTTGTATTTTATTGCTATTACATATCTTGTGGTTTACAGATGTAGAGCAGAATGGGGTCAGATGTGGGCTAACAATGGCAGGTAGTTGTGAGGCATGCTAGCCATAATGTAGCAAAGCTGAAACGAGTAGCTGATTAATCAACTAATTGATCAACAGAAAATTAATCGGCAACTATTTTCAAAATCGATGAGTCATTTTTAGGCACGCTGTCGGCCTGGCTCCAGGGAACGGATTTCCATGAAATTTTGTACACACATTCGTGGTTCCCAGAGGATGAACCCTACTGACTTTGGTGATCCCCTGACTTTTCTTTAGTGAAATTTGTCTTGATCCTGTGAAGTATCTCAGCATCTACTTGAGTGATTGGGAAATGAAATGTACAGACGTTCATGTTCATGTTGCAATTTTTTTAAACAATAATTCTATTGAATGTTGCCTATATTTCACACATTCAAACAGATCATAATTGATAATAAATGGATTAAACAATGAAAATGTCATGTCATGTTTTTCATAATCATCAGAGGTAAATAAACAACATTTCACATACTTCACATATTTAACAAAGAAATCCAATAAAAACACATCAAATAAGAAGAAAGAAAAAAAAGAAAGTAAACAATTATCTGCAAAATGAATGCCAGTCAAACCTCCCCAGCTGTACTTTGTTTTTAGTGCTAGTTAGTGTACAATAGCACGCTAACACGATAAACCTAAATGATGACCATGGTAAACATTACATCCGCTAAACATGAGCGTGTTGGGCATTGTCATTGTGAGCATGATGTTCAAAGCACTGCTGTGCTGTGTACAGTCTCACAGAGCCTCTAGCAAAGCTGGAGACTCTCAGTTGTTTAAGCCAAAAAAACAACATTGCACTGCTTCTCAATTGGTCGTATTTACTGCTTTTATTTGTTTTGTGTGATAGGAATATTGTCATGGTCATTTTTCACCATTTTCTTTTAGAGACCAAATATGTCATTAATTCATTGGGGGAAAAAATGTAAATAAGAGTTAAGTTAAGTCGTTTTTGTGCAGTTTCTATTGTGTATTACAAACTGAGACAGACTTCATACCACAAATCGGCTTTTTGCAGAACTGGACACACTGGTCTATTTCCTGTTGATGGGTCTTCAAACTCTGCAGTAGGAAATGCTGGGCTGTTATCTCCCCTCTCTCTCTCTCTCACACACACACACACACACACACACACACACACAGACTGCAGACACAGACAGGAGGCTTTGGGCTTCAGATGGAGGTGAAAGTTCAAACTCTGCCTTGTCATTTTCTTCCCTCCTGTCCTGTGGAGATTTAAAGGAGGTCAGTGACTGGGAGAAGCTCTCTGTTGTTTCCTCTTTTCTGATAAACAGCCACATCCAGCTACTCCAGCTTCACACTCCTTCCTCCACCTCTCCTCTTCTTCTCCTCCACCTCTCCTCCACAGTCCAGTGTAAATTTAGGGGTTCAGTGAATTGGAGAAGTCACAAGTCATTTCCGGGATTTATAGTGAGACTCTGTTTCCTCTGCTCTGTCTTTACTGTCCTTGGGTCTCCTAACACTGACCAGCCTTGGTGGTTTGATGAGAAATAGCAGTAGTTGAATTAATGTCCAATAGCCGGGTGGAAGGTCATCTAGAGGTTACACGGCAGTCTGATCAGAGATGCCATCTGTCTGGACGTGTACGTGTTTGTGTTGTATGAAAGGTTTTACAAAGTGCCACCTTTCAACCTTTTGTAGATAAGCCTCAGCCTACAAGCAGGATGACACATGTCATATTTTTGATGTATAGTTAAATGTAATTCTCAATTGAAGTAGCAGGAAGTGAGGATGTTGATCCAGAGTTTATCAACAGACAAACACATCTTCTTTCTACCTTAAACGCCCATCAATCAGTCTGACATTGATGTTTTTCTTCACCCAAATATACTGTACATGGAGTTTGATTTCTACTGTATCTGTTGTTTTGTTTAGGAGGAAGAAGAGGAGATCAAACTGGAGATCAACATGTTGAAGAGTTATTCCCACCATAGAAACATCGCTACTTATTATGGAGCTTTTATTAAGAAAGGTCCTGCTGGACAGGACCACCAACTCTGGGTTTGTAAACTATCAGTCTCTTTCTGCCTAAGTTATTGCTACTGAGCCACAAAGAAAGAAGAAGAAATGACTAATTTCTTATGAAATAGCTTCTACCCTTCTGGCTTTATTCTGAAATGATCATATGTTTCTGTCATATTGTGTGTACTCAGAATCCTTCATGTAATAATTTCAGTTGTTTTGGCTGGTACCTGTGTGCCTGACATCTCTGTATGTGTCCATGTAGTTGGTGATGGAGTACTGTGGTGCCGGCTCTGTGACAGACCTGGTGAAGAAGACCAAGGGGAACTGTCTGAAGGAGGACTGGATAGCTTACATCTGCAGAGAGGTGCTCAGGGTAAGGTTGATGTAAAAACACACACGTACTGTATACTCACCACCACTGATATTGCTGTGATGCTATAGGCTTATGTTATGTGTTTGAACTTCATTATAAAGACGTATCATTTTTGTCCACCCGCTTGGTTTTGTGGAGGGCTCTAAATACTACAATACCCATAAGCCTCAGCCACCATTGCTATGCAGTCTTGTCACAGGTATAAGCAAAGATATTCTATTACAGAGGATGACGCATTACAAGCTGTGCCAATGGTATGAAACGGTATACACATTCTCCTAAGTGGGCGTGGCCACCTCCCCACCGCCTTATCTTGCCTCTCGTTTTATTCGTCTAATAATATTACATTTTTCCCCCCTCCAAAAACAGTTAAATAATAACGATAATAGTGTTATTAAGCAAAGAAACACATGTTTCATTTCAGTTCTAACTTTTAATTCGCCGCCGGTGCAGCACTAGAGAGATAACTCTCGAACAAAGTAAAAAAAGTTTCCAGATTTGTTCGTCTGAAAAATGCGATTTTAGTGTCAGATTGTTCGGAAGATATGTGGCTTCAGAAAAATGGGTCCAATATTTATCACTTCGGTGCATATGGGGGCGAAAGAATCGGTCATAATCTGTAATCTCGTTCACTCCCATTGGAGTGAAAAGACTGCCGCTAGTCTCCTAAATGGGCGGGGTAGAAACCTACGTGACGCTGATACAGGAAATTACTCTTTGAGTTGGGAAGTCTCCTTTCTAAAACGTCTCTGGTGTAAGTCAGAGCAGCAGTAGATTCAAAACGCTTTGTTTTCTGAAGAGGAAACAAAACACTTCACCATAGTTGCCAAATTCATCCAAAACTGACCCAGAATCCCAGATTGAAATGACTTAAACTGCAAAATGTTTTTTCAGTGAAGTTTTTAGCTTCCACTTGACATTAGCAGGGTGCTATACAGTATATTAAGCTCGGAGTGGATGTTTCTTACTGAACTGCTCACTGGAGCCAAGTTTCCATCCAAGTTCCATCCGAATTTCCAGGAAATCTACTGTACGGCTGTTATGTGTATTAGGAGCTGGCTAATCGAGGTAAAAGTTGGCGAAGAAAAGGGCAGAGGAAGATCCTCAGGAACAAAAACAGTGTAGAAAACGTGATGGAAAGATGACATTTCTGCGTGTTTATGTTTTAATGTGAGGAAGGTTACAGTCTCCTCATCGCTCCTCGCAGATCTGACGTTTTCATCTGCCGCTATCTCTCATCTGTCCAGTGGAGCGGAAGCTCTAGTGGACGTTTAAGTCGCATGCTTCATGTATGTCATGATAGCGCCAAGCGTAAAAAGTTTTTTTTGCGATATTTTGACTTTTTTTCCCCCAAAACTACCAGGCACCTAATATTGCTTGTGCAGAAGATGAACCGTTCATACCTGAAATAACCCTGCTCACTGTGCAACTCTATAGAGTAATGTGCGTACATTAAGTAAAGGTGTACCTGCTGTTTTGTGCTGCGTCCTGCGTCCATCCTGAGCGCACTGACACAAATCCCTGTCACTTCATTCCTTAGGCGACCGAGCAGTTGAACCCACAAGCTGCAAATAACTCTCACAAACACACAGACAACATACACAAAGAATCACTGGTGAACTTTGTTTCTGAGGTGTTGTTATGGTCGAGGCCCTTTTTAGTGCTGGGAAAAAACCGAGGTAGTAATTTGCGTGTGGATGCAAAGTAAAGGCTGGATGAGTTGCTGCTGCTGTATAGAAGAAACATGATGCTACTTTTAGCGTTGGACTCTTTGCCAAAACATCAAAGAGAAGAAGGCGAACCGACACTGATGCTTCTTTATGTTCGGGGATCAGTTATCTCCCTCATGACCCCCCTCCCCCGTGACTCCGGGGGAATTGATTTATTTTTTTTTTCATTCATATACTTTAAAGGCCAGTTTAAAACATGTCTGTAAGATGTTATGGTTATCATTACAAGAGATCACAAGGTCCTGAGAAAGATTCCGGGATGTTTGCACTGCTTTTCGGCACAAACACACACATTCACACACACACACACACACACACACACACACACACAAACAGCATATCAACTTATATCAACTCAGTTTCATCATATCGGTCCTTGATGCTGACGTTATCAAAGACGAAATGAAAGTGAGATGATTTTTTAGCCAGTAAAAAAAACACTTGAGAGACAAAGGGCTCTGGACTGTCGCCAGTGTTTTCCCTGCTGCTGTCAGCCAGGCTGTCTCCTCATTGTTTCAACACCCCAGCATGCACACACACACACACAAACACACACAGACACTCAGCATAGCATGGTGAAGTCATTGTCTGAAATAAGACTCACTTCCCCTGTTTATTTAACCTCCTTTGAAGAAGCGAGAGTACATACACACACACAAACACACATTGAAACTGTGCCACTGATTGGTAGCTGGTGCTGCTTGGCCACTCTGCTACCTAAAGCAAGGTTATTTTGAATTGTCTTGGAAGCAGCGCAACAAGCTTGAAATTCTGCTCTTTTCTTCAGCCTTCCTTCAGAATAAACACATAATGCTGCTACTCTTTCACAGGAGTGTGTGCGACTTCATATTTACAGTGATCGTGCTCATCTGACTCTGTGTGTACGTGTGTGTGTGTGTGTGTGTGTGTTTATGTGTGTGTTATGTTTGTCTTCCAGGGTCTTTCCCATCTTCACTCCCATCATGTGATTCACAGAGACATTAAGGGACAAAATGTTTTGCTCACTGAGAACGCCGAAGTCAAACTGGGTATGACACATCGACACATGCACGTGCGGTATCCCTCTCGCATGCGCACACCTCCAGGCAAAGCTGTCGAACAATCGCACAGTCACGCATGCATAAACCACACCGCCACAAGCACGCCTCGTAAAGAAGCAAGAGACTGTGGTCGCTTTGTGAAATTGTCCTACGTTTTTTTTATGTTTCAGTTGACTTCGGAGTGTCGGCACAGCTGGATAAGACGATCGGTCGAAGGAACACCTTCATCGGCACTCCCTATTGGATGGCTCCGGAGGTCATCGCCTGTGACGAGAACCCCGAGGCCACATACGACTACAGGGTACTCAGACAGAAGTAGTTGTGTTTCCGGCCAACTTTAAGCAAATTGTTAGTTAGTGTTGCAAATAATTAAGTTAATTCCCATCAACAAGTCGTCATCTTTTTCGTGAAGGTATAAATATGGCATTCAGTGGTACTGTAGAAGCTAAAAACTAACAACGCAGAGACAGCAGTGCTCTCTCACCCACACGATTCATTCAGTGGCTGTCCTGATCAGGGATCAGATAAACACCACAGCAGCTCGGTGCGTGTGCTGCATGATTGTATGTGTTCTGTGGAGTCTTTAATGAGACTGAGAGGATGACGGCCGATCTTAAGTGTAACTTCAGCTGACGTTATCTCGGGGGACAGACGGCGTATACGCTGCACAGGCCGCTTACTGACGTAGTTACACTTGGGAGGAGTAAAGATTATGCATGGAATTGGATTTCAATCCATCTCAAATGCTTCTCGGATGTGTGTTAATGGGGTCTAAGACTACATCAGCTTATACTCAACATCAAGCGTTTTCATGACTATTCATAACAGAATTTAACCCTTAGTGACAGAAAATCTTTCAAGCGAGCCTAAAAAGTCTTTTGTGATGCGGAGCAAGCTTATTATAATATTTTCACCAAAAGGTTTCCATTCACTCTTCCTGATTATGTACTGCATATCATAGTTTGATTGTATACACTTTACTGGGAGGAATCAAGACAATGACTTTTGAAATCCAGTACATCATTGGAAGGAGTCCACTGATTCTTTGATTCGTTTGTAAAATGCCAGAAGTTTGGCTTAAAGTCTTGGAAATAGTTTCTGTAATTCCTGGATCTGTACTCTCACACAAACCGCTTTACTGTTTGAATATACAGAGGACATCCAAAGTTTACAGGAAATGAATAAAACTCGAGCTAAGCTTTGTGTGTGCACCGGCCTTAACCTTTTCCTGTCTCTCTCGCTCTCAGAGTGACCTCTGGTCTTTAGGCATCACTGCTTTAGAGATGGCTGAAGGAGCCCCTCGTAAGTTGGAAACACACACACACACACAGTATATCGTTTGTTTTTCTGTATGTATATTTCCCCTCCCTTTCACTGTTCCTGTCTCCATCTATTCCTCTTTCTTTATGTCCCCTCCCTTTCCCATCATCCCTCTCTTTGTCTTTCTGTCCTGATCTCTCTCTCTCTCTCTCTCTGTCACTGTCACTGTGACTCTCTCTTTCCCTCTCTGACTCTCCTATCTCTTTTGTTTGCAGCTCTGTGTGACATGCATCCAATGAGAGCGCTGTTTTTGATTCCCCGAAACCCTCCACCCAAACTGAAATCAAAGAAATGGTAAGCCTGTGAACACACTCATAAAACACAACAGGATGCAGAGGGCAGTGTTTAGGTTTTCTCTTCTGAAAACAGGGCCTGTCTTTGTTGTGGGTTTCATGCATCAGACAATCAGACAAGAGATACCCCAACACTCTCTTCTCACAGAGAAACTGAAAGCTCAGAGTCACTGGCATGTTCAGCAGGCAACGAAGTAAAACTACCAAACATACATGTGATACATTTGGCCTTTTATTAAAATGGACAAAAACACCAGACTCATATGTTGTTTCTGCCATATTTCATCTTAATCAGAGTGTTGTTAGTAACCCCTCTCTCTTTCACTCTCCTCCCCTGTCATCCTGTCTCCTTCTCTTCCATATATAATGGATGAGCTCTCAGATTGAACTGGCGGTTGAACTCAAGCTGTCTTTCATTCAGTATTAATGTCATCAGAAACACTAGTTCATAGGACAGCTTTTAATAGCTCCAACAGTCCGGGTTACGCTGCGCCTTCCGGCCCGTTTTACCTCAGGGCCTCCCGAAGGCGGCAAGCAACACCGAAAACGAAGCAGCAACACGTATTCTTTCCCTGTTTTCTTTGAGTTCAGAGCACAGTCAGCACACCTCTCGAATTCTAGGAGCGTTTCCGTCCGCAGATATTTTTGACAGGATTGTCCTCTGTAATACTCCAACAAGTGATTACTGGTGTGCATACTCTAGGTGAGTTTAAACAAAGATTTAAGCTTTAGGTGGCATGTTATAGAGGCTGTCATTGATTTAAACATGTCTGACTAATGAACCTGTTGGTTTTTATATTGGTCTGTTACATTTCATTGTATTTCTTTTCATGTGATTTTGACTGCATAGTGATTTACAGGTTATCTTAGTTTGCTTCACATTTTTGTGTTCTGACTTTATACACTGTTATATGCGTTTGGATTGCAACTCTTTTGTTGTTTTTAATTATCCTCTTTATCCTCGTTTTGCAAAAGTTCCATTAATAAAGAGACAATTTAACTGAAAGAGATCAATCTTGTTAAATAAGTATTTAAGCGTTTATGTTAAAAACAAAGTAGAATTGAATTAACAATGCATGAAATATGCATTGCTCTTGACTTCAGTCAATAAAATTGCCTCAACCTGTTTAACTGATGTAGTGCAGGTAATGGTTTGTGGGTTACATGTGAGTCAAATTGCTACTCAGTTATGCCACTTCCCATTTGTCAACTCCAGTTTATTTATAGACTGCTTTTAGCAGGCCAGTTTACCACAGAGTGCTTTACTAACCCTAACCCCTAACCCTAACCCTAACCCTCTTGTAGTGAATGAATTTCGCTTTAAGGACTGAGAATCACGTTGACATTAATGTTCCAATAACTGAGCAGGACTGTGTTATGTAAAAGCTAAATGGGGGCTTGTGATCAAACCTGAAAAAAAGCTCAAAATGTAAAGAGCATTCAATATTCCATTGAACAGAACTGTTTTCAGGCTAGCGTTTTTTCTTCTTCACAGGTCGAAGCGTTTCTTGTCGTTTGCTGATAGTTGTCTAGTCAAGAACCATCTGCACCGACCCACCACTGACGCCCTGCTGAGGCACGCTTTCATCCGAGATCTGGCTAATGAGAGACAAGTCCGCATCATGCTCAAAGATCACCTGGATCGAACCAGGAAGAAAAGGGAGAAAGGTGAGGAGAAATGGATGCAATAGATGTGCCAGCAACAGATGTGTGGAGGGCTAAAGAAAACGTGGCAGAGATAGATGGAAGGATGACTAGATGGACTCAAAGGCACAGTAGACGGATGAAAGCTCTGAAGAATAATGCAGTGTGTTATTATAGTTGCTGTTTTAGTTTTATTAGAACCAAACGCTGAACCGGGACCTGATTTGTTTCTCAGGTATTTCCTGAACTCTTTTATTCAAACTTCACAGCAGCAAAACTGACTCACTGGAATCAGTAATAGCTTAGTTCTTTTACTGACAGCTAAATTATTCTCCTTATGTAGGGTAGCTTGCAGTGATGATGATGATGATGATGCTAGTGAATTTCATCCTGCTATTATTGGCTACTTCTTGCCATGCGGGGTAAGAAGGTAACTCTGTGTAAGGAGAGACTCGAGCATGGTTTTCATTTGAACAAAAGTCATTAACACATATAAGCAGACGTTCACCAAAGTGGACACGTTTTCAAATAAAGACTTCTTTTTTTTTTTATAAAGACACAAAAACCCACAGGACACACCGTTTGACTCTATGAAACACGGAGACAGTGCAGGAAACCTGTCCTGATGTGACACCCAGCTCTTCTAGATTGAGGTCATCATGTCTGTCCCACATTGTTAGAATTACTTAGGTGTCTGAGGGGTGAGACAGGGACAGTCAAGGAATTTGATACATTCTTTGGATAACTAACGGAAAAGTAATGAGAAAGTTTTACAGACAGGCCACTTTCAGAGCAGATTTTCCATTATGTTTCACAAATTCACTACATTCGGCAGGTTTCAGGCCACTTGTAGTGGAATGAGAACGACCAACACACTTTAGCTGAGAGAGTGCACCAGCTGCACTGATGGCACAGCAGCTGCTTTGCTCAGGCTGTCAAAAACACTGCATTTCCTCTTATTTATAGCATGCTGTGTATGGAAATGTTTCATTAGGTTGCCAGTGTTACCCACAATTTACAGTTCTTCTGGATATATTACACTTTGCTGTATCTTTATTTATTTTGCTGAAGTAAACCCATACTTTATAACACCTAAACCTGTCCACTGCTACTGCAATGCACTGAAACCACTGTTGAAACCACTATTAATATATGCACATGATCACACCTCCAAAATACAGTTCAAACACTACTACTGGTTGGGCAAAAGTTTTCCCCAGCCGATAAAGCTTTTGAATTTGAGTTTGAACTCTACCAGTTATGCCAGATATTTAAATTGACTTGAATACGAAGAGAAGTGAGGAAGGGCGACAGTGAGACGGCCAGACAAAATGAACAAAAGAGCGAAAGAGGGAGAATGTTGGGTCGGGCCAAAAGGCTGTGCACGGCTGACCTTTCCTTTCCTTTTCTACAGGAGTCAGTCGGGACAATGTTTTACACAACAGACAGACACAGAAACGGAGAGGGAGGAAGAAGAGAGAAAGAGGGAGGGATGTAGAGACAAAGAAACAAGAGACATATTTGGAATATGGGTTGCATGTGCTGAATACGCGATGGCAGTCTGTGAGAAAAAGAGGTTCGGGGAGGGGAAGAGAAGACAAAGATATTTATGACTTTGCTCTTCTTTTGTTTTCACGTGGATATTCAAGCAGTGGAAGAAACCCATGTATTGTCCATTAGCTTTATTCATCTTCATTTGGGAAACTGAAAGACAGGCAGGGAGGCGGGGGGGCGAGAGACAGAAAGAGACAGCGGTAACAACAGAGAGAGAGAGAGAGAGAGAGAGACACACACACACAGAAACAGAGCAAAGAGAGAGAAGCTGAGAGGGGAAGGAAGGAGGAAACAGAATGGCCATCTGGTTCTAATCTTCTGTTAGCTTATAAAAACACACTAATGACTGGTAGACTTTCTGCATGCTGCACGTGCTGTGTGTGCGTGTGTGTTCATGTAATGTGTTAAAGACCAGATTTGTGTGTGATTTTTGGTGTGTGTGTGTGTGTGTGTGTGTGTGTGCCCCAATGCCCCTCCAGAGTAATGAAATGCTGGTAGTCTAAGTGCGTGTGGAGAAAAAGTCACTGCTGCACAATAAAAAAAGAAAAATCAATGCTCCGGACATGATGCAAAAAGGATGTGTCATTTTCAGCATACCCAAGAGTGTCGTTTGGACAAAGATGGTCTATGTTTTGGAAGATGAGTCACTCAAAAAAAAAAAAAAAAGAAAAAACGCCCCCTTCTCGGTCAGTAAAAGTAGGCATTAACCCTCAAATTGCTCTTCTCCCCTGCAGCTTTAATTCAATTTAATTTAATTAATTTAATTAATGTAATTAAATTTAATGAAATTAAAGACCCGTGAGCCAAAACTTTCAAACATGACATCACAGCAACAGAGCAGAGATTCCCTCCGTCCATTGCAGAAGTAGAAATTTGTCTGTCGTCCTCCTCTTTTCTGTTTTGAACAAACACACCTGTGTTGCGTGACCTTCCAGCGTGTTAATGGCGACATATGGCGCGTCAAGGAAATGTTCAAGCTAGCCGAGCCACTCTCACACCATATGTCGGCCAAATGTTGTTATGCTAAGCTGGCTGGCCCGTCTTCCTGGCCTTTGGACAACAAGCCCTGCTGGAACAGTGTTGGGCTGTGCAGTGATTTTTGGTGTGGTGGTCCTGAGACTCAGAAAGACAATTTTCCAATCCACAATTCAAACTCCTAGAAACATTTAAAAACAGTTGTACCAAGATGATACTTCCATAACATCGATGTGTGTGAGCAGTCAGCCAGCTTTTCCCATGTGTTCTGGGTCCAGTGGAGGGAGGTGCATGAAAAAAGTCTTTTGGTGAATGCACTGGGTCAGGATTGAGATGATTCAGCATTGCAGTTCTAAAGCCATGGTATAACAACTCTGTCCCACATGTCTCCCACTAAAAGAGACTCTCATTTACTTTCTTGTTGCCCAACTTTTGCCCACACTATACTTTTGTGTGGCTTTGATAATGACAAAATTGCTGCTGGCAGTAGACGATGAAGGAGCGAGACGGCAGGCATGGAGGAATTTTTAATGAAAGAGACAAAGTGCTGCGCGCCAGAGAAGAATACCCACACCAGTGCAAACACATCAGAAGCCTCCACTCCAAGCACCGCCCATTACCATACCTCATTTCTGACTAACACTGAATGCATCATTTTACATGTGGAGAAACTGCGAGGTTCACACACCAGAGTGAAGTGGGACACATTCCACAAGTGCTCTGCAGCTGGTGGATGTATGCTGCCGCTCACATATTTAGATCCACCGTGATGTAGTTAGGGCTTCATTATCAATTCATCCTTGGATTATTTTCACAATGAATCGATTAATCAAGCAGTCTGTAAAACATTAGAAAATAGTGAAAAGCGCCTGTCATTACTTCCCAGAGTCCAATGTAGACGTAATGTCGTCTAATGTCTTGTTTTGTCTGACCAATCCAAACCCCGAAGATGTATGTCTTTTCCTTCTAGCTCATTAAAAATTCCAGAATCTCTGGATATGAAAATTTAGTTCATTTCTAACGTTTTCCTGCTGGACACAAGATGTCTCCTACTTCACTGGAAAGTCCATTTTCACTGTAAGTGCACTGGTGGCTTCAGGTTTCTACATCACTCTTGTATAAGTTGCAAATTGGACCAGGATTGGCTTCCAAACTACTTGAGATGCCCCTTAAAATCAGATTTTCAACAAGCCCGAGAACGAGAAACTCTCCACTCAGCAGATGAATGTGAAAACACCCTTCTAGCATGAAACTCTGCACGTGTGTCATTCTGTAAAGTGAAGCTCAAACATCCAACTACAACAAGAAGAGAAACATATTTTTGAGTGAAGGGGGACTTAAATGAGTGCTATTCTTTCTTTCTCTCAGAGGGTCCAGAGTACGAGTACAGTGGCAGTGAAGAAGAGGAGGACGAGGTGACCGAGGAGGAAGGAGAACCCAGGTAAAAGCCTTTTTGCACTAGGCGTGAATGTTGTGAGAGAAATTGATCTCAGGGTGTGTAATTCAGAACCACAGCAGTTGCTGCAGACGTCCATATGCAGGAAGGATACAGCATCACATATACGCAGCTAATGATTCCAGGTGGATACGCTAACATCGCCTAAATGAGTTTTGAAAAATGTATCATCACTATCATTATCAGCGCTTATCGGGAGATTAACACTCATGTCATTATTGGCTCTCAAGTGCTCCTCACGTACACTGCTAATGAATCACTGCAGGGCATGCATGTGTCGGTATGTCCGAGGACAGATGCACTAGCCTCTCTGTTGCCGTCCCTGGACGTCAAACGGCAGATGGCACTAGGACCTGAGCACTTTCTCCTAGGATGAGCTTCGAGTGTGTGTGTGTAAATGTGTGTATATGTGTCCATGACCATCTCATTGGTGAATTAACAGCTAACAGTTTTAGCATGTTTCTCTTCATCCTCAAGTGTACGTCATTGCATAACAGTCGCTGTTAGCATCATGCTTTCCTCTCTTTCAGCTCCATAGTGAACGTTCCCGGCGAGTGGACGTTAAGACGGGAGTTTCTTCGTTTACAGACAGAGGATCGTGAAGGGGGCAGAGAGGGAGGCCATGGAGGAGGTGGGGGCCAACAAAGGCAACAGGTAGGTTTCCAGTTCACCTGCAGCCTTTCACACATTCATCCATGTTGTGGTCATGAACACAGTAAATTACAATGATGCCATCAGTACTCGCTTACTACAAAATGTAGTACATGGAATTTGGTCCAGTGTGTGTAATCACTGTGTCTGCGTTAGTAGGCCGTCCTACCCTGGGTCAAAGTCAAACATGATTCAGTTTTGGTTTTAATGCCACATATTTAACCTTTCCATCAGGGACTTCAGTGTGAAAAGCTTACCGTGTCATTTTCCTCATTTTATTCTAACTCCGATCATGTGATCATTTCTGTCTAGGCATTACAGCAGCACCGGCAGCAGCTGGCGGAGCAGGAGCGATACAAGCAGCAGTTACTGGCTGACAGACAGAAGAGGATCCAGCAGCAACATGAGCAACGGCAGAAGTTAGAGGATGTGAGTACGGCTTGTGCACTTTTTTTTTTTTTCCTTTATTCCTTTCATTTCAGAGGAAGAGAAAATCAGTTGAAATCCGCCAGCTTTTATCAACTTCACAAGAAGCACTTCAGTGTCACCTTCCACCTGCTGAGTCACATCCTCACTCCGCCCACCCCAACTGCTCTCACAGAGGCTTCGACCTCTGTGATCCCACAATAACCTGCAACTGTGTTGATGATCTAAGACCTGTAGTTTTATTGCAGGTTGTGCTTCTTAAGAATGTCAGCCCAATGCCTGTAAATAGAAAATTCATATATTGCTACCAAGTAAACAAAAAGTTCATGTTAATGTAGATGTTGTCGGCTCTGCTGTTAACGGCACTTTGCTTGCTGTTTCCAGCAGCAGAGGCGGCAGCTGTCAGACTGCGCCTTTCAGTGGGCGGAGCTTCAGGAGGTCTTGCTTGGGGAGGAGTCTGATCTCCATGACAACAGAATCTTTCTGGATGAGAGAAACAGGAGGAGCGACAGGAGACAGGTAAAGATGAACTTCTGTCCTCGTCACAAGAAGTGTAACGATCGTCACCTTGTTGGTCTGTGCTTGTTTTTTAATATTATGGTAGGTGCTCGTTTTTCTCCTGAGTACCGTTCGTGGCTCAACCTGCCCTCCAGAGATTTCTTTTTTTTTTTTTACAATGTACTTGGGCATTAAGAGAAGCTGAGAAATGTGCATATACTTTAAGCCAGAACAACGGCTGGGCTGTAGGAATGGTGCTTCTGATTGGCCCGTCAGTCAATCTCAGTCCCACACTTTGCAAAACCTCGACAACTATTGGATGGGATGTCATGAAATGGATTTCTGGTGCTCTGAGGACAAATACTTCGGTCGGTGATCCCTGACATTTTGTCTAGTACCATCAGTACGTCATAATCTCCAGGAATATGCTTGAATTTGAATACATTCCCTAAAAGGGCGACCATCAGAATGGAAATATTTGGTTTAATAATTGATTTTGATGAGAGCAGTAAGAGTGAACCAAGACACTAAAGTTGCTGTCAAAATAGTAATTTCAAAATATGTGTAAGTGCAGCTTTAAGATGTTAAGTTACTTCTTTCTGATATTTCTCCACTGGAGATCGTGTTCTATGTCCTTAACCTTTGCTCCTTAAACGCCTTATAAAAGCTGACATGAGAATTAAAGCAGTATGTTAAGTGTGAATGACATGTATGAATGTATGAACGTGTTATAATCTGACCTTTGTGCCACAGCTCTCCTGGCCTGTCACACCTTGGATACAATTGAATCAAACAGTCTCAGGTCTACATTGTTAGGGACGTGTAGTCTGTCAGTATTTACCAAAAACCCAAAGTTACCTGTCAAAAGGAATACCTTGTGGCAGGTGAGTGTGTGGAACGCTTGGGCTGTGTGTCCCGTGTATGTGTGTTGGGCTCCATGAATGTTTGATGCTGCAGCAAGTTAACACATGAACTTGTTTTGCTCAGAAAATCTGTGAGCTCGAGGTGCGTTTGATGCTCGCTGCGCTGATGTAGCGGGTTGCACCCGTCAGCCTCTGTCGCCCCGGTGATAAAAACATTCTCTCCTCGACACGGCGGCCCCAGAAGAGAGTATTTTAAGGGCAGATCTGTACATTTTATAATCATGAACTGTAGAAAGAAAAACTTTATGAGATGGAAAGTGACCTTTTGGACACATTTCCATCAACTTTAATCTCATCATAATACAAGAAACAGGAGCCTTCTTCTCATTTTTTTAGACGTTTCACATCAAACAGGGCTGGCAGTATGCAGGTGCTGATTGAATCAAATGTTGAGGAGTTACATTTATATGAAAGAGGGGGTCCATATATATATATATATATATATATATATATATATATATATATATATATATATATAGAAATCATCATGTCAGAGCACTTTTTTTGTTTTGCTTCTGATCTGCAGTTTCCTGTTTGAAGAGCTTCAATGAAGTTGCTATAAAAAGATATTTTACCTTGTTAAAACTTAATTTATAACATCATACAGATCTGTGGGAAATGAAAAATCTCTCTTTGAGGAAGTGTTACAGAGCAAAAGTGCACCCATGACGCTGTGTGTGTGTGTGTGTGTGTGTGTGTGTGTGTGTGTGTGTGTGTGTGTGTGTGTCTGTCTTTGCCATGTTTTAAACAAAGACACATACTGTAGCTCTTTCTACTATTTCAGATCCATTTTTGAGTCATTAATTTTAACACGCGCTTAATGAATCTATCCCACACACCAGTGAGTTTCAATAGGTGTATATTAACACCAAGGAGCAGCTTAGCGACTGTGGTTTCTCCATGTAGATGACGCTGTATTTCAATGCTATTAATATCTGTCTCGTTTTATTATATGTCTATTTGGTCTGCTTGTGTGTGTGGCAGAGAGCTATCTGCACGTGTTAGAATCTGATTACACAGATTGCCTCGAAGTCATTAAGTTCAGCATGCTTAATGGATCTATCTGATGCTTCGTTAAGTTTTAATGCATGTGCATTGAATTATGTGGCAGGTCCAGCGAGTGTGTGTGATGTGATGTCTTGTATTTTGTCAGATGAAGAACTTGCCTTGGTGCAGCGCTTCCAGTCATTTCACACTTTGATTGATTTGGCCGCATCACATAATTATATATTGTATTTCGGTGGCGCGTCGGTGGCTTGTAGATTAGAGAAGCCACAGTAGCCATGTGCAGGGTTTGAGTCGCCACACTGCTCGAGGAAAGCGAATGAACAAGGGAGCAATTATACAACTGTTGGGGGGGAAAAGAACCCTCCCTTATCTGCTTTGTTATCGCTTGACAAAGTGGGCAGTGTGATTTGCCTTTAACAACCTGTCACCTCAGTGCATGCTGGGAGACGCTCCTGCCCCCTGCGACCCTGAACAAGATACGTGGGTATAGAAAATTGATGGTTGGTAATGTGACTCACTAGAGCTGCTATCAGTCACAGCACTGTAACTACTGTTAACCGACAACTGCGCAGCAGGTGCATGTTTCTATCGTTACTGTTAGCTTCAGTACAGTGTTACAGTTGTACTCATACAACTACCCAACATCCCATTCTCTGCTTCTTCGTTATTATAAAATGAAGACTCAGGTGACCCCTTTTCCTCCATGAGGTTGACGTTTTATTTTTTTTTTGTTAAATGTCTCGCCTTCTATTTGATGGATACCCCTGAAATTTGGTACAGATATTCATTGTTCCCAGAAGATGTACCCTACTGACTCTGATGATCCCCTAACATTTCCTCTAGTGTTACCATGGTTGTCATTGTTGGTTTGGAGTGTAAAGTCTCATACAATTGCCATGAAGTTAGGTACAGATAATAGCTTTGTTTGTGGGGATCATTATTAATAACAACAAATAAGCGGTCAACAACAGTTCTCTTAAAATACATGCATTGCTCCAAACATTGAAGGAAACATGACTTTTTTGCAAATCACACCTGCAGCACAGATGGACCACCAACTCTCTACCTTCGTGCAAAGGGGGGTTTGTGATATGTTTGATCACCGGTGCATGTTTGTTGGTTTCGTGCTAGCTCATCTGAAATACGTAGATGGTCTCACTGTGCAACACTTACATGAGGTGGCTGATGCCACTGTCATTGTCGTTCTCGTTTGTACTAGTTACTAGATACTGCCTTGGATTATGGCTGAAAGGGCACTTTAGTTTGTTATCAAATGTACAAACTTGTACAAACAAAAGTTCTGTCATCCAGTTAAGCTGCCGTTTCAGCTTAAGGTCTGTTGAACGTGACCCTTCGGATCCAGAGCCGAACAAACACAGTCTAAGGGCAACGGAGCTACCACTGCAAATGTTTAAAATTTATTAGATTTAATTAAACATCGTCAATGTAAAAATATCAAGTTTGGACAATTTGGACGTACGAGGATTTTCCAGGAGAAATTCAAAAAGAGGTCATAATGAAATATTCAGAGTTGAGGGCGTTGGCTAAAAGCTCCATGCCATCTTGCACACTCTGAATATTTTAGTTCCCACCTCTCTGCTCAAGACCTTAGTATACCCAAATTAAAGTCAGCCTGTGTGTGTGTGTGTGTGTGTGTGTGTGTGTGTGGTGTCAGTGTATTGCTATTCTCGTGAGGACTGTACAAGAATACAATGATAAGGAATTAGAGGACTTTAGAGGCTGAATGAAGATGAAATGTAGTTGTTAGGGTTAAACAAAAAGTAATCATAGTCATGAAACATACTGCCAGATATCTTAATACATCTGTTTGTGTGTGTGTGTGTGTGTGTGTGTGTGTGTGTGTGTGTGTGTGTGCGCGTGTGCGTGTGTGGTGTGCATGTATGTGTGTGTGTGTCTTCAACAGGACCAGGCAGGCAGACAGCGGAGTGCCGATGTGTCAGTAAGGCCTCTGGGCTCCACAGCAGAGCAGGTAACAAACCTTCACTCTATATTTCTTTTACGTGCTTGTCATCCAGTCCTCAATTTTTCATACGAGTGGAATTTCTCTTGAAATATTCTGAACGCGGTCTGATTCTTAATGCTGTTGGCGGTTTTGGTCCGTGACGACACATTGTGTGGGAGCTTTCGCGATGTGTTAGGTGGGTTTGTGTGTGTGCCAACTGCTAACCTTTGAGGAGGACTTTTTCTCTGTCTGTCCGTCTGCGTTTCTCTCTGTGATTGTCTCCTCTTTTATTTGTTTCTTTCTTTCTCTTCTTCATGTCTTCCAGCGGTTGTGTTTTCATAATTCCCCATTCACGCTTGTGATGGAAACAATATTATATATGGTCGCATTCTCAGTTGTGAGAATGTGCTGCTTTTCTTATGAGTTGGACATTTTATTATTGAATTATTATTATTTTATTTTGTTATGTATTTTATTATTATTCTCTGACATTTTATAGATCAAACGATGAATCGATTCATTGTAGAAAATAACCGGTAGCTTTATTGATAAAGAAAATAATCGTTGGTTGCTGCCCTAAAAAGGTGTGGTGACTTCTGAAGTACGAGAATATTATTTTGGAATGCTGAAGAGAGAATTCGCTTTGATCCAAAGACTCAAACCCAAGAGGAATTGCTTGTGTAAGACAAAGACAGACAGACAGAGAAGAGACTAGTTTACTGGTGTTGTCTGTGTCAGTGACCTCTAATAAGATGAAAGAAATTGAGTAGATGAAGAGAAAAGGACTCTACAATAGAGTAGGGAAGAGAACAAAAAGGGAAAAGCTAAACAAGTTGTCTCTGAGTGTCTTGATACTGAATATGTGTTCAAATGAAAGATGGGTTCATGCTCTGGATGCCCGACACCCCTGGTGGTTCTGGGGAAGTTCATCATTTTGAAGTCCTCCATAAAGGATTGGAGGTTTTAATTCTGTACTTGCCTGGGACTCCAGTAAGGATCCAGAGAGGCAACAGTGACATACACTGAACTGCACCAGTAGTGTCAGATCTTGACAAGCTTTTAAGCCAATGTTTATCACAGCATGCCATCACTTTTGTTTTAAAGCCTTCCCTCTCTCCCCCTCTCCTTCTGTCTCTGCTGATCCCAGCACGCCTTCTCTCTCTCTCTCCTTCCCTCACACGTTTCCCCTCTTCATCCCTCCCTCCGCGGTTCACAGCGTGCGACCCCTTTCATTTCTAGCATCTCTCTTCCCACTTGTCTCTCAGTTTTTCCTTCCAAAATGTTACTATCTAATCTCAGTAGGGGTTTCAGATGTACAAATTCACCCAAGATTTCTCTTTTCGTTTTTCACTGTCACTTCTCTATTTCTCAAACACTCGCTCTTCTTCTCAGGCGGTCCTCCCCGAGTCCCTCACCTACCTGTTCTTGCTTTCGGTCTCACCTGTCTTCTGTCATGTTTGTTATGATTCTGACGTAAAATGAGACCTTGATTTTTTTACTCCATAGCCTGTAGACACATACAATTAAAGAGATGGAGAAGGGTTAGGTGTTGGGACATTTTCATAGCTCCGGCCCCCTGCGACCACACACGGATGGATACTTGAATGTATTTTGTGTAACTGTCACAATCACAAACACACTGTCGGGAATTTATTTTAAGATTATTTGGCTGTAGAATTTCCATCTCTAATATGCAATAATTCTAGTCAAATACTGTAACTTTACATAGATGTTGCATCTTCTTTGGTGGGTTTTGTTGCCATTTAGCATGTATGTCTCATTTTATAGGCTACTCCCCCACCTGATTGGCTGGTAGTTTGAACCTGGGTCAGTTTGGCTCAGCAGAAAAAGACAAAGACAACAAATCTTAACTGCTAATATAGATACATTAAACAGCTTTATTACAGGACACTGTAAACAAACGTTATAGAATCAGATGGACTCATTTGATTCCATATTATTTATCCCTCTTTTTGTCACCATCTCTCACTCATTCTTACTCAATATTTTCATTCAAGTCACCATTCTTTAGCAGTAATTTGGATGGTAAATTGCAGATAACTGCCATGGAGTGTTTTGTAATATTGTTGTGAAAATAGGCCTTGTTCCCAGGGACCAAGAACGCTGATGTGTTACCATGGCTGCAATACTGATGTTAGTTGAACAGGGTTAGTTAGGTATGCTGAGGATTAGGACTGGGTGTCATTCTCATTCTCAAGAAACAGCATTCACTCTCATCTCATCTAGTCGGCATGTGACCCTGAAAGCACCTTTAAGGGTTACTATGTGTGTGCGTGAGTGTGTGTGCTTCCTGGATGTCTGCAGACATATAGTGCAAGCTTTTATGTTTATTTTTATGCTAGCCTCAGCGCAAATCAAACCTAAACTGCTACTTTTTTACTTTATATTCATCTTCGCCGGTCTGTTTAGACAAACCTTGAGCTCAGTCTAGGTGCTGATCTAATAAACTTCAGCTAATTTTATGACTAATGTAACACAAGTGCAACCTCTACGAAACAATCTGTCATCCTTGTTTTTATTCATCCTCCTGGCATTATAATATGGCTACTGGTTGTGTTTAAAAAAAGAGGTTTTAAGACAGCCATAACCCTAAGACAATCAGGGTTGTGAGATGTAGACAACAGTAGTGGTTCTTTATTTGTGCTTTTATTGCATTTCCTCTGGAGAAAGTTGTGCTTGCAAATCAGATTCTCAAGCCAGAGAACCAGCTGCTGTCATGTGTCCAAGCTTCAATGCCAGCGCTGGACTGAATGCTGCTTTATGAATGTTTTCACATGTTGGTCTATGTTTTACACCAAAGAAGGGACTTGAATGCCTCTTTGAATGTGCGTCACAGCAAGCTTGACGATCCAGTTTATGCTTTATGAGTTCTTCATGCAACAGCCGTGGCTTGTCTTGTCAGTTTCTACAGAGCCTGGGAGTATCCATTTAGCACACTAGCATGTGCACGTGCACAACTTTGCCTTAATTTTTCATTGAAAATAGTGTGTGTACAAGTAATAATTTAATATGACGAAGGTGTCACACATGAACTTATATATCAAACCTCCAGTCTGCATATTCACCACACGACAGCCTCGACTCTCTGGAAGCTGAGATGCCATAATAACCTTGTGATTTGCATCTGAAGTCATTTTTCCCTCTGATGTAAAATTTGATTAGCGAATATTAGACCACTCTGCCGTATCAAAATCACAACCCAAGCAAGATATTTGAGAATCTTGTCATTCAACACAAAATATGCAGAATTGAATTTGATCGAATTAAGAAGATTCAGCTAATCCTGGCAAGAGGGGTGGAAAATGACACTCATGTTTTATAGTTTATAACGTGTCGTCGTGTTCGCATAAAACTAGCCAATAAGATTGAGGATGCAAATTCAAAGAGGAGCTTCTGAGACTGAGAGACCTTGTGTGAAAGCAGTTTGCATCATATGCCCCAGAAGCTGTAGAAAAACCTGTAAAAAGACTAATGACACCTCTCTGGATTAATACAGGTATTAGTGGCCTATTTTCTTGACTTTGCAAAGACAGGTCTCGAGGTTCCCTCTCAAATAGGTCTCATAGCATACAGTATGCATGTATCTTATTATATATAGACACTCCCAGGCTCCGTCAGTTTCTATGTATGCTTTTCATGTTTGCTACATAGAGAGTCGTGGCTCCAAACCAGCTGCTTCAGCACAAGGCCCAGCTCTCCCAGCCTCAGCTACAGCCGCAAGCCAAGCCCCAGCCTCTGGCTCAGCATCAGCAGCCGTCAGCGGGCAGGAGATCCCACCGCACCCTGCCCAAGGACCAAACCCAGCTCCTGTCGCTGCAGCACGACCACAGGCACAGGGAGAGAGAGAGGCAGAGGCAGAGAGAAAAGCCTGTGGCAGCTGTCCAGAAGCTAACGGCTAATAGTGGGAACACAGCTGCTGCTGCTGCTGCCGTTGCTGCCGCTGTTGCTGCTTCCTCGCCCAGCCGCCCCGCAGACAGCCAGCGCTCAGCGGTAAAACCCTGCCTTCCTCAGCTGTGTAGCACCCTTTATCACCTCTACATCCCACATCTGTCAGTCTGTCTCCCTGCCCCTCTTGCACCTTCCTCACTTTTATTGAGTTTAGTGTTTTTTTTTCTTTGTCATATTTGTTGTGTTTAGTCCCTCCTCCCAATCCTTTTCCCTACTTTTGGTCACTTAATCCCAATCACTCAATTGAACAGACCTCTTTTATCTTAAGGTCACAAAGGTCTGGAGAAAGTAAGCCGAATGTTAGTTAGAATATGGTAACAGTATGTAGAAAACATTTACCTGACTAACAACGCAGGGTTCCTATTTTTAGCATAGTAGCTAAACCACACAGGGAACTTGAACAGGAAACAGACCAAAGGTGCCATTTTGGTAAGAAAGCGTTTTCAAACAGCCAACAGTCAAAAGGCTGACTATGGTTTTCAAAAATCATGTTTTTATTATGTATTTATTTATTTATTACCGGACTTGCTCCAAAACCATGGTGAGTTCCTTTTTCGCGTCTTTCATATCCCCTGTAAAGTGTCCTAAAAGTTAAATCTTTTTATGCTGAGGATGTTCAGCAGCCAAGCTACAGTACATATGGAATTGGGAACTTCTAAGAAAAACACTGAGCTGTAATGTTTGCTTTTGTGACACCGACTGATAAGTGGCACTCTTCTCATGTCTGGGCCAGTATGTATAAAACGTCTACGAAATAGTCTTAAGAACGCCTCTAAACTAAAAAAGACTGTAGTTTAAAGTAGTTGAAAGTCATTTTTAACACCGTTTTTAAGTGTGATTCTTTAGTGCTGACTCCAAAGTGTTCCCACCCATCAGTTATTGCATCCAGCATTATACATGCCTCAATGTATCGCAGCATGCAAGAGGAACGCTTATATAGAACATTTTTAAAACTTTAAAAGTTTGTCAGCAGGTTTATATATATTTAGAATCAGTATAATTTGTCGCGTCTGTGTTTGTTAGTTATCCATCACCAGAATGGATGTATTTCACAGCTCAGCTAATATAATAATATATGCTCTTTTTATGATTGAGATAGATGTGTTTAATGGGAACATCACATAAACATGTGAGCATTGTATTCATGCTGAATCCATCATGATCTCATGTTGCATAGGTAGTGTGTGTGTTGGTATCAGTTATACATCAGTTTATATGTAAAGTGCATAAATGTGTATATGTGTAGTACAGTGGGGCAACTAATGTATGTGGGGGGAAAGGAATTGTTGATCTCAGACTGATTAAACGGAGGACTGAGTCAATCTTTATATGATTTCACACACACACACACACACACACACACACACACACGTCTTACACATGTTTTATGTTTTAGATGGACTTCCAAGATTCAAACCTAGCCAGGCTGCTTTTGGCTGCTGGTCTGCCCAGCCAGATGCACTCCAGGCTGGGCTCTGGGAGCAGCTCTAGTCCCTGTACTCCAGCCATGCAGAGAGCTCACCTCAACCAGGTATACACAATTATACCACGTCACACACGCCCACGTTTTCCTTTGAATGGGTTGTATCCTGCTCTCTTCTTCTCTGCACTATTTGATATTCCTTATATTTTAAGCACTGTCTCCATATAGTCTATTTTATTTGTTTCTTTTCCCTGCGTTGCTAATGTGTGTGAGGATGTTTTTCTTCTGCACATTTTCATTTTGAGTGTGAATGTGCAAATGTAATTTACAGTCCTAAATGAACCTTTTTATTTCCCAGAATGCCAATCTGCGCTCTAGTCGAGACGCCTCTCACAGCAGTTCCATGTCAGATATGGCCATCTCCCCTTTGTCCCCATTTTGCCCCCTGTCCCCAACTGATGATGTCTTCTGGGACTCCGTCACAACGCCACCAAAGGTGAGCAACAACCGTCCTGTTCGCTGCTGGATGAAACATTACAGGCCAGCAGGTTAGAGGACTTGCATAAATGAGGGAAAAAATTTATGTTTATTTTGTTTTCCTGGCTGCCATCGAAAGAGGAAGTTGTCGTTATTGTCGTGCCAGGCGCAGGATGTAGCCTGCATCACATGAGTTTTGGCGTAATGTGTTTGTGTATGCTAAGCATCCTGTATTCTGGTCATACCAAGCTAAGGAAGTGGTGCACACAGCACGAGGTTGGCACACTGTAGGTGTGTGTGGATGTGTCTTGGAGAAAGTGTGTGTGTTGTGCTTTACCTCAAGGCTTGTTATGAAGTGCCCCTAACTAAAAACATCTCTGTGATGAACACAGTGGACTCACTCAAAAACACGTGATTCACTCATCACTGCACCCCCGCTCGGTGTTTTACCAACAGAATATGCTGTTAGGTGTATTTACTAACAGAACACCATATGGAGTTAATAGAACAACTAATAACTACTACAGAGAGAGGAGGGGAGCCCAATAAAGCTGTCTGTTTGCTGTGTTATGTTGTTGAAGTAACAGGAGGCCATATGGAGTCTGTAGAGCAGTTAATAACTCACTGCTCTCTCCTGTGATTGCAGTGTGGTGACTGCTTTGAAACACTGGGGCGGCTTTCAACTGTTCACTTTTGGGGACCTACACCACAACAGAGTGTGACAGTAACGTGCTTCATGTGTGTGTGTGCCGCAATAGTAGACAGGGAACAACAGACTCCGAGCTCGGCATGGGTGTGTGTGTTCATGGGAGCCAGATGCAGGATGTGGGCAACTTGTCAGTAGGATGATAGGTAGTCCCACAGCTCACTTCCTGCTCTGCTGGGTGTGTCTTCCTCTCTGTAACTGGGTCATGTGACCCCAGGAGATGAGAGGTCAGAAAGTCACCAGCTGGCTGGTAGGACTGAGAGTTTGAGAAGAATGAAGTGTTCAAAAGACAGTGCTTTGCAGCCCTTACATAGATCGATTTGGTATTGATTTCACAATGCTGTTCTTGTCATATTGTGAATGCAACAGTGTTGAAAAAGGTTAAGAAATATCCCTGACTCAGATGGTATTTCCACACCGTGTGTGAGATTTGGACATGGCTTTTGGGGGGTGTAAAGGAGCAACACTGAAATGTTAAGAAATAGCAAATGGTCTCATTAGATTCTCAGTAATAAATATCTCCAGTGGCTTATTAAAGGTTTTATTGCACTCTGCTCTGCAGCCTTTCAGGCACTGTAGACGTTGTTGTACATAAAGGTTTCATAACCACAGAAACCTTCCTATAATTAGCTGAAACGCTGCTTGGCTAGACGTGAGATCCTTGTAAAGAGACCTCTCAAACTTATGAAAAGTGAAACAAGCAATCAGGACCACCATCTTTGTGCATTCACTAACCGTGTGTTTCTATCAACTCTGTTCAATAGATTTTTCTTCTCCTCCCTCTGTCTTGTGTAAATTCCAGGTCCCAGAACGCACCACCTCCAAGTTCTACTGTCGAGAGCTGGTGATGGGCCACAAGAGGGCCGCTTCAAGGTAGACCACAGCTACACTGTACGCACACCAAACACACAAACAACACAGGAAGATACACAGAGAGTTGTCTATTAAGGTCGACTCATATTGTGTATTTTCTTTACTCACCTACAAAGTAGAGTTATAACCGTGAGGTGTTTCTTGACTTTGGGAGTACCCACAGGCTAGCTTAGCTGTAGGTATCAGGCGAGCAGATTGCCCTGGGCAGAAAATGTGTGGGCATTGCTGAGCAGCAGGAAGATACAATGCTTCTGTGTGTCCTTAACTTGGAAACAAGAGAAGCCCAGTTAACTTAAAATGCGTCTTAAATAGCATGTGAATTTACAGTCTTTATTTGTAACCTTTGGTATTGTAACCACGCTATGAGGAGGGTAGGTCTTTACCACAGTTATCCTTTCAGCTGGAGGGAACCTTATTTATTGTGAGGGTTTATATCATACCTCAATTCAGCACACACTATTAGAGAACAATTGGTCTTGGGTAGATCAGAGCGAGTTTAGCTTGGATAAATTATTTTTGATTAGATGAGACTAATGGTGAGGAGATTGGATCGTTGCAGTGGCTGGCAGCGTGAAGGATGTACTCAAGATGAGAACATATAGAAGAAGTGTATAATGTTTGATCGCCGTTCCCTCTCCCATGTGTGTCACTCCGTATGTGGGTCTCTTTCTCCATCTAGTGGCAGCCCAGTGTCTGTAGCAGATAAGAGTGGAAGATCTGGGTCTCACGGAGTCTCCTCTACCAGCAGCAACCACCCAGGTCTGTGCCACCTTGAAGCTTGGTCACATGCTGTTGTAGGAATGATGAGTAGGGAAAAATGAACCCCCAAAAAGTACAGCTTCTTAAACTCCAGTCATACAGTCGTCTCTGGTGGCTTCAAGTTGCAGTTTGGCTCTCAGGATTAGAGGCTTATTTCTCTGTTTGGGTTCCTACATGACAAGAATTAGAGACTACATCGTCTTGACCTCAGAATTGAAGTCTTTACATGAATGAATGACAGTAGCCCAAGCATATACAGCCTTCTTTCTATCATAAGAGATCCAAAGTGTAAAAGTAACAATGCAAATGTTATTTTTGTGATGATTCATATTTGACCAAAAATAACCACTGTTGCTGTCTGCTACAGTTTTTGTTCAAGCTCAGCCCTTGTTTTCACACAGATGTGGCACTGGAGTGAACTTGTTCTGTGAATGTGTGTGTGTGTGTGTGTGTGTGTGTGTGTGTGAACCGTTATGTCATCACACATGCTCACACACCCCACACCCTGAACAATATCCTCATAAACAGACACATCAGATGCACGCAGCCACACCAAGCCCACTACAGACTCAACGTACAGTACATACGCTTACTGTAAAGCAGCGCACAACAAGAGTAATGAGTTCAAAGCTTGCCCCCTCTACCTGTGTGTCTAGAGAGAAAGAAACAAGTCGTCTGCTTTAAAGCTCTCTGTGTCGTCTGACGCCACTCTGTTAGCGACTGGGAGACATAGAGAGAGGAGAAGGCGACGGGGGGAGAATATGTTTAGTATTTCAAAGTTTCCCTCTGTGTGTCGTTGAGAGCAAAACAACTTTTGATGCCTCCCACTCTGTTTGGCTGCTGGCCTCGGCCTCCTTTGTTTGGAGCCACAGATCAGAGATTCTCCTAGAGACTCGCACGGCTTTACTGTGGTAAAAAGCTTTTTATCTGCTCATGATGTAACAGATAAAAAGCTGCTTTCCTCTTTGAACTATTTTGTTGTTGGGGGAATTATTTGTAGCATTAATATATATATATATACGTGTGTGTGTGTGTGTGTGTGCAGATATATACATATACATATATGTATATAATTTACAAATTGATTATGATACCTTGGTTTAAGACCATAAAAAACTGTAATAACGCAGTGGGTAGAGGGTGGTGCTAATGTTTGTCAGAATGAATGATGACTTTATGATAACCAAACTTCTCACAGGACTTCTCTCTGCTATTGCCAGAAACCCTTGGTATTTAGTGGAAGAACAGTGGCCTTCCTGTTTTGTGCCATGAAACAATCATTTTTGTCCTCTAAACCAGAGCAGAAGTGTGGTAATGGCAACAGAGACAATCATTCTGGTGCCATGTAGTGGCAACTTGATTCCCCAACACAGATCCATTACCATTTGTCAACACATTAAAGCTGCTCTAATCAATATTTTTACGTAAACAACGGCTCAAATGACTGTGAAAGGGGTCGTAGCCCATAACTACTGTACATTATTGTGCCGGGAAAGCTCTAAAAACCCACTGTACACTGCCTGCTCAGCACCAAACGGCCGACAGACAAAGCTAGCGACTCGCTTGTGAACATAGTGGAGCATTTAGCAGCATTTAGTTTGTGGAGAGCGAGAATATTGAGAGAGTGAATATTGGACTTGGCCAGACACTCGACTCCAAGTGCATGATGATGTTGCTCCGTGTCTGTTTGCTAACACATTTCACCATATCAACTTTATAAGGTGATAATATGTCAACATTCAGCTTGTTGCACTGCCCCAAGTTGCCAAAACATGGATTAATAAAAGATTAAATACTGTCAATACATTTAATTCAATTCTAAAGTGCTTTCTTATGACAATTGGATATTTGTGCAGTGGAGGGGATATGACACACAGTGTTGGCTTAATGATTAGCAGGTGGCTATAAAGTGATACACAGTGTTAGATCCCATGCGGAGACCGGCTAAGGCTGCCGCTTATTTGACAGTGGCCTCATTTGTCCACAGTAATTATACCTCTCACCACTACTGTTAATCTGGTCGGGGTTCAGTGGTTTGCCTAACACCACCCTGCTGCTAATTTCACACTGCAGAACTGCTGCTAATGTCAGTGTGCTTGATTTTGTGTGTGTGTGTGTGTGTGTGTGTATTGTAGGCTACTTCAAGCTGGAGAGCCCCCTTCTGCAGCACCGTCTTCAGCAGCACAGGAAGACACAAGACAACGTAACCAGTGGACATACACAAGTAAATAAAAGAGACGTTTTTCTTAACATTTTCACAGCTATGACACAGATTCTGACTCACGGTGTACACATGTAGACCTGCACGCACTATGAGGTGTGCGAGCAGGCACGACGGCAACGTTACCAGAAAACTCAGCTTGGCTAGATGGACAGTGATTAACAATGAGGAGCATCACTAAACAAAATTCCCCTTCTACATTATATTAAAGAATATTTCCTGTACTCTTTTTCATCTGTACATGAAAGTCTATCTTTGGTGCTCTTTCTGTCATCTTCTGACTCACCTGACCTCATTTACTCATGTGGTTCCTCACCTCTGCCACGCAGGCCGTAAGATCTGTTCTGGGCCGGCTCAACAAGGCCACAGAGTACTCCTCCTCCAGTGACGAGGTCGGCAGCAGCGATGACGAAGAGAGGAACAGGTGAGATGCACGTGGTCTGTGTAATGATTGCATTGTGCTTATCGGATTGTTCAAAACGTTCCTGAATTGAGCACGCCATGCATGTCACCCAGTCTTTCCCTTTAGTTAAAAAAAAAACAAAAAAACGGACAATCAGAGCGGCGTTGTGACAAAGAATCTGGACGTTCTCTCAGTGTTTCCAAACAACACAATTATGAAATGTGACATGCTGCAAGAAGTAATGCACCAATTGTGAAACCAATATGAGGAATCGGAGAGCATTTTGAGTAAAAACGCGCTCCGCTCACTCAGAATTCTGAGAAAGCCTGTATGTGGAAATGTCTCTGGTGACCGTCAAGGCTAAATTAAACCCAAAACAGATTTAAATGCAGGATTAAAGTCTCATGACTTTTAGGATTTAATGGACCATCTAAACCTTGAAAATCAAGCTTATTACTGTGATACATTTGTGTCTGCTTACGGCGGGGGTTATTATTATTGACATAAATGATGTCTCTTCAGGTGCCACTTTTGATCCCAGGGAGTTAATCAGCCTTATTTCCATCGCCATTGATCTCTTTTTCTTACTAATAAATTCAGCGCCTGCAGTCAGGCTCTGGTTTAAAATCTTGACCTGTCTGTGTGTCTCAAGGCCTGGCCTGTCCAACGGAAAGGGGAAATACTTCAGAGGAATACCTGATGGCATCGTACTGCAACCTCACCACAATCTTAACCAGGTACCCTACACACACACACACACACACACACACACACACAGCTCCCCTTTTTCTCCTCCAAACTCCTTTTTACATGTTCATGTTAAACAGCTAGAGGGTGCAACATCCATACTGTCAGAGGGAGATGAGGCATTCAAACCACCTTGATGACAAGTCAAAGCGTAGAGCCTCAGACGTGACATCATGTAATAGACACAAATCAGCAGCTCCCCCCTTTACTTGCTTCTTTCTCTGTTTGTCTGTCCTTCAGATTTCTCGGATAGGTTCAGATGACACCTACCTGCTACCGGACCTTCTGCAGAAAACCTCCTCCTCCAGTCCTACCCATAATGCACTGGGCCAGCAGCAGCGAACACATGAACTCAGCTACTCGCAGTCACCCACAGCCCCTCGATCCCCCACACACCAGGAGCTACATGTGGGTTTATTTGTAGGAATGTGTCAGAGAGACTGAGATAGACTGACATGCAGGAACACACATCCTGACTCTTGCGTTCTTTAAGGGATTTTTAGTTGATTTTTAGTCCTTTTCCCTCCCAGTCCCATTCATTCACATCATGCAGGAGTTATGTACAGAAATAATGTATTTAACTTAAGAAAAGGCTCATGGTAGGATGTCATGTCGTCTTGTATTGACAAAGGTTTAAAAAGTAGAAGCAAATCTCCCTGTGCTGTGAAAATAAGATCATATCATTTGGATAATAACCTCAGTAACCTCATTAGATTGGAGAAAATTCTTGATAGTTGATAGAGGTTGAAGTTTATCAGCTTTGTTCATGATCGTTTGATAGCATTCTCCATATTAAAAAAAAAAAATGCAACTCGTTGTATTAGTTACGCTTGTCCACCAGAGGGAGGTGGTGGCACAGTTTAGGTGCACAGGTATCAGTAGTCATATGACTTTTCTCAATAGTCCTGTTGTAGTTTCATATGTCTTTAGAATTTATAACCAAGAATGCATGTGAAGTGATAATGTTTAGACACTGAAACAAAATAAGAGATGTGATGTTAAAAAGTTGCAGAGTTGTTGTCACTGATCTATAAAGCCAAACCAAACAATCTGAGGACTAACAGTTTCTCTTGTTGTTGTTCATCATCAGGCTGTCAGCAGTCCCACTGGTAAAAACACCTCCTCCTCCTCTTCTTCCTTCCTGTCCTTCATCGATCCAAGATTGATCCCCGTATCATCGCCACCACAGAGCCCTAGTGAGTGCACTTGCGCACACACACACACACACACACACACACACATATACATAAAATTAAAGTTAGCTTTGTTTCACTTTACCCTTTAATCCGGATACATGGAATCTTTCCAAGATGTTTTTATACAAAGTAGTTTACATGAGAGAGTGTTGCATTTGGGCGCTGTCAGACACTGTACTCCTTTAACTACACAATACATAAACATTGTTTGGTTTTTTTGTCCCCGTGTAGCGGGCAGTAAGGGAGAGCAAATCAAGAGAGAGAACCACAGGAAGGGCTCTGTGGTGAATGTGAATCCAACCAACATTCGACCACAGAGCGACACTCCAGAGATCCGCAAGTACAAGAAGAAATTCAACACAGAGGTTCTCTGTGCTGGACTATGGGGTTTGTAGTTTTGTATTGTTTGTGTTTTGAATATCTAATTGCAGAAGTGATTATTGTATCTGTGTGTGTGTGTGTGTGTGTGTATATTGTAGATGATGGTGAACAAGTGAGGCTTTCACTTTCTTGACAAACAAACTTTAGCGACTTTGTTTTCTGGCTACATCCAAGCCAAAAGCTAGCATGGCACCACTGGATAATGTCCTTTTTTGACAGTGTGCAGACTCCATATATTGTTTATTTTGGAATTCACCCCAGTGTACAGCTGGATGGATGGATGGGTCATGAGGTGTAAGGTTTGTCTCTGTTTCGTGCTGCAGGTGTGAATCTGCTTGTGGGAACAGAGAATGGCCTGTGGCTCCTGGATCGAAGTGGTCAAGGGAAAGTCTACTCGCTCATCAGCAGACGAAGGTTTCAGCAGATGGATGTGTTGGAAGGACTCAATGTGCTGATCACTATATCAGGTACATGTACGATTGCTTCCAAGTACACAAAACACACTGACACAGATGAATGTAGCTCCACAAACACCAAGAATTCCCAGTCGGCTGCATTCACACACTTACTATATTTGACTTGCTCCATACTGTGAAGTAGACACAAACAGTCCAAACAGAGTGTAATTTGGCCAACAGCCTTGCTCATACCTCAAAATATCCAACAATAATGTGAGGATTCCTCTCACCATCAATTCTTGTTAAGGTGCCCTTGAGCAAAGTCAATACTCCAAATACTTCAGGGTATTGTGCAACTGTATGTAAGTGGATGAATGTGAAGGAGGACACTGCTTTCAGTCCATGTCCTCTCTCTGTCTGTAGGTAAAAAGAACAAGCTGCGTCTGTACTATCTGTCGTGGTTGAGGAATAAAATCCTACACAACGACCCAGAGGTGGAGAAGAGACAGGGCTGGACCTCAGTAGGTGACCTGGAGGGCTGTGTGCACTATAAAGTGGGTAAGTACAGTTTGCAAAGGGCACGTGGAATGGTGCATTTCTTTCTCTGAGAGCTACATGTACAGTACGTTCAAGAAGTCAGGTATCGACTTCTTAAGGTCTCTTTGTCCGTCTTGTTTCTTCAGTGCGTTACGACAAGATCAAGTTCTTAGTGATTGCTTTGAAAAATGCTGTGGAGGTTTACGCCTGGGCCCCAAAACCATACCACAAATTCATGGCCTTCAAGGTTGGTAACATTTAAATACGGTGTACAATGTGTCTTCTGTGTTGTCAGTGTGAAAGAACAGTTAGGATGTAAAGACAATGTAAGCAACATATACTGTAAATACTACAGTACGAGGATGTTCTTTTAGCCACATTAGCTGCAGGGCTCAAGGGGTCAGTCTGTGGACTTAACTTAGTCTGTCTCCATGTCCAACACTTTCGTGACTTCAAGGTTTCATCCAGTGTTATCGCCAAACTGTCCACGTTTCCAACGCTTGCTGTGAACTGTAGTTCTGTTAACAAGCTAGCGAGCTGTGTTTAGCATGCCAACTTACAGCCGTTGCCGACAAAGCAGAGTAAAACCAATGTGTCTAAAATCGCCACCATACAGAGGTTAAAAAGGATTCTTCACAGCTAGTTTCATCCTTGATTAGGTTAACAACATCGTCCTTCATTGTCTTCTCTGTTCTTACCACGTCTTTGCATATCTAGGACAAAACATTGATGGACGTGGACCAAAAAAAAAAAATCTAATAGGGTCACTTCCACAGCCAGACACTTGCACATACACAAAGACGTGACACATCCAGGCTGCGAGAGTCACACACACTGATTCTCAGCAGAGCCGTGTCCCATTTCTGTGCGTCCTTCGTGGCCTGAGCTACTTTTTCTTCCACACTACGTAGTTTAACCCTCTCTCCTCAGAAAAGGGCAGAAATGTACTGCCTTGTGGAAATAATAGCACGACTATCTATCTTAGGATGCCTATTTTCACGCAGCTGCTCTTCAACCTGTCAAAGTCAACTGCTGATTAATTATCAATGGAGCTGCTCCAGTTAGAGTACGAGTGTCACAGTTTATATCAGAGATGTATCATTGAAGGTAATGATTGAAATGTCACTTGTAAGTGTTCTGACTTTCCCTGCTTGAGTTCTTTTGGTGAATGCGTGTGTTTGTGTGCCCAGTCATTCAGGTCTCTGCCTCAAAAACCACTGTCTGTTGACCTGACAGTGGAGGAGGGTCAGAGGTTAAAGGTCATCTACGGCTCCTTGTCCGGTTTCCACGCCATTGATGTCGACTCTGGTACACCTTACGACCTCTACCTGCCTACGCATGTAAGAGTCTGCTTAATATTCTTTACGCTCTATAAGTTTGATTGTTGGTCTGGTTGTCCGTCTGAAAAATCAGACAAAAGACTAATATTCTCTTGGGGAAACTTCATCAGTAGGACGAGTCTGGTAACTATTGATCATCTTTAAAAAGTCTTTCTCTTTGCAAATGCTCCGCACATCCCATGTTCTTTACAGTCGTAAAACAGCATGTATGTTCCCACACACAAATGCTGTCCTTAGATTTCCATGTAATTATACATATATATATATATATATATATATATATATATATATACACCTATTGAGCTCAGGCATTTAATGGAGGCTGTAAATGTGCATTTTCCTCTGCTACAAAATGTGTTCAAAATATTCTACTCAAAGTAGGCAAAGTTAAAATAGATTCTTACAATTGTTAAAAGATAAATTAATATAAATGTAGTTTACGTGTGTAAAGATATTTTGTAAACTAGGTTGCTAGACTTTTAATAGACTAGATTTTTATTTTGTTTTATATTTTCAAATAATTGCCTTTTGCAACTCCTTGATTTATATGAAGTTCAAAAGGGTGAGCTTATTTTTATAGCAACTGCATATGAAAAGCCTAAATATCTATATAAATGGTAAATGATCTCACTTATATAGCGCCTTTCAACCTTCACGGTTCCCAAAGCGCTTTACAGCTAAGTCTCATTCACCCATTCACTCACACATTCACACACCAATGACGACCAAACTGCCATGCAAGGTGCTGGTCTCCATCGGGAGCAACTTAGGGTTCAGTGTCTTGCTCAAGGACACTTCGACATGACGGGAGCAGCCGGGGATCGAACCCCCAACCCGCTCAGTGCTAACCACTGCGCCACCATGCCGCCCATATATATATAGTGTATGTTTGTAAAAGAGAGCATTACATGATGTAGATATTATTCTCTCTGTAGCTGGAGCTCTCTATTATACCTGACTTTTACTTTGACTTTCTATCCATCAGCTGTTATCTCTCTATTCAACCAGCTCACCTCTCTCTCCCTCTCTCTCTCCCTCTCCCTCTCTCTCTCTTGCTCTCTCTCTCGCTCTCTCGCTCCCTCTCTCTCTCTCTCTCGCTCTCCCTCTCTCTCCGTCTCTCCCTCTCTCTCTCCTTCTCCCTCTCTCTCTCTCTCTCTCTCTCCCTCTCCCTCTCTCTCTCCTTCTCCCTCTCTCTCTCTCTCTCTCTCTCCCTCTCCCTCTCTCTCCCTCTCTCTCTCCGTCTCTCCCTCTCCCTCTCTCTCTCCTTCTCCCTCTCTCTCTCTCTCTCTCTCTCCCTCTCCCTCCCTCTCTCTCTCCCTCTCTCTCTCTCTCTCCCTCTCCCTCTCTCTCCCTCTCTCTCTCTCTCTCAGGATGCACTTCTCCTCCTCCCACTCAGTCTGCAGATGTCAGTCATTGCTCCTGTTTTCCTCTTTCCACCTCCCCCCACTCTCCTCCCACCCAGTCTATAGCTGTCAAACACTTCTCGTCCTCTTTTCATCATTCTCTTTTTTTCCACCTCCCACTCTGTCATCTAATGGGGTATTGTTCATTTGCTCATTTTCTCCTCATTTTTATCTTTCACTTTTTTTTTGTCTCTTTTGCTACATTTACCGACTGTCCTCTCCCCCTCTCTCTCTCTCTCTCTCTCTCTCTCTCCCTCTCTCTCTCTCTCTCCCTCTCTCTCTCTCTCTCTCTCTCCCTCTCTCTCTCTCTCTCTCTCTCTCTCTCTCTCTCCCTCTCTCCCTCCCTCTCCCTCTCTCTCCTCTCTCTCTCTCTCTCTCTCTCTCTCTCTCTCTCTCTCTCTCCCTCCCTCTCTCTCTCTCTGTTCAGTCCGTGGGCAGGTAGAGCTGACGACAGAATGTTGTGACTCATGTTCACATTTCTATTCAGACTGTTTTATCCCTCATATGGCGTTTGAACCTCCGGTTAAAATTGTAGAAACGGATCAAATGAAGCGCACCAGTCTTCAGTAGATATTGTTGATGGTTTTAGACCAGTCATAGGCTGAGGTTGATTGATTGGATTTGACGCGATTTTGGAAAATACCCAATCCAGAAAGAGACACTATGGTTTTCTGCAGACAACCACATAAAACGTAACCAAATTAACAATAAGACAAAGACATGATCTGGTTTATTTGTTAGTTTATATTCCAGCCAGACTGCCGACGTGGCTCTGGGGACACTGAAACCTCTCAACAACTATTGCATGGATTGCCATTACATTTGCCATGAAATTTCATCCTGAGGCTGAGACCTAATGACTTTGGTGACCCCTTAACTTTCCTCTGGCACCATCATCAGGTCAAATGTTTAATTTGTTCAGTACTTAATACTTTTTCTTTTTACAACGAAACACCTGCATAGCTTGTGGCCAAGTAGATCATAATTTCCTTTGAAAGCAGTGTACTCTCTGCTATGCGGTCTAGTTTTCTAATGGAGAGAAGAGTCCAGGCAAGCTGACACAAAAGCAGGGCCCCTAGATTAACTGATTTATACTAATTTGAGATTTTTGATCCGTCGCATAGAGACGAAGAGCATATAGCAGAGACGCACACTTCGCCAACGGGCTTAATACCAGAGCAGCCAAACATTAGTCTATAATTATTTGCACTTTGATACATCTTTTCCATTTCTAGTTGAGACTCAGAAATAATTAGCTCACGTGTTGACTGCATTCGGTAGCTAAGCATTTCCACGGCATTCAGATATGTCTTGGTAATATAAGATGCAAACTTGACTTAAGGAGGTCTGTAAAACTTAAGCTTTTTCCATCTCCAAAAAAGGTTTGTGCAAATGAATTTGTCTTTGACTGTGAACAAATCGCCCACTGCTGGTACAATTAGAGATAGAGCAGGTCATTTCTTTTTTTTTCTCTCCTCTTCTGGATGTGGGCATGTAAAGCTCGCTGGTGAGTCACATTCACATTGAGATTCTGACACATCCTGTTAAATATGTTTTTCACTAGAACTAGAGAGGTTTGAGGAAGGATTTCGACTTTGAAACATTTAGCTTCAGCCATCATTTCCAGAGTGATTAGTCATTTGTTTTGTTGGTTCATGTACTGTCTGTGGACTGTGTCGGACTCTTTCACACACTGTGCACTCACATACGGTGTTGAGTGGGTGGCTGGAGCAGGGAGCAAGGTTCCTCTGGTTTCTATGGTTTAATGATTTATGTAACCATTTTCCTCGTCTTTTTACCATTTTGTGATACTGTGGCGGCAAAGCCAGTGTCCCATTTTGGATCTTTGCCATAGTTCAAGACAGAGGTCAACCCTGAGGACTGTTAGGACTGGATAGTTGATATATTGGAGTGAGGAGTGTTAGTGTTTTAAGGATTAATAGTGATCTCCTCAGATGACTAGACATGTGTGTTAATATGCCTATATCTCTCACAGTGCGTGTCACGTTAGACGTTCTGTTTTTTAATATTCCATAACATTAACTTGGATGAAGGACTTTTCTTCTTCATGTGCCTCCCCAGCTATCAGTCGTTGTTGCTCTGTGCAACGTTTCTAGCCTGAGTTTTATTGTCGTCTCTGTCTCTCATTCACGTTCTCAGCACCTTTCTCTCACTCATTCACACACACACACACACACACACACACACACACACACACACACACACACACACACACACACACACACTGCCTCAGCCACTCAGAATGTGTGCTACTTTCTATATGGATGTGGGAGTTGGAGCTAGAGAGGAAGAGAGACGGACACATACAAAAAGAGAAAGAAGCTCTAAAAATACATCCTCCCTGTCCTCCTTCTCTCGCGATCATTAACTCTGTGTGTGTCCTGACCTGTTCTTGCTTCTGTTGAGAGACCCCCCCCCCCCCCCTCCCCCTCCCCCTCTCCTCTGGTATATTAAGCGAGTGTGCACACAGCTGCCTACTACACAGGTGCCTTATACTGCTGCTGCGATATCATTTCAGCTCTCCAGCCTCTTCTTCCCTTTTTCCTTTTCTCTCTCACATATACAGTCAAGCTTTAAACACACACACACACACACACACACACTCCGCTACAGAGCGCTTTTAAACCCACTCACTTACACTTAGACATCCTAGTAGTTCACTGTCTTTGAGTACTCTTGAGGACACTTCACACTCCCGGGCTTCCTTCATGGCTGTATATCCGTAATCTGACACACGCTTATTTACACACACACACACACACACACACACACCTTCTCTTCTTATGTGCACATCTTTTCACACACGCAACCGCCTGCATCAACAGCAAGACGCATTCACTCACAACACTGATTTCACACACACTTACACACACGCAATGCACCACTCACCCACTTGAAGGAACACACACACACACACACGCGCGTCTTCCATTGTTGCCTGCGAACTATGTAACAATGCTGATTCCAAGGCAGAGGATTAAGATTGCTTTGCGTCTGTGGATGCCTGTTCTGATGCTCAGGATTGTGGTGGCTCACACTCTGGTAACGTATGAGACACATTACTCACTTTTTGTAGCATGGCACAAAACACTGCCTAACTTTTAGTTGCGGAAGGGATTCCCTGTTCGTTGAGATGTGAGCTGTTGTTCGATAAATGTTTCTGAACTGGTTAGAGATATTTCAGCTTACGCAGTGGTGGCTGGATGAAACCTCTTGTTGAGCTGTTATGCTGTAAAGAGGCTTTTCCTAAATATGAATATGCAGTAGGAGAGGCTCAGTATTGACTGTTTGGGGGGGGGGGTTTGTCACTTCCTGGACAATATCCCTGACTTTCATATTGAAATGACCTTTTTTCTTCAGACAGGGACTTAGATTTTTTGATGAAACCTCATCTTTGAAAGAAGACCCAAATCATCCCTTTCTTTCTTTCTACTCACTGCTTTTATACTTCTTTTCGAACACTTTCCTTTTTTTCTCTTTTCATTCTCTGACATATTGTACCTTCAACTCTCTTAACTCAGGTGACAGATAACATCTGAACATCATAATAGAGACTGTAATGTCAACTCTCAGACACCTGGCTGGAAGAGTTTTTTTTCATAGATATTACATAGCGATGCGCCTTTCTGTTTTATGTACAAAGAAGTGTACAAACTTCGAAACACACTGAACTGTTGAGTAATTTAGTTTGACTTTTTTTTTTTTTTTTTACGAATTAGTTGAAAATAGTGTTTATTTTGTGTGTGTTTGTTGTATAGATCCAGGGTTCCATTCATCCCCATGCCATCATCATTTTGCCAAACAGCGCTGGAACAGAGGTTCTAGTTTGCTACGAAGACGAGGGCGTCTACATTGACACCTACGGCCGCATCACCAAGGATACGGTGCTGCAGTGGGGGGAGATGCCTGCATCGGTCGGTAAGTTTCACTCATACGCACACAGACACACATATACTGCTGAATACACATGAAATGACAACACACACAAAAGCATGAAAGTGTATTTCTGTTCTATTCTATTACTAGATACCACTCATTTCAACAAGTGGAACCTACTCTTAAGTTATTGTTGAATGTTATTATAGTGGCCGGCTGTCTGACTTACTGATTCTAGATCAGCAGCTGTCCTGAGCACTGAGAACTTGCCCTGAACTAGATTGTATAAAGACAGATTTGGGACAGGGAGGGCTAAAAATAAGGTGTGTGTGTGTGTGTGTGTGTGTGTGTGTGTGTGTGTGTGTGTGTGTGTGTGTGTGTGTATGTGTATGTATGCGTGCGCGTGTGCGTGCGCGTGTTTGGTCCAGTAGTCATTATTCTAGCATAAGGACTGTCTGTAGGGAGTATATTTACTCATACACACACACAATTCTCCTATTTCCTACAGTCTATAGCTATCTTTATTTTACAGCCTACCTGCAGTCTAACCAGGTGATGGGTTGGGGAGAAAAGGCCATAGAGCTGAGGTCTGCCAACACAGGGAACCTGGAGGGAGTTTTCATGCACAAAAAGGCCCAAAAACTCAAGTTCCTGTGTGAACGGAATGACAAGGTAGGAGTTCAACTCTATCTAGATTTACCTTTAAGCACTGCTTCAATCTGCAACACGAACACCAGTCATCAGTTCATTTATTGTCTAATTGTAGCATCTTGAAACAACAAGTATATAAAACGAAATATTTAAATATTTTTTAAAGTTCTTAAGGGTCACAGTTGTAAAGTAAAGACAGCAAAATAAAGCAAATGCCATATTTGTGTTCACAGACAGTACGAAATACAATAAAACATGTTGTTTTGAGCTTTAATAATGTCGATTAGATATATTAGAGTATTTCTTTCATGCCATGCTCTTTTAATAATGATAGATATTAATCGTTTTATAAAAACAATTCAGTAGCTTGTTCAGTTGGTAGTCAGTTTGGTTCGGCTCATTTTTGCAGCTTTGTTTCTTCTTTCAGTTTAGTTTTAAATCTAATCACAATTTTGTTATTTTACTTTGAGAAAACTGCAAGCACCTAATGTATCATTTACACTAAGTGTCATAGCTATGTTTAATGTATTAATACATAATAAACAGTTTGTTTTAATACATTATGTATACTGTACTGTATATGTTACACTGAAAATGTTTTTGTCATTATTTATTTATTTATGTATTTATTTATTTTTCTCCATCATTTCATACATAACAAATAAAATCATTTCCTGTTGAAGTTTATAAATGTACATTCTAATGCTTCAATAAACATTTAAAACAAAATAGGACATGTTGAGCTTGAACGTTCAATCATGACCTCAGGAAATAGTAGTTTGACAGAGAACTCTTAACTCAAGGGCCTCTTACTAGATTTCTTCAGGACTTTCAGCTACATCTCGTGGCCTTTCTCAGTAGATGGGACTCGTCTGTTGTCATGTGACCAAAGTGCCAGACTGATGACAACTGAACCGTCTTAATGAGCACACTCCATCCGCTGAAGAAGCCCATGAGATGTGTCTGAAAGCTTCAGAGGAAATCTAATAACCGGACCTTGAGTTAAAAATTCTTTACCAAAGAAGTGGTATTGTACGATTCACATCACCCACAGCCGCAGTAGGCCGACATAAAACTATTGTTAACTTGTAAGATAATTCCTGAACCTGCATCTCTCTCTTGCTGCAGGTCTTCTTCGCCTCGGTGCAGTCGGGAGGCAGCAGTCAGATTTACTTCATGACTCTGGGACAGAACTCACTGTTTAACTGGTAACGACTGGGCCGGTTACTCTGGGATCAGCTGGTGGTGTCTGCCTTCATCACTCCGGGGTTTGCCTGGTGATGCCTTTTATACATTTGTTCTGGCTGATGTTCATCTCCGTGGATAGTGGATAATTAAATGTTCCGGATCCGTCCCTCTGTCTTGTTTCGTTTCCATGTAAATGTGCACGGATCCGCAGCGGAGTTGATCGTTACTCCAGCCGCAGCAGAAAAAGAAACCCCGCCTGAATCCATCACTCCGTCCATGAATACTGAGATCATCGCTCCTTCGGCTGCAGCGACACAGAAATCTGGATCTTAAAAAAGAAAAAAGAGATTTAGTTCAAGCATTAAAAGGTACAGCTATTAGCGTCAGCATCGGTCATGTGAAAAGCACACAGAGCATTCTCTCTTGTCCAAACTCCATCGTTACCTGGAGTCTCCCAGAAGGATTCATGGCCTGCGAACCATCACTGCACCAGTGTGACGGAAATCAAGACTCCTTTTGTGTCCTGTTTTGTCCAAATGTCCCTGGAAGCAAAACTGACGGCTTGGTTCGGTTCATTCTGTGGTGATTTCTAATCAACACCCGCTCATCAGCCAACATCTGGCCCTTCCTGCTCTCATCTGTCAGCACAGCGGCCCGTTCAGTTTGTTCCACATTCCGCTCATCTCTCCTGGATCTTTTTTTTTTAATTTTTCCTTTTTTGCATCAGTTACTTAGCTAATTATGTGTACGTCGGTTATTCTCTCATATTTGCTCCAACAATTCCTGGCTGTGGTGTATTACTGGATCAGCTGCTTCCTTTTCATCCAATGATCGGTCGTAATATCTGGATAATTATTCTCCGAGCGCAGACCAGGGGAGTGATGCTTCCTTCTCTGGTGTTCAAGCAGCGTGTGTGTGTTAAAAGGAGTGAAACTAGAAGAACAGAAGTCCTTCATCATCCTCACTCACTCCTTGGACATCATCTGGGCATTTCAGAGACTGGGTTGGGGCCACAATGTGGACTAAGCAGGACAACTGCTGTGCGTCATTCCACATTTTGTCGCTAATGATTTTCTTTAATCAATTTCCAGATCCACGAAACCTTCTGCGTAGTGTGTCTCCAATACCTCAGCAGTGTTATTTATGAAGGCCTTTAGTTTTCTTCTCCACTATATAAGCAGATTATCAAAGACCCAAACAAATCAGTCACTTGCTGTGCTGAATCCTTATTTTGTCGATTGCCATATAGTATTATTCGACAGTATTATATTACTCACTATCAGATGTTGTATTATGGAAAGAAGAGTTTCCTTTTTTTCTTGTCCGAGGTGACACATCATAGATTCAACCAGTTATGTTTAACTTTAAATATACTGTCCATGCAAACCGTACGAGGACAAATGTCAGGATTGAATCACTGCCGTGAAGACATACAGTAGTTCACCGACTTCAGACTCGTCATTCGGTCAATCTGTCCCTGAATCTGAGCTGGAAGTCGGCTTTGCTCTCAGCGTAGCCTGAAATCTGTGTTCCATTAGCTAAAAATGATCCCTTGGGGTACTTGCTGCATTGCACACTTTGCATTACAATTAGTTGAGCCATTTTTTTTCTTAATACAGTACCCCACCTGTCCTCTTGGGTCCCATTTTGAGCATCCACCCTACCACAGATCTGGACCATGTAGTCTTACTATTCAACAATAAGGACCTTAAAGCCTTGTGCATTGTACTGTAGGAATTGCAGTTATAATGTACAGCACACGTGTAGAAATACAAAACGACTCCACAGTAACAGGCTAGAAAGGCTTTTCTGCATCTATTTTGTACAGCGTAGGATGTATATAGTCTTGTCAGATGCACTGTTTTCTAAATGTTTTATAATTGCCAAGCCATCCTTTATGTATGTGTACAGAATTAAAGGCTTATGAATGTGAATTTCCATCCCAGAACAGAGTTCATTCATGCTATTTCCACGATCTTTGAAAGTTCAGGGTTTGTGAGCATGAACACGAGCCACTGACGGTGAACTCGAAGGCTCCTGTTCAGGTTTATCGACCTGGTCGAAGTGTCCAAGATCAGATCATGTGAATTCTGTTTTGTGGTTGATTTTCAGCTAACATGTATAAGTCTGGCTCTTTGCACAATGGCCACCTTGTACGTGTTTCTTTGTAATATATCCTGCTTTGAAATGACATTTTTTGGTTCAAAGTGGAAACATTGAAAGCCATTCTGTAGTCAGTATTGAAGATGTAACTGATAGCCTTTGGCTTTGGATCAGTATTTCTTACACTACCCAGCATGGGACGCACACCTGTTTTTGATGGGTCACCTTGAGAAGTGATTTGAGCCTGTTGTTTAGTATTTGCTCTGTTTTCCTTGATATTTTCCTCTTTTACGTAATGAGCTTCAAAGCAAGAAACCAAAGATAAAGGCTTTGATTTATTGGCTTCCGTGAATACATCTGTGTAAGATAATAACTGACTATTTGATTTGGAAAAAGATGAGATGTTTCTCTAAAAAAAAAATATATATATATATCTATATTTTCAAAACTTACCGAGTTCATGGTATATTATTATATACTGTAAAAGATGTACTTTATCTAGACAACACATCCTGGAGGCCTGAAACATCTCCCTGGAATTATGTGTCTTGTTAAATCGCAACAAAATATATGCAATTTAATTTAGCTAGTGTTCATATATTTAATAGCCTATACGTGTATTCTTTAGATGGTTTAGTAAAAGTGAAATAATTGGTTTTTACCTTCAAATGTGAATTTGCAGTTTACCTATTTCTGATCCACTTCCATTGCACCAACTGTTTCTTTTCCTCAAACTGCTTATGCTTTGTGCCACATTATCCTCTATATGATATTTACTCTGAATGTTGAGGCTATCAAAATTGGCGCCAAATGTTTTATATTCAGCGATACTTTGAGTTTTAGTTTTTGTTATGGTCTTAATAGAAACATTGCAGCTGGTTCTGTGAGAATATCTTAAACTTGAAAATGAACGTTCTGTCGTATTGCTAAGTTGTCACCACATTTCTTGCAGCATTTGCTTCGGTGGGACCAGACCAGACAGCTAGCTAACATGGCTACAGTGCACAGAAATACAGGCTCATAGATGAATGCTAACAGGCTAACAGACGCAGAATTGCTAGCGAACATAAATATATGACACAACTATATTTCACATACTTTATGTGTATGTACTATATTTTAAGATATAAGATATTCAAAATACATTCTTTCAAAACATATTTTGGACACTGGAGACTTGGAAGCATTCAGATTGACTGTATATGTGGATTTTATGTCACAGAACAGGACGTGTCACATTTCGAGCCAGCCACTGCGCTAGCTCGTGGTCAGCTTTGGTCGGGTCTGGTCAGCTGCTGAATTGTGGCCGGCACAGCACCGGCAGGCTTGGCCAGGTTCCTGAGCAAGACCCCGGCCATCAGTGTCCAGAGAGGACAGGAGACCAGACCAAAGCTAGTCCCACAGTTACCACAGCGGTTCCAGCATGTGTTCAGCTCTACCTTACATTTACACGGACTATGTACAGTGACAATGTACAGGAGCTGGCCTGTATTAGCTGCACTCCACCATCCAACACGCTCTGTCGTAGATGTCTGGTTCGCAACGGTGTAAACACATTAGTCCTTTTGTTAATCAGGCCGGCCCATTTGATTACATTTCTAATTCAGAGCATGGATTTCATGTCCCTACTTTTGAAAGCAATAATGTGTATGTTTGAGTACCACTGGTTTATCATTGTTATGCAGTTATATCACCATGGCAGGTTTTTATCGCATCAGTTATAATTTGGCAACATTTTGAATTCAGTCTTGTAATGAGTGATACATGGAAGTATATCAATTCACACTGTCGAGTTTTAGCTCAGAACAAAGGTTACAGGAATGCTGTTTGACTTGGAAGGACATTTTTAGTTTGTTTTGTATGTGCACATGTTTGACATTTAACATCATGTTTTATCTGCATCGTTCTTCATCCTGCTTGAAGAAACGACACAGAAATCAGTCGTGCTTGCAAGCGATCCAGAGCCAGTGTCGCCACCCATTGACACTTCCGTTTGTCATCTAAAGCCACAGTATTGAGACGCAACATGCATTTTTTTTTTTTTTGTGGGGTCATTAGACTCCTCTGTCGTCTCCTGCACTTTGTCTTCCTGTGCTGAACATTTGACTGTAGCTGCATCACCAATGAGCGGTCAGCGCACTTCCGCCTCCACCTTCCACTGGTTAGGATGATGATAGATCCTGTTTCAGGCCCGCGGTGACTCACATCTCCAACTCTCCCGCCAACTCTCTTCTCACGGCTGCCTTTCATTCCCCCTGCCCAACTCTCTCCTCTACCCATCTACATCTGTCTCGCTCTCTCTTAACGCCTTTTACCGTCCTTTAGCTCCGTTATTCAAGCGTTTCATTCTCTCTATAGCTTTCCATCGTCTCTCTTTCTCTCGTAATGATAAAGGAAATAATGCAGCTGACACATTTCGTAACAAAGACGGACCTTATCGATGCATGCTGTGCCACGTTTCTCGCGTATTTCTGAGCTGCTGCTTCTCTGATTCTTTCATTTGAAACACAACATTGCCTGTCTACATTGCATACAGTTCTTTTGCCGTTTCAAGAGTCTTGAAAACAGACCACAGAATTGGCCCAGTGCCGTTAATTTTTTTTTCTTTTTTTTTTGCTGATTGGTGAAGTAGGATGAAGCATGATGCAGAAAAATGCTCATACAAAGCAGCTCAAGTTTGTTGCTATGTTCCTTTAAAGCAACACTATGTAACTTTTGCTGAAGTGTGGCTCATTCGGGATAATAATGCTAAAACATAGAAAAGAAAGTAATGCCAGTTACACAGCAATATCCAAAGTTTGCCAACACTAGCTACCGTTAGCCAACTGGTCATACCAGACCAAGTAAGGCAAAACACCTCTACTGGTGTATTGAAGTGATCTTTTTATGGCATATGAATCGCTTTTTTACTTTGTAGGAGGAAGAATGTGTTACTTCTTCTTTCAGAAGTTACACAGTTTTGCTTTGCTCCAACTGTTATTTTCCAGCCTGTTGATGAGCTTGCTCGGCTCTAGAGGAAGTGTGAAAGTGTCAATGTGGGAGGGTGCGATGTAGATGTGGAACAGGTGTTCAATAAGCCAGGATTCAGTCTGTAGGGAAGGAAGTATCGAGTTAGAGGAGGTAGCTGGTGGCTTGAGTCAGAGGTGATGGATGTTTAAAGGCCAATTAATGCACAATTAAGTTTAAAGAGGCTCTGACTTCTACCAGTTCTTGGTATCAAAGAACTGGTATTAAGAAATCGGAGGGAGAAAACTGTTTATTTATCAGAGCCAATAATGGGACCAAACTGCACATGTGAGTTGAGAATTTATCGATAATGATGAGAAGGAGGAAGTGAGGATGTGAAGGAGCAGCACAGTGATTATAAGACGAAGAAGAATTATATAGCCTTTTTAGGTTTAGAGAACCTATGAGCACCAATAGGCTGATATAGTGATATATGCTAGACTGGTGTCGTCTGTTGAGTGATATTTCCCAAACGTTTAGATTAACCAACTATTTACCGTTACTGTCAGTGTATTTGTGGACTAACCTGATAAAGTTACCCAACTCTAAAGACTTGTAATATGGTGTTTCTGATGTTAGGTGACACACAGGACAGTTGTGTTCTTATAAATTGTACATTCTAAAGAGAAGTGGAGATTATAAAATACCAAAATATTATATAGATGTATATTTTAAGAATATATACATATATATATATATATATATATTCCCCTTAACCATTTAATTTCTGTACCAGTATAAAGTTGATCCTTTTGTTACTTTGTTTTATTTGTTTGCACTGGACCTGTGTTGGATGCATCATATACTGTACCCCCCCCCCCCCCCCCGCTTTCAGATGAACACACACTAACTTGTGTTTCCATGTAAAGAGGCAAGACAGTGAGACAACAATAAATGTGTTGAATTCAGTGGTATGCTGTTTGCTTTCAAGGTCGTACTAACAAGATTTTACTTTTTTATTTTTAATCTACCCACAGCTTTATTTCCACACTGACTCATCAGAAACTTCTGAAGCACTGACGCACAGTTTTGTCTGTTGAACACTCTGCATCTGTCATTGTGACAGAGGAATTTACACTTGTCCCTGTTGGTGCAACACTGTCAGCAGAAGCACCCGCCATTTTGATTTTCTTATTATGACGAGAGCTACTGATGCCTGCGTCTTTTTTTTAAGTCAAATGATCTATTCAAAGCCGCTCATTATCATTCCAGCAGTATAAGCACATTAGGGCTATTTGCCTCGTGCCAACATTGTCCATGTCTGATGGCTAACTTTACATTCTGTCTTTCCTCTTGCTTTTAATAATGATCCTTTGGCATTTTCCTGCAGGCAATTGTAGTTTTTTTTTTTTAATTTATTTATTCAGAGAAGGCCGTACAGTGGAAGGTCAGACTTTCTACTCAGTCATTTGGTACCCAACACCTTCAAACTGTGGCTGAACAGTGAGCGGCATGAGCCATCAAGGCCATCGCGAGAGATATGTTTGAGTTGAAACTCCATTGAATGTACATTTGCCATGAGTTCTATACGTGGCAATTAACATAAAACAATCATGAATTTGGCCGTATTCACTGCATTTCATAGAGACGTACCATGATTCGATGTCCTTTAAAGCTCTTTAATGTAACTTTTACTGAACTGCGGCACCGGTGGCCACAAGTGGCTGTGATGATGGTTCATGTTAAAACATCTATTAGTGTAACAGTAGCACAAGTAGAGATGAGTCATGAAGTCATTGGACTGACTAAGCAATGTCGGGCACGCACCGGTATTTATGTTTACGCTTTAACTTACTAACATTTTTAGAATGGTAGTCCATGGGAAAACCTTTCAACGTTCTTTAAACGTTCCTCTTTTTTCATTTCACTCAAAGTTAAAATACGTCCGGAGACTGTTGATGTTTTAAGGTTGTTTTTTTTTTTGGTCTTCTTCAAGCGTCTCCTTTCAGCTCAAACAATTTGTCCCTCTAAACTTGTCCTCTTCAGTAAAATGTTACTCTTATTCTGACACAACTTCCTCTCAAGAACACAGATGAGGGCTGATTCTGATTCGCGGGTGCTCCTTCATTATAAAGAATATACACACATATACATATACATCAGTGTGTTCAGTGAAGCCCCGTGCCACTCGCATTGAAAGGAAGGCTGGATTTTCTAAATAAAACCCCCAAAAGGTATCAGGAGCTTATTGCCATCTTCTGGAGTGCTGAAGACTTTGAAAATTAAACATTTCAGTGAGTTTCTTTTCTGCTCTTTTTACTGTACTTTCACATCTGTCATGCACTTTTCAGAGGTCGGCAACATCTAAACGATCATCAACCAGCCAGCAAAAACTTCCCAGGAACTTTCACTCGCACGCATTTTCTTCAGGAAATGCATTCTCTAGTTGTTGTCTGTTATTTGGCCGTGTGCATTCAGGAGGCATGCACAAGTGTGTCGTAGGCCACGTTTGTGGGAATAATTTGGGCTTCACACTTCCTCGCAGTTTGTCTAACTGGGAATAACTTCTTAATTGAGGTTAGGTTAAGGTTGGGAGTAAATAAAATGGTGGCTAATCGATCGCGTCAACGACTGAATTTGTTCTCTGTATTCTCTGACAAACTATGTCTGCCTCTGTATCTGTCTTTCTCACTCTCTCATTTCCAGAGGTCTCATATCATGTGTCCCCTGAAGACTCAGTGGCACCAGCTGCAGGTTTCCTGGCCCCTGGCCTCACACTCCCGGATGAAGTCAGGTCATCGAGCCTCCAGCAACGACACACATCCATCGCCACGTTTTCTTCTTTTGAGATCAAGACATATTGTTCGTTTTTTTTGTGTTCCCTAAAAAACCGCAGAGTGCAACAAATGATCTCTCCCCGTCTGTGACGCTGGTTGCTGTGGAATGTTAGCTGCTAGCATTAGCTAATGCAGAGACAGGTGGAGCACTCGTCTGAGCTTTGACTTGGAGCTCTGCTCTGCAGTGAGTCCCTCACTGTTGATGAACACTTTAAATTTGCCCCCTTAGTACGCCTCCAACTGAACCCCTCCTGCCCTCCTCCCACCCCCCACCAGCCTCAGATTCCCTCCTAACCCCATTCCCATTCTACCACCACAACCGCCCCCCCTCCACCCACACACACACACACACACACACACACACACACACACACACACACACACACACACACACACACACACACACAGGCCCCTGTCCGTGTGTTAAACGCGTGTGTGTGTCAGCTCGCCCAGAGCAGGGAGCGTCCGGTGACCGAGCCGTGACTGGCAGCCACACAGTCACATAGCAGTTTTGCATTGAGCATTTGGATCATTCACACTTCCTGTTGGATCAATACATTTGTTGTTGGGTTTTTTTTGTTTTGTTTTTCGCCTGCTGGGAAAAAAGGCCAGACAGGTAAGACAGGGGAGCGTTTTGGTTCAAGTTTTCTGCAGTTGGTATAAAGCTGTGTGTTTTGAAGGTTTCACATGCAACACTTCAACATAACTTTAAGACACAATCACACTGAGATCCTCTCACGTAACGGTGAAGGAAACCTCTCTGATCCAGCTGACACACCGGATATTTTCCTTTTGTTGCACACGTCCGGACAACAAACTACACATTTTGGCAAGAGTGGAAATTCAATAAAGGAACGCTGTGTGTGTGTGTCATGGTTTATATGCAGCCCTCTGCCGTGATAGATACTCCTCCTCGAGAAGAGAAAGCAAAAGGTAATCAGATAATCAAATGTTGTAATTCACTTGGTCAGGGGCCATGAGGTTCCTGATACTGCATGCTATTGATACTGCAGCAGGCAGTGCTGGGTTGAATGTGGTGAATGAGTTTGCAGTCAGAAAGGAGAGGACAGCTGGGATGATCTGTCTGGAGCTAAATTTATATGCTGTGTCATGTGTCCATGCACGACTATCTATCTATCTATCTATCTATACATCTACCTATCTTTGTATATCTGTCTCAATCTACTTCATCTCTATATCTATCTAAATGTATCAGTATATAACTACATGTCTGTATGCGTCTCTATCTTCCCCTTTCTCTCACTCTCTATTTATCTAGAACCTATTTGCCTGTCTTCTGTTTGTCAGTGTGGTGATGTAACTGTATATATGTGGGTTCAAATGTGTGTGTGTGTGTGTGCCAGCATGTACGTCGCCCGGGATGCAAACTGTCTTCTATCAGAGCTGCAAACTGTTGCAGTGGATGAAAAATCTGTTACATCCGTTTGAGACTTTAAAGGGCAAGAAGCGGGGGCAAAAAAAAAAGTGTGTCAGTTATATAGCCTGCAGGGTGAGGCAACACAAGTCGTACCAGCCAAAGCTGAGTGGGTGGCATAGTGGGAAAGGGGGGGAGGAAGGGTCGCAGTGAAAGCCTGGCATGCCTGTAAGACGCTGAGCCGTGGTTGGCGGACAGAGAGATCAGGTGACCCAGTCCGGGCTAAATCAGTCCCACTAGCAGACAAGTTGAGGGGTTAGGAGAATTGGAGAGGTGGAGGGTTAAGAGGGTCCCCCCCCCCCCCCCCCCCCCCCCCCCCCCAGAATGATGCTACTGAGATAATTCAACATGAGCTCACAGCAAGTTTTTTTTTTACCAATAGTCCCTTTACATCCTGGGGTACCTTTGAAATCACCTTTAGGACCAACAATTAAAGGTGCAGCAGGCAAGATTCTTATGTAATAAAACGGGGGGGCCTCCCCATCACCTGAGATAACAGCGATTGCACAGAGGACGTTCTGTGTCGGTGTCTATCCAAAGATTGCCAGAGTTCGCAACTGGATCTGATGTTTTCATTTTGTAATGCCGGTCTGTCTGTTGGTCCAGACTAAAGGATGAACCCTAATGACTTTAGCGATCTAACTTTTTAATTTGTCCAATACTTTGGTTTACCTGCACAATAATGACATTCCCAGCTCAGCTGTACAGTACGTTGCGTTCATTGCTACTTAGCTAACAAACTAAGCTAAGATGGTGAAAATGACACAAATCAACACGTTAGCATTGTCACTGTGAGCGTGTTAGCGTGCCGACTTGAGCTGCACAGCCTCACGGAGCCACAAGCATGGCTGTGGTCTTGTTGTTGTAGGAGTACAGAGGCCGCTGCCCGGTGCAACTTTATGATTTTGCAGTATTTATTATGGGACTTGTCTGTAGTTTCTCACACGCGTGTAAATGAAGAGCGCTTTATTTTGTCGCTCCGTAATTTACAATTACAAGGAAATTGGAGACGTTTCAATTGATTTCAAATGAATTCATTCCAATTATTCCAACTTGGTGGCTACAGGCAAGCACACGCTTTGACATAGAATAAAGATTACAATAATAACAATAAGCGTTACCATGATTGCCATGCTCAAAATGTACATTTTCCAGGACTTTATAAAACGCCCTTGTTTTTAGCTTGACAGCGATTCAGTCTCAATGTTTTCCATCTGGGTTAATGGTTGTAAAGAGTTTTGTCTGAACTTTATTGATTAAAGAAACAAAAAAACAACAAGATGTGTACCATGAAACACAAGTTTTATTATTACAGTTATTACAGTTTGTGCTGACGAAAATCCAGAATGTGATGGTCTGTTTTTAGTAAGGCAGATGTTTTTTTGGCTTCCACTCCTATCATGCGTATTGTTGTGGTGCTGTATCTGTTTTGGTTCACAGTGATGTATCAGCATGCGTGAAAGGTACGCTGTCTCCGCAGAAGTTTCCCACTCTGCATGTGTATGAATTGTTCTTGAATTGTCTCCTGCGGTGGCTGATTTTATTGTTCCACAGATGTTGATGCCTCCTGTCGGATCAAAGAAGACGTATGTGAAGTTCACATGAACTGTTCTCATCACTAGGAGTAGTGCTCAGCCCAGTTGTTTTCTGATAGTGATGTCTGCTTTACAAACCGAGGGAGGGATAGGGAGGGCTTATTGAAAGGCACTATCAAGTTGCATCCTGGGACATGTAGGATGCAGTGTTTTTCAGAGCATGACCCATACTAGAGACTGAAAGTCAGGGTATCTTGTCTGCTGCTGCTTCAATTTTGACCTTTTTTCAATCTGTCTCCTGTGACATCTCCAGCTTTATAGAAATGCAATACTACTGCATTTCTGGAGTAAAACTTTAATTGGAACATTTACGGCAATCAAAGAAGACTTATGTGATGATTGCTTGCAGGTGGATTTCAACACGGTCGACTCATCTGGCTTTGCTTCTTAGAATGTGTTGCTGCTGCGCTAAATCTGTCCACCGCTGAGAGCTGCTGGTGGTTGGAGGCTTCATGGTGTTTGTGTGTGTGTGTGTGTGTGTGTGTGTGTGTGTAGGGCTGGAATTACACAGTGGGCGGTTTGTTTAAATTTAACAAGGTTTGTGGGTAGGTGTTGGTGTTTGCTCCTCTTTTCTCCTGATAGCGTCGTACTTCATCAACCAGGATTATTCAGGAGTTCAGGACAGTTTGTTTTTCTTTAATGACTAATAACAAAACACCCATCTGATTAAGAAATACAGTCCATGTTTTGTGTGGCAATGTATAGATTTGGAAATACAGGGAATTAATATACTATGTACAGTGCATGCTGTTAATGTTTAGAAGAGATTACACATGCCGAACTAATGCAGGCAAGAGGATATTTCCATGGCAACAGCTGAGGAATGAATCACAGTGTTTTCCTCCATCTTTCTACCCAATTATACATCTATACTGTCAGACTCTGAACACTTTACCGTGTATCACAGGAGACTGAATGACGAAGTCCCCCGGCGTGACTCATCCTGAACGTCTAACTCCCTCCTGTCTGGTGAGAACAGGTGGCTCGGCCTTTGGAAACACGGTAATATACGACTCCGAATGTCGGAGAAAGTGCGGCCATCTTCACTCTGTCCCGTGTGGCGAGAACAGGTGGGATGATGAACATCGCCCCAGGAGGCTCCGCAGTGTTATAAATACCTGCCATCCTCCTCCATTGACACGTCCAGCTCCAGCGTTGTGCCATAGGTCAAAATACCTGACTGCAATAGCAGCACATCTGTTTGCTGTGTTGTTATGTTGTGTGTTTGCGCAGGCTGAATTTGTTTTACACCTTTGCAAGCACACATACAGTTTTAGGATGTAAACAGAAGTAAAAATGATCAATTAAAGTGACTATTAGACAGTCAGACATATTGATGAAAAACAGTGCACAGAATGCCATGCAAACAACAGCACAGAGGTCCTACTCATTCAAAACCAGGTCTGAATCTGTTAGTACAATGTGCGTCTTAAATTATGGATGGAGAGCCAAAAGCAGCCTGCAGCTTCACACATGAGTCAAGGTCACGAGTGTAGTTTATTGGGTCAGTCAGGGAGTACAGCACTCTCACAGGAGCAGAGTGGGCTTGGACGGACGCATTAATATGTGGATGTGATGATGTGCGTGATGCAATAGTGCTCGTTGCTGTATATAAGATGAATTGAATCTTAATTCATAGAATTTCTATGGTGGTTTTGCATTGGATTCCACACATTTGACAGTACTATAATAGCAGTAGTGTTGGTTTTTGATGGGCTCAGACCTTAAATTGCTGCAATATCTGAGACGTCTGTAGTTGCCTACAGTAGCTGCTGCCATGTCATTTAATGCATTTGAAACTGTCAGAATTGTTTCCAAAGCTGCTTTAATGCGGCACAGATTTTACACATGCAGTTCACTCTTCACTAGGAGTACTACTCAGCACGTCACAAAAAAAAAAAAAAGTTGTGAAATGTTTCCTGTGGCTCTGGTGGAGCTTTCCAAAGTTAAAAAAAACAAAACAAAAAAACCCTGATGACGTCATAGTGATGCCCTCCGGGGTTGTCCCAGGTTTTTAACAGAGAGCCAGGGTTACAAACTGGAAGCAAAGACGTGTGTTCATCAGGGAGAGGGAGGGCCTATTGAAAGACACTATCAAGTTGCATCATGGGAAATGTAGGATGCAGCGTTTTTCGGAGCATGACCCATACTAGAGACTGAAAGTCAAGGTATCTTGTCTGCTGCTGCTTCAATTTTGACCTTTCTTTTTTTTTAAATCTGTCTCTTGTGACATCCCCAACTTCATGGAAATGCAATACTGCAATGCTGCAGTATCCCTTTAATTGGAACATTTTCTGCAACTTGATCTGATATTGTGAAAACGTTGTGCTTCTTTAGGTCATCCTTGAACTTCTCCACCACTTCCTGCATGTCTCCATCCATCTATTGTTTGCCTGTTAACAGATCAGTGGTGCTGTGTGAATTCAGCTCGCTATAAATCCTTTGGTTATGTAACAGAGAGACAGTTGATAAGAAGGGTTCAGCGGCAGCTGTTGTTTTATCAACAACAGGCTTTGACCAAGCTACATACAGATACGCAGACACACCTGCTGGGATTATCTGAGGGGAAGCTGGATGTACACGGGGATGTTATACATTCTGTAGCTATTTTTTCTTAAGCTGGGATCCTCTGGCTTAGACAGCGTTTAGTCTGTGCTGATGTTAGTGCTGTGGTCTCTATAGCACTTCCACAGACAGACAGAGAGGAAAAACCTCAAATAAAGGAGGTTCAAGGCAGCAGAGGCAAAGATCTGGTGTGATGGAGAGCTTTTACCCTCCACTATTTGTCTGTATGTGTCTTGTTAATGGAGACAGAGATTTATCTCAGGTCAGAGAGTCTCTGCTGTGCTCAGGAGGTGGCAGAGTTTAAATTAGCCCGGAAACCTGAACCTCAGCCTCCCCTGTCAGCTCCTTCTCTGGGCCCAGGACATACCTACAGAGGACAGCAGGCTGGGATTTGTGGGTGTGAAACGCTGAAAGACTATATTCCTTCAATTAGCCGCAATACCCCGCACTGTTGCTACACAAAGTGAGACCATGATGGACACACTCAGTGGTCTGGTACATAGGAAGTCATGCATTTGTTGACCTGGCTGTCGCATGTAACAATGTCAGCCACGACAAAGATATGACTGATAGTGTGTTAAAATGGTGGCTGGGTACATACATGCACTTTTCAGCATATGCATTAGCTGTATATTGTTGCACCAATGCAAAGAGAAAGTGGTGGAAATGGTAATAAGATATCAAGGCGGCCAGGTTTTCTTTCTGCACTGCAGATTTGACAAGTAACCTATACAAAAGACAGGGTTAGTCTGCACTCTCCTTCATACAGAAGGCGTGCCTTGGCCTCCACATTTCATATATTCTTGTACTTGACTCCAGTCAACACATAGTTTAAATGCAGTGTTTTTATCCTGTGTCGAGCTGCACATTGATGCGCGGCACCATGTTTATGTTACATGCCATTTATAGTTTGTTTCACTTTGTTTGTCTTTGTTGGGCTGAATCTGTGTTTTTTTGTGTGTGTGTATGAGGTTTACGACAGGATCAAATTAAATCAACCCTCTGGCGTTCCTTCTGGAAAGTCTGTCGGAATGTTTTTGCTCTCACAGGGATTTCACAGGGAATAACACACACAAGCGTTTTCTCTGACTATGCCCGTTCAGCGAAGCTTTGCAACATTTAAGAAGGAACAGACCGCTGTGGTGACAGCAGGTTCACCACAGCTGTTCTTGTATTTGGTGAATATTTGTTTGTCCATTGCATCGCCAGATATTGCATCTCAGCCGGCATAATGCAGGCTATGGCATTATGCTTGTGTCTGAGTGTGCAATGGGACATTTTTAGCACATGAAAAATATTCTATTTGCAGGCACATAAGTGTGCTTTGTTTTTTTGTTTTTTTTGGAGAGACATTTTTATCAAGCAAAGAAAACTTGAATTTCAACAAACACAAATCTGTTCTGTTGCTCAATTGATGTATTTGATTGTTCTATCATTGCACAATAATAACCTCTCACTCAGTTTTGTTCTCAAAACTGTATAAACTACTTATGCATTCAATTACCAGTCTCCCAGTGCGTCCCTACTTCCGAGTAACTAATAATACCACTAACAATCAGACTGGAGCCAACCAGAAATTGACCTACACCAATCCTCCGATTGGCTGAAATTGTGGAGATCTGAATCCCTCGCTCAAGAAGCTTACTAAGATTGTCCTAACTTGCATATATTAATGCGTGTCTTTCCTCACAGTGCAGATAACTCCTGGATCATGCAGCTGCTCTTTCCCAACACTGCTAAAACAGTTAAAATACTTTTAGTATCCAACAAGGGCTTTTTCTGACCCCACATGCTCTCACAACCATACTGTATGTGATGTATTCACACCTGGGTGTCAGCAGGTACACTGTGATAACACATGTCTGACACTCTGCTTCTGTCTTTGCAGAGAGTAAAACAACCTCTGTCACTGCCTCCTGGAGCGCCTGAAACATGGCACAGTGAGTTAGACCTACACACACACACACACACACACACACACACACACACACACACACACAGATAATAAACTGAATGTATAAAAACTTTTGTGGTTTCTCAATTTAAGCAAATATTTAGAGGCACAGTACAACAAAATCTCACTAGCCTCTTGTAATAAACCTCAGATGAACAGAATTAGCAGGCTGGGAGTCACCGAGTGAAGAAAGAAAACAATAACCAGCAGAAACATAAGCAGGTAGGATCATTTCCTAATCATGTGCTGACATGTGACCATGCAGCATCCAGAGGGAGCAGAAGAAGACCAGCACCATGTCCCTGACCATCTCCTCCTCCTCCTCCTCCTCTGTGTCCTCCTCTCGAGAGCTCTCCTCCTGCTCCTCCAGGTCCTCCTCCTCCTCCTCCTCCGCCGTCCTGGCTCAGAGACACTCCAGCCTGGTGCAGCCGCTGTGTGTCAGCCCTCAGAGGGTAATCGCGCTGAATCCAAAGGAATCGTCTCATTTGATAGACGTGATGATTTGATATTATAGTATGGGGTGTAATTACCATGTAGTCTGGGACCAGGATCAGAAGATAGTATCAGAAGTGACTGTACTTATGATTGACTCATTTAAAAAGTGGATTTAGTGTACAAATCAAATCAAATATAAGTAAAATGATTATTAAACAAATTCAATTAAATTAGACATTATTTTCCATTTCCAGACCAAGAGTCCCATCTACAATCCACAGTATTCAGGGAATGGAGTGGCCCCTGCTTTTGTAAAGGTGAAACACACTTACACTTACACATATACTGCCAATTGGTATAGAGCAACATGATTGAAATGAACAATTACTGATTACTTTGATATCCTCTTTCTCTTCCTCTGCATCCATCATCATCATCATCATCACCCCTGCCAGTGCCTCCATGATGTGTCCACAGTGAACGGTCAGCTGGTGGTCCTGGAGTGCAGACTGAGGGGAACTCCCCCCTTGCAGGTCATGTGGTACAGAGAGGACGAGCAAATACTGGACTCAGATGACTTTAGGATACTACGCAAGAGTGAGTGTGTGTGTGTGTGTGTGTGTGTGTGTGTGTGTGTGTGTGTGTGTGTGTGTGTGTGTGTGTGTGTGTGTGTGTGTGTGTGTGTGTGTGTGTGTGTGTGTGTGTGGCAGTGGGCTGGAGTCACGTGACTTGGATGTGAGGAATAAACTTCAGATTCCAGTTACAAAAGTCTGTCATGCAGACAATGTATGAACCTGAACTTTACGACATGAAATACTCTCCTGTAGTCTAATACCAGACAATATTATACTGAAGGTAAAGATCCTCACCCTATAAGTACAATTAATTGCTCAAACTTTTGTTCACAGCAGCAGGTTTTGGAGTTTATGGCTGACACGGGGTCAAATTAGACATGTTACAGTGATGCTGTTGTAAAAGTACATTTTATTCTCGGATTCATGAAGCTGCATGAACAAATAACGTCAACATTATATTACAACTGACTCATTATCTGACAGTATTATTACATTAATATATACAGTGCACTTTTGAGCCGCTAAGTGATTACTCTCAGATGTATGTATGGATGAGTTCACCACAATAAGCAATGGCTTTTGTCTCTTCTTGTTTTCCCAGAGGCCAGCTCTGCATCAGTGCCAGGTAAGAACAGAATATCGGTTATATAATAATAAAGAAGTGCTTCCCAATGTGGGGGTGGGGATAAATCTGAGGGATCACAAGACGATTAAAGGGAAAAGAAAGAAAAATCTTTTTCCAAAGACGTTGGAAACCACTGTTTTAAAGCTATTAAGATTAGAGCTCAGGATTGCTATCTGTGGGTGGTGACAAGTGGCTGACTGATCGGTTGTTTCCAACCACATCAGCTTACAAGTTGTACACATCTTTTATGTTATTCCCAAACAAACTACTTATACCAATAGTGAGGATGCTGCTGTAAACCGGATTGTTAAAATATATTATGAGAAAAACTTTTTTTTTTTTGCAATAGGATATGATATTATTGATTTTGAGAGCACTACAATTTGGCACATTAGCGGCTCCAACAGCTTGAGAACAGTTTGAACTTTAAACTTTAACTTTAAAAGCTTTCATGTTGTTGTGTTGCCCCCTGCAGAGGAGCTGTGCACGCTGGTGATCACAGAGGCCTTTCCAGAAGACTCTGGCCTGTTTAAATGTGTGGCCCTCAACTCCTTCGGCACGGTCTCCTGCTCAGCAATCCTGGAAGTTTACAACGGTTAGACGTCCATTCATATTTTACCGTGATTGAATCCATCACAAGATCACCTGCTGGACCGTCTAACACAATGAAAATGAAAATGCTTTGCAGACCTGGAGGAGCAGCTGGAGGTCGAGGCCGTCCGTCAGCAGGAAGCACTTTCTCTCAGAGAGGAAAAGGAGGAGGTGTTCCGACAGGAGACCTCCTCCCCCAGAAAGAGCAGCGAGGACTTTCTCTCTGAGCTGCCTGACTCCATGACCCTCCCCCCTCCCGAGTGGCCCGACAGCCCTCTAGAAGATAACATCCCTGTTGCAGAGTGAGTAGATGGTGTCAGTATCTATAAACATTATATAATACTAACCTGTGTTTTTGCACACACCATCATTTCAAACGAATTATGTGCTTCTTCTTTTATGCTGTTATTCATTGTGTGTGATACTGAGTCTTATTTTGAAGTAAGAAAAAAAAAAAACAGAAAACAAAGTTTTCTTGCACTCATTTCTCACATGCAGGAATGACCTCTGACCCTTGACCTTATTATTTTTAGTTACTTGCAGCACAGTTGATGTAGCAGTTGAAGCTTCTTTAACAACTTGTTCCCACTGCGAGTCGCTCCCAATCACTAAAATGTTGAATAAAAATGATTCATTTTATTGTTTTTATTATATCTAAATGAAACACAATTCATCATTTGAGTTTATGGAAGAGGCTTATACGCCTATTTGTTTACCTATTTATTCATTCACTCATTTTTTGTTGTTACAATCTATCGGGTTTGCCCTGTAAATTATTCAGGAGCCAACGGTTCAACATTTCATTTTCTCTTTACATCCAGACGAGGTCGCTGTTGTATTATTCTGGAATTGTAGAAGAAGCCAATGTTCAAGTTCATTTTTTTTTTTTCTTTCTTGATAATGAAAATGATGAGGACGCTATACTGATTAGAGCCACTGATGAGAAGAGAAATGCAGCTTTTGAGAGGGGCTTTAAAGCTGACGTAAAAAGACACTGAATAAATAACAAACAATATGTGGAAAGACCTTGGCGTCAGCCGGTCAGAGAAGGAGCCGCTGAGGTCCGACGGAGATGCTGTTGTGATGACGATGCTGAGCTTTTGGAAGATTAAACCAATCAGCTGTACCCGCGCGCCCCCGTCTCTCTCCGCTCACCCTTCGTGCGCGCGCGGTGTCACCTGTTGAGGTCTAGCCTCCCGCTTCGCATCGGAGTGTGGATTCCCCTTCATGCAGGCAAAGTACGGTTTCATTCAGCCAACACTGACGTTTAAGGACAGTGGTGCCGAAAGTTTGAACGAGGTAAGAAAATACGATATACCTATTTCTCCATGCACAGGTAAGGGCTGCCTTCTCGAGAACTTTCGCCATTTGGAGACACAGTGTCGACCTCTATAATGTAATTCTACATTGGTGTTAATGTTTAAAGAAGCTACATTTCCCTTCCTTGTTTATATCATGGAAATGTAATATGCTATGTCCTCCTGAAAAGGTCAAACTATGTTTAGAGCACGGGAAAGTGGACTTTAGTCTATTTCGGGGCTTTGTGTCATCTGCTTTGGTGCTCTTTCAAAACTGGCTAGGAGGGAATAACCGTCAGGTGATTCAGTTTGAGCTAATTAGCCAACGACGTTATTCCTTGTTTTCTGAAAACGCTCAGTGAAAAATGTAGGCTAACGTTAACGCTGGTTGAAGCTCCCCAATACAAATTCACTGTGTACTTTTCTCAACGCCCTCTTGACTTTGAAAAAGTGTAGTTGAAAAGACCCCAAAAACACATTTCTTTCGTCGCAAGAAGCAAGGTGTTAGGCTAACGTACGTTTGTCTTGTTATAGCCTGTGATGTGGTAATAACGTTAATAAAGTCGACGCCTGGTTGTACTACATGGAGGGAGATATTAGTGTGTGACACATCACCGCCACACACATCCAGTTTACCTGAACTTAACTGAAATATAATATTAAGTTATCCCTCAATTTACTGGAGATCCTCTGGTGCTGCTTCAGGGATCCATTCAGGGAAGCACCGTAAATATGTGTCTTTATGCTGCTGTTGAGTTGTGTTTTGCTGCATGCCAGACAGCCCATACTTTAGGCAAGTGGTGTCTCAGAATGGGCCATGATCTCATCTGTGAAGTGGTAGTATGGGCTGTGTGTCCTTCACACGTAACCCTTTACCAGCAAACAAAATAACTCATATTGTTGAACAACTAATACTGTATTTTATTTTCTCAAATGTTAGGCAGCTATGTGCAGTGTTTCCCATTTAGAGATTTTATTTTGGTGGGCCATATAGATTTGCACTACCCACATTTTCTTGTGTTCTTGTATGTGTGAGGAAATACAAAAAAAGCACTGAGGAGTTTGAAGTGACTGATTAACACGTCTGCTGGAATGGTGCATTCATGTGCAGTCATGTATAATGGAAGAATGACAACCCTTGTCAGACACCAACTTGTGAATACGGTGCTGTTTTGCAGTTTTGGATATTGCACCACAAATTGATATTCAATAAGATATTCACAAATATGCGACCAAATGTGCAGCAATGTCACAGCAGATGAAGAAGGCCGCAGTTGAGAAGCCTACCACAGATGCTACTTAGTGAGTATTGAGTAATGTTTTATCTCATGAGCTTTCTTATCTTTTGGGTTTGATAAAGTTCAGTCAGTGCATCTTTAACTTTGACTTGATACTTTGGTCCATATTCAAATCCAGTGAGCGTTTCATGGTGTGTGAAGTATGTTTGGCTGAGTGTAATGTGTCCATTCTATATCAGTGCCCAGAGCCATGATCTCATCCGTAATGTGAAGTGCAGACATGGCGTCTGTGTCCTTCAGAAACCCCCCCTTCCTCAGGGCTGCAAACAACAACAGTTGTTCATAAACTGTTGGCAGCGGTCTGGCTTTTAAGGTCATGTTGAGGTTCTCCAGCCAACTTGAAGTTTATCTGATTATTTAATTGATTCGATTATTTGATGACAAACAAGGCTGTCTATAGTGTGTGGTGCTGATGACATGGTAAAATGTTCAAAATGATTCTGAACTATTGAACACCAAATTATTAAGATAGAAGGGCATAACATGAGAAGGAAGAGCTGTTAAGCGATTGATCAGTTTATTGCAGTAATTTAGGAGTTGAAGGTAAATGAGTCATGATATAACCTTGTTGGATTTGTCAGTACGATTCTGAATGCTCTAATGAGGCTTAATTTTTCTTTCAACTTTCGTTGGATTTAAATCAAGTTTTGTCTCTGATCATCACGTAGACTGATAAATGGACAAATGAATTAATACATTAAGAAATGATGCTCATTCACAATCCCTCTCATGGTGAAAATGATGCATTTTATCTCTCACTGCCCAGTGTGAACGATGTGTCTCACTACAGTATAGAAGTATTTTCAGAGTGCAGGTTGATCCAGCAGAGACTTTTATTTTCCAAAAGAGAGTCTGTTAAGCATTCATGTTGTTGTCCCTCTGTGGTCGCCGGTCATACAGAAGACTTAGGACAGCTTAGCATGCTCCTACCCACAATGCCATGCAGAGCTTGTGTGTGTGTTAAAAGGGTTTGGTCACCAGTAGAGTGTCTGCACCTGCCAGCTGATGTCCGAATTCCAAGACCAAGATAGCTTTGCCCACTTAATGACACAAACTCAAATACACATACAAACGCTCACACACGTACTGTATACCATCACAGTACTAAATCACATACACACATTACTTTCATATAGTAGCATTTAAAGTACAGAAAGTACAACACATGCTGATCAACACACTCACTAATTCATGCATTATAGAGTGTGACCATTTAGCCATCTGCTAAAGTAGAAGACACGTGATGTTCATGGATGAGTTTTGGTGGAAACACTAGTGGGTCACTATTGACCAGTAAAAGTATAAAAGTAGGTATGCTGATAAACTGCTGACAGGTCTTAGATCTTTTAGGTGTATGTTAGGTTTACTCATATTGACTCATCAATGACAGGTGTAATTAGTAACAGTAATTGCAGCATTACATTCAAGTGTGACACCTCCAGGACTCACTATCATGGCTCACTGGGACGTGTCGTTAATGTTATTAGTTGCTCTCTCTGCTACGACAAGTCAAGATGTCTGCTTTAGAGCCTGATCAGAACATCGGCATCAGTGTTTCCCACAGCTTGACAATTTACTTGTGGTGGCGTGTGACGGCGCTTTGTTGTGATGGGCGGGTTCAGTAATAAACCAGTCAAACAAAGGTTTATGAATAACTCAGAGAGACGTATGTTAGCTAGCTAGCTAACTTATCGATACATCATTTTGCACTCACTGTTCAGTTCGGTGTCAAGGCTAACATTACTAGCTAGCCAGTCTAACTACCCTCGTAAGTTAAATGTGTAATGTGTGCATGTGTAATGTTAACATTAACACATTAAATACGACAAGGCATTTTTTTTTAGGCGTCCAATACTAGAGGTGTAATGGTACACAAAATTCACGGTTCGGTTTGAACCTCGGTTTTGGGGTCAGTAATGCTCCATCGTAGGACTCGGACCTGTTAATAATTCCTGATTAACTAATAGAGCAGGAACAACGGACTGACTAACATGCACATGTGAAGGCCCATTGCCTGAACGCTGTTGGGAGAAGGACTCGCCTTCCAGTCTGGTTTTGTCTTGTTTTGCTAATCGACACATTCAGGTGATGCTGTTTCCACAGACAGACCCGACTTCAGTTAAACGATGTCAGCATACAGTTTGACACTAATCATTGCCCATTTTTGCTGTAACAGAACGGAAACGGTTGCTACAGCTGAGCTAAAACTCACTCAAACAAGAGTTTTTGTTCTGCGGGGCTGAAGGTGCTGAATGTTGGCATCCCTCTAAAATAGTATAGATTGGGCTATAGACTGCATCCTCCAAGGAGGTTTTAGATTTAGAGCTACCTTAAAACATTTAAGTAAAATTTAGTGGAAAGGAAGAACCAATTGGTGCAGATGTCACCACCATGTGGTCACTCATAAAACACTTAAACCAGATGCAAGATTACAGTTTCAGACTCTGGATCAGTTTATGCTGGCTGGACAAAACTGCCTTGTGCCCTCAGGAGACCAGGGGAAACGCAGAAAAACAGTAAACAAGTGTGTGTGAGTAAATGAGTGTGTGAGAGAGCGAAGAGAGAGACTGCAATTGTCATTATGCTCCTGCGTAGCCCAGACTACATGGTAGTCATGGGAACAACATTCTTTCCTAGTAGAAAAGTAGAGGACCAGTCAGGCTTGGTGTCACAGGAAGAAAACTACTGAGTGGGCTGAAATGGGAGCAGAACCAGTGATATCTGTTACTCTCATTAGACAGTCCCAGTAGTACGATGGCAGCTGTACTGGAGCACATACTCTGTAGTTCAAGATACTTTATAATTTAGCTCACCAGTTGACATTGATTTTGAAGGTAAAAATCTCAGCCATTTATGAGTACGTCCAGGCTGGGTCACAGAGTTGTCCACTGAAATAATATCTTGCTGAGGTGACAATATATCATCAGCTGGTTAAGAGTCAGCATTGGATGAGTGTGGGGCCAACATGGCAACCACTGAGAAATAAAAAGTACAATGATCATATTGTCTGCTTGCTAGTTAGCTTGTGTAACTTCTTGTCAGTATTCTTAAAAACAGCTGAACAGAAACGACTGTTGTTCAGAAAAATAAAGTGATTACACTGAGTCCATCAGTAGACCCACGCATCATGTTCAAGGTCTCCTCCTCTCAACTTTTACCCTGAATGTTTGCACTCCTGCACTTAGGAACAACAACCGCTCTACTGTTTTAATTTGACATTTTTGAACACTATGCGGATTATGGTGCACCAGCTGTTTACTGCATGAGAATTTCTAATGTAATTTCTCCCTTTTTTAGGAGGTTGCCTGTCCCACCCTGTACATTTCAGTAGTTTTGACAAGGAGCTGGACAAAATTGTAACTTTTGGGATTTTTCTTTTAATCAGGTGTCACCACAAAAATTGTTTTAGGACACGAGAGCTAAATAGGGAGTTTAAAATCAGTGATTTTGTGTCAAGGACAATTATGTAATTGAACATGTGCAAGAGGCTTTGAATGTGTCATAGAAGATTGTTAATGTGCATTCGGATCGTTTTATTTCTTGAAGAGCTGACACTAGCTTTGAACTGCCTGGAGGTCAGGGGATTGTCACAGATAAAATCCCATTAGCTTTAGGAACCGTGTAGTTGATTCTCATCACAACTATTTCTCTTTCTCACCCATCAGTTTCCCTGACTATCTGCTTTTGAATGCATTCAAATCTTTGCTATCACGTCTGTTTTTATCCGTCAGTTTTCCAGAGCCTCAGCCGGCCAACCACTTCTCTGAAGAACGCTTTGCCCTGAGCTCAGAGGGCCAAAGGTCACCAGAGGTTGCTGCCCGAGCCTGTACGCCCAGCCCTCCCCCTCCACCCTCACCACCACCACCAGCCCAAGTCAAGGAGACAACCCAAACACCCAAGCTGTTCACTCCAAGCAAGCTCAGTTTCACTGTAAGAACATTGTGCTCTCTGAGAGGTTTTTGCTACAGTTGTTAATTGCTGCCATCATACTTAACTACTGTTTGGTGTGACATGTCAAGTTCAAAAGGTTAAATGGGAATGACAAATGAAAATGTACAGAGATAAAGCACAGAGTTGGTAGATAAGTAAATAAATGCATACTGTATGTAGCCACATTTAAATGTGTGTGTCTTCTCTCTTCCAGTCCTCCCAGTCAGGAGGCAACAACATGAACCTGTCAGACCTGCCGTCCTTCACTCCCAGCACCTTCCCTCCTAGTGCCTTTAACTATGAGCGGCCGAGGCATTTTATTCAATCGCAGCCTTCCTTCCAGGCACCGAGCTACGATAGCGTTGTGAGGGAGGCCCAGGAGAACCAAAACAACTCCCAACAGAACCTCAACAGTCCCCAGAATAGTCCAAATGTTATGGAGACGCAGAGTCAAGCTAAAATGATGTCTACACAAAGTCAAGCTAAAATGATGTCTACACAAAGTCAAGCTAAAATGATGTCTACACAAAGTCAGTCTTTTTCTCAAACTCAGTCAGTGTCCAAGTCCTTGTCGCAGACCCAGTCACAGTTTCAGTCACTAAGCCTCAGTCAGAACCAAACCCAGTCTGTTGCCCAGACCCAGATCCAGACCCAGGCCAACGGCACGGGCAAGTCCTCTCCCTCCTCATCCAGTCTCAGCTCTCCTATTTCCACGCCGGCCTTTTCTGCCGTGCCTCCTCTTTCCTCCACCGCCCCCTTGCTCACTCCCTCTGACACCACCACCTCCTCCTTCTCCCCTTTCCCGGCCTCCTCATCCCCTTTCCCGGCCTCCTCATCCTCTCTCCCCCGCACCACCATGCGTTCCACCATCACCCTCACCCCAAGCGTCCCCAGTGCCACAGGCCTCGGCAGTGCCACCCTGCCGGCCAACCAGGACGCCATGTCAGCACCTGCTGCTTACCTCTGCTCGGTGCTGCCCTCCCACTCCGCCTTCTCCCCTTTTTCCTCTTCCAAGCTGTCTCCCAACTCCAACCTTCCCCTCCCCTCCACCTCCCCCTCCCGCTCCCCACTTGCCCCCTCCAGCCCTCTCCTCCCCATGAGGGTCGCCTCCTCTCCTTCCTCCCTCCCTCAGCAGCCTCTCCCAGTGTCCCCTTCCCTCCCTCGCTCCCCTATCTCTCCCTCCTCCTCTCTCCCACAGCCCAACACTCCCAACAGTCAGAACAGAGTACCGCCTGCTGTGGTCTCCCTGCCTGCCAACTACAAGGCGACGCCAAGCATGTGAGTCAAAGTGTACATCAATTTGGCATGCACATGTTTTTAGTGAGTGACAATGTCCCACACGTAAAAGAAGTTCTTCTTGCCTATTCTTCTCTTCTTCATCTTTGCTTCCTTCTTGTTCTCTATTTAACTTGTCTTCCTCCCTCCTTTATCTTTCCGTCTTTCTCCCCCCCAGCCTTCCCAAGCCCATCCTCAAGAAGTCTGTAGCCCCTCGGCCCTCTTCCTCTCGCTCCACAGATGATGACATCCAGGGCTCCAAAGACGCCCTCATCCAGGATCTGGAAAAGAAGCTGCGCTCAAAGGAGGCCAGGAGGAGAAACAGCCAGGTGTGTGTGTGTGTGTGTGTGTCCTGCAAACTGTGTTGGAAGTGCAAGAATCCTCCATTTCATTCATCAAAAACATTCCCCCCACCAACACACACGCACACACTCCTGCCCATTGACACTGACACAGTGTGTGCCTGTTTGAACCTAACAGAATACATAACTTTTACCAAAACAAATCACAGCACACTTTCTGTGTGTGTGAAAAATGACCATTTAACAGTATAAAGCTTCAATTTCGACAGAAACTGTCCTATGAGGAGCGTATGGCTCGTAGGCTGCTGGGTCCTGACAACGCCACCTACATGTTTGACCAAGACAATCTTTCAGACTCACAGCTCGACCAGGTACGACAACAAACTTTCATTGAGTCAGCGGACGTCATATAAAATTACAAAAATCCTTCAGTCTCCACTTTTCTAACGGTGTGTTTCAGATTGTACTGGTGTGTGTTGCAGTGCCGACCTCACGATACAGACATTTATGTTGGCTCTGGTCCAAAACCCATTAGCTTTCATTTTGCTGTTAAAGTAAAGACCACACATTATTACCGTCATTTGGGTTTGAAAGGCTGCACGGGGAGCCCGCCCCCCCTTTCAGGGCCTCCTGATGGGAGGCCCAAAGTTGAAAAAGCCTGGCAGTACAATCAGCAGCCCCACTGAGCTGTCTCATGCTGTCATTTTGACCAGTTGCACTGTGTGTGTGTGTGTGTGTGTGTAGGATTGTTTTGTCAAAAAGCCTCTGTCGCTCACAGGGCTTTGCACCTTCTATTCTCTCTCTCTCTCACACACAACATGTGCATTTACACACACAGACACACACGTCCTCTGAAGCCAACAAGGTTTGTCAGCGGGTATTTCTAGCCTGTTTTCTGAGAACGAGCCCCTTTCACTGGTGACAACAGGACCATTGTGTCAGAACACACACGCACACACGCACACGCGCACACACACACACACACACACACACACACACACACACACACACACGGAGTTACTCTCTTGGCATTTTGTCAACCCGTTGACCAGTGCGGTTAGTTTTCATTTGAAACCTGTTATTACCTCGGCTTATGTTGATCTGTTCTCTGTTACAGCCAGATTCCCCAGAAGGAAGACACACAGGTGGACTATGGTAAATACAGTTTATCTATCAATATTGCTCATAATTATTAACCCAGCCTTGATCGTGGAGTTTCCCCTCCCATCCAGCATGGCAGTATTTACTCAATGTATTTATTCATCCCTTATTGTAGCCTGTGTTTACTTAACCTCTACATTGCCATAAATATTCCGAAATGTACTGAGTGTCTTTACTTCAACTGTCTGTCAGGAGAGAGAGAGAAGCCATGCTGTCAGAGGACAGAAACTGAACAGGAATCAGTGTTAATGTGGTTGCTTGTGTGTGCTGTCACTAGTGGACTGTAAAATTCAAGTGACTGAAAGTGAGGTTATGAATAGATAATTTCTCTCTCTCTCTCTCTCTCGCTCTCTCCCTCCCTCTCTCTCCCTGCAGGGGGAGGCACCACTCAGGGACAGATGAGAGGGGAAATGAGGGTTCAGCTATCCAGGAGAAATGTTACGCTCCTCGCTTCCTGCAGATCCCTCCAGACCTCACTGTAGAGGAGGGACGCTTCTGTAGGATTGACTTCAAGGTGAATCACTCACTCGCACACGCCTGCATTAACACTAAGTGCTTCATATTTATTAATACACTCAGGTATTATTATTAGGTCAGCCCCCCCCCCCTCATATAACAATAATGGTGTGTTCATGCAAAGGTGAATAAAGGGGGAATAAAACTGTTCTCAATGCAGGTCGGAGGCCTCCCTACACCAGACGTCTGCTGGTACCTGGATAGTAAAGCCATTCGTCCAGACGACTACCATAAGATGCTGGTGTGTGAGAAAGGGATGCACTCATTCATCATAGAGATAGTCACAGTGCACCATGCCGGTGTGTATGAGTGTGTGGCCAGGAACCGAGCAGGGGAGAGCAGATTCACCATGAAGCTCGATGTGTTAGGTAAAACTGTCATTACATCCTGTCTTTAGGCTGGAAATGCTGTCTTTTTGTTGAGTTTCATCATAGTGCAGCTTGATAATGATCACGATTGATTTAGTAAACCTGTACCAGCCCTACTTTGTAAAGTTCTTCTTCAGGGTGTGACAGAATTGAATGGTGCCGTGCAACCTCCTCTTCCTCTCTGCAGCCCAGGAGGTCCTCCGTCCTCCCACCTTTGTCCAGAAGATGTTGAACTCTAGAGCTCTAGAGGGCGACACTGTGAGGTTAGAGTGTAAAGTGGACGCTTCCCCCCCTCCACAGCTCTTCTGGAAGAAAGATAAAGACATGCTGCGCATTGACCCACACAGAATGAGGTACTTCATTACACCCATACTCCTCCTTAACTGCACATCAAACTGTGAAGGTATTCTCTGTGATAAACAAATCAAACCTATCAAGTATTTTACAAAGCACATTAAGGTTTCTGCTTCAACCCTGTTGTTGAATCATATTCACATTTACTTGAGAGAAGTCTGACTCATCACCCCTACAAATGGGATCAAATCCACTCTGGTAGAAGAACCTACTAGCTAAAGCAGTTGTTCTCAAAGTGGGTGCAGCGGCATTATGGCGTGCCAATGGATAACATCACTACTTGTAAGTTAAAGGGTAGATAGAGCTCCGGTAGCCAGCATACATAACCACACATCCACGGTTTGTTTCCAGCTGTGAACCCTTGTTTCCTGTCTGCGTCTTCACTGTCAACTGTCAAATTAAAATGTCAGAAACAAAAGAAACAGGTCCCTTGTAGTAAAGATCCCACATTCAACTCTGTGGTTCCCATCAGCTCTACAAAGCTTTAAAGCCATTTTAGGTCATTGTTTTGGCCTCGCCACTGTCATCAGCATCGTTTTCGGCTGCATCAGGCAGCTGTTTTCAGAGGGGAAAAAACCCACTGTACACTACCTGTCCAGCACCAAATGACAGACAGACACAGTTAGCAACTAGCTGGTGCATTTAGCAGCTAAAGAACCAGATATTTCCCCCAGGAGGGGGTAGAGACCAAAAACAGAACTAAAAGTGAGTGAATATTGGACTTACATTCAGATCGGCAGAAACACGACTCCAAATGAATGATAAAGTTGCTCTGTGTCTGCTGGATATATGAAGAAGCAACTGTTTACTAACAAGTACCTCATATAAACTTAAAAAGTCAGAATATGAGAAAATATTTTAAATCAATTATGCACTAATTAATGCCATTTTCTTTTTAATTGTGCATGTGTATTTGTCCTTTTGAGTGTTCAGCCTGCACTTAGTGATGAAATAAACATTTGAATGTCTCTTTGTTCCTCCACAGTCTGTATCAGGACGGTTCAGGCCGGCAGTGCTTGTTGATAGAGAGGTTGATGAAGTCTGATGCTGGTTGGTACACTCTCTCTGCCATCAATGAAGCTGGCATGTCCACATGCAACGCCAGGCTGGATGTAGGCAGTAAGTGTGTGTGTTCATCTTTCTATGCAAATTTGCTCTAAAGGGCCCATCTCCGCTATCTGTAGCTGTATGAGATAGCCCAGTAGTTACCATAGCAGCCCAGTCTGTAAAGTCAAACAGCAGATGGAGAATGTTGTGCGCTCAACGCTACAGTGGATCCAGCTCTACAGCCTGGAACACGTCAAACAAATGCTGCGTTACGTGAAACGCTGTTCAGCTTTCCGAAAGACTCCTGCATAATCACCGAGTCAGAGAGATGAGCATGGAGTCCATCCACTGATGAGAGAGAGCTCACTGAGGAGGAAAATACAACACAGCTATTAGGTTTCTGCTCGATCACATAACACACCATCTGCTTTGTGGAGAGGCAGCTGAGTGACAGGGCTCACAAAGAAAACTACCTGACCCTCACACATGAGCTGGACCTTATTAGTAAACCTGAAAGTGAGTTTAGACCTCTTCATCTGATCCAGGACTCAGACAACAATACAAGTCCACAGGCTTTACAGGGTGTTTTACAGGGTGTTTTACAGCGAGTTTCATATCAGTTCTTTAACTTGCCACTGTTGCCAAGTGCATGCTCATGGTGAGAATTGTTGGGTCCAGACCCTTGGATCACTTCTGTTATGATTTGGTGCTATATAAATAAAATTGAACTTTAACTTAATCACTACGGATTATAGTTAGGGTAACAGTAGAAATGAAGATGCTGATGGCCTCAAACATCAGCATGGTGAGCAGGCATACCTCAAAGTGAATTGTGTGAACTGGTGATACAGACTCTGGCTCTGAAAACATTACGTAGAAATGATTCTGTATGAAATGCTGTGAATATGTTGCTCTGCTAATGAAACACATTTTGAATGCAGAGCTGTGCTAGTCTACCTTCTCTTTGATTCAGCTTTTGGGCTCTCTTTTTTTTTTTCCTTTTTCCTTTTTATTCTCTCTTTTTTTATCACTAGTGTGACATATGTATAATCATGCACAGCGTAAAATTGTGCATGATCTGTTCACTTCATTGCAATCGCAATAGGATTCTCTGTTGGTTCACATCCCAGTTTATCAGCACAGGAATACTTACAATAGATCCTTCTGAAGAAAAGGTCACAACTGGTTGACATGAGCATACAGCTGTATGTCAGTGTGATCTGAGGTCTATTTTAACTAAAGGTAGTGACTGATTACAATTAATACTTCAACTGATTTGCAGTGACAACCAAAAGCGCATACGGTGTAACTATAAACAATGACTCACCCCAGAGGACATTTACATGTGTTGTTGTATGTGGTTCCAGAGGCATGAAACTCTAAAACCGCTAGTTAATAGCTTTGTGAGTTTAATACAGCCAATGATAATGATAGAGACCCATTGTCTCTACAAATGTGTGTTGGCTCCATATCTGGCACTGAGCCATGCCATGCTGTCCGGTGCTATGGCGTGCGGGGCAGAGGAGTTATTTTCAGACACCTGGCATGAAAGGAATGTTTAGCCTGCGTCGTCCACCAGCGAAATGTGCCGCTGCTGTTGGTGACACCAATTGTACATTCTTTTTGTGGTGTCCTTCAAGTGAGTCCAAGATTTCAAACGTTGAACTTTTTTTTTACGTTGTTAATCGATTATAAATGTAGAGTAATGGATCACAACATCAGGCGTTGCTTTTAAATTGAATAATCTGGTGTGAGATGATCTGGATTCACTGTCAAAGACCGTACAGACAGGTAATAGATAATAGAATAATAGTGTTGGTCATAATTGCAGTTACTCGCCTTCAGTCCAGATGAGGTTTAACAAGTTTAAAACTTGTGTTTGTCAAACATAACAATCAGAAGTGAGCACCTGTATAATTGATCAGTAAAGGTACATTTGGATTCATCTCTCTCTCTCTCTCTCTCTGCCCCCCTGCAGCTCGCACAGCCCCGCCCATGAAGACGGCGCCCCCTGGCTCGAAGACGCTAAAGCTGCTGTCCTCTCTGAGCCACGTGCCGGCTCTGACTGTGGAGAGCCCCGCCCAGCACACCGCCCCACTCTACGAGAGCGAAGAGCTGTAGGCACACACTAACCCCAGTCACATCCTCAGATAACGGTCACACATCTCAGAACCGTCAAACTGGGCCGGAGCCTGTATTCACTGAGGTTTGAAGGCAGAAATAGTGCTAATCATGAATCCAACAGCGTTGACTACATTTTTATTTAAAATTTCTTGAACAAATTGAATTTTGCCAAATTTTCAAGATTATGGTACAGTTCCTCCATCCATTAGAAGTCATGTGTTTGAAACAACAACCCTAACCATAAGGAGCTCTTGGTAGCTAGATGTTTCCTTGTCAAGTGCCTTCTGAGTTACAATAATCACACCTCTTACTGTCCGCCTGCTGCTGCTTGTCACCGCTGTGCCTGCTCTTTCTATCTGTTTGTTGTTTAAGGCTGTAGAGCTGATGTTTGATACAGGCACAGTTTTCATGGTCTAGGTTAGAAAATAGGAAGCAACCTAGATTAACTACAGTACCCACAATCCACCACTGCACTTTAATCCTGGACAACTGTGTGCTTGTCACTCTGTCTCATCCAGCATCTGCCCTCCTCTCCTCCAGCTTGTAGCTGAATAAGGAGGATTTTGTGTTTGAAGTTTTGGTCCCTGAATTACAGCTGCTGTTGCCTCTGAGGATGTGTGTCTGTAAAGCTCTATTAACTGGAATAGAAAATCCCTAACCCTTGTTACTGTGGTATAAATTCAGCCTAATATGTGTTTTTAAAGTTGGTTCCTAATATTCAGCATATGTGAATGAAGCTATTTATTTGAACTGAAGTTATTAGTTATCAGTGTTGGGACTTTAAGTTGCCCCTCTCTTGGCCTGCAGCCAGAGGTGTATAACATCAGCGAGTTGGACGAAGAGCAACAGGCTGCCATTCTGATACCCTCCTGACCACAAACTAATCTGCACTCAAAAGAACACTAAGACCGCACTAAAAGTTTACATTTGATCGCATCTGCAGTGCAGATAAGACATGCTTTTACTCATTAATCCTGCACGTTCAGTTGAACATATATATATAGGTATCAGTATGTTGGCCTGTGCCCAGATTTGCCAAACTCTCTCCATTTCTTACCAGAGGCTTGATCTGCCTGCTCACCTTGGAGCTGCCAGCCAGGAACTCATTTCACAAAAACTGACTTGACTGGATCTGCATGCAAACTGAAATCTGCTAATTAACCCTGTGTGGCCACGGCCCAGTCTGCCCGCTTAAGATGCCCAGAGAATCTGCGATTTAGGTCACAAGATGAAACGTGCATTTTGTGGTTCAGATGGAGTGTAGTTGGGCTGCATTTAAACATGAACTAGTGGTTGTAGATTTCTACAGTTTGTCATAATGTTTGGATCAAACAGGGTTAAACGTTGGATTTGCTTTGTAAGTTAGACCCTTTCTGTTGAGATTTGAAACTGCAGGTAGTAGTGTGTATCCTCCTCAAGTACTGTTTGTTGTGTAAGAAGTTCTACATATCACTGGATGAATGAGGAATAAAGTTAATGTTACCTTGGCTTTGCCTCCTGGGGTGTATTGTATTTGTTTTAGTAGTTGCCACTGCGGTCTAGTGTTCGGGTTCAGAGATGAATTATCTATGAGCAAGACAGTCAATCCATTGATTATTAATCCCACTGTGTCGCCCCCTGTTGGCAGTGTTCAGAACTTGCTGATGATGCTCTGCCTTTAAAATACTTCCATATCACAGGCACACGAGTTTCAACATGTTCTTTTTATTAAAAACAAAAGTAGACAATATCAAAAGTCACATAAAATTTGTTCCTGGCTAAAAGAGGACTGCAGGTGGCAGAACGTATTTCTACTGTGGCTTCAAACATAGTTCTACTGCCACCAATGTACATCTGGAATGAGCCTATTTCAATAAAGTTGCACAGTGAAGGACCAGCACTCTGACGTCTGATCACTGAATCACCTGAACCTGAACCTGAACCAAACTACCAGCCTCATCAGCACCGGCGTCCTCCTCTACATGAACACACTCACAGCTCACACACTTAACACGTGTATATACAGTAATGAGCAGAGGAGAAGTCCATCACTTCCAGAAATCCAAATCGATGTCGAGTTAAAACAACGTTGATGTGAAAGTGCCCAGCTCCACACCAGTGTTCCACCTTTCAGAGCTGTAAGGCACATGAATAGTGCGAGGACTTTCTGACGGCTACACAGAGACTGTAAAATAAGAAAAGTGGGGGAATAAGATGGCAGTTGGGATACTTTGTAAACTGATGGATCCTGGCAGGCACTTGAACAGCTTCTTGTATGTGTCTTGTAAGGAAACTGTTTGCCTTCACATGTACACTGGACGTCACACAGGGCTCCAAACTGACTGCTCTTACATCTCAGGGGTTGACAGAACATTGGGGATGCTCAACATGTTCTGTGGGACACTATATCTTTATGTGTAGGGGGGAAAAACAAAATCCTAAATCCAAACAAAAGTTTTGCGGTTCAATTCAGTTGTTTAAAATACTTGTATAATTAGTTGATGATTTTCCTCTTCCAAAAGTCAAATACATTTCATCACTAAGATACCATGAACAAGATTACAAGTGGAACAATGTCAAACAAAAAAAACGGTATTATCAAAACCTACGTATTTGACTGTACAAAGCAGAATTTGTTTTGAGTCCGGATTCTAGTTGGAACATCTTTTAGCATGAATAGACATTAGACACTGAGTATCCAGCATTATGAGAGTATATGTGATTTGGGCTCATCCCGTCTGTTACAAGATCCAACACGTGCTGACCCAAATACAAACAGGGAATACTGCTGCTTGTGGAGATCAGTGCTCAGTGACATTATATACAACAGGTATACCAGAGCTGGTGCTGATGTCATGTCTGTTCTGACGTGGCCATGATGTCAGCATGAAGGGCGGCTGATTGAGGGCTTTTTAAAATATAGAACCTACTGAGAAAAAGAGCAGAGCTTCAGAGTCTTTTCAGTCGTTCCAGGAGGAGTTGCTGTTCAATCTGCAGTGATGACGCCATGTTTGCAGGCTGCAGCTGAAGCTCCGCTCCCTCTCTCCTTCTCATTGGTCAAATTTCCACATCGCTCTCTTTGTCGTTGTCATGGTCACCATCGTAGAACTCGTTGGCCGCCTCCGGCCTGAGGAAGTGGCATTGTTGAGATATTAGGATAAAAGCTGACAGATTTTAAATATTTCAGAAGTTGCACTCTCTCGTACTGACCTGGTGTAGTTTTCCTCGCCCCCCCTCTCGTCAGGGTCGGGCTCGTCGTTGCGCTCGTAGCTCAGCATGTCGGACGGAACGTCGTGGATCTGGACGCTGGGCGCGTGGTTCAACATCTTCAAGTTCTCGAACACCGTCTGACGGATCTGCTCCAAGTACTGCACCAACACAAACACAGTTATAATGTTATGCTTGTGTGATTCATTACCTTTGTGTCCTCAAACACCTGGAACACCTAACCCTGCAGATTTACAGGCTGCGTTAAGCATTGTTCAAGCACTGTAAAGCACTTTAACTAGTGTGGGACGGTGTTTCACCTGTCTGGAGTTCTGGTTTTCTATCCTGGTGCTGACATCAGGGTGCAGCGTGAAGTCTGGAGCAAAGTACTCAAAGTACTCTGCAGAGGACAGAAACAAGAGGAGGAGGATGTGGTTGAGAACTGTATGTGAAAAATGGCATGCTTGCATGTACATTCAAAATGTCAGATCACTGCTCTTCCAACAGATGGCGCTAAGGTTTGAAAATGCTCAAACTTCAGTATATTTAACTTACCGCTGTAAGGCAGCTCATCACTGATGGATTCATCCAATAACAGAGACGTCTCAAAGGTCCTACAACAAGAAAGGAACTGCCATTATTAGAAATAAAGCCCAGATCATGAGTAAACTCACAACATGGAACCTCCCTCACCTTCTGACCATAACAGCACGCTGTGCGCAGGAAACCAGGCGCGCGTGTGTGTGTGTGTGTGTGTGTGTCAGACTTACCAGCAGCGAGCCACGTTCCTCACGGTGTATCCTCCTCCTCCCAGGACCAACAGAGGAATCTTAAAGCTCTTTACGAACTCCACACACTCCCTGAAAGACAGCGAGCAAAGCGCACACACACATTAACACACATGACGATCAGAGCTGCATTTTAAATCAACACTGTTTCTTTCATTCATTCAATGCTTTTACACTCTTATTCCAACGCGAGGCGACTTTAAGATGATAACTGGAACTAAAAGGTAAACTCTGTTGTCTTTTGTCAGAAAAAGAATCCACATGCTGTTAATGATGATTATAAATGCAACATCTGGGTCAGATAGGCCTCATCAGATATATTTTTCTTCTTCTCACTGTTTTGGCAGCAGAAACTGTATTCATACCAGTTTGTACATCATCGGACAAAAAAGCAAAAAGCAAATACTGCCGTAACACAGTTTCCCCGCGGTGTTCATCTCATTTCATATTAAGTACTTCAGTCATGGTTCTGACAGCGTTGCTCTGCCTCTCTCACAGAGCTGATAAGCAGCATTGTGACGCAAGCTATTCAGGATCACCGATGTCAGGCTCAGTGAGGACAAGTAGCTGAACTCTCTTCGTGTTACAGGCCCCCGATCAGGAACCAGGAAGCTGGCTGAGACACTTCACTTTAACTGGGAAACAGTCGGCCTCACCCGTGTCCCCGTATGCTGAGGTTGAAGCAGCCCAGCCTGTCACAGCCCAGAGAATCTGCTCCACACTGGAAGGAGGAGAACACACAAATGTGTTGACATCCTACGATTATAATCTGACAAAGGCCCTGATCACACTACACGTGCACAGTGAATGATCCATGAGCTGAGATGGCAGGTGTTGAGGAACAGAAGAATACTGCATCAGAGACTCAGAGCTGCTCACTGACCTGTAGGACGATGCAGGTCGGCTGGTAGAAATCCACCACCTGTTTAATAACCGGCTGGAACAGCTGTCTGTAGCCTGGAACACACACACACAGTTCACAGCAGTGTGAATCAGTCAACACAACAATAATACTAATAATAACACAGCTCTGCGTGCTATTTTATACATGAAATCTGTGCAGGAAGTCAACTCACTCTGGTCATCGATGCCATCTCTGAGAGGAACATTGAGGCAGTAGTAACGGCCGCTCTCTGCTCCCACCTCATACATGTCCCCTGCAGCAAACACACACATGCTGCGTTAATACACACCCCTACAGAGATAACACATTCATAACATAGTGTACTGAAGCAACTCAGATTACACACTTCCCTCTGCACCACTTGAGAAATGTTAATAAACAAATCAGAAATGAGTCGGATTTGGCGTTAGTCTCTCTGCAACTGCCACCATCACAATTTCTAGAGCTTAAAGATGCTGACATGTTGGACTTTAACATATTTGTTGTGTTTTGCTCATTAAATAAAATGAATCACTATTTCCTGAACAAATAAAGCAGTTATTTATCTGTTCGTGGTGCTTCTAAGCTGAAGTAATATTGCCATACAGATGAATGGCGCTCTCAGAATCTGTGTATAAATGTTCAGTGTGTATCCGAAACTAAGAAAACACTACCTGAACAACAACAACAACACATTCGTCAGACACTTAAAGCAGCTCGTACCTGTTCCTGGAAAAAAGTAGTTCCCGTATTTGTGGAAGGACACAGTCATGACGCGGTCAGTCAGGTAAAAGGCTTCCTGTACGCCGTCACCATGGTGAATGTCTATGTCGATGTACAGAACCCTGGGGTGGTATCTGTAACACACACACACACACACAGACAGTTGCAAAGAGAGAAGCCGACACAGCAAACTGTTCATTCAGCGGCGCTTCCTCTTACTTGAGCAGCTCCAGAATACTGATGACGATGTCATTGACGTAACAAAATCCAGACGCCTGCAAACAGAAGAATCATGTCAGTCCTTTCACCACTCACAGCTACACTGAATGCATTTAGCAGAAAGGAATGAACATACAAGACTACGTTCTGACCTCAAACTTTTTGGCATGATGCAAACCTCCGGCCCAGTTGATGGCAATGTCACAGATCTGCAAAACAAAGTGGAACCACCATGACTCTATTGTCCTGAGCAGGCAGCCAGTAGTGCTGCAGCATGCCACTGCTGATTCAGGTCAACAATGACACCGTGCTAACACTGTCCGAGGATGATTCAGGTATCATCTGCTAAACAGATGTTCCTCTTTAAATCAGCAGCTGCTGAGCAGAAACCTCAGAGCGGGACAGGAAGTCAGCATGGCAGCAACTGAAATGATAACAAAAACTCTACTACAGCAGCGATGCTTGTGACAGAGGAACCGCTCAAATGACACAGACCACTGATTTTCACTGACTTCAGTCGTGTTTGTGTGTGTGTGTTACCTTGTGGTTGAGCTGTGTAGCTCCCTGTAAGGAGGCTCCCGTGTATCTTGAGCAAAACTCAAAAAGACCAGGAAACACAGGACTAAAACAAAAACACACACAGGCACAACATGTTGTAGTTATGGTTTAGTGACCCCTCTAACAACAGTGATCGTCAATCTGACTGTGGTCAGTCAGAATTCAGGCATTCAAGCTGTCGACTTGATCACTAATGTCTCAGAGGAGTAAGACGAGCAATAGCATTCATGTCCTGGATACAAAACAAACGAGACACCCAGAACCTGACACTGACTATGACACCACGGGGACCGTTTGTGCATTTTTTGTTTTGCAATAATGTCAAAAATATTTAACAATGTTAGGCATTCATATTTTCCCAACACAAACCACTTTCACGAATAACAGTAATACTCACCAATCGTCTCCGACATTGAATGTGTTGAGGCTCTTGGTGAAGCCCTGCATGTTGTTGGGGCTGACCTTCTGTAGGAAGTCGATGTAGTCTTCAGAGTGGAACCGACACATGTCGTGCTGAGATGCCTTGTATGGCTTGAACACCTAATAAGGAAAAGAAAAAACATTTGCATCAGCTTAAACTCCTCATTGTAGTGTTTTTTTTTGTATTTTTAAATCAAGAGCAAATGTTGTGTCAGTGTGAAAAGCATCAGCCGGGCCTGACTCTGTCCGTGCTGCTCACCATCATTTTCTTGTAGAGTCCATAGTGCAGCACCAGACTGTGAGTCAGAGACAAACGGTGAGGCTTCATGGGGTGGCCAGCACCTGGCAGAGACAGACAGCGTCCACATTACAGCACAGATACTGCACTAATACAGTGTGCAGTAATACACACTGAAAAAGATGCATTATAGTGGTTAAATCACGACTGACAGAATGACACGGTTGTCTCTGATACAAATAGGACTACAAAGACATCTGCAGCAGGCTGCATTTTAATGGATAGTGTGAAGTGTTTCCGTAAAAACGATAATCAACAGCAATATCAAATGACCGTGCAAAAACAGCATGAAATATATGTGTGCAGGCTGGTTTCATACTGTAAACAAGCTTCAGCTCTGACGTTTTGAATATTTGCACCCTATGAGCATTTAAGTTGTCCAAAGCAGACATCGTCGGAAAGTAATAATTTACTGTCGGAAAATGATTTCATTTTACTTCAACTGTCTAAATACACGCATCATTATTGTAAGCTAATGCGCAACTACCACATACTATCAATTTTAAACGGTTAAAGTTAGCGAAGGAACTGCCGAGACATAAACAGTAAATGTCAAAACATTTCACGTCAGAGTGACACATGATGGAACATGTAAATAAATATCAATACAGAGAGCCGGCACCGTTAACCCAACGTTAGCTAGCTAAGCAGGACAGATACTTAGGGATTTGTACAAAATGTAGCCATACCTGTGAAATTGTGCTATAGTGAAAACCGACAAAACACACCCCCCAAACGCAGAAAGCGTGAAATGCTAACACATGAAATATGAAAATAAAACACATCTCTGAAGTTATTAGCATACAGCTAGCACGTTAGCACCGCTTCTCTTTGTCGGCCTGTTCGTTGCGATAACCAAACTCACCGTAATGAAAGTTGCCCACGTCCGGGTCGTAAAAATAAGATGTTCTGTTGGTCATTCTGAACGCAATACCTTCTGCCTTTTTTTCGTGAAACTATGACTGTTCTTGCAGCTATAAAACCCACATTTTTCTTTCAATTAGCAGACAGCCGCCATGGTAAACACCGACTAAGGCTACGTCATCAGACAGGGACAGTGATGACGGAGAAGGGAGGGGGAGGAGGAGGAGGAGAGGAGGCGGCAGGAAAAATAATAAAAGTCTTATTTTCTGAACTGATAGGAAATAACCAACAAGATGTATTGCCTCATGTTAACTGTCATTTACTTTGTTGTTTTACATTTCATTTTTAAACAACATAACCAACACATTTCATTTTCTTTCTGCATTTACCTTCATTTCCCTTTACCATTTTATGGGACAGAAGGCCTTGAAAAACATTATTCTTTAAAGGCAGGACAACTGCTCTGCTATTAATCTGGAGTGTAGGCAAATAATGAAAGTTAAAGAAATTAATAAATCTAAGTAACACTACAGGCGCTTTTGGCCTTCTATATATGCAGGCCTATTGGTGGTGTTGCCAAATTGATGATATAAAGTCATACATTTATTAAAAAAAAAATGCAAATTATATATAAATCTTTTGTGGCTATTTCAACATGTGATGTAACAACATGCTACAGCTTTAGCAATTGAATCGCATGCTGTAACAGATGAACTAAAAATAACTAGGGGCAACCCTTAAGGATTTGAATTACCTCATTATTGAATTATTTATTTTGTTATTTTCTGTACTAAAAAGTTTCTTAATTTGCAAAAAAAAAAAAAGTTGACACTGTACACTAATTCAGAAAAGAAAAGCGTAACGGTCTCAGCTTGGTTTTCCAAAACACCTTCTGCTGACACACCCCAACACAGAGACGGGTTTAATTCTCAAATGCCTTTTCAGAAACATAGACTAAGTCTTTTCATTGGAGTCCAAACGTTAAAAAAACAAATTGCTTGTGTTTATCTGGGATTGCCAGCAGCAAAAAGACAAGTACAAGTGAAAAATCGGATTTGTGCTGGCAGTGTCCAGATGCGGATCATGTTTACCTCTGAGCTACTGTCAGAGGATTATAGCGTTAATCAGTTTATTTTGACAGCATCTGGTAATGTCAGGCAGAATAACATGTCTCTGCAAGATACAAATAACCTGAACATGAATTGAAGTACAGCTACCTGTGAGGAACTGTGTTTATTTTGAACACCTGTTCATTAAAAAAACTTGTGAACAAGTTGATGGAGATTTTCCAGATTCTAAAATGAGAGAAACCAGACTTCACACACGTGGCAAAAAGGAGGGTGCAAGAGTTCTGACACAAGGCAGACATTTTAGCCTTCATCACACATGCAGTAAAAGCTGTTTTTCAGAGATGCTCCAACTGAAATGTATTCTTCAGTCTTTCTCCACCTCTCCCCTCCCTCTTTCTTTCCACAGTAAAAAAAAATGTGAGTGAGTGTGTGTGTGTATGTGTGTGTGTGTGTGTGTGATGGCAAGAGCAGATGTGCCCGAGAGGTCCACCAGCACAACCTGACATAGACAGGGTCATGTCCGCCTGCAGCGTCTATGTGAGTGTGTATAAAAGTCTGTGTGTGACAGCACAAAGAGATTTACTGGTACACTCTTCTTAAACACTACTATCTGCAGCTCCTGTGCACACACACACACACACACACACTCATTAACCCTAACCCTAACACACTCACTTATCAACATTGTTTCCTGTGTGGTATGCAGGGCCTATATATATATACATATATATGAATATATGGACCAATTTGTCAGGAAAACAGCAGCTGGATCGTTCCATGTCTTCAGTCACAGACTATGATGCTGTGATGAGTTACACACTTGTTTAATGTAGTCCTATGCTTCACTTGCACTGAAGTATTTTTAAACTTAATGAAGCCTCTCGTATAATTACATAGAAAGTGAAATGCTTAGTTAAAGGTTCCCTGTGGAGTTGACCACTTTTAGCTCTATGGACCAATGTTCCCCATTTTGTTTGCTCTAGCGCACTGGAATTCACACAATGTGTTTTAGTGAGTAACACTGACTGTAAACAGAAACGTTACAAGAAAACTCCACAGGGCACCTTTAATGGCATCAGATAAGACACTGCAGTCATCACTCTGTAGTTAGAGGACTTATTTGACCAAGACTGAGGTATTTGTGTATTTTACCTTTATAATCACCTTGAAACTTCAGAGCCAAAACACTAAAAGCAGTATGCTCCTGTCCAACATTGGGAGTTGGTTGTCTGAAAGGATTGGGCAATATTACAATATATACTCTTAGATGATATACATTTGCCAGCCATCAGACTTTGCCATACTTCAATGCGATGAAGTACTTTTATATGTCAGGTATTTCCGCCAGACATTCTTTCATAAGACATAACTTCTTTTTAACTTTTCTTTTTTTTCAGAAAGTTTACGATATCATGATATACATTGATATTGAGGTATGAAAATTACACATATTGTGAGAGAGGATTTTACCCATACCTCAATTATTGTGTTGGGAGTTGATCCAAAAATACCATATATGTTAGAGCTTTCATACACCAGAGGACATCAGGAAAGGTGATATGAACACAATACTGTACATTACATCAACACAAAGTAGACTAACGCAAGAAAAAATATAATTGATCAAATCTCCATGGAAAATAAAGTTTGCTTCCCCGTGAAATCACTGTGAAGATGGGAGTGTGTGTGTGTGTGTGTGTGTGTGAGAGAGAGAGAGGGAGAGAGAGAGACAACATCCATGACTGTAGAAGAGTGTGATGGAGAAGCTGGCATTAATAATTGTTCTTAGAGCAACACTGCCTCGCCTTCGCTCTACAGAATGTGTGTTGGCTTGTTGGCTGTTTTGCGTTGGAATGTCTGGTTGTAGATTTGACTCTCTCCCTCCTGCTCGTTTGCTCCCCCCCCCCCCCCCCCCCCCCTCTCTCTCTCTCTCTCTCTCTCTCTCTCTCCATCCCTCCCTGCAGCCTGCAGCTAAATGGCAGAGTTTACCTGGATTTTTATATATTATGTATTCCTGATGTTACAGGTTACAGTAGGTTCAACAGGTGAGCATGGATTGTGTTAGCGTGTGCGTGTGTGTGTGTGTCGCAGACCATGTTTGAACCTGGAATCCCCCTTATTTATGCCTAATGTATTCTTTGGTTGTTTTTTTTTGAGGAAGTGAGGTTTGGGGTTTTTCTCTGTGGCCATCAGGTCATGCTCACATGTGTCCACCTGCCCTTTTGGGATATATTAATTTCCCCCAGCCTATGCCAAACCAAGCCGTGATAGTTTAATTGAGAACGCTGCGTGTTTTGTTCCGTTTCTCCATCAATTTCACCGCATCTTTGAGCCTTCACCACAAGATATGGTGGAACGCTCCAGAAAAAGCTAGTAAGTGGATCTTTCTTGTCTGCTACTAACATTTAAGTTTTACTATGGCTCTTATATTTTATCATTGAAGCACTTAATGTCACACATCGTGGTAGAATAAAGGTTTTACTCCTTGATCCATCAGTTTGTTGTCTGACAGAAATCTATATCTATATATCTATATCAAGAGTCTTTCTATCGCAATCTTATATGGCCTAATTTGTACTCGCAATACTTTTTGCTGTTAGATAATAAATAGAGCAAAATGACACACTAACCATCAGTGATCCTGAGGACTTCCACAAACTTTGTCTTGCACATTTTATACTTTAATAATAGTGTAGCACACTTGATAAAGAGCACTGTTAGAGGCCCGTCAAGGTCTACATTTGCATAGCTATGAAATCAGTCTGTGTGTGTGTGTGTGTGTGTGTGTGTGTGTGTATGTACACACATCTGCGTGTGTGTGGGCCTCATCCATAGCTGGCTTGTTTTGGCCCCAGGGTCCAACTCTGTTCTGTCAAGCATCTGTCTCTGCCTGTTTGTTGAAACACACACTCACTCCCTTTCTCACACACACATGGACAAGTGCCCTCGCTAACTCATTCCTGTATGTCATTGCCATGGAGATATATACAATATACAGAGGTGAAGGGTATTATCAATGAGACACACACAAACATTTTAAAGTGGTGACGGCCTACGCTGATGTCTGGCACCTGTGGGCACACACACACGCGCGCACACACACACACACACACACACACACACACACACACACACACACATTCAAAATATTATGCTCTTATATATACTGTTATAAATATATACTGTAATATATATAGATTTATTGTAGGGGAGAAGCGATTGACAATACTCCTACTCTTTAAACAAGTCTGTTATTCACTAATGAACAGATCATATTCAGCTCCACATAAATAGGTTCTGGATGCAGTTTGTCTGTCTTAAAATCGAGAGGAGAATCCCAAAATGGCCTGGATGAAAATGGCTGCCACACAAATACAGATTTGGTTCCAATCTGTGTATAATCCATTTTAGTTCAGCTGTTCCAAAAAGAGAAGGAAAAGATGTCATCATGACGTATTCTACTATCCCCAAAACTATGTGCTCTCAGCAATTTGGTGTTATAGGTTTATGGTTTGTACATTTCTCCCAGAAACCTGCAGCAATGGTGCACGAAAACATTTGTTTTTAATTTTCCTGACCTTCAGATTTTAGACAGAGTGGGCCTCTGAAAATGGCTAAAAGACGAGGGAACGTTGACACAAAGTACCACGTATAAGCTTTGACATACAGCTGCCAATGAACGAGTGAGTGATTGGGTTATAAGAGGCACTCTTTCCTATGCTGCTTTGTGAAATAAACCATTGCATGATTCCGATAGCACCGGGGCTCCTGCAATGGGAAACATTCCCAAAACCTGGGTATAGTCAGGTTCTTTGAGAAAAGCGTTACAAAGTGCGACCCCACTGAGATTCACTTCCTGTCACATTTAGAACCCTTTCAACTTGCCTGATGTTGCACACACCAAAAGAAGAAATCATCACACAAAACAATTTCAAAGGACAATTCTACAGTGATAAGATATCTATATTGCAATCTTTCAGTGTGCAAATGCTGCATATTTAAAACTGGGTTAGCATTAGTATGTAGTTCCTGTCTGTCCAGGCAGTTATTGGACTGTCTTAGTTCCCAGCAGTCAAGAAGTTGCATGTGTGGGTGGCCTCTTTCTTTGGTTGTTTTTGGTTTGAAGGCTTAGATCTGTTTCTCTTGTGTTCTATTTCTCTCATTTGGTTAGTGGGTAAGTTAGCATTATTTCTGTTTATTGACCACCTTGGGCCATAGTAGAGAATTTGGGTTTTAATGGTTTTAAAGTAGTTCAAAGTTGCTTATGCATCTTTTAGGATGCATAAGCAACAGAGGCTTGGAAAAGCGGTGTTGATGGGTGTGTGCAGGCAGGTGTTAGCACCCACCCAATGGTAGGAGGAGGGTGGAAACGGAATGAACAGCTTGTTTGTGCATCAGGTGTGTTTGTACATTTAATCCCAGTACGGCGGCCACACTAAATGCCTCATGGGCAGCCGAGTGTGCAAAGCTTTGCCCAGTGCTATTGAGCAGAGTCAGCAAAGTCCGGATGTTAAAAAAAATTGTTTGTTGAAGCAGACATGATGGCATCTTCAAACAGGCCCATCCCATCACTGAACCTGTATCGAAACAGGAATAGAATACTTTCAGAAGGGTCAACAAGTTCTGTAGATCACCTTTGGTTGTCTATTCTCCTCACACAGTTCACATCCAGTCCACTCCAAATGCTAACCTGCTGCCATCCTGTCAATGCACCAAGCTTGCTTACTCCATTTGATGCTTAGCTATTGCAATTTGCAACCATAACATGGAAACACATGTATGGCATCAAAACAATATTTGGGGGAAATTAAAAGTCAGGTCTTTGTCCAAGTATGCAGAGATTTTACAACAGCTTTCAGTGCTCATGTGCACCATTAACTACATATGTACAGTATATTTATGTTTATAAAATATCTAACAAAGCATACCAAATTATTTCTGTATCTGATGTACTTTGTAGCTGAGGCTTTCTTTGAGTTGAATACTCATTAATCTTACAGGTTGGTTCACTTTAAACAATAATCTATAATATTTCTAATTTGCTCTAAAACAACAGTAATTCAACTTTTATTCAGTTGATGAAGATTTTTAGCCACGCTAGCCACATGGCTCTGTGGATGGCAATATCAGTGTATCTGCCAGTTGTGCAAACAGTTATGGTCCCCAGAGGATGTATCTTAGTGACCTTGGTGGTCCTCTGATTTCTCCTCTAGCGCCACCATGAGGTTGACATTTGTGGTTTTGAGTGAAATGTCGGACCAATTCTTGAATGGGTTGAATTATTTTTCCTCTGGCACCATCATCAGGTCAAAATTTCCAGTACTTCATTTTATGACCAAATATCTGCTAAAATAGTGACATACCCATCAGCTTCTTGTGCTAATTAACTTTCATCATAGTTGGAGCAAAGTGGTCAGACATCACCATCACCAGTGCAAGAAAAAAAACAACCTAAACTATTATACATTATCAGCTGCCGCCATCCAGGTTGTAAATCACTCAGAGGATACAGGCAATAAAAACATACATCATACTGTAACAGTCAGTACAACACACATATTCATGTATTCATTGATGAATGAGCTGTGAAATCCTGACAACAGTTGCCATGCAAAAAAAAAAAACGCCAAAAAACACCACATTACAGATGTGTAGAGAGGTGTTTCACAGCTGGGTGGCCCCGTGTGACGTAATTTGGCTTCGTTTGAGATGTAGAGCAAGACAGAAGTGATGATTTAGAGCTGTTTAATAAAGTGGATTGATGGAGGGATGATTGGCTGGAAGCTGTCCACACTTCAGACTTCATTTGCTGTTAAATGAGAACTTTGACAAAGGATCTGCGACAGGAGGCTCAGTATTGGTTCCATCTCAGTAACTTTCTTGTTTTGTTTCTTAATTGATGTGTGAGTCTGTCTGTCTCTATAAAGCTTGACGGACTGCCCTTAGATTAGAGCTTTGCTATGCAACAACCACACCTGTCTTATCAAGTGAAATCAGTAGAGGTTGAAAGAGGGGAGCCTGTTGTGACCATTGAGTCTGTAGATTTGTCCTGTTGGCCTAAAAGAAAAACCGATGTCAGGTTTTGTCATGGAGTTTGCGGAGAATGGAGAGTGACAAACCGACACAGAGCGCTCACTGAGGAGACTGCAAAACCCAGACTTCAGCACTAAGAAACGGGGGTTGGAGCCGCCAACATTAGAGACAGCAGTGTGCACCTTAAATTGTGGACTGTGGGCACTAAGAAAGACTTTTCATGTGATTCTAGGGAGGAATAAAATTGATAGGCTTTGAGGAATACCATGAGCATGAGTAACGGCAAGCTTCATTAAACAAGGAGGAACCTGTTGTAGCAGGCCGGGCTGAAAGTAGTTTGGAAGTGTTCGCAAAACCAGAGAAACTTGGCTGTCTTTTCCTTCAGGAGATTTTTATGAAAAAACATATAGTCATCACAAGACCCTGCCTTTGTGTAATTGCTTGTTAAGCGATATAATTATGCGCACATTTTATAGTACTTGATCGGCCTTCAAACAAGCTGATTGTCTCGCCGTCGGAGCTCTCCTCGGATGGGAGCTGGCTCAGTCTGTGCTTCACACGACGCAGCAGATACGTTGAAGAAACGCCAACTGATAGATATGGATAAAAGGGATCTTTTAATGGTGGCGGATGTACAATTATAAAGTTGGCTTTAGACGCTGACTCATGGTGATAATGGGCCTATTTGCTTGCACGCTGCCCTTTTTCACTTGTTTGGCCCTGACTTGATTTTCATAAATGTTTGTGCTCTTAGCACAAGCAACAGGGACAACGAGTCTTAGTGAATGATGACATTTGTTTAGTTGGACCGACCGATCAAACTTTACTTAAGGTCCACTTACTAGCTTTTTCCAGAGCTTGCAATCATAGCTGGCAAACAGGAAAGATAAAGGCCGTTCACATCCAACAGCAGAGACAGAGGTTACAATTTAATGTATTATTTAATTCATTTATTTATCATTCTTGATTTGAGGATAAGTTGAAGGGGGGTCTCCTACATACAGCAGCACTGATGTCTTGGTTTGAAGAATGTCTAAAACTAGCTACCTCAGAAAGCCAGAAGTCTTTCAACTTTTTAAAAATGTTGCTATATTTTTCTAAAACTGTAGACATTTGAGCTTGTGAGAACACATAAAATGGAGTGCAAATGGAGAGCATTAATGTTTTATGGTCCATCAGTTGATGGAATCTTGGCTCTGTGAAGGAGTGAGGGAAGAAGAGAAGACAGAAAGTTGCGTGACAAGAGCTGGAGAGAAATATGATAGACATACAGGTGCTTCAGTTCCTTCCTATCACTGCTGACCATCAACACAGCTGGGCAGGGTAATCCACAGAGACAGTACTGGGGAAAAAAGTGGACATAAGAGGTACCATAAAAAACAACAATAGGGAGAGAGTCATTTGTCAAACTATTTCTATGAAATGCTGTTTAAATGCGATAGTGGAATATTCTTACTGCCGTCATTTATGTTTTGCAATATTCCATACAATAAATATGCGTGTAACTGGTGCCACGCAATGTCATTCTCATGTGTAGTTTTTTAGGGTATTTCAGCTCTCCATGAGAGGAGCAGAAAAGTTAACAAACAACACAGGGTTAGGGCCCACCAGCTGAATCAAGACATCAGTTGAGCTACAGTCAACAAGTGTCTAATCCACCGGTTTATATTTGGAATGGAGCCTCTGCTGCACTAAAGCCACTCCAAATAAACTAGAGAGTTCCTTTCAAAGGGGATATGCTTTGAAATCTGCTCAGCCTCAGCCAACAGGACCATCATATAGGGTAAAGAAACAAAGAGCAAGCGAAGGCAGTTTATAGAAATATGGGACTGGGGAGATTAAGTAGAGAGAGAGAGAGGGTGTACGATAAAGAACTTCAGAGTTTGTGAGATTAAGAGACTGACAGACCAGCAGGGAGAGATTTAAAAGGAATCATACTAAGGTTAAGACAGAATAATATAGCTGTACCCTGAACTTTCAGCTGAGGGTCGCAATAAACAAAGAATGCAAAGGAAAATCTACACTAAGGCAGACAATATGATTGGCGCATGATTATATGTTGAAGTTCTTTCTTTCTGTGGCGTTGTTCTATGTGGGTTTGAGACGTCACATTAAAACATGGTTTGACAAAAGGTGCAAATAATGAGATTGTCATTGTTGGCATCCTGTGAATTTTATCAAGTCAGTTAGTCAAGTTCCAGGATTTGTTTCGGGTTGATTTTAAAAGACTGAAGAACTGAGAAAACGTTACAAGGAGGAAGACAAGAAGCCTGTCATAACAGGATGCAAAGCTTGTTATTACTTACAATGACCCACCTGTATCAAAAAGAAAGGTGGCACAAGAATGCCAGTGAGATTTGGCCCATGGAACTGGCACCAGGCACCATCATCACTATGATTCGATGATGACTGAAATGTGTATTTGCGTGTGTGTGTGTGTGTGTGTGTGTGTGCAATGGTGTTGGATACCAGAAAAGTGCAGAGAGAAGGTGCTGAGTGATGTCAAAGTACAGTTGTCTCCTGTCTGAGACAACTAAGGATTAGCAAAGAATGGATTAATTCACGTAGTAAATCTGGCACATACCTGACGAAACACATCATTTAATATAAATGTACATCGAAATTCATCCCAATGTAGTGATCCCTCTTTTGGAATGAAAGGCCCGTCTATTCCAACATCCTGACGCACAACGAAGTTCTACTCAACAGCGCTATTATCTTAGATTTGGGTTCTTTCACTCTAACCAATCAGTAGCGACATATGTAAGTCCATTCACAACAACTGGTGCAGCCGTGTCAGTAGCGTCCACACTGCTATCTATCAATCTATTTCTTTTTTAACTCAACTCCTCAAATGCTCCAGCAGTGCATCAGCAGGCCTGTGCTGAAGGTTTTACAAGCTTTAGCTTTACACATTAATAATCTCTTCTCTCCCTAAGTGAAGTAAACTAAACAGAAGTGGAGCGAGAGGTTGGGCACGTCAACAAAAGGGCTCTGTTACAAAGGACCTATTCATATAGATTTGTTTAGAGTTTGACTCTGGCAACAAATGAGCAGGTCAGTGACTTAAGTGTTTCCAAATGGTACCAACAAGATCAAACCCATTACACCATCGACACACACACACACACACACAATGTGTCTAAGACTCGTACTCAGTCATTACATGCCACCAGTCATGTTGTGAAAACCCAGACTTTACATTTCTACATGAACCCCCCCCCCCCCCCCCCCCCCCATAATCCTGTGAATTGCTATGTCAACACAGTCATGGTATGGTGCCGCAGTGTTTCAACACTGCAGCTACAGTATTGCATACAGTTTCAGGGCTTAAAGGACAATTGGACTCTTAAAACCTCCCCATCCTGTTTAATTCACTGTAAATTTTATCTGGGCAGCTCACATGAATAAAACTGACTGCCTGCCAACCTTTTCGCAAAGGACGTGTCTGCGTGTGTAGCCGCCGGCACAGGCTTGATATCTATAGACGGATTATTATAATTGGCTAATCTGTATTCAGAAGCGGTAATGTACCTCAAGAGGGAGAAAAGAGAGGAAGAGGGAGGTGGAGGGCTGGAAAGGTGAGAGCGTGTAAAGAGAAAAACAGACGGAGAGGAAAGAGAAAGAAAGCAGAGGTTGAGAGAGGCGGCAAACAGAGGAAGTGAGAAAGAAAGAAAACAGTGAAGAGAAAAGGAAAGTGATAATGTTTCCACCAGGATTGCCTGTGTGACATGGAAGTTGCGAGTCTCAGTGAGGGAGATCGAGGGATAGTTAAAGGAGAGAGAGAGGGAGAGCGAGGGAGAGGAGATGAATGGAGGAGGTGAAGGAAGGAGCGTAGGTGTAGGAGGGGATGGAGAAGCAGCATTCCTGACCGCACAGTTACAGAACAGGACGAGAAAGAAGTTAATCTGAAATCCAGATGCCTTAAGGACCAACAGAGGGTCAAACTAATCCACACACACACACACACACACACACACACACACACACACACGCACACACAGACACACACAGACATAGAGAGAGCGCTCCATCCCCTCTCTCGCTCTCTCTCTCTCTCACAGACTTCAGGACCTCGGTGGCTTTACAAGTCAGCAAACATCCACAACATCAACTGGATACTTTTTTACGCCTGTTTTTCTTGTAAAACTCCGACTTCCCAGCCTGCAGTCAAAACTGCCAGGACTTGTTTTTGGGGTCTATTTTGTACTTAAACTGTTTGTTTCCCCCCCCCCCCTTCTGGAGGAATTTCCAGGTGAGTCTCTTGTGGTTTTTATAACGAGATCTTAAATGCTCCCAGATGTGAAAGTAACTTCAACAGAGGCTGTTGTTTATGTTAAGGTTTTCAGGACACCGTTTTCTGCGCAGATCTCGGGTTTTAACGTTCAGACTCTCATTGAAAATTTCTCTTCACATGTCGGAGCAACAGCCTGAACGTTTGCACGAGTGTCATTTTCTTCCAGGGCTCTGAGCGAAACAGTGAACCGACATAAGTCGACGTATTGCTGATGACTAATTGTCCTCATTTAAAACTGTCAGTGAAGGAACTTGAAGTTGTCGAGAGTGCGCAAGCTGTTGGAGCCAAATTTGCCTTTGCAACATCAGAGATATCTGATTTCATACCCACTGTCATGCAGTGACAGATGAGATTGGTGTCACAGTAATTCACGTGTTGATTGACTTGTGTTAAGGGAAATTAGCAGCAGACAGTCCAGTGCTGTTTAGTTTGTTCTACTGAGCAACTCTTTGTCCACAACTACTGCAAAACTGTGAAAAAGAGCTCATCTAAAAAGTCCTCTGTGCTTCTCTGACCTACACGTAACAAAAGGCTGCAATAGCACAAGATCCCCATATGATTGTGTTCAAAGTGCATTTGACGTTGCAAATATTTAGACTTGATATACTGTGTGCAAGACAGCCTGTTGCTGGGAACGTTTGTTTACTATAACTTTGGCGATCATATTGGTACCAATGAGCACCTCAGGCAAACATACGCTCTATATAAATACACTCTTAAGTATTTATTAGCCACATGCAGCTTTGTTTTAATGACTAAACAGGAGCAGCTCTCTGTAACAATATGTCAGAGGCAAAGGAAAGCGTGCTAGACTTTGCTTTACTGTACTATAAGTACTGTAAGTATTTTAGATTTGCTTAAAAGCCACCTAAGCTTCTCTTCTCCATGCCACTGCAGCAAGCCATGCTAACACTGCTGAGAGATTTACAGCCAGTACTTGGGAGGAAAATCTGAAAGGAATCTGGTAGTTAAAGCAATCGACTAACATACAGCCGGAGGATTTTGTTTCTCATCCCATGGACTCGACGTAAAATGCAAATCCCTTCAGAAAAAAAAAAGGACATTTGTTCCATATTTTTACCCTACACCTATAAATAAAATAGACGAAACTATTTACCCCAAGAAGCCTCGAAAGAATACGGAAAACGTATGTCACTATGTAAGGAATATAAATAAATTACCATGAACCAGACGTCGGATTGGGGAGGTTAATTATGGCATCATGCGACTCCACTGAATATTTTAAATATAAAAGTTCAAATATATGTTTTCCAATCATAAGACGTCGCCGTTCAACTCGCTTAATAACCTTTTGGAGACAAGGTTGGCATCCAATAGCAACACGCATTATGTTGAAAGAGATTTCTGAATGAGGATATATGGTCAGCACATGATATTACAGACGGGCTTGGAAAACATGTGGGAATCATATCGTAGTCCTCTCTTGACATGTGTTATCTTGAAGAGAGCAGCTACGACTCGGCTGCCAGTCGGCGTAATGCTTTTGACATGAAGATGTATTGGCCTCACTCAGACATTCTTGAAGCACCATGTATTGAGGAGACCGAGTTGGCTTTGATCAGTTTTAAGTGATTAAGTAAAAAAAACCTAGCCAAAACTCCTGATGTTGTTGTTCATAACATTAGCTCCAGGTTGTCATCAACAAGAACTTCAACCTTTTCCTCCTTTTTTGTTGTCGATAGTTCGACTAATTTCTCAGACATTTTTATATGGCACAGCTGTAAAAGCACAGGTGTAATTATTACCATTAACGATGCCTTCAAATGGAACTTGTGAGCTCGTGGTTCGACGTGGGAAGTCGTGTGCACGATATGCTTGGCATTCAAATGGCAAGTTGGGCAAACCTTTCCTGTTCCTGCCAATGCTTCATTCATTCAGTATTTCTTTTGCTTCCTTGACTTTCTCTTTGCGACAGCCTGATTTCGACACCTTGCATAGGTCATTCACTGATCATGACGAAGTGGATGATTTTAAGATGGAAAGAAGGCAAGCCCATATACAAAGAAACAAAGGAGTGAAGGATGGATTTTTGGCAGGACTGAGAGAAAAACACTATGTGCCAGTGAACATATGATTTTGATAAGCAGGAGGTCGGACAGTATAGTGCTCTGGCTCTTTCAGTGGAAGTGCAGCGCTTTATCTCTGTCAGGTGAGGGTCTGAGAGGGCTACTAAGTGATTTCATTGTACAGGGAAACCCTTTTCTTATCTCCTCAGCGGCTTTCTTTTTCTCTGTTTTCTATTCTGCTGTCCCTTTCTTTCCTTTCCTCTCCTCCTCTATCGTCCCCCTTGCCTCGTCTCTTCTTCTGTTTTTACCTTCTCTTCCCATTTCCTTGTCTGTCTCCAAAGTGCTAACACAGGAGACCCGGTAAAGCCATTAGAGGAGAGCACGGCTGACTGACAGTGTTCACCTGTGATCATCAGGGCCCTTGATACTGGAGAGTGACTGAATGGACACCTTTATTGCTCTGTAAAGTCGAGGTAGAAGCTGTTGCAGCAACGGCTTTCAGTCTTACCTGAGCCATATTAAAAGTGAGGGTCGCTGAACAGCTGCGTGTAACACCTAATAAAATGCACCCAATACCCTTTCAACGTGTCATTCAAATTATAGAACTGATGACCAAATTTACACAGACAACACGGAACATTCATTGTGAGCCGCAGGTATAGTGTATCATATGACCAATGTCAGATACTGACTTTTTAAAAATGTGAAGTATGCATTTTTATGATCTTGACAACAAGGTGGCAAAGTCATTAGAGACCTGAGGGCACAGGTTCAAGCTCTTGTGACACAAAGTCTCCCTCCTGCTGGAGTATCCTTGACCACAACAATGAATCTCAAACAGCCCTGACCTCTGACCTCCCTGTTGAGGAGAGGATTTCCCTGTGGATCAATAAATTATTGTTATCATAGTGGTTGTTACGCACAGGAAATCAGCGTGAAAGTTAATTCTTGACCTTGTCAATAACAGTTTGACAAAATAATCTAAACTTTAAGCTGCACTGATCTATATTTCAAATGAACAATGGTTCAAATGACTATGTGTTCGTGAAAAGTGATGAACCAACAGAGAATTATCACCCGACTCTGCAGTTCCACTCAACACTGCCGTAGTAGAACTGTAGTAGTAGAACTGTAGTAGTAGAACTGTAGCAGCAGAACTGTAGTAGTAGAACTGTAGTAGTAGAACTGTAGCAGCAGAACTGTAGTAGTAGAACTGTAGCAGCAGAACTGTAGTAGCAGAACTGTAGTAGTAGAACTGTAGTAGTAGAACTGTAGCAGCAGAACTGTAGTAGTAGAACTGTAGCAGCAGAACTGTAGTAGTAGAACTGTAGCAGCAGAACTGTAGCAGCAGAACTGTAGTAGTAGAACTGTAGCAGCAGAACTGTAGTAGTAGAACTGTAGTAGTAGAACTGTAGTAGCAGAACTGTAGTAGTAGAACTGTAGTAGTAGAACTGTAGCAGCAGAACTGTAGTAGTAGAACTGTAGTAGCAGAACTGTAGTAGTAGACAGCTATTTTCAGCAAACAAGCTCTAAAAACCCACTGCACACCAACAAATGTCAAACAGACAAAGTTGGCTACTGGCTAACATTTTGCTAGCAATTAGCAGAGCCAGATATCTTTCTCAGGAGTTGGTGGAGACCAAACACAGAGCTTAAAGGAGAGTCAGTATTGGACTGGATGCTAATAATATGTCTACAGCTCGTTTCCGCTGCCCCCCCCCCCCTCCCTAGTGGCCAAATCAGTAAATGCAGGTTTAAGATCCAATGATCAGATTTTTTCAGATATTTCAGCTGCACATCACGGTCAACTGTGAGATGAGATGAGGGAAAGCTTCAGAAAAAAATAGTAAGTGGGCCTTGAGTTACGATTATTTTGACAAACTTTAGCCATGCTAGCGGCATGGAAGTGGTAATATCAGTCAGTTGGTCCTCCACTTTAGTCCAGACTGAAATATTAGCTATTGGATGGATTGCCATGAAATTTTGTAAACACATTTATATCCCCCTCAGGATGAATTGTAGACTCTTGGTCTTGTTATAATGTCAACCCAGACAATAATGTCAAACACAGAAGGCCAAAGAGAATTCCCATTCACTCTGACATTGACTACTGTGGTGAAAGTGTCACATTGCAAAGCCAACATGTCCTTCCACCTTGTAGACTCTAGCAGTAAAGAAACAACATTTGCTTGGCATTGACAGTGTTACATTTGTTATCCTTCTCACTAGGTGTCACTTGTTACAATCTGATGATCTATATGTTGCAAACAATTCATTTGATCTGAACTGTCACCACTGAACTCAACGGTGACCTCTAGGTTAATGTGTTTGTCAGATTAGGAAGTCCAAACTGGCGTGTGTGTGTGTGTGTGTGTGTGTGTGTGTGTGTGTTTGTGTGTGTGAGAGAGAGAGAGCGAGAAAGAGAGAGCATGATTATCTGAACACATCATGGTCAAATTCTAAGGCACTGTCCTCCTATCTTCCTGTCGCGAATGTCACACACACACACACACACACACACACACACACACACACACAGCTGTTAGGTGAATCAGCCTCCCTGTGAGGAGACAACGCAGAGACAGAAGTGGAAACCAGAAACCCCAAACTGGCCTCGAATGACTTCAAATATGTATGTGTGCTGTTTGTGATTCCACCTGTGAATGCTTCTCTTTCTCTTCCTCCACCCATTTCTCTCCCCCCCGCTGAGTTAGTTCACTATCAGACTGGAGTGTGATGGCGTGTGAGTGTGTGATTCAGTGAGCATGGTTGTATGTAATTGGTATGTAATGCCCTCAAAGGAGCATGTTAACATTTAAATCAACATGATGAGTGCCAAACCACCTGGCACTGTAGCAAACCACAACTGCCAATGTTAAGTGGTTATTTTCCACTATTGCACTGTGTTGTATTGTATTGTATTCTTTTCCAGTGTTTGTTTGAGCTACCGGAGTGGGACTTTGAATCTTTAACCCCCAGTGCTGACGGGTGATGTGTCTATTGTGTGTCTTCAAATAGACACGTATTCCTAGTTAAAGGAGGATTTGCGCTCCAATGAGTTCCCCAAGGAAAGGTGTGAAGACAGGCAGGCGTGTTAAACCTTACTGGCGTGTTTTATCAACCTTGAGGGCAAATAGTCTAGTGTTAGGAGACCTGCTACAGTTATCAACTTACTCACTCGAGGAGATTTTTCTCACAGTTCTCACTTTCTCTCTCAGTCTTGCTAGTGCTATCACACCCTTTTCTTTCTTTCTTTTGCTCATCTGACATTTTGTGGGCGTACCAGCTTGAGCTTGTATAAAGTGGTTATTCATGTGCCGCACTTTCAAGTCATTAAGTTAATTTTCTCTTTCATCATGTCTAGCTCAAGTTAAGTTAAAAAGTAACTCTGAGAATTAGTAATTGTTTCAAGAACTCATCTGGTGTCAAAAACCAGCTGAATTTGTATGCGTGCACATGTGTGTGTATACTGTCCATATATACATGTAGTATGTCCATGCACTAAAAGCCATGTGTGTACTATATTAGGGCCCTGTGCTTGTGACTGTGGCTTAATTTTAGAGGTATGATATATAGCTGTCTATAATGAAAACAACCAGCTAATAATATTTATATGTTATCGCCTTATTGTCGCCTTCATTTCACCGAGCCTATAACAGGAGATGACCATCGTCCCTGTACCGAAAAGGTCTGCAGTGACTAGTCAAAGGACTGCAGCCCTGTGGCACTCACCTCCATTCTTATGAAGTGCTTTGAGAAACTGGTTTTCCAGCACATCAAAAACAACATCCCAGATAGCCTGGACCCTCACCAGTTTTCCTACAGAACCAACAGATCCACAGAGGATGCCCTCTCCACTGCCCTCCACTCAACCCTCACACATCTTGAAAATAACAACGCCTACATCAGAATGCTGTTCCCTTCCTGTACACATGTGACAGCATTGGCCGGATCACAAACAGCAATGAGCATTCATATTGGGAGGAAATCAACAATCTTACACAGAGAACATTGTCAGCAACACCAAGGAGGTGACCGTTGATTTTAAGAAAAAATATTTTCCCTTAAGAGTTGTTGGAGACCAAAAATCCCGACTGCAAAATACATTTTCCTCCGTATCTGCTGGATGTGTAAAAAAAGCATCTTTTGTTTGCTAACAAGTTCACCACATCAACTTTATAAGGCGATAATATGTCAGTGTTGGGTTTACGGCTTGTTTCCACTGCCCCCAAGGGGCCAAAAAAACTCTGTTGCTGCAGGTGTAATATATGCATACGGTCCTTAATGAAGCTTAAAAGGATTTCAAGGATTCGTGTTCTGTAGATGAATGTGCCCGGGACATCATGTGGTTATCTGGATATTCTTTTATGAATACCAACCAAATCAACCAAATTATAATTCATCATATATATCCCATTGTGCAATGGGGAAAAAGGTGCAGTAGAGTACACCTTGCGCAGGTCGCCAGTGGGTCACTTCCTCTACCTTCATCGTCTGCTGCACACATGGATCAACAGCAATATCACTACACTGAGTCATCAGTTTATAATGTTTAGTTTTTGTCGACATAAATCTTTGCATCAAAACCCCTTCCTCCCTTCCTGCAGGTGTATTAATGACGTGAGCGGTCAGACAGCCATCCGGTCATGGCGCTGTGGCGGTGCGCCAACACCTTCTGCAGGTTGGCTGCAGCGTGGTTTCCCCTGCTCTTCACATCACTGCTATGGCAAACGGTAAATCTTCATTGCAGAAGCTCTCAACTTCTCATGGGAGCCAGGGGTTGCTTGACTGACAAAGGTCACTTACAACGTGACACTCGATCTACAAAACCTGGCTGTGAAGGCAATGGGAAAATGTTGTTGTGCTGTGGGCGCTGATTAATTGGGAAACCACTCAGTTTCTAGTTGTAGCCATGATTACGTTTGCTAAAGTTGAGGCTGACGTAGGGTGAAATACACAACATAAGGATAGAAGTATAAGTATATAGACTGATTTCCTAAAAATACAGTTTTTCTAAATGTTGGCTCTCAGATGCGTACAATGCTTGATGGAATTGGGCACAATGTTAACCACCTAGTGCACACTCTATTTTATGTAAGCCTCAAGTCTATTTACTCCACTTAGTATTGATTTCTTTCCAAACCGTCAGTGCCAACGCAGGTCTGAACTCATCTGTTTGCTTCTCCTTCTCTTCTCTTTATCTTCTCTGCCCCCTCCTTCTTTTATTCCTTTACCCTTTCCTCCCATATTATCGGCCCTTTCTTCCTGCGTACCTCCTCTCCTCTCTGCAGATCTCCCCCATACATGCCATCCCATCGTGCCCACGGAGCTGCAGCTGTCCAGGCGTTAAAGAGGTCCACTGTACGTTCAGACACCTCACCGCCGTACCAAAAACCTTTCCTAAAGACACAGAGAGGCTCAACCTGGGGTAAGACTCAATCACCATGCATAAACACACATGCGCACAGAAGCATTGAGCCATTGTTATCAATGCCAGCCCATGGGGAAGAAAACTAAACACTCTACAGGAAATAGTATGGAATGTGGTGCAGGTGATTTGTCAGAGAAGCGTTTTCTTTAGCCAACAAATGGCACTGCTCACAACACTGCCTCTAATAACTCACAAGGCAAAATGCTGAGGCAAGTGCTTTTTGGTTGGCAAGATAGCTTCTTGACTGTTTTTATAAGATCACTTTTTATGCCATGGATCCAACAGAGAAATTACTCTCTTGCCTTAGGGGCCAGGATCATAAAAACATATTGCTGCTTGCCATCGGTTTATCATATGTCAACCTTCCTTTAGAATAAAAGAAGCCAGTTTTACACCAAGAGACAGCAGTCCCATCAGTGAAATTATCAGCACATAGCCTATGGTGCTTTTATTTTGACAACATCTGCTTTAAACCCAGATGATAAGGGCTTAGCACCAGCATGTGGTGCTGAACTGACTCCGGAGGGGATAAATCTCCTAATCACTTCCATGTGGGTGTTTGTATTGTGGACTGGGCTCTCACTGAACCTCCAGCCCAGCAGAGAAATAGCCAGCCACTGTGTTGTATATAACAAATTGCCTCGTCTAATAATTGGCTCCAAACAATACATATTTACATGGCAAACTACTTGGCGAGCAGCAGCCAGAGCTACACTATTGTTCACAGGAGGCTTCCCATTCGCATGTTGGGGCTCTATTGTGGGAACAGCTATCGCTGCATTTCAGGAGCATTACGTTTGTGCTCAGCTCTTCACTACTGGATATAATGCTTTGATGTGATAGAGCATTTCAGTAGGTAAATGGTCACAAAAGCTACAGTCCACAGGAGGTAAAGTGTCTCCATATGCGCTCATGTACTGTGGGAACAATACTGTGGGAGCTATCAGCGCATTCCACATAATCTTGGTCTCAAACCAAAACAAAATGCATGTGCTGTTTCACACAGCCAGCATGACACTACAGGGACTCTGTCGGAAAGGGTTTGGCAACGGCAAGTTTTATATTGATATTAAATTACGCCACCCCCTTCAGGTCAAACTGAATAAAGTGCTAGATGTCTTCTACTGTTTAAAGAGTAAAGACACGTTGCAGGGTGGAAATACTCCTAAAGAATATACAGCACACATAAATATATAGCCGACTATCAACAGCAGTAACCTGAGCCCGTGTTACTTCCAAGGCCAAAGAGCATTTCATACTATATTGTTTCTTTATATTACTTTATCTTATTTTTTATGAGAAATAAATCCTTAACAATAGCACATCCACTGTGTAGTATTCCCTCCACTGTTGGGGAGCCGGTCCTGGATGCCAGTAAATCAGAGTGTAAAGTCAGATTAGCAGCTCTGTCGTGCTCTTTATTAGATTTGGGGACGTTGAGACAAACTTGTTATCCAAGATAGCGTACCATTTGCCAAACATGATGGTTAGTCTAAAACCTAACGTTGGGTTATTTAGCTACCTAGCTAGAGCTGCCAGTGATAATTGCTGCTTCAGTCGGCTGTTAGAAATGAGAAGGCTGCATTTGTCTGAAATGAAGGACCCATTGTTTCAAAAATTAGGAAACAAAAATTGAGTGGTAAATCTGTCACCTTCATCAATGTAAACAACATTGAGAACAGACAGCTTGACAGGCCTAGCAACAATAACTAAGGGGGGGTGAGCAAAACTGCTCACACACTGCTGTCAGTTTACCACTTATGCAAATGACTTCACTGCAGGGAACTGTTTGATGTTGCACTTTTGCATTTTGATTTGCTATTGATTCTTTGTCTGTTCTAATGGGAATAAAGGTCATTTCTCAAGGACACTTTAGGACAGCAGACATGTGGAAGGGGACCAAACCTTTAGGAGGCTCTCTTAGAACATTAGACCACCCTGGTAACTGGGGTGCAGACCAGGGGGATTTAGTCTCTAATGCAAAACTGTTGGTATATGTTCACACCAGGCATGTTTGTAATGTTTTATTTACACTCTGGTGCCTGTTTTCCTTTAGTTTGGGTTTAGAGCAATGCAATTTGAAATTTCAAAAGGAAACTGCTCTGATAAATGCAGGCATCCATCCTCTTTCAAGGGAACTGTTGTGCACCGATTGTTCAATGAGTGGTGTGGAGGGTGGTATGGACCACCTACGGGAAACAACCCCAGTGCACAAGGATTTATGGTTGTGAGGAGATGGGTGTTGATTTCTGACAGCCAGCAGTTCGTCATACCTAGAGCCTGGCATAGTGATTCAGCTATTTCTCCATCTGCTCTCTCTATCACAGTAATGATGAATTATGGCCCATTATGGAACTTTGCGAAATAAGAAAGCAGAAAAGCATGCCCCCCGTGTGCATAAAACAACCACTTCCACCACTTTTTGTGTGTACAGTCGAGTGCACCACCATGAATGGCTTCGAGCTGAGATTGTCCGAAAGCCATCTGTGTGATTAACTGAGTAGAGACTGCAAAGAAGCGACACCGAGATCTTGGAGAGGGGTCAGTCAGGCAGTTGTATTCATATCATGCTACATTCTGTGACTGAGAATGTCTACCTATTGATTTAGTGTCGAAAAGCTTGGCAACAACAAAACAGGTTTGGGGAACCACCGTGGCTTAGGGGTTAAAAACGCCAACCGCAGTGTCCCCATTTCACATCCAGCCGGGGTTCTTTGTGGCACGTTGTTCCTAATCTCTCTTTCCGTCATTTCCTGTCATCTCTCTATTATTGCTGTCTAATAAAGAAGTATAATTACTAAGCCTTGCCCAGCAAAGCTGCTTGACATGTCACTGCATGGAGGTATACCAGCTTCAGCGTGCCTTGAAATGTTCTCGGCGAATGCTCGGGAGACCCTCTATGCTGAAGGAATGCTGAAACAGCTTTCGTTCTGGTATAACAGCAAAGCTCTTACACTGCCAGGGTTCGAAGTTCAGTTCCCAATGGGGAAACCTACTCTACAAATATGTGCATCATGGTAAAGAAAGACACTCTGGATGAAAGTGGCCACTGATGATATATTGTGAGCTGGCTGTTTTATTGATGGCAGTGGGAAAAAACGCAGAATCTCCCATATGTGTTCAATTGGGTAGGGGTAACTGCTCCTCGGGAATGTTGCATGTTTTTCAGTTTAGGAACTCACTACAGGATAGTGGCTCTGTCAGACAACGCTCTGCTGATTCCCGGTGTTGGAAGGCCTGACTAAACTCTCACACTCTGAAATCTGTCAAATGATGTCTGCTCATGCCAATAGACAACATGCTCTGTTGTGTTCCCCTGATGAATAATGTCTTTGAGTCTGTCTTCTACTCCTCTACACTGCACTTGGCAGTCAGTTTGATGTCTGCTGTAATTTACTGAAACCTGAACCTTTCGATAGTTCTTTGTATTTTGAATGCTGTTGTAGTTATGCACCGCCCTATGCGCATAGACGCCTGCGGCTTGAAGGAGTTATGTTGATGTTGTTTACAAGAGAAAATTAATATAAAAAGGCCCAGTCTATGCGGAATTTCTAAATGTATGCTGGGCCGATGCCGATATGTTTCCTTTGCCTTCCACATGGACGTTTTAAGAATGAGGAAATAATTGTGGGTCAAAGGTTGACTGAGGTCTCTCTGTCATCCCTCTTTTCTTCTTTCCATCCACTCTCTCCAGTTATCTTTCCCCCCTTCATTTGGAAGGTCACATTGCCCAGACACACATGCAAACACTGCCCACTCACTTTTAGTTTCCTATCCTTCTCACCCACATCATGACCCTCTGTTACTCTTTCATCCCACTAACTGGTCCTGTTTATTTTCTCTTTCTAACAGTTACAACAGCCTGACGGAGGTGGAGGGGTCAGAATTCAGGTCACTACGGCAACTGGAAATGCTCATGTTGCATGGCAACGACATTAGCACAGTCCACCCTGGGGCGTTTTACAGCCTGAGATCACTGCAGGTACAGTTTGTGTGTGTGTGTGTGTGTGTGAGTGTGTGTGTTGGGCTATCTTAACTAATACTAATACTACTCTAAATGTGTCTTCAAAATCAGGTTTCTAATTTTTTACTAGTTTGTGGTGAAAAAATAAGCTCAGCTTTCTCCTGACTGAGAACTCAGTTGAACACCAATATCAAACTTAATTCTTAAGTCACATAACTTGGACTTAATTGGACTTCAGTCTGCAAGAACCTATGGTTTCTCCACATGTCAGGTCCAATGGTTCCAACACACTGAAGTCAAGAGAAAGTGGTTTCATATGCATGGTTGCTGATGTGGTGTCTTCAATTTGTGGCAAACCCTCTTTATTGTTTGCATCTGTTAACTTCTCCATGTCTGGCACTAAATGATAGGCCATAGGTGGAAACTAAATTTTGTTTCAAGCTCACTTCTCCATTACATAACTCAAACGATGTTGCTCTCTTTTAAGAGTGACATGTATTTTCTTCTGTGGAGCAGGCACACACAACAAAGAGAAAATGATATGTGTCAAAGCATATCTAAAAGTAGTGAGCCGCACTGGGACTGGCTAACACCGGAAGAACGCACAATGTATGTTCCAACAGGGCCAAATCAAATCTCCCCCTACCTAAACCACATTTAAGCCAGCAATTAATTGCGCTTTGATTGCTTGACTTAAAATGCAGTGAGTCTTGTTGGGCCCATATGGGTCCAATCGGAACCTAAATTTGCATTTTAAACAGACTAAAGATCCATGCCAATACATCAGAATCAATTACATCAAGACTTAATTTGGTTTGGGTTGAGTCCTTGAGTTATTGTAGGAACAGTTGTTCCCAAAGACCTCTAATCTCAAATAATTGAGGATGCTCTTTTCTGTTGCAGCCCTAATTTGTAATGTAGACTTATAAAGTTTAAGGCTAGGTTTCTGAATGAAAATCTCACCAAGTGCACCTTTAATAAAGTAACTCAGTAACACAGTATGAAACTGAACTAAGACTGAATGGTTCATGCTGCCCAACCCAATGAGAAAGTGCTGCCTTATCTGCAGCTCTGCACATCTATTAGCCACTTTTAGCTCATCATTCCCTGTTCACACATCGACTGTATGGTTCAGTGTCACCAAATTCCCCTCAGATAAAACTGGGGCAGCCATTTCCAGCAAACACGCCGTTGTACACTACCACTACCTAACATGTAAAAGCAAAGAGACAAAATAATCAAGTGGCTGAATTATGTTTAAAGCATCTAAAAAGCTAAAGGTGACAATATTTTTTTTTGTCAGGAGTTGGTGGACTTAACCAGAGCTAAAAGGCTGCTGAATGTCGACTTATATTAGTCCAATTGCATATCAGGGCTGAGTTTGACTCCTTCTGTCCCCTAGTTTAATAATTGCCATAATTTAGTTTTAATGTTCAATAAATGTCAATATAACACTAATTCTTTTTTCCAGATCTTGAAGTTGAGTTACAACAAGCTAACATCGGTGAACACTGGTCTGTTTGAGGGCCTTGTTGGTTTGATCCGTCTCCATCTGGACCACAACCTCATTGACTTTATAGAGCCATACTCCTTCTCTGGCCTGACCTCCCTAAAACTCCTGCAGCTGGAGGGGAACCTTCTCAAAGAGATCCACCCTCATACCTTCATAACGGTGTCACTACTGGGAAGCTTTTGGACCTCTGGACTCAAGTAAGAAATAAAAAGACAGTGGATATTTCTCTTGTTTTTGGAAACTGGAAACCACCTTTTAAAAACTGTTCAGGTCATAGAAATTGTACCTTTAAATTCTACTATTTATATTTGTTTAATGGGGGTAGATATATAAAACTTGACAATAGTTCCCTCCAGTTAAAAGAGGCATAGATACCCCAAATTGCTTATAGGAATTCAATTTCTATACCTGTATTTCATACTTATAAGTATATTTGTTTCCCTGGCTCCTGCACAATGCATTCAAGGATATGCCCCATCTCCCTGTAACCCTACAGACCAATAAATGAAGGAAATTATACAATGTTTTTGTCTCAGACACTTACACCTGTCAGACAATCTGTTGGAGCAGCTCCCTGCCGCAGCACTTAAAACAGCTCCCAGGCTTGAGGTCCTCTCCCTACATGGTAATCCCTGGACCTGTGACTGTCAACTCCACTGGTTGGTAGAATGGAGCTCCACTCATGAAGGTAAGGACATGTGAATATGAATACCCCAATCGGAGTGAACTAAAACAGGAAAGGTCTGACCCTTAAAACTAAAACAATGAGCTAAAATAATCTAAAACACTCTGTAGAACCGAAGGGGAGCTTCAGGGATGATAATTCCCTGAAGGTTTATCGCTACAAGCGTTCACATTGTTTTCACATTTCACTTGATACATTGTTATTTAAAAAACATTGATTATAGCCGCTTGAAGGAACAATATCTGTCACAACATCAGTGGATATGTAGAGCAAGACGCTGACCAACATGACTGATTGGCTCCTGCAAAGACCAGAAGTAACATAGTACTGGCAGAAAATGTTGCATGTCTGCCATCCAACTTCTGCACGACACAGCTACTCTTAATTATCTGACTGTATTTGATCCGCATGTAGCCTATAAAACTGATTAAATTGTTTACTTTTGCTTCACCCTTCTTTCTCATTCAATGCTTTTCATGACACATGTGCTTTGTCTCATTTGTGATTGCTCTGTTAACTTTTCACAAAAACATGTTTAACCAGTCCCATATGCTAGTATCAACAGAACGATTGATAATATATCATGATGTTTATGGACTGCTTCATCTGAAAATAGTGGTCTGTGACTGCCAGCACTTTACTGGTGGATGAATGAACGTTCACTGAAGTCAAAATCCTATGAGTTAATATTGTACCTGCATTTTCTTAAACCACTATAATCTCAGATTCATGTTTTATTTTTCACCCCCCCCCACTTAATTCCTTACTTTTTCCATTACTGTGTCTTTACCTACATCTCCCTAACTGCCCCTTCCCTCTCACCCTTTCTCCTCCTTCGTCTTTCCCAATTCCTTGTTGTTCCTTGTTCCTTCTCTTCTTTATCCCTCCCTCTCTTCTCTCCCCCTCTGTCTCCCCAGGTGTAATAAAGTGCAAGAAGGAACGTGGCTCCAGTGAGACTTGCCCCCAGTGTTCCTCTCCTCAACCGCTGAATGGGACCCTTTTGCTGGGACTGACTCCAGACAAGCTTACCTGTGAACGACCAGCTCTTCGCTCCCCCCTAAAACAGTGGGACAATCCTGTGTGGGCTGAATCTGAAGCAGAGCCTGACCTCCCGTACACCCGTGACTTTGAAAAGCCTTTAGGCCATCTGACCTTCGTTCTCTCCGACAGCCATGCAAACAGTGCTCATCTGGCATGTGACGTGCGCCACCCTGGAGACAGTTCACCCATGACTTGGACAGTAAATCCACTTTCACCTGGGGAGATGTCTGTCAATGTATCACTGGTGACTGTCCTTGAGTGTGAGATTGATCGGGAGACGTTACAAAATCTGTGGCAATTGGTGGCATATTATTATGAAAGCCCTGCTATCTTGGAGAGAGGTCAACTGAGAGGAAATGCAAGCAGAGTAACCTATCAATATGCCCAAGCCATAAATGAAAATTCACCGTATTTCACAGATTTAAAAGGGTATTTGGTAGCCGAACCCTCGTGGCTGCTCCAACCCAGAGTCACTATGAGGCTCAACAGACAGCAGACAACGACGAAGAAACTGGTGATGGATTTCACTACTATGATCACCAAGCACATCAACAGCCATAGAAGGCAGGACGATGACAATGACCTCACCACGTCCTGGGCTCTAATTCGCAGAGGGAATGCAGGGCGGGTTCAGACTGCTCTTGAGGGTTCAAAGGTTCACTTTAAGTGCAGTGTTGTCACTTCAGATCCGGACGTGAAAGTGGAGTGGATGCGTCCAGATTTGTCCATTGTGGAAGATGCAACTGATAAAATTGAAATTTCTGAAAGAGGAGAACTTGTGATTTTGAATGCCACACTGTCTGACTCAGGCCTTTACCACTGTATTGTCAGAACCAAAGCTGGTGTGGACTTGATGCCTTTGAGGCTCACCATCAAGGAACGTTCACTCGGCCCCACTGCTTTCAATGGTCAGAAAATTGTAGTTGAAAAGGGACACTCTTTTTATCTTCCTTGTGAGGTCACCTCAGTTCAGCCCAGTCAAACTATGTGGTACCTACCCAAAAACCAAATTCTTCTCCCTACGCAACAGACAAGACGAGCAGAAGTGATGGAAAATGGGACTCTGGTGGTAAAGAAGTTGACACAAGAAGATGCAGGAGAATACAGCTGCTTGGCCTCAAATCTGTATGGAGTTGACATGTTGTCACACATGGTGGAGGTCACAGGAAAAGAGGTCTCTGATAGGTCCAAAGTACAGACAGAGAGAGAACAGCAGATCTTGCCAGTTGGCATGGAGGAAGGAGAGGGTTCAGGTGGAGATTACCAGGAAATTATTCGTCATTTTGCTACGCAATTCCCTAAGAAGGTGGGAACACAGCAAAGGAATCCTAATGGGTTTTCAAAAAGGATAAGAATTAAAGATTCAAAGAGAAAACCCAATAAATCTGTTAAGGAATTAGATCCAAATCGTTGGGAAGAGATATTAGCTAAAGCTAAGGCTAAACCAAGTGTTGCTCTGCCCACAGAGCAGTCACTACCAGAGCCCAGAACTGTAACTGTTCAAACAAGTACCTCCAAACCTACTACTACAACTGCCACTACAATTGCTTATACCGCAAACAACGTACCCCCTACTACTACCAGTCCTGAAATTAGGATAGAGGCAACAAATTTCCCCATCAATACAAAAGCTAAGACTGAAGCCTATTCCACAGAGAAGGAAGGAGATAATGGAAAAGACTCTGAAACCTCAGAAAGTCTGCCACAGGTTTTACAACCTCAGTTTCCCAGAAGTACAAAATCAACCCCACACCATGTTAGTGGGATCACAGAAAAAGCAGAAGCGATCACAGATCCTCCTGCTGTTGGAACTCCTCAGCCAGTTGATCAGTCAGAAAATAAGCAATCTGGAGAGGGGAGAAGGAACTACAACCTTGTCCCTGGTCGGTCAAACAGGAGAAGGCCACCTTATAGACGTAGAAAACCCCCAATGAGAAGGGTCCATCCACACGTACACCCATTCTACCATTCATCAAACAAGCCCCAAACCACTGTTCCCCCAACAACAACCACCACACCAACAACGACAATGACCACAACTACAACTACTACTACGACTACTACTACTACTACTACTACCACTACCACTACTACAACACCTGTTCCAACCACAGTGGAAGACCGTGAGACCTTATCTGCTGAGTATCAGACAGAGGAAGATGAAAACGAATACAATGAGGAATATAATTACAAGGATAGTGATAGTTCAGATGCCAAGGAAGATTTAAGCAGTGAAACCTCTCATACCACTAACGATCTTGACAGTAGCCCTACCACATTTGCGTCAGCTAGAGAACAAGATCCCAATGTAGGTAGATCTCCAGGTAGACATAATTTACCTAATCCAAAGATGATTGCCCCTCCAAAGCTAGATAGCACCCCTCATCCGACTGAGGCGACTGTTGAAGAGAGGGAGAGGGAGAGAGAGAGAGTTGAGACCAGAACGCAAATTGAAGAAAAGGGCAGAGACAATAAAAATCTTGCAGGAGAGAGTGAGAGGAAGGTAATAACAGCAATGGGAGGGCATGAAAAACACCAAATAGACACAGAAAAGGAGTGGGTTACACAGAGCAACAATACGCAGGACAGCATCCGGTTAACAACACAAAATAGACCAAGACATAACACTCAACCTTCACTAGAACAAAATACACCAACGCAAGCAAGAACTTCATCTTCCAAGGTCATGACCTCACATTCAACAAGAGGCAGAACAAGAGAAGAGGTCACACAGAAAGAGGATAAAGAAGTAAACAAGCCAAAAGCGAAGCCTGAGATCACAGATCACAGTTACCCAATAATGGAGCCAGTTCACCCGTGGCTCCATCAGAACAAACAGGGAGGAGGGCAAACTACTACTTCAAGGACAACACAGACAAACCAAGACAGAAATACGGGAAGACAAAGTGAAGTGAATCCAGGCAGGCATTTACAGCCTCCCAGAGTCCCTCCAACCTCCCGCTGGCCTTCATACCATCGTCATAATTACTACCCCTTCTACCCTTCCTGGCCAGGTCAAAGGTCATTTCCTCATCCACGGCAAGGTAAATAAAGCTACCGTGTAGGGGTTTCCTTATTAACCTCTGTTTTGAAATTAGGTGTGATGACCAAATGTGATTAATAGAACGTGTAGGAGGGTAAAGAACAAGACTATTATACTGACTCGACAAGCTAATATACTCAAAAAGGGCAATATTACGTTGGCTTGGTGGAATGCATCATGTATTTTGATACAAATGTTTGTTCCTAGGTCCTGGGTCACACCCTGTGCCCACGCACCGACCCTGGCCCCTCCCCCACCCCTGGGCTCAAGGCCTGGTTGTCACCAATCGACCAGAGATCACAGCCGAAACAGTGAAGCCCACACCTACACTTTCTGTAACAACAGGAAACTCCAGATTCACACCCTCCAATCCCCACGTGTCACATCATCATGCGGATGGCAGGACCAAAACCAGAGATCAACAGTTTCTATCAAGGCTGAGGAACAGATACAGACAGGTTTGGTCCATTGGCGTCCACAGTGCACTAGAGTGAGACCAAGAGATTTTTGGTATTACAGCACAGCTGTTTAAGGTGTTGGATTAGAAAGGGTAATTGGTCAGTTGGTGTGACAGAGGGTGATGTCAGTCAGTTCTACTCCTCTTTTTAAAACAACATGCTCCCCAGCTGCTAGCTGTAGCTGCATAAAGCTTTTTATCTTATTTGAGCTCATTGTTTTGGTGTTACACTTTAGTAAGGTTGAGGTGAGCTGCTTTCATTAACCAATTTTTCAGCAGTAGCAGGCATCTTCTGTGATCAAACAACATCTGATTAACTCACTGTACGCTGAATGCTCAGCGCCAAATGGCCACGGGAAAAGTGGCAATTCGTTTTTTATTTGAACTTGGCTTTGCTAGCGACACAATCACTAATGATGGCAATGATGATTCAGCTCTCAGAGAAAGGGGATTTAATTCCAGGTAAATGGTTTAATACTATAATAACTGATCATTTTCATTTTGATTTTTCCAGGCGCAGCTCGATCGCATCGCTCAGCTAGGGAGGATGGTGACACCCAAACCTCGCACTAGCTACCACAATCCTCCATCCCCCATCACACAGAAACCACCAGCGCCCACTGCTTCTTACATTTACACCCTGCGCCCTACGAAACCTGCTAAACCTTCATCATCATCATTCTCTGGTTTCATCCCAACCCCTCGTCCTTACCACCCCACCACCCCTGGGGTTCTGTATGGAGGTCGGTGGCCTGTTGGAGGTAGGCGCATTATTAAAAATATGAAGGCAATGGATTTATAATGGAAAATTAGTAATATATTTTTGATGATTATTATATTATTTTTTGCTTGTAGCAGGACGAATCAGCTCTCGGCGGCCCACAGCTGCACCTCCTTTCCCATGGGTGTTGGGAGCTGAAAGTGGTGGGATGAAGCCCCGTATTACCACTGTAAGCACAGCTAGTGTGTCAGTCCTGGCGGAGAGTGACGTGTTCCTGCCCTGCAAAGCAACAGGGAATCCTGAACCCAACATCGCATGGACCAAAGTCTCCACAGGTAAGGGATAAAGAGGGAAAGGGAAGGAATTACGACAAAAAGCAAATTACAGAACATAGAAAAATGGACAGCTCTTTCATCTCATTGGCCCTGGGTCAGATCTGCCTGCCACTGTGTCTGTTTTGATACTATCACTGGGGAACGCCAGAGACAGATTCATGAGAATCTGAATTTAAATCTCTCCCTCATCACTGTCTCCTTATCCTTTCTGTTCCCTTCTCAGGTGCCACCATCCCAGCCAACACAAAGCACGGTCCCCGTTTTGAAGTCTTCAGAAATGGAACTTTTGTCATTAAAAACATCCAGCTTCAAGATCGAGGCCAGTACCTCTGTGCAGCCCAGAACAGGTTTGGATCAGATCGCATGGTCATTACCTTAGCTGTCCAGACTGAGGCACCCAAGATCCAGCCACCCAAGTCTACAGAGATAGCAGTGTATATAGGGAAAAGTGTGTCTCTTGACTGCCTTGCTTCGGGAAAACCACCTGCCCAAATCTCCTGGATTCTTCCAGACAGGACGTTTGTGCGTGAAGTCGGGACTGTTCACACTCTCCCTTTTCCAATGTCTCTGCTTCAAAATGGAACCCTGCAAATTCACTCTCCCAATTTCTCCAGCAAAGGGGACTATAAATGTATTGCAAGCAACGCAGCAGGTGCTGATACAATCACTTATCATCTCCATGTGGCGGCTCTGCCTCCAAGCATCAGTGAAGGAGCAATGGATACTGTGATCATTCAGCCAGGTATAGTACAGACATTTAAAGTCATGCAAACAAAAACATCCTCAAACTTCCTATTACAAGTAGTTTTCCACATGATATGGCTGTTAAGCAAAGACAATAAAATGTTTGCAATGTCACAATGAGTAATCTAAACTAATAAAATCACATTTAACCAGGCAGGAGTGTGTATGTCCACTGCTCTGTGAAGGGCGAACCAGTGCCCACTATGAAATGGATGCTCCCAGCAGGTGTCCATGTTAAACCATCACAGTTTCTTGGACGCAGGCTGTTTGTCTTCCCCAATGGTACACTGTATGTGAAGAATGTTTCGCCAGCTGACGCTGGGAGGTATGACGTGCATTTCTTTTCTGTCTATTTTCATGATTCAGTCTTCCTGTCTATATACACTGGTTAAATGTCTGGTTGAATATGTGTACTTTCTGTATCACAAGCCAAGGTAGGTCGGTCAGTCCAGTTTTGGTTCAGACTGAATTTTAGGGTAGGATGGGATGCCATGAAATTTTGTACATACATTTATGGTCCCTAGAGAATGAATCCTACTTTCTTTAGTGATCCCCAAAGCCATCTAGCGTCATCATCAGGCCAAAATTTTAAATAGTCCAATGCAAAACTAATGGCCTAATTCCCTTCAGCATCAGAAAGCTACCAGCATGTCTTACTCACTTGTAATTGGGACCAACTGCACATTTTCAACATCTGACTTTGAATGGCATGCAGTAATAGCTAAGGACAGTAGAGGTGTTGTATACAATATTTAGTCAAGTCAAATATTGTGTCCCATCAGGCAAAGCACAGTATATACAGTATGTCCCAAGCAATACAAATTTACAATGCAGGTCAAAGTAATCAGGCCATTTAAAATGTTCTTATGTAATAAAAAATATAGAAAAATATATAATCTGAGCTCTTAGACTAAAGTCACCAGGCTGCTATCAATCCTTCCACAGGTATGAGTGTTTGGCCTCTAACGCTGTGGGCATTGCCAAAAGAACTGTTCTGCTGGAGGTGACAGGAGATTCCCCCTCCTTCCCCCGCCAGCCTCCTCCTCCTCTTCCCATCCTTCCAACCCACCGCCATGGTGCACCATCCCGTCAGCACTCTGTCTCAGCTATGTACGGTTCTGCTGTCTACCTCCACTGTCCAGAGTCTACCGGATTCACAAGAGGGACCATCTGGCAAATACCCTCTAAGACTATAATGGAACATAGATACAGGTAACTTACTTTTATAAATTCATGAATAAGCACAATACCGATCAAATTATTAATACATTGAAAGGTTTTTGTTTCCATTAAACTTGAACCTAAACTCATCCCCCTCCCCCATCTGCCTGCAGTCCGGAGAGACCAATTAAAGTCTTCCGTAACGGGACTCTGAGGATACTACAGCTAACAGAGCTTGATGGTGGAAATTATCTGTGTGTCTTTCAGCGGCCCAATGGGGAGGACATGGAGCTCTTCCAGGTATGAACAGGACAGATAATGACTTCAGGCAGGTTCATTTAGCTGCCAACTCTTTTCCATCAGTCTTCATTTCAGTGGTTCTGGCTGCAACCACTTTTTGTTCATTAAGAATTCTTGTTAATGAAAATCAAAGTCACTCTTGCAAAGATGTGTAACATGTCTATACATCTTCCATCAAGAATCAAAGATGTGGTCTGTCCTCACAGTTAAGATTTTTTATCAATACTAGACTGAAGTCTGTCTCTGTATTTTCAAGGCTTTCAGTTTCACATTAAAAGTTCTTTATGTATTTGCTTTATCAGGTGGAGGTGTTAATGACCCCTCCCAGAATTGAACACGTGAGGACTGCACAGACCAGGGTCACCTTTGGAGAAAACTTCCAGGTAACTATATAGGATAGGCTGGGTCAGACAATGTAGGTGCCTTTCCATATCACCTGTGTTTTCTAGTATTTTCTATTTATACTATTAAATTTATTTATATACAAATACTTATAATAACTTACTTATAATGAGACATCAGGGTCTCATTCCCAAAAGTGTCTTAAAGCAGTTGGTCTGTTGGTTGTCAATCGCTATGTGTCATCAGCCCTGCGATTGGTTACTTTAAAATCAGATCAATCTTACACCCTTTCAGCACCATCAACAGTATCATTAAGACAAAAGTAAAAATTGCACAACATTTAATAGTTAAAAAAACACCCCTAATCAATAAGATCTTTTCAGAAATGAGCCTACATTCATCCTTATCTTTCTACCTCATCCACTCATTCTCCCTCCTTTGTTTCCTTGTTAGGTGGACTGTGTTGCCACAGGCCTCCCAGATCCAGAAGTTTCCTGGAGTCTCCCAGATGGAACTTTAATCAACAACGCCCTTCAATCAGACGACAGCGGCCTTCGCAACCGCCGCTATGTTATTTTTGGAAATGGAACTTTACTTCTCCAGCAAATGGGCAAAAAAGACGAGGGTGACTACACTTGTTATGCCAAGAACAAACTTGGCAAAGACGAAAGAAAAGTGAGCGTCAAAGTGGGACCGAATGCTCCAAAAATCAGATTCAAATCACAATCACTGGTGACAGCTAAGTTAGGAGAACCAGCTAAATTGAATTGTCAGGCAACAGGTGAACCTACACCAAAGATCATGTGGATCTCACCAAGAAATGATGTGATATCGATGATATCAGACAAATTTCAGATCACGGATGATGGGATGTTAGTGGTGAAAAAAGTTATACTGGCTGACGAAGGGAAATATGCCTGTGTGGCACGAAATTCTGCTGGTGATGACGTTAAAAACATGAAACTTGAAGTTGAACCACAGGAACCCTTTGTCAATGGCATGAAAGGGAATAGCAACACAAAGGTTTTGGCTGTTTCCTACCAAACAGCGCTACTGGATTGCAGAGTGGTAGGGAAACCCGAACCAAGAGTCTGGTGGGTAACTCCATATGGCCACTCGCTCCCATCACCTTACCTGGGCGGTCGCTTCCAAGTCCACCGGAACGGGAGTCTGGAGCTGAGAGGGGTGAGGAAAACAGATGAAGGGAGGTACATGTGTCTGGCTAAAAACAATCTGGGTGAAGCCTCACTCTTGGTTGAATTAGAAGTAGCATCACTTGCCGAGAAACCAAGTTTTGCTGTTCCTAATATTGAAATCTTACCAATAAAGCAAGATAGTGGGGCGCTGATCCTGGAGTGCCCCGCTCGTGGCAAGCCGAACCCAGAGTTTGCATGGGTTCTACCCAATGGGACATTGTTAACACCTGGTGTTAGACTCCAACGCTTCACACATCATCTGGGTAATGGAACTCTACAGATCTCTCAACCGACTGCAAGTGATAAGGGAGTTTACCGGTGCCTAGCAAAAAATATGGCAGGACAAGCGGAGAAACGTTATGCACTGGAGGCGGGCAGAAAGCCAGTGATCCGAGGATCTACAGGTATGTTTTTGCATCTCAAATGAATGAAGCGGAAGTCTCCTTAGTTTGGTCAATAAAGTGACTAAGGGCGTTTTCAAACCCATAGTTTCTTTACTGTGGTCTGAGTCAGTGGATGGTTAACTTTTTGCATTTTCCCCTTTGGTTTCTTATCACACAGGCAAAAATTAAAATGCACCAAAACGCATCACATGAGAACATTCACTCTGCTCATTATTAGATGTGTCTTGGGCGGATGAACTGCTCCAGAATTATTTCGTGACCAGACCGAGACAGGTATAATTTGATTAGACAGGTATGACAGTATTATTTCTGTGTTCAGATCTGCCCAAATGAATTGTACCGAGGGGGAAAACAAACCAGAGTCTAATTCAGCTGGACTAAGTAACACAAGTTTGAAAACGCCCTAAAAGCATATGAAGAATCAATGGGAAATCTGCCTATATTGCCTCACTTGAATTGCATCTTTTGTTGTAGCAATCATTTTTGAATGAAATCAACTTACTGACTCATAATTTTACTTTTCCAGGTGGGATGAAGATCACTTATGGCCTTAGTCTCAACTTGCCCTGCACTGTGGATGGCTGGCCAAAGGCGTCAATCACATGGACTCTACCTAATGGTCTAGTTTTGGACAAACCTCAAACCATTGGCCGGGTATCTTTTCTTGCCAATGGGACCCTCCAACTCAGCCGGGTGGCCACCTTTGACAAAGGAACATACATCTGCAAAGCCTCCAACTCCTTTGGCTCATCAACACTATCCTACCCAGTTGCAGTGATGGTTTTCCCACCACGTATCACCAATACGCTGACCTCAATTACAAGAGTCAACCGGGGATCACCAGTGACGTTAAATTGTGTTGCAACCGGTATTCCTAAGCCGGATATTTCATGGACGTTGCCTGGACGCACAACGCTGGTTTCACATAACCGGTTCACAGTACAGGGAGGGATTCACATGACAGAGGAGGGCAGTTTGGTCATACTGAATCCCATGCTCATGAACTCTGGCATTTACAAATGCAACGCTAAAAATGCACTCGGAACAGACTTTAAATCTACGTACTTACAAGTGGTCTGAGGGACAGTTAAATCACACAGCAGAATTAAGACTGGATGAGGATTTTTCCATCAGGATTTGAATATAAAGACACTCTGGAGAGAGAGAGAGACTTAAAACTGCCTGACTGGTGGCTTGGCTTGAGAAACCTTGCAAAGTTTCCACTGAACAAAAGTTTCAAATGTGGACTTCACAGTTAACATTCACCTTTTGTGATTTTTAACTGCGTTTATGGGGCAAATGTTGCATTAGTCTTTTAATTCTACATTTTGGACCATAAAATGCATTTTCACTTCTCAAAGTCTCTGTTTTGTCCGCTCAAAGGTTTGCCTTTCCAGCCTTACCCTTTGGATGTAATTTTACAGTCCTCACACAACATTATTAGCCTGGCATCGCCAGACCAAATTCGCAAATACAAATTAGTCTGGGACTTCTCAGTTCATTTTCGATTTCCAAGGGGCTTTATCAACGGGCGCAGACCAAAATGCCTCTGGACGCAATTGGATAGACCTACAACAAATCAGAGCGACAAAACGTGTGACGTAGCGCTGAGCGTCCTGTCAGAAGTACGGCAAACACGTCTTTCTTATAAACAAAAGCTTTAAGCGCAGTTGTGTGTTCTTCTTTCAGAGAAAATATACCGTCCAGTTTGTTTAATACTGATGCGATAGCTGATTCAACAGAACGTTCCACATCAGCAGCAGCCATCGTGGCTGTTTACGAAAATACCTCAACGGCACTCCTCTGTCAGTCATCGCATCAAACCCACCCAATATTGGATACACGGTTGTGATTGGCCCGCCCCGGGTCAGGTCGGCCGGAAATCTGTCTGAATGGGAGGGGGACCAGAAGCATCTGCCAAAGTAAATAAAACATGAGCTCGCAGATTCGTCTGGTTTCCAGGCTACAACATTATAGTTTGTAAAATGTTATCTCTCAGTACAGTTTTATTTTAACATGACACTACTTTTTTCTGCGACTGAAATAACCTAAGACTCTTCTCTCTTGGGATTGATATATGTAAATGTAATTTGTAATGTGTACCCCTTATATGATTATTATTGTCTATGTGCTGATAGAATAACAATTTACAGTGATTTCAGCTGTACATGGCAAATATTCAATTGCTCACATAACAAGATAGATACTGTACCATATACATAAGAGTCTTAACCTGTGAACTACAGCGAATATAGCAACATTTCACAACCTTACAATTCATCAAAAGCAGTAAAGAGTAGTTGAGTGTCACAATTCTCGCACGTGGGTATATCATCAACTACTCATTCTTATAAAGTGCCATATTTTTTTTAACTTTAGTGAACAGTGAGTCTTTTCTATGAGGATATAAATACCCCCTGTTGATGCTCTACAGTGTGTATCAGTGAATGATTTACTGTATGTATCAATGTCATTTATTCATGTTAACAATGGTGCGAAAGAAATAGTTCAATGGCTGTGTTGTGAGACTACAGTGGCTATTAACAGTTGAGGGACACCAATTCAAAACAAAAGTGCACATAACAAAATATGTGAGTAGCCTTTATAATTTATAAGTAAAAAATAAAACATACAGGTATGTATTGTTGTTGTTTTTTTATCAGTACGCCTCATTTTTGCTATGTTAAGACAACAAAGCATTGCCTAATTCAGACGTCAGTATTCCCAAATTTTACATTAATCTCAGCTTTTTTTGGAACAAAATGGTGTACAATGGTACTCAAAATGCCAGGGGGGAGTAAACGGCATAGTACAGAGAAAACAGATAGAAGGCTGGAGAGCTATTGTGACTGACTAGCACTAACTCGGCAGTGTGAGTGTGTTAGTGGTTAGCTCGCCTGCTACAGTAGTTCACCAACTCGCTCTGCCACTTCCTGGTGTGACCAGGCCTTGCGTGTTATCAACTTTGATTTGTTTAGGGTTTTTTTTTTTTATCATATGCTGCTCTCAGTCTTGAGGTCCCGTTTCTGCCATAAAGAATCAAAAGTACAGTCAAGTCACTTCTGCATCTGAATGTTGTGTTTTTTATGAATGTGTGCACAAGTTGGTGATATTGGTGATATACTGCTACGTGCTTAGAGGACGTTCCCCTATATCTGTCTGGGATGTCTGTTTCAGAGGTGTTTGGTACAAGTGAGATTGACAAGTGACTTCTTACAAATCCATGGATACAGCACATTGATTTTTACAGATATTAGTTTTTATCTTCACTCTTACTCAAGTACAACACATACGGGCTTGATCTCTTCATTTTTTTCTATCCATTCATATTCCTCTTAAAGCTTGAGTGGCAGCTGTTGTCGGGTCAGTTTATCAGCTTGCGTGATGGCAGCTAAGCAGCCATGACCATTACTTGTTTAAGTCGGCTAAGAAGGTCCCAAACTAGAAAAGAAAAATGTTTCAGGTGGTTATAGTCAAAGGAGGACGATGGTGAGTGATCTCAGTTGTTGCCCTATGCTTTTCCCAGTCAGCCTGCTGTATTTTACGCTATATTAGATGAAGCACACGTTTCAAGTACCACAACCACATCTGAAAGTGTGGAAGCAGGACATTGTTTTGGTGTGTATGCATGCAGCCAAATGTGTGTATGTATGTAAATGCATGCTGTATTCCAGTGTTGGTTTGTGTTCACCAGAATGTGAATGTGCCACTGAGCTTTTCTTACAGACAAACAGGCTTTTGACTGAAGAAGAAGGGAGCTTTGTCTGACACAAGCATTGGGATTGTTTGACACAGTGCGAGTGTGTGTGTGTGTGTGTGTGTGTGTGTGTGTTTGTTGTGCATGAGTGTGAGAAAGCGATTATGTGTGAGAGTGTATGTCTGTGAGGAAGAGATTGTGTCTGTGTGTGAGGGATTGTTCAACACAGTGAGTGGCGTGCCTGTGTATATATGTGTGTGTAACTGTGTTACTGTGTGTGTGTGTGTAAGAGAGACATTGACTTAGAGAGGGGAAAGTGTTTGGTATTTCTGTCTGCGTTTCAGTCTGATATCAACAGACAGGGAGTGTGTGTACATGTGCATTCTGTATGTGTGCACAAGGGTGTTTTTTTTTTCTGTTGCTGTTGATCAAAATGGAAGCAAAGCAGCTCAAACACACAGCTACGTTTCATGCGGTGAGTGACACTTATTATCCTTTCTTTCTTGCACTTCATTTCATGCCTCCAAACCAGCATTTCAAACATGGAAAAAGCTGTCTGATTCCGCATGAAAATCTTAGTTATCTCCAGTGATCAGAAATGAACACATTGGATGGAATCGGCACCACTGAAAGAGCGGAAGCTAATTGTAAGCTTGCTACTTAGATAGTGATCACAGGGAGAAACCTGCTAATGGTGAGATTGTGAAGAAAGCTGCAAGGAAGGAAGCTGTCAAATGCTACGGTTGTGGTATTATTTTTAAACATGCTAGAAGCGTGACCGTTGGGATGACAACTGCAGTCACATGGTCAGATATTCAAGGACGAATTCAGGATGAATTGTAATAATTTTGGTCATCCCCTGATCTTTCATCTAGCATCATCATCAGGTCAGATTTTTAATTTGTTAGCTACTGCGTGTTTAGTGCTAATAAGCACATGTTAGTGTGGTAACATGCTCATCTACAATGGTAAACATGGTAAGAATGATACCTGCTAAACAAGCAAATATGTCATTGTGAGCATGCTGACAAGTAAAGCCTCACAGAGTGGCTAACATGACTGTAGACTCTTGGTCAAGATGGAGATTGAATGACTCTGTGTTGCTTTTATAACCAATAATAACTCATAATGCAGATTTTTGACTCCAGACATTTGCAAATATGCCACAAATTCCATCTGAAAAATCCGAAAGTAAAACTTGTGTTTATAGCTGACTTTGAGTGGCAGACATTATTCATGAGCCGACTTAGACTGGCCGTCATTCTCCCTGCTGAGGAGCCTCTGAGCAAGAAACTGAATCCCTATCAGAACAAACGCTGCTGTCCCGTAGCTTTGACTTAGAAATAACAATGTAATTTAAAATGCACCCAACAGAATATCATGTGTTAGCCCCATGCTGTTCCTCGTTAGCTTATACCCAGCTGGTATTGATTCTGCATTACAACAACTGGTTGGTCTGGAAAAGCAAGAATGGACAATAGCTGTGCCAGAAACTCCTCAGCTGAGACTGCTGTGACAATATGTAAAACACAGCATTATGTATTTTCCATTGACTTAAAGCCTTTGAAATGGTTTCATTTAAAGGAATGTAATACATGATTTTGTACTAATGTTGATTTCAATGGGAATTCCTGGTATTTTTGTGATTCTTTGCGCCTTGAAGGTCAAAGTAATCAGGTCTGGAATCTGGCGAGGCAGCAATCCCTTGCACTAAGGCCATGTTGGTTTATGGAATGTGATAATATGACCAGCTGATCAGATCACATGACTAAATGGTGTGAGAAAACCTGTTTCACTTTCTCTCTCTCTCTCTCTCTCACTGATAGCCACAATCACATTGGTTTTATTAAAAAAAATAAAAAATAAAAGTATTTCTGATTCTGATTTATTATCAGATATTATATTTTATATTTACAACTACATTTGGGTGAAATGTTTTTTTAATATATTATCTGCAACCACAAGTATATTCTATATGGGGGAAATAAACTTACAGTATGTATTATGCAGCTTGTGGTAGGCAACACTAGCTCTATTGCACTTTATAATACCATGTCCATGTTAACACTACAGAATAATCTAATAGTGCAGTTACTTTGCGACTCTTCTGTCACTCTGTCTTTTACAAGGCTTCTCCCTTTAAGGCCACTCTCAGCTGCTGAAAGCGAGCATCGTTGGTGTTGTTGCATCTCTGGTCTCCTCCTTCCTTCGTCCTCCGTTCCCCTCCCTTCACTCATACATACATCCATCCGTCCACCCCCTCTCCTCTCCACAACACGCACACCGATTTGCGCATCGCCTCCTCCGGCATAATGACCAACGATTCCCCGGAGGAGGAGGCCCGAGCTCCGGGCGGCGGCGGAGGAAGAGGAGGAGGAGGTGGTGGGAAAGGAGTGACACGGCGAAACCGAGCGGACGACAATGTGACCATCCTGACGTCCTCCATGGATTTACACAGAGCCGGCCGGAGCCGGGCCAGCAGCAGCAACGACGCCGCCCCGAGCCTCACGTCCTCCGTGGACCTGAGCACCTCCTCCCTGGAGCTGAGCATCCAGACGCGGATCTTTAAGATCATCGTCATCGGGGACTCCAACGTGGGGAAGACCTGCCTCACCTTTCGCTTCACCGGAGGCAGCTTCCCCGACAAGACCGAGGCCACCATCGGCGTGGATTTCAGGGAGAAGGCGGTGGAGATCGAAGGGGAGACTATCAAGGTAAAAGCAACAGAGGGGCTGGATGTTGATCAGTGGTGTTTCCTTACTCCCAGCCCCCCCCCCCCCCCCCCCCCCCCCCTCCCCTCCTCCACCTCCTCTCCTTTTTGTTGATCAGCTGCAGCTCAAAGTCAGCCAGTGGATCACACAGGGCCTATTCTTACATTTTACCCTCACATGATGACACAACACAGCAATACATTTCTCATATCTTTAGGGATGGTTTTCAATTCAAAGTTGTTGGAGGAATTTAACAGCTTTGACAGCGAAGGCTTTGTGTGTCCTTGTAGCCTGAAGGAAGAAAACACAACAATGACTGTCATTTGTAAGACCAAATGGGGGTTTGGGGGACATATTTCTATGAAGAAATTCATATATTTTTACAGGTTTGACAACAATGAACTCCAACTTACAAGGATTCTGCTCTCAACTCTGGTGCCTCTGAAAGCAGCTCAGATATACAGTAAATATGTATAATCCAGGGTAGATCTCAAACGGTTTGTGGATTCATCGATTAGTCAATAGGCAGAAAATTGGAACTATTTTGACAATCGCACGAGTCATTTTTCAAGCGAAAGCTATTACCTGATTGTAGTTGATCAGTCCTGGGGATTTGCTGCTTTTCTTTGTGTTATATACCTTTGGGGTTTATACTGTTGGTTGGACAACAAAAGCAGCTGAAAGACATCCCCTTGGATCTGTCCTAATTCCAGTTATGTTCAACTGCCCCTGTCCTGCCCGAGCATCCCTAATTCATTTTTTTTTTTTAATTTAAAATTACGTGTAGCTATAAGAGGGGTTTACAAAGTAACTACATTAAATTGTCTCAACTGTTCTAGCAATTTCCTTTTTTAAACCCATAAATAAAATCAGCGATCTATTGTTAGAATATATTAGATATCGTATCAGTCACAACAGATTCTACTAATAAAACCATCAGAAATGTAGGCCATAGTACTGTAATGGTATCCTGGTAATTGCTGAATTAAAATTTTATGATTTCCAACATCCTTAGTGGCCAGTGCTTAATGGCAGATGCAGCAAAGTCAATTGAAGAGCCACAGTATAATAACAGACTTGCTAAAGTATCATGACAAATAATATTGGTCAAGATTTTAGTGTCCATTTCCTCACATCTTTATTCATTAATCTGTGACTAAACATTAGCCTTTTAATGAGATGTCTTACTCTGTTGAGTGGTGTACACTGCTGCCCCCCGCTCAATAAGTGTACAACCTCTATATCACACATACAAACAACATGCATGTGTAGCCCCCCCCCCCAGACACCCACTTTCTGTCTCAATAAAACAGCCTGTCTGCAACCTCCAGATGCCCCCCAATGATGACTCACAAACACACTCACACAGTCACCGAACACAACACCTATTAGGTCAGCGTGTGTGAATCATTGAAATTCTCTTCAAAACGCATGCCACACACACACACACACACACACACGCAGTATGGTCAGCGCTGTGAGAAAGAGTATCTGTAAATTGAACTAATGTAACTAATCCTGCACTTCACTACTTTAACTATTGTCTTCACCACGAGTATCTGCCTTTGTTGCTGCCTTCAGAGCTGGTTAGCTGATGTTGGTAGAGTACATCAAGACGGGGCAATAAGTAAAGATTGTGTTATCTGGATTATGCCTGTTCAGCTGTAGGTGCTGTAAGTGCAGGCACTGTCTGCTTCTTCTTTAATACTCCTTAAAATCCTTTTTTTTCTATCCTTGGACACCCGATTGGAATGTTATCACCCGATTGAGTGGTTAGATAAGGGTTAGAAGGGGCCTGCTACACCCACTAGTAGATTCAGAGGGCCGTTATCATCTATTCACATGGTTGATGAATGTTATCAGTGCTTATCGGGGCCTGCTACACCTACCAGTAGGTTCAGAAGGCTTAGGTTTAGGCAACAAAACTACTTGTTTAAGGTTAGGAAAAGATGTCACAAGACTTGCGTAACTCATTAGACACATGCGTAACGGTACTTAAAACTTGAAATAAGTCATTGTTGATTTTTGAGAGCTAAACATCTTCATGACTCCAGGTCATCCAGTTTGTTGTGGATATTTATGGTCCCCAGAGGCTGATTCCTCATGTTCTGGTGACCTCCTGACCTTTGTTGCGCCACCGTCAGGACGCAATTTCCACTTGACAAAAGACAAAAGAATTGTCAACATCTAATGGACAGTTTGCCATGAAATTAAATAGTAATGATCCCAGAAGTTTGCCTTTAGCAACATTCCCAGGACAGATTTAGCACCCACTTTGGAAGGTTCGTGTTTTAGGATGTAATGAACACTGCTGCCTCAAGAGCTAGACTTCAGAGTAAAGCTGGGATACTGTATGCATTTAGAGATATGACACTTCCGAGTAAAGGATTTATTTTATTTTATCTGTTTTATTTTTATCTATGAGAACTGCAGGTTTACAAGCAGGCAGGTGTTGTAGATCCAGCAGGCTCCTGGATCATTTATTGCCTGCGCTGAGGCAGGAAGCTATAATCCGCTGTGTTTGTGTGTCATCCAGATGGTGATTTCATTGCCTCCACAGTGGACTCTCTCACTGTTGGAGTTAAAAACTAGGCTACTTCACTGGTGCCACAGGGCTTTTAAAAAAAAAGGTTATGAACCAACTCCATGGCAGCACAAGTAAAAAATGTCTCTCACAGTTTACATACAACAGGATTAGCACCTAATAAAAATTCACTTGAAACTCAGACGCACTGTATGTAGATCTAGCTGGGTGGCTCTTTTCCTCAAAGATTGGCAACAATGAATGTTACAAGCTGCAGAGGACTAAAAATAGCAGAGCAGAGCACTAAGATGTGCACGGTAAGGCATCAAAATAATGGTAATGATCTCCTTTGTGTGACATACAGCAGAGATATCTTACAAAATGAATAATGTTCATGGCTGTTGGCAGGCAGAATCATGTCCACGTGCAGAGATTTTGCAATGATTTTGTCTAAATCGGCCTCTTATTTCCACGTATTTAAGCTGCTCTCAAGTTGTTACCAAGTCTAAATGATAAATAACACAATACAGATCTGTAACAAAATGAGCCATTGGTTTAAAAAGATATTTACCCTGAGGCATATAAAGTGCATAGAAAGCCTCATCATCATTTTTGTGAGATCTATTTTGATCAATTTTCTCAGCTTGCTGTCACATTATGGGTGGCACACAGTGCTCAACAAAGACCTTGAAGCTTTGATGTTATGAGCGGCATTAAATGCAGCATTCAACCTCTGATGCTGAATAGCCGGCCTTGTCCTTTTCAAATGGTAATAGCAGATAATTCACTGGTCCTTTTTTAAATCCAGGCCTGGGCTGAAGTGTTGGGAGGTGTCCATGTTGATGTACAAAGTGCTACTGATCACACAGGCTACAGAGACATTAAGCAAGTGGACAATTTGAGAAAATATGTGACCTACCATGAACCATAAATCATTTTCACATCTGACATGACTGACGTTTTATTTTTAGGTGAAGTCAATATCAGTATTTGTGCAGATGGGGGAAATAAACCTCACTTCCTCTTTGTCCTTCTTGACAAATATGGTGTTTTGCTTTAGGTTTAAACCCCCAGTTGGGCCTGTGTCACACATTTGATTTTGGCAAATGCTGTACACAGCACAGAGCAGACCTGCCTGAGGCCTTTGTTAATGATTAAGTAGAAAAGCCCATCGTGCTATAGAGCAGTGCTCTCTTGGGACCCTGTAGCCAGGAATATCTTAGCACTCTTTCCTGTTGACATGGTGCCATGTACTGCTTCTTGTAAGCCCTTACAGGCTTAGACAAGTCACTGTAGCCAGATTTACCGAGAGTAATAATTATTTTTATACATAATAAGTTTGGGCGTCTGGATTCTGTCACTCTGAATGCTGTTATTTCTCTGACAATCAAATGTAGGACTGGTTATTCTGAAAACCGCAAACACTTAAGTACAGCCGAGGAACTCGCACATAGATATTCACTTTTCCTCAGTCGTATGAAAACACAGACTTACTGGATCGTGTCTATCTCCACAGGTGCAGGTATGGGACACGGCAGGCCAGGAGCGCTTTCGCAAATCCATGGTGGAGCACTACTACCGCAATGTCCATGCAGTGGTCTTTGTGTATGACGTCACCAAGATGGCTTCCTTCCGCAACCTACAGACATGGATAGAGGTTGGTGACTGGCTCAATGCGTTGCAAAAACAACAAAACAGTCTTTGTCGAAAGGGTTGAAGGAGCACACTTTCAGCCACACAGCCCATGTCTTTCTCACAGGCACTACTTAATGATTAATAAAGTCTATCTATCTATCTGTCTATCTAATGTTCTCTTTTGGCACCACGAGCATCCCTCCAGTCTCCAGTGTTCCCGCTGGTTCTTCCCGAGACTATTTATTAGCCGTGGGTTGACGCTACGATGTTTCCATCACAAAGCGTGGTTTGCATCTCTGAATGCTAATGCTGCAACAATTCTGTGAGCAGCCAACAAATCCCCAGCGGATCACTTAGACAATGCATTATTCAAAGTGGTTTGTGTCCTTGTGTTTGTAGGAAAAAAACCTTTCCAATGTGTGCTAAAATACTGTTACTACTACTACAACTTCCATTATATTACCTCTACTGACACTTTTTCAAAAAAAAAAAACCCCACACAGTCTCCTAAAAAAACATGATGTTGTAATTGTGATGTGGTTCTGTAGGCCTCTGCTTGAGTCGACAGGTGACTTCAGATTTGTTGTTATGGTCATTTAAAAAGGTAGCAAGTGGCCCCACCTGTATCCAGGGTTTTTCCATCTATGGTGTTGAATCCAAAATGTTTCCACACATTACTAGTGCCCTCCTTTTTGCGTTAACAAAGAGAGCAGCAATAGCCTTGTCTGCTGCGGGCCACTGGGAGTGCGGTAGTTCAGTGATAGTGCAGTTTATTAACACCGACCACTGAAGCGCAGGGCACGGCCTGTGACACTTTTACACTGTGAATTTTGAATTTGGTCAGGTAATTATAGACGGATATTTACATTTCTGCCATGTTCGCACTGTAGTTTGAATTTCAAATAAAAAGCGACACCTCAAGGACACATGCAACTTCTAATAGTGGCAGAGGTAGAATAACTAGTTGCTGCAGAAGTAAAATTATGTGTGACTAATACTGAGTTTGTGCCATGTGAGCAGAATGGAAAGAATTCTTATTCTTATTCCGAGATGGTTTCCCCCAGTGCTAGGCCTGTTGTCAGTTTTTTTTTTTTTATTGATCATGCCATAAAGAAACAGATAGAAGAAACACACTGTACAGACTTTATAGCGCCTTTTCAATTGGCTGAATTGATTCTATTAGTGTTAGTATTGGATTTTATTCATATGGAGCTGTTGGGAATGGTGACTATGCAGCCATTTTGGCACTTCTTTTTCGCCAAGTGGGACATATTGTAGCTGTCGTAAAGTCCTCATAATTACAACTAAGATGCTGGCGGTAACGTTTTTCCCCCCTCTCAGCTGCTCATATTTATTGTCACATATCATGTGATGATGGCCATAGGCTCTGAAGTTTATGAAGCTATATTCTGTTGTGTTCTAGGAGTGTAATGGCCATCGGGTCTCAGCATCAGTACCTCGAGTCCTGGTAGGAAACAAGTGCGACCTCGTGGACCAAATACAGGTAAGTGTACTCAAGCAAGGACCAATATAATACACAATATAATACTTTATTTACCTTCCCAGATTGAATTAGATGGAATTGCTTTCCCAGGTGCCCTCCAACATGGCGTTGAAGTTCGCTGACGCCCACAACATGCTGCTGTTTGAGACGTCGGCCAAGGACCCGAGGGAGAGTCAGAACGTCGACTCCATCTTCATGTCGCTGGCCTGCCGCCTGAAGGCCCAGAAATCCCTGCTCTACAGAGACGTGGAGAGAGAGGATGGGAGAGTCCGACTCACACAAGAGACTGAAACAAAGAGTAATTGTCCTTGTTGAGGAAAGGGAGGAGTGGGAGGCGTAACGGAGGGGGAAGAGAGACGAGTAACTGTACATGTCAAGGAAGAGGAGGAGAGGGATGATGGGGAGAGTGAAGCTAAAACAAGAGTCTTTTAAATTAAGTGCAACTTTTCTGGTTCAGGAGGAGGATGGGGGGGTTGAGTCTGACACTAAGAACAATGTGTTTCAAGGAAGAGGAGGATAGGGTGGAAGTGGCAATGCTTGTGCGAGGTACTGAAACATCGTCATATACTTGTTCTTGAGGTTGAGGACAGGGAGGAGGGAAGATGGTGAAGATAGAGAGAAGAGAGGGAAAGGGATTTGGGAGTTTATTAACAATTCTGAAAGACGATGTTGCCTTTTAGACTACAGCATATTGTAGAAATTCTCATTTATTCAAACAGAAACAGAAACTGAGTAAATATACTCTGTGTGCCCAGTGCACAGGCAAACACCGCACTATTAACATGAGAGTCATTTGGGGGTCCACAACAAACAGTCTTGATGAAAGGCTGTTATTTCCTAAACCAGGCCTGGTTTGGTGTTTATCACAACCATTACTAACAGCGGCCTTCTGAGGCAACATATTAGAACTCACTTAAATCACAGTCTTATGTTTGCAACCTTAATCTACTGCCTTAGAAAGCTGCCTCTGTCTTGGTTTGAAAAGAATCAGTCAGTATTTTAACCACTCGAGACGACGTTAGTTCACACAGCAACACTCTGACAGCCTCTGAAGTGGAAACATCAACTACTTGAGAGGATGGATGAGACTCTTTTTATCTCTGAATTTTAACGTACCTGACATCTATCTAGGTCAATCCTTCGCAAACAGGACAGTTGACTTAAAATCACTGTGCGATCACGAATACATGGGAGAGATGAGAAAACACGTCTTAGACAATTAGAAATGCTCTCTCCCATAAAGAAGGGCCGTCATCGCGAGGCTCCCTTCCCCTCATCTAATCCTGATGTAAACATATCCACTCTATGCTAACCCCTCTGGCAGAGTGGCTTATCCAGCTTTCATCCAGTTTTTGCCACATGTGACTTCAAGATAGCCAGTCAGCTACAATTCCATGTTCTGTAGCTTTTTTTTTTTTGTTTGAGATAAAGGCCTTCCGTCTGTCTCAGATGATCTGCTCTCTACATCGATATCACTGCCTCCAGTCTCAGAGAGGACAGGGAAGGTGGTAGAAAACTGTGACCCCTGTATATATAATGGATGTACTGCTACACAGCCTGGATGTGTGGTATGAGTGGACTTAAGCCTGGTGTGTGTGTGTGTGTGTGTGTGTGTGTGTGTATAAAGGGATCAGTCCAGGAGTATCCAAGCCACCGGTTGCATGAAACCCTGTAGAAAGCCATAATTCATTATTTACTGTACACAGAGATGCAGTGTGCTTTATGTTGAGATAGCTCTCAGCTGGGTCGTGGGTGGAAGAACACACTGCACATAACTCAGCGCTGGAGCCATGAAGCCGGTGTAAACAGGCATCAATCCACACGCCTGACTTTGATGCTGTCAACTTGATATAGCGGCACACTCACTATATCTTACCCTATTTTAACACTGTAACCTACTTTTGAGCAGCGCCATAAATATATCTGGATGCCATATGTAAAAGTAAAATCAGATCAGTGAGCATTTCAGACCCGCGTTCCCTCCAAGCTGACAGCCTGATGACCTAATTAATTCACCCCATGGAGCAATTTAAACACTGTGCAAGTCCTGGTGAAATCCATAGAGCTGTTGTAGAGCACAGTTTCATTCAGACAGTCTCCTCCTCTGCTCTTCCTCAGTCGCAGCAGGATCAAGCAGCCGTTACAGGAGAGTACTTTACTGTAAAATACCAGGAGGAGCTCTGTTCTTTCTCGTTGTACATACGGGCAAATCTGTGACATGCAACCCAGAGCCATAGGTTCAACAAGAGCTGGGCAAAAGAACACACAAAAACTAGGATAACATCCATTCACCCATTTTCTAAACCGCTTATTCAGATCAGGGCTGTTGAGGGGGGGGGGGGGGGGGGGGGCTGGATCATATGATGAGAGAAGGGGTACACCCTACAACTTTTTATCTGTTAACAAACATCTATGGCTCTGTTAGGTTAGCATAACCTGGCTAATGTAGTCGCTGTAATACAAGTGAGGTGACTGTACTAGCTTCATATGAAGAAAACAAATGTGGGGGGGGGGGGGGGGGGGGGATGAAGAATGTGCCTGCGTTTCCTTCAGAAACTTACCACATCTGAACAGAATAACGTTTGACTTTGTTTCAAATGATTGAAAAAGAAAAAAGGATTTAAAAGTTAGCCTTGTTATTAGCATTTATCACTCATTGCAGTGATAAATTTCACATATCACACAAAGCTCTCTCTCTCTCTCCGTTTTCTTTTTCAAACATTTGAAATCCACTTTGTATTTTATCCAGGTCTGAAAGTTAAGAATACAAATGTACAGTGAGTTTGCTTGCCTTCCCTTTTCTCTGTGCTATATTTTTATTTGATTTATTTGTTGTTAATTTGTGTCTCTTTGTTTTTTAATAACCCATATTTGCTATTAAAGGGATGCCTTGACATTTTGAAATTTACTCTGGTAATAGTCACAATGTTAAAAAAAGAAAGGTTTCTGTATGTGGAATGACTGAATGTCATGTACATTCCTCCAGTTTCAGCTTCTCAAAATGTGAATATTTGCTGCTTTTCTTTGTCTTGTATGACAGTAAACTGGATATATTTGGGTTTTGGGCTGTTGGTCGGACAAAACACAACATTTTGAATAAGTCAAATCAAATCACTGTATTTTCACCATTTTTCATTGTACACACCAAATATTTAATCAATGAATTGAGAAAGTAATTGGCAGATTAACTGATAATGAAAATAACTGTTAGCTGCAGCCCTACAGGGTACAACACATCAGCAGTGTCCCACCCCCACCCCCCAACATACAATTAAAATATTGTAATATTTACTAATGTATGTGGGGAAAATCCCTTCCCCTTCCACAGGAGGAGCTCTATGGTGTCACAGTAAGCTCAACAGTGCAAAAACAAAGAAAAAAACAAAATCAATAATAATGTAATGAGAAAAAGAATTCTCTAAACGTGATGCTTAAATTTATCAACATGAATCCCAACATGAAAAGCAAACTGTGAGCTAAAGACAAGGAAGTTGGAACCAAGTCATGTTTTAAATGATTTCATTTAATCATTTAAAACATGACTCGTGACTTTATTGTCTCTTCAACTACTCTTCGTTTTCAGTTTGTATTTTTAGTTCCAACTCCAATGTTTTTTATTTTGAAAAGGGGTTGGGTTTAGAGCCAGTAGACCACCTGTAGCCACCTGTGTGACTCCATTTTTATCCATTTAACATGGAATCAATATGGATATATTTTTGTTTTCGCTCCATTGAGCTTAATGTGACACCACAGACGTTGGAGGTCAGTCAGCCACAGAATAGCAGCCCTTGCTCAAAGACTCTTCAGCATGACGGACGCTTGCTGACGGGGATTTGCACCCTCATATCCTCAGAGTACAGTACATTCTACCTAGTCAATACTGCAAAACATTTCAGATTAAAGGTCAAAATACCGAGTTACTCCTTTAACAAAAGCCTTAAGAGTGGTGTTACTTGATTTTATGACGCTGTCATCGTTTTATTATAATTGTTAAATCTGAGATGACAATGTTTTTTGGCTGTGAGTTTGTTATTGATTTTGGACTGTATTGTCTTCTACTATATGTTTCATATGTAACATTGTGGTTGTTACAATCTCACAAAGGGACTTCTGATAAAACTGCTGAAGAAGCTTCACTTGACTCAGATCCTCATTCTTTGGACTTCAATCATTCTACACCACAGCTTTTCTCTGAGTGCTCACGACAGCTTTTGAGATGATGTGCCCCCTAAGCATTAACATGATGAAGTTTTCAGTAACTGTTTTGGCCGTACAGTAACATGTGTCCTGGTGAAGGCATTTGCTGTTAGACCCTGTTTCCCTCCCACATACAGGTATTCCAGATTTCATCTCTGTTTTTCAGTTCTCCTTCTCTCTGCCCTGTATCTCATTTCAACCTTCATGTGTCACCCTGTTTCTTGTGCCCTCTTATTCTATTCTTGTCCTGATCTTTGCATAGTTGATCCCTTTAAGTCCTTTTATGCCTGTCTCATATCTCACTGTCAGTGCTTCTATGTTTCAGTGACCCCTAATACTTTCAGTTTCTCTCTCCTCTCCTCTGCCTCTATATCTCACTCTGCCTGCGGCTGGAAAATTAAATTCTCAAGCAGATCAGGTGTCCATTAATGGATGTAGCAGATGAGTGCTGCTAAATGTTGAGAAGATCAGAGAGGTAAAACAAAAGACATGCCTGTCATTTAATTATTATTATTCTTGGTACTGACTCTCCACGTCTGCCGGTGAAGGAATGTTAAAATGTGTCAGCAAAATATATCTGCAGATGTCTTTAAGCATCAGACACGTCCTTAAGAAATGCGCCATGACATCTTAGAGAATATGGTTAGACATTCAATTTTGGGGGTTTTGAGACATGAATTGAGTAATGTTGAGATGTTCCAGAGGTTCCAGACTTTTTCTTGGAGTGGGTGAGGGTGGTTTGGCAAGTCAGCTATCAAGAGGCAGAAACCAGTCATTTTAATACCAAAAAGTTGTTGTTTAAAGAAAAAAAAAAAATGCAGAAAATATGAAAAAGTAGAGGGGAAATGTGAGTATGGAAGTCCAAATGCCTAGATTGCAATTTTGTGAATACATACTGTGAAATTAAGTAAGGGAGAAAATCATTGAAGAGCAGGACAGATATGTGCCATAGTGCTGGGGTAATATTATCTGTTTTCATTCATCGCAGCATAAAGACAAGGGTGATTTTTATTTGGATGAATTTTCCTGTTATGTGGAAGAGGCATTCCTGTGTATTACCTGTGGAGAGCAGCAATAGGCTTCGGTGAGTGTAGCCAGCCTCAGATTTCAGCAGAGGAAGAAAGCGGAGACGTCACATGGAGAGATGAGCAACCAGCAGTAGCTGCTTCACCACTAATCACACAACATTAACATAACTAGCTAGTACAAGCTAACATAGCCTGCTACACAATTCGCCTTTGATATCATACATCCGGAATTGCACATCTGCAAGAAACAAACGCAAGATTCATAGACGGTGCAAAACGGGAAACAACATTACGGTCACACACAGTTACCGTGGCCTCTTCTTGCATCCAGCTGGCAGGCTATTTTGGCTAGCTACCGTGAGCCAACGATAGCAAACTCTGCCTTGGCTAGCGTTAGGCTAGCCAGCTAGCTAGCTAGCTACTAACATCGCTAACGGTAGTTAGCTAGCTAGCGAGCTGTAGCAGCTTGCGTCATGGATGAACTCGTCGTGGAAGTGAGGGGAACAAGTGGGGCCTTTTATAAGGTAAGCTGGTGACTTTTGTTGAGCTTTGTCGTCTCAGTCGCCACACCATGCACCAACGTTAGGCTAACTGACATGAAATTGTCTTGCCGGACTGACGCTAGCCAAGAGGTACCTGCTTGTGTCTCCGGGCCTCAGTGCTTCTGTCAAGCCTCCACCGGGACGTGGAGGCTGAGAATCTGTAAACAAAGCTAACGCCAAGATGCTGTTGGAACTCCGATGCTACTAGCGAAATGTGTTACTCATTGGTGATAATCGCGTCGCTCAACCAGTGCAGCTGTTGTAGTAGTGTTGGTAATGTTGGCGTGATTGTAATCTACGTTACTGTTCTCTGTAAAGTGATGGGCAGGGGTTGTTTGCAGACGCACAAGTGTCAAAATCCGGTCATGATTTGTGTTTTTCAAAGAAACTTAATTCAGGATAAAAGCAGAAAATGTGGGCTTTGCTTTGCCTTTATGTTTTTCCTACTGGGCAGGTAGTTTTTGTTTGATCAAGGCTGCTGAGATTCTGAGGGCTATGTGGAAGACAGAAGTCAACAAGTAGGATGAACAGGAAATTGAGGGGCTATGCATTGGCTTTCTGATCATGTTGTACCACAGAGTCTGTTAGGAGCTTGTCTTTTGCCGGGCAGGTGGGCTGAGAGTCTTGCTTATGGATCCTGTATGTCCAGAGATTGGTATGCAGCTGTTGATCTATGATCAGTGTTTGTCAGTTGTGGAAGAAGTACTTAAAAATGCTACATTCAGATGTTGCATAAGTAATTACAAGTAAACAATTATTTGGAATAGAACATACTGAGGTATCCAAAGTACTCATTGTAAAAAAGGTTTTGCTGAGGGATGGAAACCTTGTATACCAGTTTGGGGATTGTGAGCTGGCTGGTAGAACCTGCTCATATTTGCTGCCTGTTGACAGCAGGCTAATAACAGTTGCTCTTCTAGTTTGGTTGCAGGGTTAGTGAGATTGAATTGTGATTGCTTGCAAGTATTACATCTGTCACGTGATGCTGCCAAACTAATGTAAGCAGTATGAACGGAATGAATCGGAAAGCATTTTGAGATGTAATGAGTGTTGAGGCGGCCGGCAGACCTGCGTTGCAATGGTCATTATGGACTCTCACGCTGTATTCAATGCCAGCTGAATTGTTTGGAGTGAATAAAGAAATCAAGGACTTCACTAAAGCAAATTCCTGAATTGAACATGAATACAAATAAGACCTGTCTGGGGTTTAAGTTGAAGTTACCTTGGCTTTAAGACAAGTTTAAAGTGTCATCAGCAGTGGATGAATGAATCAATCAAGTTTTTTTTTTTCACGTATAATCATATAATGTACACAGTTAAATGTATTTTTGTCTCTTAGTTGGGTGTGGCAGTGGCCAAACATACCACTTCATAGATTCAAACTGAGATTTTTGGCATACGGTTTGAATGCTGTTTTATTAAGTGGCAAGCATTCTAGAAATTCTAGCACTAAAAGGCTATTAGCTACTTTTCAGAAGATTTGTGTAACAGTAATCACCACTTACATTGCAGACATTGCCAACTGCTCAATTTTTGCTGCCTGCTGCCGTAGAGTTAGCTAAAAAAAATTAGACAGAGCTGCCATGCTGTTTTCACCTCACTTGAAAAAAAGCATTGAGTCAATCTGAGTTTGTTTATTGAGTCATTAAAGGTTTCCTTGAAATGAGTAATAGTATAATACAGTACATGTCATTAGCTAGATAACTATCTTGGACTGTGGTTCATGTTCTAATAAATAGCATATAGGTCGATGTACTGTTCTGTATTGAGATTTCATCAGTGTTTTTTTGTTTGTTGGTATAAGTCACTCAGTTCCCAAATATCTTCAAATGCCCACCTTGTACACAGAGCTATGGGATACAGAGTTGTGTTTCTCACTCTGCCCCGCTGGTGCTGTACAGTAATTCACTGGGTAAGGAAGTGGACTTTGATTCCTGGGTTCAGGAACTAATCCCAGATGTGGTAAATTTGGTACCGAGTTTAATAGAGCCAAATAGGTTGGAGGTGATTGCAGATCATTTTTCAAGTGTTTTGTTGATGAACAGAAAGGTTTTGAACCTGAAAGCAGTTTGTAAGACTATTACCTTTGTGACTGTGTTAATCTTGGTTGAGTTAGTTGTTTTTTTTATGGTCTTTTAGCGAGGAATGAGTTTTGAGTCGTCAGTTATTACCTGAAAGGGAAAGTCAAATCAAAATAATGATCAAAATTCTGCTGTTGTCTTTAATGAACAGATGAAATATCATGACTGTATCGGCAGAAGACTTATGATATCATGAATAAGGCTCGTAGTTTACAGTTTATACCAATATTTACTGAAAAGTACCCAGAAAGGGTAGATTGATTTTTCACTCGAGTTGTCACGCTTCCTGCTCCAAGCAGACATTCTCCTCCACTTGACAGTAAATCCTCTTGTGATCAGGACAGCTCATAGTTTGCTTCTGGTAATAGAACAGGGAGCTGATTATGTGCCTGAATCCTTCAAAATGTTACTGATAAAAACAAAAACAAAGCAAAAAAAAAAAAAAGGTTAATGATAACGTCTCTTGGTGTTTGCGCTACCATTGCTGTTGGGGTTTAGCCATTCCTCCTCCATCCATCCACCTTACCTGTTTATTGTAGTCATAATCCTGTAGGGGTTTTGCACAGGCATGGTCTCAGGTCAAGGAAGTGATAATGTTAGTGCACTGGAAAAAAGCTTTCCCTGAGTCATGGGGGATTTTGAGAAGCTCTTCTTTTGGAAGTTTTTGCTTCATTTCATCCACTACTGACTGTTAGCTTGCCAGGCTCCCATAGGCAACCCATAGACTGCGCTCTGTATCTCTCTCTTTTCCTTCAAGGCATTGTATGTCCTACTTCCAATTGACACACATGGACGCAGACTGTGTGTACAACCAGAGAGAGACAGAGCCAAACCTGACTCAAGTCCAAGACCCCCACCCCCCACCCCCCACCCCAAAAAAGGAAAACAATTTTGAGCTGTTTCGTTGCTAACAGTTTTGGGCTTGGGTCAGGTTTCGGTTGCAGAATTGTAACCCTTGTACATGCTGAACGCCAGTATAAAGCACATTGACTGTTTTTATAGACTATCTAACTTTTGTTATTTCACCTCTGTGATCCTTGTAGGCCTTTGTGAAGGACGTTCACGAAGGATCGGTCACTGTGGCTTTTGAAAATAAGTGAGTAATGTGCATGCACATCAAAATATAAAATGTTACCTTTAGCCAATGATGAAGTTCACACCTATTTTTGTAAATGTGTCCCAGTTGGCAGCCAGAGCGTCAGATCCCGTTCCAGGATGTGCGTTTTCCTCCTCCGACAGGGTCCTGCAAGGAGATCAATGAGAGCGATGAGGTCGAGGTGGGACTGATTCAATACTTTCAGAATTGTTTCATAAAATGAATATTACCGTCAGATGTGGTTTATTTAGAAAGCAGAGACAGTCTAAGAGTGTGCAAGAGAAGAAATGCAGTAGAACAAAATTCTAGTGTGTGGGCCAAAGGGACTCTTAACACTCACCGTTTTCCATTTTTAGCGATTTTCACACACACATACCCAGAACTGGTATTTTTTGATCAACTTGTATTTTCACATGGATTACATGTTTTCCACACATCAAAAGGTTTCTGCTGCTCTTTCCTGCTGCAGTTTATATTGTTCACCATAGGTTTAAATAAACGTGGACCTGTTACCATGGGGAGAGCTACTGCGCATCCACTCATAGGAAGTGAAAGGAAAAAAGCAGTGGCAATTATGCTTTAAAGTCGCAACATTGTCTTTCTTCGTTTCATTTGTTTTTCCTTGGTTATTATATTCAACTTGTTTTCTAAGATTCAGAATGAATAGCAATAAATTGCTGTATTAGTTTGTGTTAAATTACAATAAAAAAACAATGAGCTTAATGATTTTGCAGTAATTTAATGTTTCTCTTCCTCGAAAACCGTCAGAGAAAGCCCATTTGTTCACTTCATAATGATTGTAGGAGTAAATCATTCATTCTTTGTTTTGTAGTACGTTTATATGGCAACTTACTGATGCCTCAGAAGTCCTGACAGTGACAGACTGAGCCCACATCAGTTAATCTATGCATTACATTTGTATATCTGCATTCTCTGTGCCAGATGCCTTTATCGTAATCATCTCAGGTTTGGGTGATGAGTGGAAAGCTTTGTGAAATTTACTGTGTGTGTGTGTGTGTGTTGCCAGGTATATTCCAGGGCTAATGACAAGGAGCCATGTGGATGGTGGCTGGCCAAGGTTCGCATGGTCAAAGGAGAGGTAGGTCTCAGAACACAGTCCTTCTAAGTCTGGGTTACAACATCATTGTACAATGTAGGGCTGGGTGTCAAGCTATCAGTCTATCCTCAACAGTTAGTTTTCATCGGTTCATAATGTTTCAGAATTGGCAGAAAAATATAAAATGTCCATTAAGGTTCTACCCACCCCGGCCACAGCCTGTTCAAGTATCCGATGCTGTACCACCAGGCTCCAGTGCAGCTTCTTTCCCCAGGCTGTGTTACTTTTTTGTTATGTTCTGCTCTGTGTTGTGTGTGTGTGTGTGTGTGTGTGTGTAAATTTCATTATACAGCCTTGTGTTTTAAAATGACCATTAAACAAACCCTTGAACCTTGAAGTGGCTCAGTGCAGATAATCAGCCATCATTCCTCTGGAGGCTGCTGTTGACTTTGAGGATAGGTGCTTGTGAGTTTACCTCCTGTGTTGTGATCAGGATCCAGATATCAACTTTAGACGAACCTGTCAGACATGTCTCACTGCTGTGAGCTGTTTTTTTCTTTTCTTCTATACCATATTTCTTTCTCTGGCCTGCTTTTACACTTTATCTCATCTACTGCCTTTTTGTGCTTTTCCTTGGTGTCTCTTTTTCTCAGATTTTTATCTCTTTCTTCCCAGAAAATTGGAATTGTGTTATTAAAACTGATATTTATGTTTTATGTGTTAATACACAGTTTAGTACACATTATCTTTGTCTCTGTGCATCTCTAGTTTTACGTAATAGAGTATGCTGCTTGTGACGCTACATTAAATGAGATAGTGACGCTGGAGCGGTTACGGCCGGTCAACCCAAATAAACCAGCCACCAAAAGCACCTTCATCAAGGTCAGACTGGATGTACCTGAGGATCTACGGCAGATGTGAGTTTGATATACAGACATGCACACACAGACACTCAGGACATGTAAGTAACTCACTGGTTACAGTAAATACAGTAATAGAGTAATAGAAATACTTGTTCTTAATACCCTGCCTTAAAGTATTGCTTGATTATGCATCTGTAATACAGCCGATACATGCACAGACAATAATCACTGTCGCACCAACAGCTAATGCTCTGTGCTGACTGTGCAAGTTAAAAGTAAAGCAGGGAGCAAAAACAAGAAACGGGTAGTAAAGAACACCAGAAAATTTCAATCTTTGGCATTTCAAGAGCATTTTGAAAGTGCTTACCCCAAAACACAAGCTGCTGGGCCACGATAGCATTAAATGGCTGCTTTACAGCCAAGGCCAGCCCGCCAAGGCCAGTTTAACAAAGGTATTAGCCTAGGTGGTGGTTGCCTATGCGGATCAGTACCTTGTCAGAAGGATGCAACTTTTAGACTGGACCCGCTGATGTGTATCAGTCAGCGGAACACAGCCACTAACACAGCACTCAGATGTGCAGCAGCAATTTAAGAAGGTACGAGCCACGTTCTTGTAGGTCTTTATTATCGTGTAAAACCTGTAAATGTAAGAATCAAATAAATAATCAAAATCTTCAATAAATGGCTATGATTGGGCTACATATGCACATGTTTGTATTGGGCTTCATTAGCTTCACACAAATCTGCGATGCATTGAAAAATAATCAGTAATGATAACTGAATTATTTAGGGACATGAACTGATGTCTGAATTATTTGCGTAACTCTGTGTTGACAGGTGCTCCAAGGAATCGGCACACAAAGACTTTAAGAAGGCCGTGGGAGGGTTCAGTGTCACCTACGACTCGGAGAAAAAGCAGCTGGTCATTTTGGTTCGTTAAATCTTTTTTTTTTTTTTTTTACTTAAGAACAGAAGATGAGAAAAGTTGTCTGTCCGTCGCTTCAGTTACATTTTACACACACCCTGTGTATGACATCAAACAATATCACATCACCTCCATCAATACATGCTCCGATGTCAGATTCTTTGTGTGAGTGACGCTCTGGTTGTTCTCACAGTCGGTGAATGAGGTCACAACAAAGCGGGCCAATATGATGATTGACATGCACTTCAGGAGCCTCCGCACCAAACTGTCTCTGATGCAGAGGAACGAAGAGGCCAGCAGACAACTGGAGGTGGATATTTACACACACGCACATAAACAACTGCTACTTGAATACATCTTTATTAAAGGATTGCCGGGAATCACTTAACTCCCACTTGCTCTGTTGTGGCAGTGATAATGTCTTAGCTCGTGTTTTTCTGTTGTGTCCCTGTCGTTATGACTCTGCAGAGTTCCAGACAGCTGGCGTCACGGTTCCACGAGCAGTTTGCGGTCCGGGATGATCTAATGGGCCTGGCCATCGGGACTCACGGGGCGAACATTCAGCAAGCGCGTAAAGTTCCTGGCGTCACTAACATAGACCTGGATGAGGAGACGTGCACCTTTCACATATACGGAGAGGTACAATGACAGACCTGTTGAGATGTTTACCTTCCATATGCACTGTGTGGTCTGGAAAAACGTTGTCTTTGTTTGTCTAAGGACCAGGATGCTGTACACATTGCCAGGAGTTTCCTGGAGTTCTCTGAAGATATCATCAAAGTTCCCCGGAACTTAGTAGGTGAGAAAATCACTCAACTGAGACCATGAGATCATTCATGCGGTAACTTTAATTTATTTAAGAATTAGCCAGACTATTAAACTTCAAACTCTGACTTATTATATTTTTTCGCCCTCATAGGGAAGGTGATTGGCAAAAATGGGAAACTGATCCAGGAAGTGGTTGATAAGTCTGGGGTGGTGCGGGTTCGTATTGAGCCTGAGAATGACAAAAAGCCCTCAGCAGCAGCGGCAGCAGCAGCAGACGAGGTCAGTGGGAAAGAGAGGACCACCGCCTCTGTCTACGCACCAACACAGCAAACCACTAAAAGCTTTTGCCCTTTTTATACTGAAGTCAGGCTCAACCCTCACACCCCGAAATCACTGACCTCTGATTCCAATAATACATATATCTTTACGACTGCCGGTGTGCATCATTTGAGAACAGATCAGATGCAAGACAGGAGAATTCAATCTGTCCGTCTCCTTCTGAACCTCTCTCACAGGGAATGGTGCCATTTGTATTTGTTGGGACCAAGGAAAGCATCTCCAATGCTACAGTACTGCTGGACTATCACCTCAACTACCTTAAGGTGCGTATCATCACCAGGAAGAACAACATCCTGTATCAGCTGTTTTAATTTAAGCCAATCCCTTTGATTATGACTTAACATGTCACTATTTTTGCTTTAACATGAGATGATATTGTATTTATGTGGCCAAAAAAGTCTGAATTTGGGCTTATAGTTTGTCTTGGTGCTTCCGTTGCTTAGAAGAAGCAAAAGTTATCACAGTAGAAAATTAAAACAGCAACTTTTTTTTTAGAGCTTTTCTCAGTGATCACACTGAACTTTGTGCAGAAATACTGAATAACTTAAGCCACAAAGCCACAAAAGCAGTATAATACTGAAGCATTTTAAATACAATATTCATAACGGAATATGAACAACTTGGAGGCAAAAGAATATGTTTATTCACTTTCTTGCCAAGAGTTAGATGAGCAGATTGATACCACTTTCATGTCTGTTAAGCATGAAGCTATCGCCAGGAGACAGTTAGCTGAGTTTAGTACCAATACTGGAAACAGTTGAAGTAACAGCAGCCTACTGACTTTGGCGCACCTTAAAAGCTACTTGCTCCAAATACTGAGGGTCCTTATTCACAACTAAAAGTTGATCCGCTTAATTGATATGAATGAAATTTTAGCTGGGGAATCACTCGTTAACTCGAACAATGTCTTTCACTTCACCTGCGGCAGCTCAGGCAAACACAGGCACCGACGCAGAGCAGGGAAAGACAGAGGAGAGGCTGCATGTGCCTCCACAAATTACACCAAAACCATATTTTCTGATCCACTAATCGCTCACTGGTTTCTTCGACGTCCAATAAAGGAAAATGTTCCGGGTTCTTACAAATTTACAACCGGTTCCAATTCAAAGCCCTGTTTCGGGGGCCATCTCCAGGAACTCACGGTGTCGGTGTTGGTAGGAACATTCATGCTCTAAACCATGGGTGTCCAAACTTTTTTCACTGAGGGCCACGTACAGAAAAATATACGAAAGGCCGGGCCACTCACTAGAGTATTAAAGTTAACAAAATCAATCAAATGTAGGTAAATTATGCTTGATAACTGAATATGCTTAAAGATAAAAAAAAAAAAAACAACAGCCTAGGCCTACATCACAACTTTCCATTCATGGGTTTTCATTTATTTTGTTACAAACAGGGTTGGCAGCTCATTCTCAAAACAGCAGCCTCAGATTGCTTCTTAGTCAGGATGGTGATCCCCCTTCACAGCCCTGCATAAAGGCAGGAAAAATAAGGGGACAGGGGGATGGGTATATTTAAGCTAGTTATGCAAACACATCAACTAAAATGTCCTTACCCGTTGTTCTGCCCTTTAGACTCAGAAACACACACAGATCAAGCAGCTCCTCCGTAATGCAAAAGTTATCGTTAACTCCCCGCAAAAAAATGAATAGCTGTGCTCTCATTACATGCAATCGAGTAAAAATCGAAAGCACAAGCTTTATGTGACACTTGATGTTTTAAGTTAGCTGACAAGTCTTCGATTCGCAGCACAACTGTGTTTCTGGACATGCTCACGTTGTTGAATTCCTGCATCTTTTCCGGGCCCATTATTCCTGCAACTTTAGTGAGGCGCTGTTTTATGAAGTCACCATCTGAGAAAGGTTTCCCATGTCGCGCTATGAGTTGAGCTACCTCGTAGCTGGCTATTGTGGCATTTTCTTGTGTTTTGTTAGCACGGAAAAAATACTGTTGTTGAGGTAGCAGGCTAGCTGCCATTTGCTTAACTTTCTCTTCCCGCTCAGTACCAGTGTAGCACGTGCAGGTCTGATGTTTGGTTTCATAGTGTCGTCGTACATTATACTCTTTCATCACTGCAACAGTTTCATTGCAAATCAAACAGACACACTTCCCCTTGACTTCTATGAAGAAATATTCATTTTCCCACCGTGTCTGAAATTTTCTGCACTCACTTGCTATCTTGCGTTTCTTTGGTTCTGCCATTTTTGGTCATCCGTGTTTTCTTTGATTTGCCTAACTGTTTTGTGGAGAAGCTGCCTTGTTGAAGACAGAAGCTCCACCTAGTGTTACAACTAAGAAGTACAATACAGTCAAGTGTAAGTTTCATGTGTGGGCCATTTTCCATTATATTTTTAGAATTTGCTGCGGGCCAATTACAAATGGACCACGGGCCGTAGTTTGGACACCCCTGCTCTATACCAACTCTCCCCGGGAGCAACAATATGATTAAAACCTGGCTACTAGTGTGCATGCAAGCATACGAATGTTCATGTTTTTGAAATCCTTCATGTACTCAGGAGGTGGACCAGCTTCGCCTGGAGCGTCTTCAGATTGACGAGCAGCTGAGACAGATAGGCGGAGGAGGTGGAGGAGGTGGGACGGGGCCCCGGAACCTGAAAGACAAAACCTACGTGTTCGACAACGGCATGGGGCTGGGGATGGGGAGGGGAGGGGGAGGAGGCGGAGGAGGAGGGAAGCCCTACGCAGGAGGTGGAGGAAGAGGTGGCAGAGGGCGAAGAGGAGGAGGTGCAGCTTTCGCCTCGGGTGAGATAAAATGACTACATCCTGATAAACAAGTTTAAATCAATTATGTTCATATCCCTTTCAAATACCATGCTTGTACACATAAAAGGTAAACCAAATCATCTGAAGCTTTGATATAAAATGCTCCTCTCAAGAGTTTGCTAGTTACAGTTAGCTCTGAGTGCTCTCATTGGTTTGGACAATGACGAAGCAAAAGAGCTGCTTCTCTGGCTTAGATTGAAATTATTTTCAGCCATATTTGATGAATCACTTCACTTTCTGTGCTGTGGCCCCGTTTCAGGGTGTTAAAATAAGTGTTTGGATTTCTCATGTTTCAATGGAAAGTACACAAAACATCCAGCTAGCACAAGGCTACAAGTCCCGAGTGGAGAGTCTGTTCCCCAGGCGACCACTTCATTATTAAACAATTAATCAAAGCTTAATTCCACGTTGTCTTTCCGAGGCAGTTTAAATGAGATCTGACTTGTGCCCCCCATGCCCCCCCCCCCAGGCACCAACTCGGAGGCGTCCAACGCATCAGAGACGGAGTCGGACCACAAAGACGAGCTCAGCGATTGGTCACTGGCCCCCACTGAAGAGCTGATGACAGGAGGCGGGACCCTGCCCAGACGGACAGATGGGAGGAAGAGAGCAGGCGGTGGAGGGCCGCGGGGACGAGGCGGGAGAGGAAGAGGAGGGGGAGGGTATAAAGGTAGATAGCAGTTATCATTGGCTGTCGTGGATCTTTTTTTTGTAGCGATTTCGTGTCATTCAGGATCGTCCTCAGCAGATAGAAGAGTCAAATATTTACAATGGAAAAGCTTGATTAACTTTTTCCTCTTTCAGTTGTACAAACTGTATTGCTACTATTTTTCTGCCATTTGACTGCAGATGAAGCTATTTGAAGCTAGTGAATGGAGAAAGAAATGAGTGTGTAGTGAAGTGAAATAACAGTTTGACATGCTTTACATTAAATTCTAGCCTGAAGAATGGGAATTAATCAAATAATTGAGGTCCCTGCAGACTCGCTTCACTAATACATTCTCATTGAGTGTCTGCTTTTCAAGGAGATCCACATTTATATTGTAAAAAAAGTTTTTTTTCCGACATAAATCGAATTACAACACACAGGTTCAACCCCCTTTTTTAAGAACAGGCTTGTTTCACGTTTTAACATCAACATGAGGTGATGGGGACGAGGATGATACCTGTAAGTTGAGACTCAGGACTTGTCCGTCCTTGTTAAGGTGATGACATGCAGTGGAGCGAGCCAAGACCTCGTCATGTCCGAGACTCCAAGACAAGAGTGCAGGAAGACACTCTGCAGGTAACGCACGCACGCACACACACACACACACACACACACACACCTAAAATGACCTCTGTTGTGTTTAAATCCTAATATCTAGAAAACACACCAATAAGACAGAGCTGTTTTTAAATGGACTTATTGGACACCACGGAAATGATGGAAACACCCATAAACATCTTTTTTTCCTGTGTGTTTATCAAGTGTCTCAAAGAAGGAAATCAGTCCAAACTGGCCAAAGACCGTCAGTGACACATGGTCCTACTTTTAGAACTAGGAATAAACGCATGGTACCACCTTTCCTAACATAGGAAATGATTCCAATCTCAGGCAATGATCCAGAGGAGATGGCAGTCGGGCAGAATTGCAAATTGAGTAATGAGAGCGGAGTAAAACTTTAATGTGAACACAGTCATGTTCCCCTGCATGGACAGCTTATTGGCGATGAAGGATATCCGCGAAGCTACGGCTGAGATGACCTCTTTTCTCAGGCCAGATGCTGGCGCTCAACTTAAGTATTAGTATGTTTATTTCAGATTCTAATATTTTCAGAGAGATGTTCACGTTGCTGTGGTGTATTCTGCGAGAGTGGTTGACATAATGGAAAGGAGTTCCCCACCTTTAAGGCCATAAATTGTTGGTTTGTTGGTGTTTCTGCATTTATTTTTTTAAGTCATGCAACTGGCAGGCCAATGTTTCTTACCACGCAGATTGGTAAATATCATGAGATTGCTCTCATTTTGGCTTCATATTTTTGTGTTTATGTTATTTATCTATATATGTAAAGCCTAATACTCTACTAACTTTCTACTTCGTGGCTGTCAGCGTTGTAAGACAGCGATGTCACACTGGAGTTGTCCCTCTCCTTGCTGAACGTCAGAGTAGGAGGCTTCATAAATAACTCCGTCCTTCTCTTCTAGGAGTTATTCTGAGACGCTTGATAAATAGGGGTCCAGATTCCGTCTAATGTCCAGTTCATCAGTGATCGTTTGATCATATTCCATCTCCGCTTGCCTCTGTGAAGTGTGGAACCAGACTGTACTCCTTTCCTTTCTCCCACAGATCCGCGTGGATGGTAACAACGAGCGTAGCGTGCAGCACTCCTCAGGGGGGCGAGGAGGAGGAGGAGGAGGAGGAGGAGGGCCTTCCTCATCCCAGGGTGGCGTCAGTGTCGGAGGTGAGGGCCCACCTCGCCATCACCATCAGAGACCCATCAGAGACCGAGGGATGAAGAAGGACAAACAGGACGCTCCTCCGCTGGTGAACGGAGTGTCGTAGATACACCACTGGAGGACCTTCTCACTTAGACACACACACACACACACACACACACACACACACACACACAGGCAACTCGTCATAAACCATGGTAGAGTCTCTCGCTTTTTTCTTTCTCTGTCTTTGTCAAACACATGAATACACATATTTCATCAGCATGGAAGAGTTTACCGTAGTGAAGTCGTAGACCAGAGCTGATCGGGTATCTGCTGGACCGTTCTGTTGAGGTCTTTGAGTGTACTGGTCTGGTTAGTTCTTGACTGGTCTGGTATCTCATGTTCTTCTCTGGAGTGACGCATAAAAGAACCAGCACTTTTTGGACAAAAAGGAAAAGAAGAGGAGGGATTAAAGCTCATCTCTCACAGAGGCATTAACATGCTCCCCTACCCATCAAAGGCAAATACTTGTTTACATGTTGTTGTTTTTTTTAAATCAACTAAATTGGATGCTTGAATTTCTTTTTTGCCACTGCCCTGTTTAACAAGAAAAAATAACAAGAGTCAAACAAATCAAGGAAGTAATTGGTTGACAAGGAAACAATTAGAATTAGAAGGCAGGATGTAATGTGTGTCCCTCCCCTCCTCCTGCTGCAAACATATTTTTACTGTAGATGTTTATTGTAGCGATGATCTTGCGGCACTCAGTTTGAGAATTTGTTTTTGGTGGTCTAAACCTCCAAAATCCAACACTTGGGAGTCAGCTGCGACAAAATACAAAACTCTTTTTCAGAAGTGGTCACCCTAATAACTTGTATAAATGGGAAACGCAGAGCTTTCAGACTGGGGGGGGGGGGTGTTTGTAGAGATAGATATTTGAACCCTGATCACCATGACGACACTTGGGATCAGCAGCTGTTTCGGGATGAAATGCGAACAGGTATGCATGGGCAGCAAAATTGCCAACGAACACTTATCTCATCATTGAAGTCATCTGTGTTTTGTTTCCTGTTGCCGAGGTAATGTGAAATTCCTTCAGTCTCCTCGACTGTTGGACTAAGCCTGAATTCAACAATGTATTACAATGGAGAAACATAAATCTGAGGCACTCTGATGCAAATAAACTGTTCGAAAGCCTTTACAGAAACAAAGATACCGACTCTTTAGAGTCTTCAACAGGGCACAAGATGCCATGCACTGCTGTTGTATGTAAAGTTATAACCTGGCCAACGGTGACTGGGAATCCACATTAAATGCAAGATGTGAGCGGCACTACCGAAGCATTCGGTCCATTCAATCTACAATCTTTAGAAATTCGGTTAATATTTCACAACATCTCAACAGCAGAAGATTTGTGTGATTTTGCATTAAGAGCACCGGAGGGGGAAAAAAAGACAGGAAGCATGAAACTGTGTTTCCTACGTGGGTTGGACGTACACTGAGACGAATCGCACACAAAAACTAGACGCTTACCTTAGCTACTGTAAATATCAATTCCAAAAAAAGTAGCAGTGATGAAAGGATTATGAATCCAGCCTAAATGGCCAGAAACAGGTGAAACCTGTCTGTTCACAATGGCATTCAGTCATTATAAAATACACAGTGACTCATGACCAAAGCCTTTCCTACAGTCATGAATAAAAGCGTTGTGGGACAGAGAATCCAACTTGTCCTGATACATTCATGTCAACATGTCTGCAGTGGTTCCCAGCAGCAGTGGACCTCTTCTCTTTTTCTTTTTTTTTTTTCTTTTTTTTTTTACAAGGAAGTGCTTTCCTCCCAACACTCATCTGTCTCAGTGGTAAAGACTTCAGCAGGAATCCACATCCTGTACCAGACTGATGAGAGCCTCATCAGTGGGGTATTTCACAAAGAGGGCTTAGGCTGGAAGCTAGACTTACTTTGACTAGTTCCACTTGCATTTAACAAATCATTCGTGGATGGACGCCTGTTCAATTAGTACAGTAACTTCTGCTTTCAGACAAACCTGATCAGGTTGCAGGATTTAAGGCAGCAACATCGTGAATGTAGAGCTCCTGTCACCTGATCACATGAGCTTTTCTTTAATTTATGAAAACCTTTGTATTTAACCTTTTTTGTGTTGCAGTTAGAAAAACCTGTTTGAAGTATTAATGTAGAAGAAACAAAGTTTCATTGAGTTACACCTTGACAAAATAAACATTTGTTGTAAGTTTTATTCTTCCTGGTTTTCCAACTTCTTCTGGGCCTGCCTCTCTGACTTAAACATTTTGTGTATTCATTTTATTTTATGATTTTCTGTTGGCCACGTTGTGTAAATGATAGGGCAGAGGAGGGACCGCTAATCAACAGATTGACTTTCTGTTCATGAAACCACAATATCAGGTGGTGTTCTGCGACCATGAAGGGTGCAATGCATTTTTTTTTTTTGTACGCATGGTTTGAATTGTGCATCGCTCTACTTCTTGCCTTTTAAATTGCGGGACTGTCACCTGACTAAGTTAAAGTAAAGCTTAGTGAAGCCGCTCAGCACAAAGTCAGGTTTGTCCAGTTATCTAAGCATCCTTTGTGAAATCCCCTCTGGATTAAGAGCAAATTGTTCACCACAGTCATGGAGCTGCTGTCTTGTCGGTTTTCTGCCACTCCTTTCGATCATAATGAGGCTTTCTTTTTTTTTTTAATCTTTGTGCCTTGGATTTATGCTCCTCCATTTCTGTGAATTTGGCCCTTCTAAAAAGCACCTCTGAATAGATCAAACTAAACTGTGTAACATCCTTTCTGTTTTTTCATACATGGGTGTCTCTTTCATGGGTGATTCTGTGACCCTATATGCATTTGTGTGATTTTTTTTTTTTTTTTTGTGGGCAGGGGAGGGGGGTGGTGGCGTGGCTTGGCACAATGTTGAAAGATGATTTCTACAGTTTCTGTGAATTCATTTTGTCCCAGAACAGTCCAGTCTTCTGTCGTTGCTCTAAACGTATCTGCCTCCTGTTTAAACAAAAAGAGTATGCAGTCATGGCATCAAATAGCTGAAAGTGATTTGTCTGACCAATGCAGGAGGAGGAACATCGGACCAAACCAACAATGTTTTGACTTCAAACTCTCAGCATGAGGTGTTCCAATCTGCATTTCAGACACCTCCGAGAGTCACTGACTAAATCTTCTGTATGGAAATATCCTCAGTGGCATCATCATCAAAATCAAAAGATTTAGTTGGCATGAAGGCCTTTAAAAGATCATGTACATCCTCAGTTGTCCCAAATTGTATCCTAAATTCAGACTGACTGCAGTAAAGATGGGCTAGTGTAGAACGTATTTGTGAATATACGATTGATAATAGCATTAGTTTGAATACAAAAAACTGTTGAAATGTGAGAAAGTCACGAAAACAAAAAAGCAAAAAAAACAAAAAACAGGTTTCTCGAGGTTTCTCTGTGCATTCGTAGGCTTGTTGACATTTCATGAAAATATTGTATTATATCATAATACTGTAACAAATCTAGTATGTAGTACAATGTTTGGACTATCAGATTAGCCATGATCTTCAGTTTTAGTGTTGCAATGTGCAAATGTTGTGGGATCAAGTACTTGACAGGTTAAATCTACTCATTTAATCGCTTGTAGCCAAGAGCTTGTTCCTGAACAACCTTGTAAAGTTAGCCCTTAAGTTTAGCTTCCCTCTTTGTGGTGCTCTTAAAGGTTTATTTTGACATTTTTGGAAATTTGCTTATTCACATTCCTGCTAAAAGGTAGATGAGGAGATTGATACCACTCTCACGTCTGTATTTGAATATGAAGCTAGAGCCAGAAGGCAATTAGCTTAGCTTAGCAAAAGACTGGAAGCGGGGGAAGCGGCAAGCCTGGCGCTGCCCGCAATCCTCCTACCAGCACCTCTAAAGCTCACCAATTAACATGTTATATCGTGTTTGTTTTATCTGTACAAAAACTGAAATGTGAAAGCAACAATTTGTGGGGGGTTTTTAGCGTACTGGAACTACGTACTTCTTGACCAGGCACAGTGACTTTCTAGCTAGCCGTTTTCCCCTGCTAACAGTTTTTATGCTAAGCTAAGCTAACGTCCTTTAAAAAAAAAAGTCAGCTGTCATAGCTAGAAATCTGCAAATGCGCAGAGAAACCTCACCATATTTTGTGTGACATGTGCCTTTAATTGTGGCTAGTATCACAACCTAGACATGTAAATCAGGGACGATGAGACGTTGATAATGGACCAGATGTAAAGATGGCTACTTCCTGTTGTGACATAATTGATTCACCCTGGGTCGTATTTTTGAGCCTCCTTTAAACTCAAAGGGTGGATGTTAACTGTACAGGTGATTTTGGCACGCCAGGAAACTGCCTGCTTTGACCACCTGGTCCTTTGTAAACACTGATGGTGTTGTATCCTTGTACAGTTGATGAACACAAGCCTGTAGCTTATGACCTGGTTCAATTGACCTGTGAAGTGGATTCAGTTACTTTGGTTCACCAGTGCAGCTCCTGACCTTGAGTGGCTCCTGTGGCGCCTTTGGTTCTGTACCAAAGCCAAAGACAGCCACTTCTCCACACAGACCACCCCTTTTTAAAATGTTATCTTGAGATGCAAAATGGCGTGACCTTGTGTAGCTTTGTTCCCTTTCTCTCTTTCCTTCCCGCAGAGTAACTAAAGTATTGAAAGGAGCTGAAAAGATTTCAGAGGTTGAGCCAGGTCTTTATCTTTACCAGAGATCAGTGTACCTTTCTAGTCTTGCGATGCATGTACATCTTTATTATGAATTTTGGAGACTTTCTGTAGGTTTGGGCACATGTTTTTTTTAATCAGTGTTACGTTGTCTCATTTCCCCTTGACCTGAGTTCAGCTGGAGTAGCCAGCGATGAGTTACGTTACGACAACCACCGGCTTAGAGTCAATGACACATGGGAAAGTTTTACTTTTAGAAAATGTCACAAGAAACGGTTATGTAACATGAGTAATGAATCATGAAACAGGCTTCTTTTTTTCTTTTTCTTTTTTCGAAGTTAATTTCTCTTTTTCAAAAGTATTATTGGTGTCAATTTCTCTCTCACTAATCTGTTAGGGCCTTTGCTTTCACTTGCTGTTCACTGCAGCCATGTTGCATTTTTTCCCCCAGCAAACATTTTCTGCAGTGAAAGTGAAAGTAACTTCTATATTGTCAATAGAGCATCAACAGTATGGAGTTGCTTTGTATTGTAAAAAAAAAAAAAAAAAAAAAACATGATGGAAAAAAGAAGGGCGGGTCGCATACTGTATATAATGATGTCATTATTTGTCTGAGAAAAGATTTGTACTATTGTTTCAAATGTGCACTTATCCTGATATTTTCTTTTTTTGCTGTTTAATATCAGTTAAATGCTAGAGCTCTTGATAATAAACTTAATGATGTGTGAAAAAATAGTATCCTCTATAGCAGGGTTGAGCCACACACAGCTGTCTCTAATAATGAAATGTCCATCGTGCTGCAGAACTTGAAAAATAGCATTACATTACAGAAAGAGGGTGAGTTTGGGGGGGGGGGGCGGGGGGGGTTATCTGACAGGGAAAATCCACGCTAAAACTGAATCCATGAATGAAAACCCATACAGGACTTTTGACTGACATGGGACTGACATGGTGGCTAAATTTCCATTTCGAGATAACCAGTCCTTTACAATGTAAAGTTGGCCTGGTTGGCATGGTGACAGTATTTTTAGGGTTACTTTTGTGGTTAAAAGCTGTTAGTACAATGGAATAGATCCAATATGTGCATCAAAGCTTAAAGTGATACTCTATTCAAATATATTATCAAATACACCTGTAGGTTTGGTGGTTCTTAAAAGTAGGTTGTTGCCTCTTTAATGGAGAACAGCAGTTGTAATGGATTGTAATATGTTTTCACAATGTCCTCGACTGTTCAAACCTAAACAGCTCAGTTTGCAAGAGACAAACAGAACTTGTCTCTTTATGTTTTGGTGACATAATAATTTGGAACATTTGGAACTCACTGAACTTATAGATGGACAGGGGAGATGTGGACTATGGTGCAGAAATAGTTGGAGAAATGTCCATGGACATCTGGATACTTTATTTTCCCCAGCTGTGAGAATGCGTCACTGTTAGAATCCATTGAAACGGACTGAAAGCAGCAACCTTTCAGGCTCACGGGGGGTCGAGTATTTGGTGTTAAAAACATTTTGGGTGGATGAGTGTGAAAGTACATTTGTGACCTTGGGAACAGTAATTTGACCGGGAAAAAAAGAAAACACACTCCATGTCCATTTACTAGCTTTTTCGAGGGCTTTCAACCACATCTCATGGTCTTCCTCTGCAGAAGTTTGCTCAGTTGTCATATACAACCAACTGTTATCACATGACCATCACGATGCCAATCACTGTTCTTAGGTCGCATTGAGGATGATCGTGAGATGCAGTTCAAAGCTCTGAACTAGCAAGTGCCCCCCCCAAAAGAAAAATATATTGTGAGTAGTTAAGGTTTAAAGGAATAGATAGACATTTTGGGAAATACGCTAGAGTTAGATGAGACAATCGATATCAAGCTCACATCTGTGCGCTAACAGCTATAGCCAGGAGGCAGTTAGCCTAGCTTAGCATAAAGACTTGGAAGCCTAGGGAAACAGCTAGCCTGGCTCTCTCCAAATTTCAAAAATGCACCTACCAACACCTCTTAAGCTAAATAAGACATTGTTTTTCATTTGTTTATTTCGAACACCAACAGAAAATGGATGTTTTTACCTTTCTGTTTGTGTACAGATTCAACAAATGAGATGCAGCGTATTAATTAGTGACCTTTACAGGTGTAAGTAGGTATATTGTGAACGTCCAGCCAGGTTAGCTGTTACCCCCTGCTTCCAGTCTTTACGCCAAGCTAAGCTAACCCTCACCTGGCTCCTCAATACACACAGATGAGAGTGGTATTGATTGTCTCATCTAACTCTGTATTCTGTATGTGCTGTAAGTGTACTATAACCGTATTTTCCAAAATGCAACAATTCTTTCCAACCATGTAAGGAAAGCGCATATTGGTCTACCTTCTAGCATGTAACATGCTGTAGATGTGAATAATGTTTTATTGTGGATTTTCCCTTCAATTTTTGATACCAGAGTGATGGATGGTGACGGGTGTTTTGTTCAGATTCCCTTAACATTTATTATTCTTTTCGTTTTGACTGTTGTAGAAATTTCATAAGGTTAGGGCAGCAAGGCGCTGGTGGTGGTGAGAATTATCAAAAGCCAGTTCCCCTTGAACTGACAAAAAGAGCCACATGCAAGTTGGATGCATTGAAGGTGTTACAGACCTTGGGGCTACAGAAGTTCCTGAGTCCACAAAGGTCCAACCTTCACATCAGCTTTGTTGTGTCACACCAGAGACAATGACTTTCTTTGCATCTGTGGCTGTGCTTCAACCTGCTTGTTGATGTATTTTATAGTGCCTCCGACCACCAGGTTTAGAGTGTACGTTAGACTTTTTAACAGCTGGAATTGAACCAACAAAAGCAGTGTAATGGCTTTTTCATGCTTTGGTTTGATTTTTAGGGGCATTACTAACAAACCGTAATGCTAGGCCAAGGCTTATACTATAGCGGGAAATGTACATTTAAAACGATGAGGCAGGACTGTTGCATGCTGGCCAAGTGGGGTCTTTGAAGAATTGGTGCTAAGTAAGCATTTCTACAATGGGGATTTTACTTAAGAGTCTCAGTCCTATAACTGATTGGTTGTGACATAATTATCCAGTCCTGCTGTTTTCCAGTGGCCTGCCATGGAAACAACACACTTTCAGATGAGTACAGCCGAGATCATGGCAGAAAAATGTAGGGTCTCGGTGTGGTATCTAGCCTTTGGAGAACATCGCAAATGTGGTTATATGGAAAGTTGCATGGGAAACATTTCCCTAGAAGTAGGTTTGTGAACCATTTGGGATCCCAAGCCAAAGCTTAAGACAAGAAGCAGCATGCACACATTTAATTCCCCGGATCGGTGTACATTTTGATCCATCCTGGCAATGTGTTTTCATAGTGCCATTGGGTACCCCTTATGACTATGGGGTACCCAATGGCACTATGAATAAACACTGCGTCTTATGTTTGCTGTTTTGGCATGACACTGTCCTCAATGCAATCCTCTATCTCCAGTACATTAGAACAGTACTATAACATATGTAATTTGGTACTCCATGAATCAGAACGGCACTATCAAAAAGTGTAAACTCCTTAAAGATGGATTTTGAAAGAGTAATGCTTCTTTAAAATGGCGAATCACTGTTAACTCACGTGAAACTTTTTGTAAACTGACTGTTGAAATTCATTTTGACTTACAGACGAAAAGTTTCATGTCAGTTATTGACGGTGTTAATGACAGTCGTAGGGTTGTTCACTGCTTTTCTCATGAAATGTTTGTATGTTGAGGGTGTTTTTCAAAATTGCAGAGTAGTAACTGGCTTTTCTTGATATTCAAACGTTGTGATTATCTTGACAGGGGTGCTGTTCTAATGTTCTGGTGTACAGTGTATTTTTTATTTTTTTACCCAGGATCCAATGGGTTGCAGAAGGGGAATGCTAGTTATTTAATCTGTATTTGGCATGAGTGGCATTTATTCTTCCTCAGCCCACAAACCTTGATTTTGACTTGATATCCCAAAAGAGATGCTCTCTAAACAAGAACAAATACTGTAGATGTCAAACATGCAATGATAATGCAGAAAGCACAAGAATTCAAATTGGGGAGTCCCAGTTCAGTTCAGAAACTTTCAATCCTTAACTGTAAAGGTGTCCCATATGACCCTTTTGCATCCCTCCTTTAGTCCAGTTGGGGTTGCAACATGGTTCATGTGGAATCAACATAAGATGAGATGGCCCAAAAAATTCCTTGCCATTGCTCGCCAGTCCACAGCAGATTTCAGCAGTCATTTATTCGCAGAATGTATATAACATCAACAAATACTAACTAGACACTACTGTGGGGCTGTTTAACAGTAGAGTGCCAGAAAGTGAAGACACGCAGAGAATCTGTACATACTTAAACCAGGGTAGTCAAAAAGCTGTAAACCTTGTGTGCACTTTTGGGCATTTTTTGTTTCCTTTTGTACATACTACTAGCATTTAAGATGTTTGGGTTGACATGTCTGGTTATAGTGCAATATATTTTGTATGCAAGCAGTTTCAATAAATAAAGGTCGATCTTCCTCCGTGAGCTATGTCTGATCTCTGCACTTTATGAGTTTCAGGATTTTACTCTCAGTCATCAATTCACATTCAAATGTGCCCAACGTTGGCTTATGGAAGCCCAGTGTTCTTGTTGAATGATGTTTTGACCTATCACCAGGCCCTGCAGTGGGTATCGGGCTGTGCTGTCATGAATCTACTGGCCCTCTGACAGACGACACTGTTCTCTAACCCTGACCGAACTTACCCCGAAGCTGCCTTTAAATCCTACACTCACCCAAGCAAAGAGCAGATACTCAACCCAGCCTTATATCTACATCAGCATCTGCTCAGGCTAAACTACAATGGCTGGCTAGCTTGATCTTCACGTGAATGCAATGAAAAAATAATCCAGAAGTTAAAATTAATATTTAATTTAATATATAAGCAAGCGCGAATTTGCAATACCTGCTGCGACCACGCACCTGCATACATCCACATGTTCATGCATTCACACGCACACAACCTCACAAACACTTGCCCTCCATGGCAAATTTCAGCCTAATCGACAGAAGGTTGCTGTTGCTATAGGGTGGGTACAGCTTTGTGGACCAATGAACTGATGGACAAGCACAACGAGATATAGAGCTGCTGGTCGCAGCTAAAGATGTTACACGGGCATGGCTAAATTGTAGGGGCGGAGCAAATGAAAAAGGAAGTCTGTGTAGTCCATTTAGAAGTTATACCCTTTTAACTTTTGCGATAGGCCACTCCCATTGCCACGCCCTCTTTTAGTCACTTGGCATGAACACAAACACACACACTTGATCTCCATGCCACATTTCAGAGCCTAACTGTGGCCGCCACACATTGTTGTGGACCGACCGACCGACCGACTGACTGATTGACTGACTGACAGAGCGAGCTGCTGGTCGCAGCTAATAAACACTTGTGAATGGTTGATTATATGGCCATGGTATGAGCAGGGTGATTCTCCCACTCCCATCACCTGTGTGTCTACAGCCATGCTACCACCTCTGTGAGACTCACGATGACAGTACTAAGAAGCTAATATTTGCCAGGTATAATGTTCACCATGTTCATCATTAGTTTAACATGTTAGATTGATCATATTTGTCGTACTAAACACAATTTAGAACTGAGGATAAGCATGAACAAACAAAATTCAACAATTCATCCTGAGGGGGACGTGAAATGTCTGAACCAAATTTCATGGCAATCCATCCAATAGCTGCTGAGACAGCGATCACTCATGTCAACCTCATGGTGGCGCTAGAGTAAGTCAAGGGCTCACCAAAGTCATGACATATTATCACCTTAAAAGGCTGATATGGCGAACTTGTCACAGTTGCCTATTTACACATCATCATCATCATGAATTTGGAGTCAATTCAAAAGTAAAGTAAATCCAACATTCACTCTCCTTTTATGAGGGAAATAGCTGGCTCTTTAGTTGCTAAATGCTCACTATTCGGTGCTGCGCAGGTAGTGTATTGTGGCTTTATGGGAGCTTTTTCACTGAAAACAGCTGCCTGCTGTGGATAGAAACAGGGTCGGTGAGAGTGAACCACAACAATAAAGTTGCTCAGGGGTCCTTACCTTCCGTGGCTAATCCAAGGACACACCTCTGTTCCGTTCTTTGTCTGATAAAACACCTTGAATAGGGTCAGCGTGTTTGGTCCATTAGTGAAATGACCACGAGGATGCACAGGATAAAAAAGGAGATTATCATTCAAGGCTCCCTTGTGGGGCGACTGAGCACAGTGACAATCAAGAGCCAAGGCCGAACTGTCCTGTTCCCCTACTGCTTCCGAAATTGGACAAGGAAAAACTCTTGAAATCCCTTGAACATCAATCCTTTGAGCGCCACAAAAATGCTTAAAAGCTGCACGGGTTAACTTCTGCTTGGCAATAAGGAGGACTGTGTATTTTTAGAGATTAGAAAGATTTGAATGAGATATGTCTGTGCCCTTTTATAATAAAACTTAACACGTAATATCATTTGTCTCAGAAAAAAGAGAGAGGGGTAGAGGAGGTGGAAAACGTCTCAGGCTGGCTTCATGTTCCAAAGTTTGTGAGAAAAATTAGTTCATCGTGTATGGCCTGAGTCACACTGCTGGTTTTCAGCAGGTTCCCTGTTGAACAGCACAAAGGTAGAAGACTAGACAGCAAGACTTGAGATGAAGCACCAGGGAAGGTAAAGGTTAGGTAAGAAACAAAAGCCAGGAAGAGGATTTTTGAATGAAACTGTGATGAAATATAAAATTCGACCAACGTATTCGTTCTTGGTGTAATACTTATTTTTCACCACATGGGGGAGCTGTGGCACCATGTTGATTCACCGCTACGTCATGTACCAGAGAGCTAGAGAGATAGAGAGAGAGAAAGAGAGAGAGAGAGAGAGAGAGAGAGAGAGAGAGAGAGAGGGGAGCAAGAGGGAGCCTGGGCACATATTGAAAATTCATGACATGCACTTCTCAACTTCTGCAAGATACACAGCAAGTTTAATGAGCTCAAATCTGAGAACTTCCTGACTATTTTATCAGTTTGTATTTCTTTAAGGCTCTGCGACTGTGCGTGAGACTCTAACTCTCTGTGTCATCATTTAAATATAAATGACGGGCTACAGCTGTGGCTTTAACAATCCTGCAAGAGACACTAACGAAGGAAACGGGAAAAAATCTCTAAACAAACAGCCACTCCGGTCGCGGCAAAGACTGTGTAATGAGTTGGAATTGGATTTATGTGTAGAGCTCTCTGTATGTTTGCCCTTAATTACATTTCATCTTAATGTCTCTCTATCTTTCTTTTTGTCTTCTAACTCTCCGTCAACTCATCCTACAATTCCTTTTTTAAAATTCTGCCATATCTTCTTATGCTTTCCTCTCCCTCTCTCCAGTCTTTCTCTGTCTCTCAGTGTCTGACCTAGTTTTGGACAGCCTTTCTTACACACACACAGACACACAGACACACACACACACACAAACCACACACACACACACACACACACACACACACACACACACACACAAAAACCACTGTTCCCGCAGGTGCTTAAGACCTTGAAAATTGGTTGAATTTCGATGGTGGTGTTTTTAAGGTCCGGAGATGTCTGGAATTTTGATTTGCGAGGTTGAAATGGCTGGAATTGATCAAGGTCGTGGAACAGCACTTTCAGACAATTTCGCTTATGGCTGGCAGTGTTTTATTCCCATCATGCACTATGGTTAACTCTCTTCCCTTCTCTCCTCTTCGTCTGAGGCTGCTGTTTGTACTTGCGGTAGTGTGATGCAGAGCAGTGCTGGCATGTTGCCCCAGACCAGACCCAAATACTCACACACACACACACACACAAACACACAAACACAGTGACACACCATCCAAAACAAAGATGCACACACACACACACACAGCCCGCAGTATATCTTCAAATATTACTTCCGATACATTTGGACTTCTCGGGTTCTCTCGTCACGGGTAAAAAACACGCAGGCTTTTGCGTGGGAGGCCTTTTTAAAGGAGGGGACAGTGATGTCACAAAGGAACCACAGCCACAGCACATGCTGAGTGAGAAGTTTCTACCATCTGGTCAATCATTATTCATAGCAAGGCGTAAACAGCAGAACGTGCCGCTGGGCATGTGTTGCAGCAAGTGTGCGATAGAGAGCGAGGATGGTGTGCTGCTAAACTGCTGTTAGCGCGCTGCTACCTCGGCTGATCCCGGGTCGGGTGAAGATACAAAGGCACAGTTTGTGAGGGGTTCAAAGACCACCCGGGCTAAGCAATGCGTGCAGCGCGAAATATTTCGGGGGACCGTTTGTCAGGACCAGGCTGCTGCTTTGATGCCTCTCTGCATTAGCTTATTTCACTGAAGCTGCTCGAGTTAACTTTGCACTGGTGGCACCGGATCACAGGGGAAGCTGAGTTGTGTGCAAACCTCGGAATCCTGTAATGCAGCCATCAGTAAAACTGCACACACTAACATAACGCTCGCTTTGTACCGAATGAGGCGAGAGACGGATCTCACTCGTTGCTGTTCGGGAGGTTAAAGTTGTGGAAGACACAGAGCAGTGGCTGTTTGAACAACCAATCCTATATTTAGCCCAGGTGCAGCGAAGAGAGAGGAACCGCACAGTGGATCACAGCTCCTGAACAGGCACGGTTTCCACACTGCCCAACTGGAGCCAAAAGAAAAATTACTCTTTTGACGTCCACAGAATCATTCCTTTGTAATTCAGAAGAAAAACAAGCACAAACGTGCCGGCCGGAGCCTCCCTCGGTGTGCAGACTCAGTCATTCTCACTGTTCAACCCACTGCATGGTTTAAACAGAGGAGGGAGCGTCGGGTGAAATCAAAATCGGTCAAAAATCAATGAGCGCACACCAGTTTACAGACTGCAGACAGATGCAACAGGTAAACAAAGGGGAGAGTGGTGATCACACCAAAACGTGACAATATCTATAACTGATCAAACACTGATACACCATGTCATGATGTCATGGTCAACCAATCAAACAAGAACCTGAGAGATAGATGCTCCAGTGTGCGGTTCCTCTTAACTTTCAATGTGTCTGTGTCTTTGTGAGGAAAATGGGATGTTTTTCCGCACTGTGGTCTTACTTTGATACCAGCGAGGCACTACCACTCTACACCTGGGCCACAGCTATCATAATGGGACACCAAGGTCGCGTCCTCTGTGCTGTTTCTGTGCATTTTGGTGGGTTAACGTGCTACGTTTTACACAGAAATTACACATGGTGGATTTTGAAGGCTTGTTTTTTTCTGGTATTTTTGGACTACGTATTTAACTTTAAGGTAAAACCTGTTAAATTCGACAAAATTTCATAAAGATTTTCAGAATTGTATCCAGTCGCGACACTTAAGACTATCAGGGGAGATAGAATGCACAGAAAAGATTATTGAACAAATGAATAAAATGAGGAGAAAATAATTAGTGAATATCTCAGACTCTTTGAGGGGGGGGGGGGGGGGGGGGTGGGGGCCGGGCCTTAGTCATTTTAACCATACATGAGCACAAAACCCTGCAAAAGAATCTTCACTCACACACTCGTCTGAATGGGTCTGAGGCGCCAGGACACACAGTACATAAGAGATGATGTCCCACGGTGAGCGGGTCCTGATGACGCTTCACTGACTGCTGACACGTGGTGTCCTGACGAACCTGAAGTCATCTGTCTGTCACACGCACGTGCACTTTTTAAAAAAAAAGACATCAAAAAAAAACAAAAAAGAAAAAGTCATTTGTTTTCTATAACAGCCCTGAGGTATAAATGGCTCGACTTGTTGTGAAGGAAAAGGTTTGCAGTGAATATATCTCAGTGTGACTCGGCCTTCCTCTGCGTGCGTGTGCGCGTGCGTGCGCGCGTGCGTGTGTGCGCGCGCCCCCTCTCCCTCCCTCCACCTCTGCCTGTCAGCTCGCCTCGACCACGTAGCAGCTTCCTGGCAGCGGCAGCCGCTTGTGTCTGCTCTCCCTCTCTCCCTCTCTGTCACACACTCTCACTCTCAGCACCAGTAGCCCATGTAGAACCACGTAGCACCAGCTTTGGATTTTAACCACCACCACCACCACCACCAACACCACCACCAGCAGCAGCAGCAGCGGCGGCGGCGGCAGCAGCGGCAGCAGCAGCAGCGGCCGAAGCGGCAATGGATCTCTTTGAATTCGACTTTTTCAGAGACTGGGAGCTGGAACAACCATGGCAAGTCCTGCGCACACTGCTTTATTATCACTGTGGCTTTTTATGGTGTTGTTGTTGTTGTTGTTGTTTTTTTTGAGTGTATTTCATGTGGAAGGTGTAAAGGAGGGGGTGGACGGGACATGGCATCCCCGCTTTTGAGGCTAAATCAGGTTTTTTTTGGGGGGGGGGGGAGATGGACAGGCAGCCAAAGTGAGTCCCGGAGCAAACCGTCTTTCTTTGTCACCGTGAAGCTGCCGCCGCCGCTGCTGCTTGAGGCGAACCGGGAGGCTCGGCGTGCACACGTAGCCTACACACACACACACACACACACACACACGTGCACGGGCTTTCACTGTCTCGTTGTGACATTAAGGAATGTTTGATTTGAGTGTGAGACCGCGCCGGGGTGTCGTGTGGCAGAGCGGTGACACGGTGACCAGCCAGGCAATGTGAAGTCCGGAACATCAGGTGTTGCTGGAAGATGTGTTCGCGAACAGAGTTTAGGCGACTTTCCCCTCCGCACACACGATGGTGGTTGGTCTGTGTGTTTTTTTTCTTTGCGGGGGGGGGGCACACAGGGTCATGGCACAGGATGAAGTTGTGATGATGTCGGGCTGTCAGGGCTGTCAGGGCTGGTTGTGCATCTCTGCAGTCCAGCCATGAAGCTGTTTGGTTGAGAAACTTGCAGGCAGCCGACAGTCATGTTGAGTAATTCCATGAAATGAAAGCTGAGCGTTGTGCTGTGGTGGTCTGTGCTCCGTCTCACATGCTGCTGTCGTTTGCAGGCCAACCCAGAGCCTCCACGGTTGGTCGATCGATTGCTCGATCGATTGGTCGATCGATTGGCCGATCGCCCAAATTCACCCGCAGCTATTTTGATAATCCATTCATTGCCAAACGTTCTCTGGCTCCAGCTTCAGTTTTAAATCTCTTTTATATCTCAGTAGTCAGTTGAACGTCTTTGGGGTCAGGTGGACAAAACAGGACATTTGAAGTCGTCACCTTGGACTCTTGGACCTTGTGATGGGACATTTATAGACTAGATGTTGGACAGACTGATCTGTGATACATCTAGACCCGTAAATGATCGGTATCGGTGTATATGCTGGCAGGTGGGTATTCTGTTTTAGGTAATCTCACCTTTTTATACAGCCTAGTTTGTCCAGCAGAGAGCACTGACAAGTTGATTTTTCAACTGCTAAATGTTCTGCTCATTACATACGTTGGTCACAATTAAAAAACAAAAAACAAATCTAAGGGATCAGTATAAAGATTGTGTATATTGTTATCAGTTTTTTTTAAACTCCCAAATATGGACATCGCCATGACCATCGGCCTCCGCACAGCTCGTGCTATAATCTGTAACGGAAATAATTGTTAGTTGCAGCCCTAACCCATACTGTGCAATATTGTGTTGCCGTACATTACAGTCCATTATGTTACAAATGCAGCAGAGTACATAAGAACAAAGACACGCACGGGGAGGAGTGCTGTTTAAGGCTTTTAACTCAAGGGTGGCCGAAAGATGTTGGAGGTTTAAGAGACGACAGCTGAAAGGAGCAAAACACAGTTCTGTTTCTCTTCGTGATGTGGAATTTATCACAACACTGGAAAAACAATGGAAGGCTATATGGAAGTTCAGAACAACGTGTCCCCTTGGATCCTGGTTGCACTGGCCAGCTCCCAGTTTAGGTTACTGTGTGGACTGCATTGATATAGCTCTATGTATATGGATTAATAGAATACATATATGTATCACATCCATGTGTCATGATATTAAGAACATTATCAGACAGCTTTCACTGCAGGGTTTACCTGGTAGATGAATATTGAATATAAATCTGGGCTGTTTTACATAGTTCTGAAATAGTAAGGAGGACTGTAGGAGACAGAGTATATACTGTACAACAGTCAGCCTCTCCACTGCAGCTATGTATTATAGTAGGAGCACAATAACTTGGCAACCGCGTTGCTGTTTTGAAGCCGTGTTCCAGCGGGGGAAAGTGACACACACTGTTGTCCCTCAGCAGCCATCGTGGAAGGGCCCTGGAGCAAGGTACTTAACCCCCCGCTGCTGGAGTGGAGCTGCTCAGCGCTCAACAGCAAGCTCAGGGTGTCTACACATGTAACCCCCCCCCCCCCCACACACACACACACACACTTGCCACCACTACATCACACCGCTGCTGTCAGTTGGCGCTGATGGGAAATTGGACTCGCGTAGAAAAAACGCTTTATTACAGAAAAGAAAACTCCAATAAGCAGAGCTGCTGGTGAGACCTGAGTAGATCTTCACCTGTAGCTGAAGGTGGGAATGACAACTAGAAGACTCTCCTCGACTCATGATTGCATGTCCACGGCCTGGTATAATAAAGCAAAGCCCGGACTCCTGCGTGTAGTCAACATTTCCTGTAGATGTCCTCAGAGAAAAAGAGCACTGACAAGTTCACTCAGCTGCGGTCCTCTCTGGCATCCAGCATCGGTCTCCGGCTCTGAAGTCTAAAACAACCTGTGTTGTCGTAGGATGGGAGGATATGGCAATATATACTTACACTGTTTGTTTCTGGGTATATTAGACCCCTCTAAGGGGGTCACAAGATAAATCTGAGGGGCCACAAGATGATTAGTGGAATATGAAAGAAAGAAAATACTTTGTTCTGCCAATTCTTTTTAAAAATCTTTCCTTTTTCCATGTGAAACACTGGATAGTCCTCTAACAGTTCGTCAGATGAAACAGTCGGGAGTTCAGAGGGGGAAGATCACTCTTTGGTGAAACTGCTTGCAACTCATAGGCATATGCGACCTGTCACGAGGCGTTACAGGTAGACGTCAGGGATGCAGCTAACGTTTGTTGTTGAAGTTTCCCACAGCCCAAGGTGGCAACTTCAAACTCATGGCAATATTGGACTTTTGCTTCAATGTGATGAAGTACCTTAATTTGTTGTGTGTTTAATTAGCTGGTTTAGCAAAAAAAAAAAAAAAATGTGTTTACTGTTTTGTTTGTTTCCTGCTGGCAGTGACGGTTGATTTTATGATGCCACCTTTATTTCTTTTATAAACTTTAATCAGGTATTTTTTTTTTTCTGCCTAAACTCATCCAAACCTTTATCTTACAAAACAGTCTTATACAGAATTTTTATAACTTTTTTGGAAAGCGCTGACAAACACGTCGTCCAGAGGGGCATCAGATCAGAAAATGCTCATATTAGACTTTGGTTGGACTTCTTTCCACATTTCAGTCCAATAGTATGACTGTCGTTGTTTTATCAGAAGTGATATGGTTCACTGAAGTGGACAGTGTCAAACTGGGGCTTCAGTTTGCTTCATACGAAGCTTCCGAAAGCCGACAATCACAGCCACTTCATGCAGCAATTGGCCAGGTATGCGGAGGTGTTTAAGTGGGCAGGGTTTGAACTTCTTTGTAAAGCTCTCTTTTCACGTTCTTCACTCAGCCACCTCCTTTATGTTTCAGATGTGCAAACAAGTGCCACACCATGAAAGCTTTGGAGGACGGACTGTCTGAAAGAGTGCTCTGTTATCCCCATTTGCACTATCCATTGTGTTGAGGATACAAAGACGTATGAAAGAGTGATTTTCTTGAACTTCTTCGAGATCGTTGAAGAAGTAGAATGCAGCCAGCAGCGTCTTTGAGCATAAACACTTTTGCCTTTAAGCGGGGTCGACTCGTCCAAACCAGTTCATTTCAAGCATGCTGAACCCTTAAACCAGCCAGATACAAATAAAACAATAAATTAAACTTGTCCTTCATGTTCCAGGCCAAAGAAAACATGATGAAATGGATTTGGTTGGGAATGGAGCCAGTGCAGCACATGATGCTGCTGCTCCGCACCAGAGTCATTTACCAACAGTGCTGGAAAGCTGCTTTGATGTCGCTGACTTCTCAGTGCTAATAAATGTTAAAATTGGCTCAAGCGTCCGCGATTATAAGGAGGAGAACACCGCCACTGGAAAACCAGAATGGGGAGAGAGAGAGAGAGAGTTACTTTCAAATGGACCTATTTTTCTGAAATTGTACAATGGATTTTACAGGCATAAAGGACTACACACACCTTCAATAGTAACCGTGGAAATCAGTCAGATTGGAGTTAAAAGTCTGTCACTCGCCATTGATGTGTGGCTCCTGTTTGACAGTGGATTTTCCCTTTTAAGGGAAAAAAAAAAGAACCGAGAGAGAAAACAATCTTGAAGCTCCCCACGCCTTTGTTAAATCTGAACGAATCCAACACTGTAGGTCTCCTCCTCCTCCTCCTCCTGAAGAAATACCCTTTCATCTCTTCTCCTCTTTGTTGCTCTTTCTCCCTCCTCCTCCTCCTCCTCCTCCCATCTCGTGCCTTGTTTCATTCTCTCGCTTGGAGATCTGAAGGCTTTGTATAATTGTAACAGGGCTTGCATTGAACGTTGCGTACTCCTCGCTGTAATTGCCCATCATGTAGCCGGCTAATCACGGCGGTGGAATCTGGGGGAGATCGCTTTGACTGTTAATTGACACTGATGGTGATTGGTTGAACCATTTAGGTAGTTAATTAGGGAATTGATTACACATATCATCAGCGTGGAATTATAAGATTCCAGCTGCGCGTTTTGGAGCTTAAAAGTTCACATCTGCGGGAAGGCACTCTGACATTATTAGTATTATTAGTATTGTTATTGTTCTGACTGGATCTCATTGGATCTTTTAAATGGAATGATTTTTCTTTTCATGCTGCTTTAAGATGTAAAAATTGGATTAAAAATGTTGCAGTTGCAGATCAAAACGCTGCTTCCAGATAGTAAAGAACTGAGTCTGGGGATTAAGCTCACAAGTGGATCTGCAGGGAAAAAAGTGCTCAATTTATAGTCAGTGCGTTCAATGTTCGGTCTCGCAGTCAAATATTCAATCTGCCCGTCAATCCTCCCCAGCTCTCAATCAGCTCAGTCACACGTGTGAGCTCAATACGCACGAAAATCATTCATCACACAGAATTTTCCATCCTCGGCGTGCGATGGGCCTCGGCGTGCCAAAACCAGCTCCACTTGATGATACTTCACACCGACATCATCAGCAGCTCAGAGGCTGTGAAAGGAAGCTGTGTCTCATCCCAAACTGCCAAGAATTCACAAACAAATGCTCCAAAAACCTTACAGCAGATAACACTGAAGGAAGCCTTCTATCTGGAAGAAATCCTTTTCTATCCCACACCGGTGGGACAATTATCCCTCAGGGCTGTACAAAGGGAGCTCTGTCAGCAGGTGTGAACCAGAGTGAAGAAGCTGGGAAAACCAGTCGGATCACCCGGAGTCCATCTGGGAGGAAGCAGTGGCTGTCCGTGGTCCTGAAGTCTCTCCTGAGAAGAACGACAGCGATGCATCATTTATCAATTTTACTTTGAGCTTTATCGTTGTGCTTTTTGTTTTTTGAAGCTCTAATTCTACATAAACTGAACACGAAGACAAACGTCAGTCGCTACAAATAAATTCAAATATTCACAACAGAAACAAACCTTGCTCATCAGCTGATAATAAAAATGGAGATCAAGAAAGAAGAAGCACCACGAGGTTAGAGGAGGGCGCACAGTCCCAGTGTTTTGGAAAAGCTTATTTCACTCACATTTTATGAGGACGCTGTCATAATGAAAAAGATCCAACCAGGAAAAAAATAATAATAATTCTGGGTGACAAAAATTGAGCAATTAGGAGTAATTTAGGAGAAATTAGTGAAACATACACAACAAAATTTCTCCGAGCCCTTAATGACATCTTCAGGTTGCTTGTTTTTGACCAACAATCCAAAACTTTGATTTTGAATGATGGATCTGTTATTCAAATTGTTGGAGATTAATTTACTAGATTGACTTATCGATTAATCATTTCAGCACTAATATGGAGAAACGCAGCTGCAGTCCGATGCATTCATTGAATTTTTTTTTTTGGCTGCTTGGGGGCAGCGCAACAAGGTGTGAACACTACACTAAAATGTTGTCAACAGTCTTGTTTCTGACTACCTGATGAATGGATGTCCAACATTCACTCTCCTTTTCGCTTAGTTTTGGTCTCCACCGACTCCTGACAGAAAATAATCAGCTCTTCAGCTGCTAAATGCTCCACTAAGTTCACCAGCTAGCCTCTAACTCTGTCTGTTGGTTTGGTGCTGAGCAGGTAGTGCACAGAGGGTTGTTAGAGCTGCCTGGCTGAAAACAGCTGCCGGCTACAGTTGAAAGCGACTCTGATGAGAGCCGGGAGACTGAACCAAAACAATGAGCTGAAAGATGCTGAAACGCTCCACAGAGCTGAAGGAAACTGCAGAGGCCGGTGATAATTCTCTGTGGCTTTGTCACTACGATTCAGAATTTTCACATTACTCACAGTCATTTAATCCATTGTTAATATATAAAAAAAAATGGATTTGAGCAGCTTTAAGCTAGTGTTTCCAGATTTTAAAAAAAGAAACTTCCCAGTGTTATGTGGATTGATGTATTCCAGAAGTATTTATTCCATCATGTGCCAAAGAGTAATTGTGAGGACTTGTCAGTGATCCACGGCAGACTTGGACAGAACGTTTCCTTGCTGCACAGGATGTAATATTTTGCAGATGTGTCTTTCCAGCTGTTTTAATAAGCAAGCCTAAGTCATAATGAGACAGAATCTCCAAATCAACTTTGCGTCTCTTCTCAGATTCTTTTAGGATTTAGATCCAATATCGCCGCAACATGACACAAGGTCGTAAACAATCCGTTCAAGTACCACATCTGTGGCATATTAAGATTAGAAAGGGGTCGACCAAACCTCAAGGGGAGATGTGAAGGATGTGAACTATTCTTACATTCTTACAGATATCTGTCATACGTCGTGACACGTCATAATCACTTACTGAAGCTGACAGTTGCTTTTCCCACATCTTTTTGGTAATACGAGCAAAAGGTATCCATAGAAACGCTGGAGGTAAAATAACTGAAACAGTGCTGTCAGACATCAGAGTGGTGAAAGAGTTAATAAAAACTCAACTTCAGGAATCTTAAGAAATCATAATGAAGGAGTTTGCTTTAAAGTCATTTTGATCATTGTAAGGCAGAGGTCAACTGTTAAAACTTTATTGTTGAGTAAATGTAGACCCCTCTCTATGGCTGAGAGTTGAGAGTGTTTGCACTTGGCTCCATATAAAGAGCAAAGCCATCTGTTTGGTTTCTTAAGTGTCTTATAAGAAAATAAAATATCAACCATCTGGATGGGATATAAAATCCTCAGCAGAACATTTATCTTTATCAGTGAAAGTCTGCCCAACCAAGATGTAAGGAGAGTGTAGCCCCCCCCCCCCCTCCTCCCCCACCCATCCCTTAAAGATGAGAACTTCATTAAAGTCTTTATCACAGTCACTACTGCGCTCATCTGGTCCGGGGGCTTTACTCTTCTGTATGTTTTTGTACAGCTTCATCAAAAGTAACGGAAGCTTTTAAAACGGACTTCTGTTCCTCAGAAGTGGACGGCAGATCTCATCCAGCAAAGAAGCTCCCTATTAACTTTAGAAGCATCATCCTTTTTGTTGTAGAGTGAAACAAATGAGTCGAACGGGGACTGAAAATATCAGTGATACCTTCGCGGTCCCATCCTGAACCTGTTCAACTCAATAAATGAAAAATTCACCCTTTTCTCGAAGGTTTTATCAGATATCTCCCTGGTTTATCACCATATTCACAGACCAAGTGAGCGAAGTGCTTAGATTTTCTTTAACATTTTGTATAAGTGATATTAAGTAGCATCCCAATTTCCTTTGATACAGTTAAGCAATGTAAAGGGCAACTGTAGCTCTAGGCTGACATATATTATGATATGTGACATCGTGTTCCATGTAAAAAGGCTAAGCTAAAAATAACCTTTCAGAGTAGGTAATCAAAGCAGACATGAGGAAACCCATCGAGGAGAAATGGACTGTTTTAACGTGAGAACTGAGTCGGCCTCTGACAACATTGAAATAGCATAATGTATGGCATAAAAATAAAAACTATCCGAACACGTTAACCCGCAGCAAACATTACAATATTGTACATCTGCTTGGGGTTCGATCTGTGACAGAGTCGGACAGTAATTCCAAACAAACAGTATTAAGAAAATACGATTGAAGACCGAGATCCGAGTGTCCGAAAGATCCAGAAACATGCAGTCTGCCATCTGTCTAGTCCGGGGTAGATTTGAATCCTGCGGCTTCTTCAGGGGTTGTCGAAGGTCTTGGAGGCTTCGTCGGCCATAATTTGCACCTCCGCAGGACACGGTAACGCATATGTTCGCTTATATGCTACGTTCCCGGAGCGTCAACTTCACCTTGTCAAACGTTGGATGAGAAATGATCAAATCTAATTATCACCGGCCAAGGGCACAGACTGGGATCCGATTTAGCTGCAGGTGTGATTTACCTGCTCCAGTGTAATGTAACCTAATTTAGTCTGCAGGCGGAGGAACTCAGGTAGCTGAAAGCTCTGAGAGGACTTGATTGGACCATGCAGCGCCTTTGCTCCTCATTACGCTGATGTGGTGACAGCGCCTGTAGTCTTTCGAAGCTTCAGAAAACACTTGATTATTAGCAGCTTTCACACTAGCATTGGCTGAGGGTATCACATGCTTTTTTTCCTAAGTACGTTTTGAAACCCCCCTAATTATTGCACACTTTCTTCTTGCAAGTTGAATCATGTCCTGGATAATTAGCCAAAAAGGCCACAGTAAAGTGCAATATGACTATTAGCTATCACACTATTATCCCCAGTAGTCAAACCTCTACTTTACTTAGATTTACATGAAGTCTTTAAATAAATCAGATCAGCGTCAAATCTCCAGCCCGGACCGCCACACATACTTCACCATTTGTCATATATGAAAAAGGGTAGGTTTTGCTCTTGTTATCTATCAGTAATAATCTTCAAACATTTAAATGAACTTCAATCAAACTAAATGTCAAACAGATAATGAAACTATAATAACCAAAACCCCAACATGAATTCACGCACAGCAAATCACCATGACAAACATCAGATGATAAGACCCAACAGGCACTCAGTGGCTCAATGAGGTGCAATAAAAAGTCACTCATGAGTGCAGCCGAAGTACTTACACTGAGGTATGTCTCTCCGAGCTGCAATATCTTTATTAAAAAAGACTGATAGAGGAGACGATAGTGTTCCCCCGGATCAAAAGCTCACATGTGAGCTGCCAGTTCACCAAATAAGCAGAAATGGAGATTGTTGCACTGTGTTGACGTATTATTTTCTTTGAATGGTGTGCAAAAATGCAATTACCTTCTCAATAGATGTGACTAAAAGCCTTGTAACTACTAATTGGACTATAAAGCAGAATAGCGTGCATAACTGTACGGGATCTTCCCCATGGGATCAGATCACCAAGCTTCTGTTGTAGCTGCTGTTCTAATATTGGCAGACTTTCCCACCTTTGAATACTCATATTTGTCTGTTTGGTTGTCGCTCCGGAGTCCTCTTTTATGCCTGTTTTCTTTATCAGAGAATTGCACAGTGGAGAGATAAGAGGAGGGTGAGCTTCTGAACCACATTCAAACCCACAACAGTGGGAGGGAACGTCCATCAGTCGGCATACAGTAGCTGTAAAATGTTACTCAAGTGGTTGTATGAAATGTATATTTGTGATATTTTGTTTACTTAGTAATGAAAATATTTAATTAGTGAATCATTTGCTTCAGATAGTATTCAACTCAGTTCAATTCAAAAGGCTTTACTGTTCAGGAACGTTGCCAAAGCATCAAAATTCAATGTGTCCAAACATTTGGACAGTACACAATAACTTTAGTCTTCATTCATTTGCTGTGAGAATTGAATTAGGAATGGATCAAATGAGTTAATGAGGGGCTTGCTTGGAATTACATTCCCTAATTCATTGTTAAAACTAATTAAGAATTAGTTTGATTAGTTAATTGAGTATTTGCTTGAAGTGGTGTTCCTTAATTTGTTGTGAAATTTTAATTAGTAATTTGGTTTAATGAGTTAATGCAGTGTATTGTTTGCTCTGTAACACTTCATTCAGACGGCAGAATTGTGTGTCATGATGATGTTAATTATGATGTGATTCTGTGCGATAACACTGAGTTATTGACCAGCGTTCAGGTTTGATTTCTGTGGGGAGATGCAAACTGATTAATCCATTACTACTACTGCTGCTCTTACCACTACTTAGTATAATAATAATAATAATAATAATACTAACAGTAATTCAAATGATAAGAGCAATGATAATCACTATCATCGTCTTAACTACAGGGTCTTTCAAAAATGCTTTTAACCGCTGTGCCTTGTTAAAAAACAAAATTAAATCGCATACATAATAAAAGTCGTGACTGGGCAAGGCGTATCAGCAGTGTGTGTGTGTGTGTGTGTGTGTGTGTGTGTGTGTGTGTGTGTTGGAGGGTTTAGAGAAAGAGAGAGCACGAGAGAGCGAGAGACTTGGCAGTCAACACCAGGTAGCTTCTGCCCTTGTGCCCCCAAGATACCAAGACAATACACACCCACACACACACACACACACACACACACACACACCAGGTCCCGAGGTTGGCAGAGCCATCTGCCAAGAGGAGCATGGTGCTGAGGAATGATAACACACACAAAAACACACACACCCTCTCTCTCTCTCTCTCTCTCGTTCTTTCGTTCACACACACACACACACACACACACACACACACGCACACACACACACACCCTGCCTTGAACTCTAGTAGTTCTCCCCTCTCTGCTGTAGCTGGCAGTTGATATTGCTGATACCTACTTTGTGACTGTATATTTGTACAAATGTGTGTGTTTGTGTGTGTGAGAGAGTATTTTAAGGTGGCAGTAAGCCGACTTAATTCTTGCTTTACGCAGACATATTGGAAACCTGTCTAGCTGTCCGTCAGAGGGATGCTTTCGCCTTCTGAACTTGAATGTTTTAGCAGGTTCATTTTGTCCAACATCATTATGGTGAAAACACCAAGATGTTGTGATGTTTCTGGTGCAAACCCATAACCTGCCCTGCACCTGCAATAGTTATTGTGTTATTTATAATTCAATAAATGGGTATCGGTACCATATGTGTAGCTACCACTGAGGCCACTGAGATCATGTCTTACACATTTATTTGGGGGGATTTTAACGTTGTATCAACCTGGGGGGGGAGTTCAAACTGAATTTAGACCTACAAGTTGGGATTACCACCCACTATCAAAATGCCCCCCAAATACTGGTAGCTGTAGCCACGTTGCTGTGACGTTAGCATCATCCTGGCTAGGGGTGTGTAGCTCTCCCTCTCAGACGATTTGATTCGTATCTAGACACACAGTCGCACCCAGGAACAGTACAGATACATTTGTAACAATGAAATACACAAATTAGTAAAAAAAATAAATAAATACAAACATTATAAGCACATTTTGCAGGTTACCTGACTCTAGTGTCCTGGTCTGTGGTGTCCTGGTCTGTGGTGTCCTGGAGTTTCACTGAAAAGACACCAGTTGGCTGTTTCACTACATACTGGACTTGCAATACATATAGACGAAACAAAAGAGACTAAATGAATAAAGAGAGGGAACACCAAGAAGTTGAGTGTTTCAATGAAAAGTGTGTGTGTGTGTGTGTGTGTGTGTGTGACTGACTGCGGCACATTTGAGACTTCAACAAAGAGACGGACAGCTAGAGCTGGTTGGCCCCGCAGGACCGAGGATTAAACGCTGAATTTAAAATTAAACAGAAATAATAAAACTGCATTAGAAAGCCAGGAGACGTGGAAGCGAGAGCGAGACAGAGACGGAGAGGGCTAATGACGTAGCGTTTCTAGCCGAGGCCAATTTACTGTGAGGTTTTGAAAAGGTCATCTCCTACACGGAGGCCTGTCTGTGACAAATTACATTATTTACAGCGGGTAGAGGGAGGCAGCGAGACCGAGAGGAGCGCAGAGTGTAAAAGAACAGAGGGAGGGAGTGCGTGTTTCACTGTAATTGGTCTACAGTGTTAACACGAGAACCCTGAAGACATTTGCTAACACTTCACCTAATGATGGTCTTATCAAAGCACAGCACCTGCATTTTTGACACGGGACGCCTATGTCCTACATGCCATGAAGAGATGTTTTACTGCAACATTTTGACGTTTTAATTTTTTGAGCAGAGGTAGGACGGAAAACTGCAAAGTCAGCCGCTTCAACTTGCAGCTGTGGGGACTTTAAAAAAAATTGCTAATTTTCAAAAAGAAAATTCACAAATCAGGCAAGTTTTCTTGTTTACTGCTATAAACACTTGATGTCATGCAGGTGAGTTTTTTCAGGGGAACCCCCCCCCCCCTCCCCCTCCCCCTCGTGGAGCTGAAGAAGTGGTGTGTTTGATGTTCCCCATTAGTTTGTCTTCAGGGAGAAGAATTAGCATAAGCAGCATGGCTGGACAGACAAAGAAAAGAGCGCCAGCTACAGAAACTCCACCAACAGAAAAACTGGAGAAAAAGACGTCACACACACACACACACTTTCTGATTGACAGGTGAACTCTGGAAAGTGCAGTGCAGAAGCTGCTTGATTGACGGGTGATCCATGGGAACCGCCAAAGATGCAGGGGAAAGAACTCACACAAAACCCTAAAATTTGCGAGATGCTGTAACACCTACAGTATGTTGCATTGTATCTGTATGTGGTGCCAGATGAGAAGGCAGTGTTTTATCTTGCACTACATAATCATAATTTCTTTAAAAAAAAAAAATCCTTTTCACGACATTAAATGGCTACTTAAGTACGACTACTAAGCAGTGAAATGAAGACATTTCAATGGTTTTTATTCCCCCTGAAGGAGCGGACCCAGCTCCCCAAAGAGCAGCTTAGTGTGTGCGTATGTCTGCGTGTCCCTTGGGCTATCCAGAGAAGGGAAGAGCCAAAGGGATTAGCAGTTAAATGGTTTGGGACTTGGGAATGAACAGAAATATTAATATTTAGATATAACTTCAGAAAGGAAATGTCTTAAATGAATAAAGCATAACATTTGATTAACGTCCCACAGTAAGTGCACAAAAATGTACTTTTTCAAAAACATAAATCTTCTGTTTGTTGTAGCAATAAGCAACATGTGTGTTGAAAATGTTTCAAGATGCTGGGACTGAAAGAATAATTGGAGAATTGTTTGGTATGATTGATTGTGCTAAAACTGATTTACATGTAACATATTTTCTATATTGTATGTTAAAACTGCATTATAACATGCATTTTCCACCTTTATTTGTAAGTGTACTGATGATGCAGACCGTAGACTGTATATAAAGATGGAGGACATGACACCTCCCCAAAAGTGAATCCCCTAATAGTTTTCGATGCTACCGTAAAGCAGAGGCATGCACAGTTAAATACAAAAATATGAATTTACACAAAAATAGGCAGAAGCCTTAACTTTTGGATGACCCCAAGACAAAAAAGCTTTGGTGGGAAATCCAAAAGCAGCATCATCCTACTGGATTTGGTCTGAGGATGATGTACAATGCGTACCATCCAAAGGTTGCCATCACACCGTTAGTAAAGTGCTGGGCTTTGTCCATCTTTTTGGGATGGGCAGACCTCCAGCAGCATCGCTGGGTGATGGCAGAGAAGATGATTTTCATCTGAGGATACTGCTGGTGAAGATCTTGTAAGTCCTGCTTGATCCCTGCGACGAGCTTCACACTCTTGAGTTTCCGCCACAGTGGATCAACAGGACATCTGGCACAGGTCTTCCTCCAAGGCACTGATGGAAGAAGGGGAGGAGGTTTCTCCAAACCATGTTACCCCAGCCAAACCACTGGGGCCTGGCACCCAGACCAAGGTTGGTCCCGATGGTCCCCTTGCTCCTTTTTCCCCCACAGCAAATGTAGCTGTCCCTAAAAGAAATCACCTTTCTACGCTGAAATCAAACAACATCGATATCTATATTTATACTTGGCTTCTGTGGAGGATGTCAAACATTTCTTTGTTTGTCTAAAATGAGGGCAACTAAAACTAAACAAAAAACTGTCCATTCTAATGTTGCTATCTAGCAGCTGCTAACATATGGAACGCATGTGCTAACCGAGCTAAAGACTGACTTACATTTAATTAAAATGATAATGAAAATGGCTTTATATACATTTTTAGAAATGTAGTATTTTAAGATGTGTGACTTTTTAAATGTGACTATGCGGCAAAGACCATCAAGATTGAAGCAGCCAGGCTACGTCAAATGCCCGGGGGGGGGGGGGGGGGTGCTCAAGATTGAGTGGGGTGGGTGTATGGACGGGACCTTGATACCATGGCTCAAATAAAGTCACCAGCGCGAGATGGCAGGGCCCGTATCCAAGATGTTTTGACGTCATTTTTGTACAGTGAGAGTAAGTGGAGAGGCATCGTCCATCTTTATATACAGTCTAGGATGCAGACACAGTGCTGTTCATTAAAGAAAGCCCCGTATCGACAACGCATTTTAGAATTTGAAACATTTGCGGGTTCTTAAGATAAATGGGCAATATATAAAGCAATTTATTCAAAATAATATCTAAAAATATGTAAATAGTGACTAAATTAGGGCCTTTCTAGTGTAGTTTTGGAGTTCATGATAGCTGGGTTCTCTCCACAGACAGCAGCTAGCTTTAAGCGATGTTCTGCAGTTCGAGCTAGCTGGTTAGCGTAGCACCGTAGCAACCATGCGCGCCGCTTTTTTCGAATATGTTTAACTGGTTACAAGACCGTTAAATTGAATACATTTCAGCTCAACTCTAGAACTCAATATTAGACTCAGCTGTATTGAATATAATATCTAGTTGACATTAGCGGTGTATGTAGCCATGCTGAAGTGAAGCTAGCTAACTTTTTTTTTTGTTTTTGTTTTTTTTTGGCAAAAACGTCATCTTACTCACTTCAAAGGGCGTTTCCATTGCTCATATCCCAGCAGGAGAAAATCTTTTCTGACCTCACATTATCACCACTTAAGTGTTCACCAAAGTTAATAAATAAGAGTGCCAATAACTTGTTATTCGATGCTCAAAGGTTATTATCAAAAGGATCCCGGTCCTCATTTTCTCCTCCGCTGCTCCTCTGTGTCCTCTGTCTCTCCTGCTCCGCTCCAGGACATTTATTACCTCTTTATCAACTGATTCATAATTATTCTGTGTCTCCCCTCTCTTTCCTCTTTCCGTTAACCTTTTCCTATCTCTCTCACCCCTCTTCCTCTCCTCTGCCTTCCTTCAGAGGCCTGCTAATACATTTGTTATCAACCCGCTCCCTAATTAACATGCCCCCTCTCTGTCTGATTCTCTCCTATCTCTGTCTCTCTCTGTCGCGATGGCTCACTCTTCACTCGCTCCTATTACATTCAGACTTTTTCCCGCATCTTCGCCTTTTCTGTCTTTGTCATTTTTTTTTTTTTTTTTTTTTAATAGATGAATTTCAGGACGGCTCCTCACCTTCACTTCTGAGGCTCTATTATCTACAGACCGACAATTTGTCTGTCTGAAAGCCAGAAGGACGCAGAGATCCGTTGTCTGTGTGAATGTCTGAGCTCGTGTATCTCCAGCTCTCTCAGCTTCTCTTGCTTCATCATGTCTCTCTGTATGTACAGTACGTCTGTCTGTGTTTATGTGTGTCTTCCAGCCTAGTGGTTCCCAAGCTGTGGCCCTAGTCTCTGACTCCTTGGCAGCCTCCCATGCTGGGTTCATGGGTTGTCCGTCTGATATCCATTAGCAATCGCTTTAAATGTTGACCTATAACATCTCCTCCTCAGTGGAGTTGCTCTTACGGTCATGTAACAACCCTTGAAAAGAAAGGAAAATCTCATTTGTTTTGTACTTTTGACATGAGGAAACATCTTACAGCAGAAAAAAATGTACCATTTGTTGTAGACGAATTATCTTTACACCCTTTTACTAGCATCAGCATTGCTGACAATGCTACAAATGTATGCCCTCTCCCCACATCCAGTCTCCACCTCCAAGCATTGACACACGAACGCCCCGGATAGAAAATTCTGCTGCTTATCCAGCACATGAACAATAGCATTAAATGTGATTTAATCTCATTATTTTATTTAATGGAATTATCACTTTAGACATGTTTGCATTTGTCGCGTATGCAGGTTTCAGCCCAGGCAGAAGTTGAACATTTCTGTTACAATAGAGCCACAGTGCAGCTGTGAGCACAGCCTTGGAGTGTGTTGTTTAGTCTGCTGTCTGGTGCACTGGACGTGTCTACAGCTGCTACTACATTGTGTAACTCTTGTACGGTGCCAGCATAAGTCAGGCGGGCCAATCCAATTTACCTACCCGAGTAAAGTGAATATACTCTGGATACAATACAACAGAGCAATGTATGAACAGTACAAACTGGTTTATGTTATGTGAGTTGATGTTCGGTGACGTGTTGAGACAGAGAAAAAGATTATTGTTGCTGTGATAATAATTCTCTTTCATAGTTTTAAAAAAAACGTTTTGGTGTCTGACGAGCCTCAAACTGGACTTCCCGGGTCGTACGTCTTCTCGCCTGTACCTGTAGCAATACATTCACGTCAATGTTTATATTAACTTCTGAATTTTTCTTACTTCCTGAAGTAGGAAAACCTTCTCACGTTGACACACAAATAACAAAACAAATCAACCTTGGAACATAAGCTTACTCACATTCACGTGGTTGAATCCACATGTCTAGATAAGGGTGGTCATTAAAAAACAATTTAACATTGTTGTTTAGTTGATATTTCAGCTTTCAGCAGCCTTTTACAAACACCATTTCTTCTCATAAGATCCCTGACCATCGCAGGTTACACTGCAGTTACATCAGACATGTCCGTAATAACAGACAGAGAGGAACAAACAGTGGTGCAGAGGCTAACCCGGACGTGGAGTCAGGGGCTTGGCTCTCGATGCCTTTGACGTTGGTATGCCAGGTTCATGTCCCACTGCCTCAGATGACCCTTATCCATGTGTTAACCATGCTTAAGCTGCAACGCATGAGTATTTAGCAATTATGAAGGCAGTGAATACTCTGCAGGTGCAATAGAGTAAATATTTTGTCCGATATCACAGAAGAAAACCTCCGACCCACACTACATTGCCCCGGTACGGTACGGTGGCTTAAGAGATCATTCTGAATGATCCCTTTAAGTTGATACAGTACATGTTATTCTACCATCCCAGACAAAGAGATGTATTCTTTATAACTGTGTGTAATCCTGATTACACTCCTGCTAAGCTAAGCAGTGGAAAAGAAAGAAAGAAAAAAAAATAGCCTTAGTTGAGCCTCATTAACCTGTAGATAGATGGCAGTGGTTTGGTGAGGACAGACTGTAAGCTGTAAGCCTTCACTCTGCTCCAGCTAGTGGAGAAAATCACTAACAGGGAGCTCAATCAATACGCTAAGTGTGTGTGTCTGGCTGGCGTTCGACTGTGTGTGTGTGTGTGTGTGTGTGTGTGTGTGTGTGCATTTGCATGATGTGTGTATGTGCACGCGCGTCCGTCTGTAACCTAAATGTGTATTGATCCTGAGGTGTTGTTTTGTGTATCTGATGGTCTGCCGTGTTTTAGTTTCATTAAGTGTTGGCTCGCACACACAAATGATGACAGATGAAGTCAGCTGAAGCATGATTCATCAGTGTGATTTTTTTTAAAAAGTCGTATCAGGACATTTTTCAGCTCTGGGGAGTTATACCTGATGCATTTTGGGTAGTGTGTGGAGAATTTCTTATTTCCCGGTTTGAGCCTTCTTTGAGCTTCAAGTATTCACACACTCACACACACACACACACACACACACACACGCACACAGCAAGACGAGATGAGACGAGAGACAGCGAGACGGGTCTGTGTCAATACTTGTACGTACATTGAGGGATTGCATTCGACAAGGATTCGATTGCTTTATCCTCGAGCATACACACTCACTGGACATATGCACATATTTGTGGGCTCAGTTGGTCCTGCTGTTTGTGTTTGCTGTTGTCCAAAATCCCACATCTCCTCGCTAGTGTTTCTTACTTTGTATTTCACATCATCTCTTTGATGTGTTCTCATCATTATGTCGCTCAGTCTAATACATCAGTCTAATCATTCCTATTTGAAATAGATGACTTTGAATTGGCGTTGCAGTCTAATTGTAGTGCAAAGCAGAACATATCAAGTTGCATCTGAGGGGTCACGCAATGATTAAAGGGATAAGAAAGAAAAACAAATATTTGTTCCCCAAATCACAATAGTTACTCAAATTGTGCTATTTTTTTTAAAATTTAACTTTTGAGTTTTTCTTGTGTGATCCTGGATACTTTCCATGAATTAATCCTTTTAAAAAGGGGGACACGATCTGAGGCCACAACCTGCGACAAGGGTGTCAGGAAGATACTTGGCTTAGTTTCAATCAGTCAAGTTTTAGGCTAAGGGACCGTACGGAAATTATTAGGGTGGGTCCCTTGACTACCCCCAATTTCTCAAAAACATAAAACAGTACTGAATCAGTACAATTTGTTTCACCAACAAAGTACATTAAGAATTTAAAATGGTGTACACCTTAATGTTAATAGTGGAATCATTTTGACATAACTAAGATGCGAAACATCAGACCACCCTGCCTGCATCCATAATCATTTTTATACAGTCCCTAAACAGTTCGGATATAGATCAATAATCATTCCCACTTAATTTTAAGACATCAGAAGCATAATGATAAACTATTGTCTTTAAGATAATCGTCAAATTTGTGATACGCTATATTAGTATTTAAGTAGTCCACATTAATACTTGCAGCAGTGGTGGGTTTGGGCTCTGAGCAATATTTCTAGCGCCACCATTAGGAAAATAGGAGCAACATTTGTTTTGAAGACTTTGCACATCATTAGATATGTAGTTATACACAAGTCTCCAGGCTCCCGGGGGGGGGGGGGGGGGGGAACAGCTGGAGGGGAATAATAAGGATAATAAACCTGAGCAAAAACAATCGAGTCTCAGGCCCCACAGGGCTTGAACCTCAAAAGAAAGAAATAAAGAAACCAGGTCAAATTGTTAACGCTACTGTAAATAACAACACATAAACACAAAGACTATCATACATACCAGCTCCCACAAGTTCTCACATTAACACATAATACCCACCGTCCCTCTATGTGCTGTTAATTCAGTCCTTTCTCCTCCACTCTTTGTCTCCCTTTATTCTTTTCATTTCTATGTCTTATTCTTTTTCTCTCAGGTTTTCCTCGTCTATCGCTCTTGTTCTCTCAGTATAATCACCATGTTATCAGAGTAAATCCTTCAGACTGAAGTCTTTTGGCTACATGGGGATTTGTAATATTTTCCTCATTTATTTTATAATATCATGCTTTAGTTATTTTAGTCATAGATAATATTCGACTTTCCTATTTCTGGAGACTAAAAGGAGATCTCTATAATGCTCCACAGCGCTGTGCAGAGACTCCAGCTGTAATTACTGTCTGAAGATTTCTTTCTTTATCATCTCTGCGAATTTTCAGAAGTTGTTAGCAAGCCCGAAAAAGTCAGACAGACCCCTTTTTTTTAGATAGTGTGACACTTATATATAGTTTTACTTATGAACTCTTGTCAGACAACGTACATTTTGTGTAATTGGTGCTCCATTGGTGATATGTGGATTGTTGAAGTGTTCAGTGCTCCTGCTGTTTAAAGCTGAAGACATATCTGAATTGTGAATGCTTCAGTTTCAACAAAATGGCCATCAGTCCCACTTTGTCTTCTCTGGTTCCACTTGCACTCCATCACCGAGAGAAACGGCGACCCGTGTCTGGTTCCTCGAAAAGGCCAGGGTTATTGCCTGCTGCTTTGTAGCCTTTCAGTAACCTTTGAGATGTGTGGGATACTCGCAACTTGCCTGCTCACTTGTTGACTGGCTTGTCGAGCGGTGGCCCGAGTGATATTTACACTGATAATCTCTGGTGTGAAATTGAAGAGAAGCAATGAAACTATATAAATCAGTTTTGTTCAGCTTCTGTGAAAGGTATTTTTGGTTTTTCCTCATCCAAATTAAGGATAGAGGGTGTTGCATGCCGTACGTATTGGAAAATCCTTGGAGGTTAATTTGTGATTTTGGGCTATATGAATAAAATTGACTTGACTTCTTAAGCCGCACTTGGACCGAGTACATGAACTGAAATCTAGGATCATAGAAACAAAATCATGAGAGATACAATATCGTTTCATGAATATTTTCATGAAACACAATGACATTGTTTGAGATACAATGTGTTCATTAATGAGGTTTAGAAGTGCTGGTAATGTTAGACAGGTTAGCCAAGCTAGCTGTCTCCAGTCTTTATGCATAGAGCTAACGGTCTTCTGGCTCTTGCTTCACATTTAGCATACAAACCTGTGGTATCCACCTTCTCGTCTAACTCTCAGCAACAAAGCTAATTAATGTATTTCCCAAAATGTTGAACGATTCCTTTAAGATTAAGATCCCCCCTCAATAGCATGGATCAATCCGGCTAACTCCATTATGTCCGAGGGATCACGCTGACTGGACGATATCCAGCTTGTAATAGCAGCACAATGTCTGCCCAGTGTATTGACGAACTGATCTCTCAGTCTGACTCCACACTAGTGGGTATTATGTATCTTCTGCTGGCTGTGTCGGTGTGGAACGCCACATCACCACGGGCCAGCCTGTGCCTGCGAAGGGATAACAACTGAAAACAGATTCCAGGTCCCGTCTGACGTTTTTCACACTGACAGAACACAAAGTCCTTGTCTGTCTGAATCTGCCGAAGAACGAGGCTTCTCAAAACATCATATCCCCGGTGTAGCGACCTGGTACGTGGGTGGCCTTGATGGTCTGCCATGCAGGAAGAACTGACCTAGAAAACAACGGGTGTCCTGTCAGGCCCTTTCCTGGAGCCCCCCAGGTACTGCCCTGCCAGACAGACAGACAGACAGACAGGCAAAGAAAGAAGAAGAAAGAAAGAATGAGTGTTTACTCCGCTGAGAGGCGTCATTTAAATGTTTTGAGGAGATGAACCACATATCAGAGTCTGCGTGTTTTTTAGCTAATTTTATTTTTATTTTATTTTTTTCAAACATGACTTTCTGCGACTCAAAATCCTTTTTCTGCGGGTCAATAAAAAAACATTTTGAGCCTGGTACTGAGGTTACTGAGGCACTTTTCTTCTAAACCTGGATGGATTGCGTGGGAAAAGCCTAAACTCAGAAACAACCTGTTGTGCAATAGATTTATATAATTTTAGTTCCCCCACACATCGCTGCACACACATGACGTTGCTGCTGTAATTAGGCTGCTCTTATTTGTAGATGTAGTGTTTAATTGATCAATCTCTCTCTCTGTGTAAACTTAACGGCTCTTCTTTATGCAAGTTGTTTCTTCTCATATGAGCTCATGGAGGGAGCTGTGGAAGTCTTTGCAGATGAAGGTGGATATATATATATATATATATATATAAATATTTTGAAAAAGTGACAGCCATGTCTCTCGCCTGGTTTGACAACTTCTACAACGTTTTCTATGACATAGAAAAGCTTCCGCACACGTGGGCAAGGAATGATTTTGTTGGTGTTGCCAGCTGCCCGATGAAGTAAAGTCTCTAGCACATCCTTTTCAATCACCAATTTACCTCAAACATCAAGGACGGCAAGCTTTGATTGGTTGGGGTCCAACTTGTAGTCTGCCATGTCTTTGGGCAAAATCACAGCAAGAATTTATGACTACATGATCACCTAATCTGACTAGACAATGATATTTTTTTTCCTGGCAGTAGTTGTGAAATCCACAGAGTTGAATCCGTGCCCTGTTGGCAGTAGTTTTTATTCACTATGAAATATGGGAAGTAAGTCGTTTTGAGTTTGCAAGATCTTGCCTCAGACAGAGATCCAAACCAGGCTATGGTGTCAAACCTCAACACCAATTCAGTGAAACATCTCTAAAAGGTCTGTGGCACAGGATTTTGCAAATGTAGACACCTGCATTTTCTCAAGAGGAGCCTCTCTTTTGCATTTCGAGTGGATCTGTTCATCATTGCTCTTAAAAGTGAAGCCCATGGCCGGTTATAGTGCTCAATTACTTACACTCATCCACGTGCTCAATGGCCTGGCTATCTGCTGTCAAATGTGATGGGGGTGTGAGGTTACACGGGAAGTCTATATCCATTCCTTTTGTTTTGGATGCTCTCAGATGGAGGTGATTGCTTTTCCTCCAGGAAGCGAAAGCACCGGCGGCACTCAGGAGCCTCTTAAATGCGTCCAGGATTACGGTGTCATCAGAGTGTTTCAGAGAGAACATATCGGGGCCTGTACTCCTGCAGTCATCTGTATGCAAAGTAAACAGCGCCGGTGATAATACAGAACGCTCAGGGCTTTTCTGCAGCGATAGATCCGATAGTGATACAGTGTGCAGGGTGTCCATTGAATCTGACCCGCTGTTAGGAAAGACAGAATCCACAGGATCAGCCGAGGGTTTACATTCAGCCTAAGCAGCTTGAGGCCCACAGGATGGACTTGCACAGCAGTTTGAGTGCACTTGAGAAGTCAACAAACGGCAGCCTGGCCCGGCTTTTCTTTGTGTGAATAAGCAGGGCGATACCTGTTCACAACTGCTGAAGTTGGTGCCACCGGGCCGGATTGCTCTTCTCGCGGATGAGATAGATGACTGAGGATTTCCATACACCTGCAGTGAGCGATTAAAGCGCTCGCACAAGATCCCTGACAGCCGTCTGTATCAGGTTTTCAACAGCCGGCTGGTCAATCTATCTGATCAGGGTGCCTTATTGAGTGCCTTACTTTGTGTGTTTAAAAAGTCTCTGCCAGATAAAAAAGCCAGAAGATCACAGAAAAGGTCACTTCTTTCGATCTGTCTGATCGAAATGACAGTAGTCCTGCCACTTTGTGAGAGCCTCGCTTCTTTTTTCGCAATGCAGTCACACATACTCGCTCCTCTATTTTGAGTTCACCCACCTGAACATGGGAGGCTGTGCTGTCTCCAGGGCTGACAAAATTCAATAACAATGACAAAGCATTGTTTGTATCCTGCTGTGAAGTAATAATTCCATCCAGGCTGCTTTTAAGGTACTCACTACTGTGTATTTAAACTGCATTCCCTATTAATGTGAAATCCATATTTATTTATATTGGATTTAAATATGCAATGTGTTTTTTTATATTCAAACAAATATTTTCTAAGGCCAGAAGTAGCAATTACTGTTGTAAAATAGGGATGAAAAAACAGCTGAAAATATGATACCAATCAAGCTTTAAAGCTGCACTAATTACTCGTTTTTCTTAACAATGGATCAAATTGCTACGTTTATGTAATGCGAACTGTCTGCTCTACGGAGCGTTTTGGTGTCCTTCGGCTAATAGTTTTAATAAATGTAATGTAATGTAATGGGTTTGGTATTTACGGCCCACAACTTGACCGTTTCGCTTCAGCAGAAAAGTTCTGATAATGTGACTGTGAGCTCCCTGCCGAGCACCAAGCAGCAGATGGACAAAGTTGGCAACATTTAGCAGCTAAAGAGCCAGATATATATTTCCCTCAGGAGTATGTGGAGACCGAAACAGAGCTAAAAGGAGAGTGGCTCTTACAATTACAAACTTTAATTGGCCAGAAACATGATTTCAAATGAATGCTGATGGTGCTCCGTGTATGCTGGACGTGTAAACAACGTCTCTGCCAACACGCTGCCCGCAACAATTTTATAAGGTGATGAAATGTCAGTGTCGGGTTTACAGCTTGGTGAGCTGCCCACATGTGGCCAAAAATTTTATTTTAATTAAATTAATGCAAGATTAAAGTTAAGTTTTACTTGAAATGATAAAAACAACCAATTCAATTTATTCCACTTCTGAGCTACTGTAATAAACACAGGTCTATTGACTCCGACTTAACGTTATGACGTTAGTGCGTGTGAATATTGATTTACCATAATGAACAATGGATAAAAAAAAATATTGAATTGTGCTTTATTTGAATAAAACATGTAGCTACTGGAATATAATACACAGTGATGTATTGATGCTGGCTCGCCAAAGATATACTAATTAGTTAAATGATGTTAAGGGACGCACAGATATTGATTCAGAGTCACTGTAAGTCCAGTGACAATAAGCCACAGCGTGCTCAGCTGGTACATGGTTAGTCAGACTGTGTCACACTGCTGGCATGTAATGTGTGTGTGTGTGTGTGTGTGTGTGTGTGTGTGTCTGTGTGTCTGTGTGTGTGGTGGGACACTGTTATTGCAATTCCCCACAATGAGAGAATGCTATTTCACATAGTTGGCATACATGTAGCGCTGCAGAATAGTGTGCAGCGATTACAGCCAAGACCAAATGGCTCGATGTAAAATCTCTGTGGTACAGACACCAAGCAGCTGTTAACCCTTCATGTGCCGGCGCTGGATAATTGGCTGGAAAAGCCTTTGTCTGAGAGAGAGAGAGAGAGAGAGAGAGAGAGAGAGAGAGAGAGAGAGAGAGAGAGAGAGAGAGAGAGGGAAGGTGGTGTGGAGGCATGTTTGCAGTGTGTGTGTGTGTGTGTGTGTGTCCTTGGGGGTCTCTCTATCCATCTTTCTCGCTCACTCTCTGGTCCGCAGCTTGTTACCATAGCAACATAGAAGAAGAGGTACTGCTGCCGGAGTCCCAAAAATTGTATTATCTTTTTCAGACACGCACACACACACACACACACACACACACACACACACACACTACTCCTTCTTCTATCTCGCATATATACAAACTGGCAGGCAGTAGTGTGTGTATGTGTATGTGTATGTGTGTGTGTATGTGTGTGTGTGTGTGTGTGTGTGTGTGTGTGTTTATCTGTGTGTGTCCAGTAGAGTTTGCTAATGCTGGCAGGAGAAAGCATACAGACACACACATGCACACGAGGAAGAGGGAGAGACTGGTTGAAGGAAAAGGAGGACAGGCAGCGTGCTGCAGCAGAGTAGACGAGGTCATGTAAGAACAGCAGGGGAGTTCATTTATGCCACTGAAGGGGGATAATTGGCTTTTACTCATTCATTATTTCCTGTGTTTCTGTTGTTGTCAGCCTGTTGTACAACAGGTAGTTCTGGCCGTGCAAGGTGCCATAAAGCATGGTTAGCTGGCTTACGACAGTTCTGCAGAGAGTGCCATGAAATGCCACAAAGCACCCTGGGCCTTTATTTTGGGGTAGTTTGTTCCGTCGTTGTACACGGCGTGGTGCATTAGCGCCTGATGGTGTTTTAGAGTAGACGTTATGATACCTGTGGGCAGCTTTTAGCCAATATTTACACTGAAGCTGCCAATATTTTGTGCTTTTTTTTTTATCTTACAATGTGACCACCCTGATGTTTAATTAGGTTGGACGTCAGCCTTGCAAAGAGATTTAAGTCTGTACAACATCCACCTAGAATCCACTAAGTGTCATCAGAGGTGTTTCACTGTGATTCACTTGTGTTTGTTTCTTTAAAGCTGCACTAATCAATGTTAACAATGGGGGGGTGGGGGGTGGGGGGGGGGTGTTTGTAATGTGAAAGGTGCTGCTCGTAATTGAAGAACCCTGGCATCTTTCTGCTCATTGTTTCAGTCTTGATTCAGTGTCACCCAGTTTCCAGCTGCAGCAGGCAGCTGTCTTCAGAGGAAATGCACAGCGCCAGCACTAAACGGTAGACAGACACAGTTAGAGACTAGCTGGTGAACACAGTGGAGCATTAAGCAGCTAAAGAGCCAGATATTTCCCTCAGGAGTTGGTAGAGACCAAAAACAGAGCTAACAGAGAGCGAATATTGCAGGACTCACATTTGGCCAGAGACCACAACTGCAAAGGAATGCTGCTCTGTATCTGCTGGATATGTAAATAGACTGTTTGCTAACACGTTCGGCATATGAACTTCATAAGGTCAATGCTGTGTTTATGGGTCATTGTGCTGCCCCCTTGTGGTCAGAAATCCATGAATGCAGGTTTAACCAAAGTCCAATGATGACCCAGCAGGTTGTGCCTTCCTCCAACTACTGTTGGTTCGAGGTGTGTCTTCTGCTTTTTTTTTTTTCCAGATTATCGCACCACCTACTTGAAATGAGGTCTGTCTCAAGCAAAGACGCATTGAGCCTTACCAGACCACAATGACGAAAGCAATGCTTGATGGGAATGAGCCTCTAAAATGAGAATCTGCAGTATATTCATGCTCATGGCGAACACTTAAGTATCCATAATATTTGTCTCTCTCACAACATTTACTCAGTCCACCTCTGCACACATTCGCTGTACACTCACTATGAGCAAAAACTATTCTAGATTTACCTACGTGGGCAACATCATACATCCACAGCACGCACGCACACACACACACACAAACACACACACACACACTTAATGTATGCATGTATGTGGCCATGTACACACATGTAAATGAGCGTGATTAAAGTGCTGGGATTACACGGCTGTCTTTTCAATTACGCTTTTCTGGATCACATAATTCCTTGACTGTGAATAGCAGAGGGAAGCACATGAAATGTCAGCGGCGCTGACAGGGACCCTGTCAGAGGACCCTGTCAGAGGACCCCGGCAGCAGCGACAAGCATGTGACATCGCCGATAATGCCTGAGACAGAGATCATAAGCGTGATAATGGCTGTGATTACATTAGTAAAGCTATTATGTTCTAGATGACAGATCCCATTAACATATAAACAGCCTTAAACACTGCATTCACCGTGGAAATTAACAGGCCCACACACACACACACACACACACACACACACACACACACACACACACACACACGGGTAAAAATGTATATACTGGTCTGCAGGGATATAAGTGAAGGAGATTAAAGCACAAGGATTATATGATACAGATATTAGCGAACATAATGTTATTAGATATGGACACACACACACACATACACACATATAGTGTGTGTTGTACATTTACACACACACATAAACACACAAACCGACATGAAGTCCATGTTAACCTAATCTAAATTTAATTCCCCCCAAAATTACCTTTTCTCTCCCTCTGAGTCATTTTCTGGAAATCGTGCACACACACGCACACACACACACGCACACACACACTGTGTTTATGTTCCTGTGAATTCAGGGATGGTCTCTAATCTTTCTCTGTCTCTTCCTGCCCTTATGATAAACTGCCTGTCTAACATTGTTTTCTTATCGCGCTGTGTGTGTGTGTGTGTGTGTGTGTGTGTGTGTGTGTGTGTGTGTGTGTGTGTGTGTGTGTGTGTGTGTGTGTGTGCGCGTGCGCGCGTGTACGCATGCAGGCTTGTTGCGTGGCGGCGTGTGAGTCTGTGCAATTGTGTGCCAAGTGTGTACGAGTGCATGAACACCTCCTAATGTGAGTGTTTTTGAGAGGGACAGTGAGGGATACTGTGTGCGTATATATTTATATATGTGTGTGTGTGTGTGTGTTTGTGTGTGTGTTTGTTTTAGCCAGACTATGTCTCCAGAGCTTGGCTCTCAGAGCATTCGGAGGCAAACATTAACGTCACCAGATGCCTCGCTCTGACTGCCCCCCCCACCCCCCCCCCCCCCAGTCTCTCTCTCTCCATCCTTTGTCCTCCTTCTCTAACCTGTTATCTGATCATTTGCCGTCTCTCTCTCTCTCTCTCTCTCCTCTGCTCTGATTTCACAGAATACAGGATGTAGTAAAGTGTGTTCATTCATTATCTAATTAACTAATTTACCAAGCGCTAATTCTTTCTCATCAGCTAATAGTCGAGCAGATTAAGTATGGACGTGTGTGTGTGTGTGTGGTGGTGGTGGAGGAGGAGGAGGAGGAGGAGGAGGAGGGGTTTGCTTTTTGAGTGTGTGTTAAATTATTAACCCCTCATTATCAGGTGAAAGTCAGAAGATAAAGAAAGTCCTTATCACTGATCTGGCTAATCAGGGAATAATCAGTTTTCCTTTCAAAAGGCAACAATGAGCCACAAGGTTTTCTCTTCACACCATCATTTCTGATTTTGTGTCATTTGTTGTGTTGGCAGCTGGAGAAACGACCCGTAGCCTTTTAGCAGAACACATTCCTGTGAAATAATTGCCATGACACATTTCAATGTGAAGAATACAGTGTCATTGTGGCCACTGCGGACTCATTTCCCCCCAGTGATTCACGTCATGCTTTATGTTTTTTTTTTTTGGGAGCAGTTTGGAAGTCAGTGGGCGCGCTGCCACATGAAAACACCCTTCAGGCAGACTTGGGAGTTACACATCAAAGGCAGAGCGGAAAGAAATCTTGAAATCTGATGATGGGAAGTAGCCCTCTATAGCGTCACAACATTAGCTCTGCTGGGTGTAATCAGAGTTCATTGATGGGCCACGCGGAAATCAGAGCGAAGGCAGGAGATGCTGTGAAAGAGTCCACAGAACATTAAGATGGTAATCCACTAATAATTATCGATGATTACATTAAATCAATAAGTGAAACATCTGGTTTTGATCTGTAAAGATATGTGTTCTGCACATTGATCATGTATCCAGAAAACTACAGTTGCAGGTTTAAAACCGCACTTACAACAATTTCATTCTATTTGTCTATCAGGGCTGCAGCTAACAATTATTATTGTTGATTAATCTCCCAAGTAATTATTTAGTTTGCGAAATATTTGAAAATAGTGAAAAGTGCTGATCAAAGTCACAGTCCCAAAGCTATTGAATATATAATGATATCAAACAAGACAAGCAGCACATCCTCTCCTCACAACTGAGAAGCCAGAAACAGTGGATGCTTAGGGACTGTATGAAAATTATTAGTGGAGAGAGAAGGGGGGGGGTTATGTCCTATGTTTGTTTAAAGAGGTGGTTTTTGAGCTGTAAACCAAATGCTACGACTGTACTGTGATGAAACACATCAATGCTGGCGTTCATATTGACATTTCTTACGAAATGTATAAAAATCTGCATTTCATGGGTTGAAAATGGCTCGACACGCCATCTACTGCTTTAAATCAGCCCTGAACCTGAGTCCACCGGTAAATTGAAATTTATATAAAAAAAACGAATGTTAAAGCGCTCTAATGTCAGTCTCCCCCCGTGTCCCCTGAATGTAAACATAACTTTTGCTCATTTCTGAAAAAACTCCACAAGATGCCTTTAAATTTTTATGATTTGCCTATTTAATGTTATTAATGGTGAAATGGAGAAAGTCAAAGGACAAGTTTAAAGAAAATATTTATTGATGCCAGGGAGGGCCTTGCCTTTTCAAAAATCAACACATGAGGTCCAGCCCCCCTTCAAAACCAAATCATTTTTGTCCAGTTCCTTAGCATTTTTGCTTGATAAATGACTTATGATGGTGACTGGCTAATCAGATAATATAGAGCTATTTAGTTTCTCCTCCAGTCAGTCACTGGACAGAAGACGGCTTTGAGGAGTCATTTAGTATCTAGTATTACGTACGGACAGCCTTCAGCTCATTTCATCAAGTCTTTGACTCTTGTACTTGCTCTCCTTTGTGGAGACAGACATATATTAATACTGCACCGGCTTGTTTACTGTAAAACCGAGCAACAGAGCAATAGAGCTCTCAAGGACAAATAGAGTATATGGTCTCACAGACACATTCAGCTGCAACAGCATAAAACCATAAATAAATGATAGAAAGTGGCCTTTGTCTGTAACTGAAATCATGCTTTAATCCAAGACTACGTCCGTTGGTTCATTAATGCCGCCAATCATCTGAGTGAAAGGTTGACACGTATTCATCCTGTTGTGTTTTAACATCAGCGCCACAGTCATCCAGATGTGAAGTCTCTCTCCACTCCACTGCCCTTTTTTCTTTTTCTTTTTTTTTTCTTTTTTTTTTTTTTTACAATTTATTTTAACAGAACTTGTGAAAATCCCTTTTCTACATTTCATCTGGTCATTTTTCAGCAGCACCTAATTAATAAAAGGAAGTACATGTTCCATTATTAATGAAAACAGTACGAATCTTCACACCTTAGCTGTGAATTATCACACATCCCTGACAATGCTCTTCTTGCATTCTGAAAGAAGAATAGGTCATCATCACCGATGGGCAATTGGACCGAGATGGAAAGATTCTTTAGAGAGAGTCAGACTTTTCAAAATGACTTCTTTCTGCCTTCTACCTCTGGAAAACTGTGAAAGAAATGTACTGCACACACCTGGGATACACTAAAGCCACATGATTCAAAGATGTTCTAAGAGGCCACGTTCGCATGAATTTGGTCAGAGGACAAAGTGCCGCGAGGGGCCATTTCAGACAGTTACAATGAATTCTGGGACGTGACGGCCGGAGAGAGATGAAATGGGATGGCGTGAGAACGGCCTCCAGAGTCACGGGAGTCCGTGTTTGCTCTGACAATCATTCTCCTCAAAAGTGTTGGCACTCAGAAATGTGCCTGAGTGGCCTGTTTTCATTGTATCACCCACACTTCAACATCTCTCTCGCTCTCTTTAATCCTTTGTTTCACCAGGCTCCAAAAGCCATTATGTTAGAGTACCTGAAACGATAGAGGACACATGATTCAATGCATGCCCCCCCTCTCTCACACACACACACACACTCATTTTAGCACTGTGTTAAGATATTGGTATTCTCCCTTTCCAGTGTTGCAAAGGCACTGAATTAATGGTAATTTACTGTGAATGTGACACATCATATATCTGATGCATTGATTTTAAAGAACCCCTATCCAACCACAGCTTCTCCTACTGTGTGGAACAACAATTCAAATATAAATTTGATATTTCCCCTGCCTTTGCGGGCGCATTGCTATGTTTTTTGGCGCGTTACTGCCACTAACTGTTAATCAGAAGAATGGCGTGAAACCGTCAACAGGATTGTGTGTCTCATGCACATGCGTCCTCATGCATGAGACGAACCCGTCCACAGTGATTCATTCATTTCATTTCTGTTAATCTTATATCCACTGAAGTCTCTCTGAACTTCTGTTCTCTGACTGTCCAGCGACCGAAGTTGCCTTCAGTTGTTACCATGTGCCCAAAAGTGATGTGCAGGAGCAGCGGCGAGTGGTGCGGCATGAGCTTTGTAGACTTTTGTTTGCCTCCGGCTGCGTACAGGCTGCCCTACCTTATTGCTGGAGGTTGTTGGGGCAGTAATTGCAGCCTGAAAGGAATACGTCACTAAGGGCTGTAAAAAGTTTCTGAAAACAATGTTTTTCGGGTTAAGTATCATTTAATCTGCATTTTAATTTCCAGTTAATACAGTATTGTCTTAAAAAGACACCGGAGCTGACCATCAGTCAAAGATAACATAGTAAAACACAGTTCTCTTTGTAGTAAAGACGTAAATACAACATTATCTATCAGAAAGTATCAGGTATCTATAAAGGAAAGTAAAAAAGGGTAACAATACAAAGGTACTTGTACATACATTGGCTGTAGCTGCCTCGCAATGTACGCATCGACTGTGTGTGTGTGTGTGTGTGTGTGTGTGTGTGTGTGTTTGAGAGTCTGACTGACCTCAGAACTGACCAGGAACAACTTGCATAGACGTCTTCACTCACCCACCCGCGTCTTTGCATCGTGCAATCAATCGGAACATTTTATTGGATTACACGACTCAAATTTCCACTAATTCAGTTCCGTATTTTACAGAAATTCATGTAAATCAATGGCTGCTTGGAACGGAGCACAAAATCCAAATCCAAAAATCTAAAACCCAGCAGCATGGTTTGTCAGATGGTTAGCTGTGATGTATACGGGATTTGGAGTAAATTGGCTATAACTTGCAAAACCGCTGGTACGATCCTTTAACTTCTTGTTGTTGTGCTTACTTTTAACCTCTGCTGTTTTTGTGCTGTTTCTAAAACAAACTGATTATAAAAAAAAAAAGAAGCATTTTTCATATTGAGCAGATTTCAGATCACAGTACAAACAGTAGAACAAACAATTAGAGAATATGTACATATACAAAATGAGAGAACACCTTTTCCATATTGGGTGGTGTTGTTGTCCTACAGCATGATGTGACACGGAAAAAAACAACACAGAGCATATTCCTGCTCTGTCCTCGCTCTCTGTCTTTTTATCCATCCATCAGTGTCACGTCCACCGGTTGGTGTGATGTACATTAAAACAAAGCTGCAAGTAACAATGCGTTTGAAGGCTGTGTCTCATTATAATACCCTCTCTCATGTCAAACACACAGACAAAGACACAAAGCAGTGATTTCTGATACCCTCCGTCTTACCATTACCACATACAGAAACCTAAAAGCTGTATATTTTCATATTGATGGCATTCTGGATCTCTTCTCCTTCTTCTTCTTCTTCTTCTCCTCCTCCTCTGTCTATCCAGGAATGCCTGCTGATATTTCTCTGATGTCTAATGCCGTCTGAATGAACACACAAGCCGGAAAACACACACAAACACGCACAAAATGCGTCGTTGAACTGACACTTCAAACAAAGCTTTTGTCTGCTGCCTGACAGCTATTCCTCTCTCCTTCCCCCTCTCCTCCTCCTCCTCTCATTATCCCCCTCACTTCTCCCTGTCATTCCAAAGCACTCGTTCTACCCCCTCATCCCCTCGGTCTCTCTCTCTCTCTCTCACACACACACACACACACACACACACACACGCAAAACGCATTCAAGGGCTTTCTCCTAATTGAGCTGCCTGGTTAAATGCAGGTTAAATAAAATACAAAGATTGAAAGTATGAAGGGCTTTTTATAACACTACTTGAGCTAAAGGTATGATAATCAGCTGTGTTTCATTTCCAGAAGAACTAGATTAATACAATGATTTATTTGATAGCAAATTGTCCTAATGACTCCATTACTGGTCGAGGTGTCACTAATAAAAGCGTGGGTTGAACTTTCATCAGCTTTGCCATCATGTCGGACAGTTCGGTGAACACGAACAAAGCTCCACTGTGTTCACTGACGGGGATTTTTGTTGCAGAGTTCAAGTTTATTTTAACACAAAGACCCACAATGTTTAATGGAGACCTCATTTGGTTGTTTTGTTTTCAAAAAACACATAGTTTTTCCCGGGAGTTTTGAACTGAAACCAAACCAAAGTTCTACTAAAAAATGTGACACATTTGTGTGCATGAATTTTTCCCAGGAACAACGCATACCATGTTTGAGACGGAGCCAAACATATGTTAGTGTTCACTGTTAGCGCACATTGTTTTCTTTTTGTACAAGTATTGGGTTTACCCAGTCTTGGCGAGGTGAAGAGGGTATGCTGAGTTTAACTGACTGACAGCGTGTTGGAGACGCTTGTGTCCAGGAATTGACCATTTGTTTAATGCTTTTACAGTTCGATTTTGTGGGAAAAGCTCTCAAACAATCCAAGCAGCAACAAAGGATTCTGCTGGGAGAACTAGTCCCCCTTAGCAAACACATACGTGAACATCGACAATCCCAAAAAATACCTCGTGAAGGACAGGGTTGTGATGGTGGGGCAGCGTTGGCATGAACAAACCAGCAGAGAAATGGAGATGAGGGTCAAGTCAGAATGGCCGCCTGTACACCCGCATGAATTCGATTGGAAGGTAGCAGTCAGCTGGCAGCCACACAGCTGTGATGAGCCAGTGACTGTGATGAATGAAGCAGCTAATGTAATACTCAGGCCATCCTACATAATGTGAAGAGACCTCAGCCTGTGGTAATGCCAGTATTGAGAACTTGTTCACTGCGATTGATGATGGACGGATACAGGAATGTTATGTCTTGTTTATCTTGGGACAGAACTTTGCGCAGATCTCACCAGCATAACGCGAATTGACGTGTTCCCACGACTGCAAATGGTAGTTGCACCTCAGTTTAATCATATTTCAGTGCTTTTTGCAAACGGTTAAATAAGTTAAGCAGTGACTTCCTTTGTGACGGGAAGAACATATGCAAACTGCACACTACCAGGAATTCAGCGTGGTTGGCATTACCAAGCGTAGCATTGTATGGAATATCATTTTAAATGACAAACTTGGCTAAACATTGGAACAATGGAAATATGAATCAGCTTGCATGCACGCAGATAGAAAATGAGCTTGCTGCCCCCCGTGGGCCAATAGAGGCATTGTCACATAAAGTATGCCAAGCATGAATACTAATGATGACAATTTAGGAGCTGACGTTGCCCTTTTTAAATCTCTAATTGCAAGGACTAATTACTCTTAATGTATATGAAGACATAAACAAAAACATCCCTACTATCTTTATAATTAAATGTGCTTCTGTTGTATTTTGTTCATACCTCTGTTTGTTTTGTTACCTGTTCTTCATTGGTTTACCGTAATATGTTGTAATAGTCACATTACATATATATTGTAATATACAGTATATGTATTGTGTTTTCACTACTTTTCATGAAGTCAGTGTCCGGTATTGTGATTGTCCTGCGTCAAATGAATCCAATAAATGCAGCCTTTAAGCTAAACTACACATCACGTTATTCACAAAAGCATCATTTCGCATACGAAGTGAATGATGAGTAACGTGTTAACGTCAGTGAAAACAAATGCTTTGATCTACACTGTGAATGTGAAATGCCACAGGTAGCGTGTGTGTTCGGTGTGGGAAAGCTGACCAAACTGCGCTGAAAGCTCGGCTTCAAATGTCTTCATGGCTTCAAATGAGTTAAAATATATTTCCGAGCGGCTGCCTTGAACTGTTCTGACAGCTATTCCCATAAGACACAAATGCAGCATGAGTCCACAAAGTCAGGCTCCGGTTGATTTTCAATGAAGCAGCTCCAGAAACTCTCTTGATGACTTACGCAGGCGGGGGCCTTTCTTCCCACTGACGACAGAACACAGAAACTCCAGCATGTTCAGCTCAATCCACTGACCAGCCTCAACATCTGGCTGCTGCGCGGCGCGTTGGAAACAGCTCTCGGTTTTTACTGGCATTAAATGGAAGGGTCCTGTGTTATATAATATGAGTAAATATAATAAATAAAACCGAAACACCATCATTTCAGCACAGCTCCATACATATTTTACTATTAGAACATATCAATTCTAGTCCTGTCAGATGCACATGAATCCTGAGTCCTATTACCAGCTGCAAAAGTCCAGTTTCCCATGATAACCCCTGTGATTAACCTTCAGTCGTCCAGGAGAGGAGTCTGTGTTTCCACCGGGCAGCTGCCTGCTACCAGCAGCATGCTGAGTAGCACGTTCACTGCCTTGCTAATGGGCACCTGAGTAGCAGTTGCCGAGGAAACGGGAGTGTTACTGAAGTTCCGCGCAGTGAAAGCCAGTGAGAGGGTGATGAGGCTGTGTTAGAGACATTGGTGAGTGCAGTTATGTGTGTGTGTGTGTGTGTGTGTGTGTTTAGTTATCAGGGGAGCACAGCATAGCTCTGCTGAGATTAAATTCCCAGAGCTTACTCTGGCTATCAGCATTACTTCAGGACACACACACACACACACACACACACACACACACACACACACACACACACACACACACACACACACACACACACACACACACACACACAGACACAGAAGGAAAGCAGAGTGGTGGGAAAGAAAGCTGCCATCGCTACATTTTCATTCACAGGAAATATCAGCATCGACAGTATGCCCACTGCTGATATCACCACTGCTATTAATCCCTACCAATCCGTCCATCTGTCCGTCCGTCTGTCCGTCATCCATCTGCCTTTTTTTCCTCTGTCTTTCTTTCTGTCGCTCTGTCCTTTTAAACAGTGTGTGTCTTAGCATTATCTGTCAGCAGGGCGGACACACTCGCCGATCCAGCTGCCGCCTCTGTTCTATCAACACGCGGTGTCATCAAGTATGAAGATGGAGATCAAAACAGATCAAATTTGAAGATTTATAGTTCAAATGGAAATTTGAATTCTCCTCACTTTTGTTGAAGGAAACATGGTGATATTTTCCTGACCTGGCTTTTCCCTTTCGTCAACAAGCGCGCACAGCTCTGCTCATGTGCCGTTTGCATTTCACTCGCACAGCGGAAGCTAGCAAATGACACTGACTAGCTTCCGCTCGGAAAGTGGAGCGTCAGCGCTGATTCTGTCATGTTACAGTGTTTCAACACCCGCTGAGTCATCGGCGGCTCCTTCGCAGCTCGGTGTTGTGTTCGTGCCACATTACTTAAAGGGGGGGGGTGTAACTAGCAATACTGTCTCTCTTACTTTCAGCTGAATTGAGTTTCACTGCAGTTCGTCTCCAAAAATCCTTGATTTGGCCAAAGTGACTTTTAGGTGGACTACAGGCGGAAATGAGCTCGTAGCTAAATCTGGTACAAAGCATCTTTTCTTTTCTTTTCTTTTTTGAGATGAATGTATTTTGTGCATGGTCCCGGACATAAACACATTTAATAAACTACACTAAACTCGTATAACAGTTCTGTTTCACGGCATCCAAGGCAGTAGTGAGCTTCTTACCGACCTGGCCGACCACAGCACTGCGTTTCAAAAAAAACCTGTGAAGAAAAAACAAGTGAATTGAGTCAGGTGTAAAAAGGCCGAGTGGCAGTCTAACCTGTGTCTGACAGGTGGTGTCGTACTCTGTTCCTGCCGCACGCCGGGAAATAAATCCTGGATGTGTTAATTACCTCGTCTGACCTGATTCCCTCCGTGTGAATGTCTAGTGCGTGACAGACGGAGACACAGACAGTGATCTGTGGCATGGGACTGCAGCACTGTGTGTGTATATATATGTGTGTGTGTGTGTGTGTATACTGTATACATGTGTGTGTGTTTGTCGTAGTGACAGCTCTGTCAGTTATCTTCCTGCACTGACAGACAATGCACATGTCAACCAGCAGTCCCAGCGCACACAATGATCACATCTACGTATACTGCTGTAACACACACACACACACACACACACACACACACACACACACACACCTAACCTGTCAATCATTTTGTCTGGTATTCCCACTGCTCTCTCTTGCTTTTTGCTCCTCCCTTCTTCCTGTTCTATCTCCCCATCCCACCGCTCTGTCTTTCATCATTCTGTTATTTTTCTTTCCTTTTTAAGAAACTGTCTGTTGCCCTGAAACTGGGTCTTTTTTTTCCCTCCCATGGGTCTCCGTGATTTATTTTTTTCCCTCTCTCTTTCCTCTCATCGCCTCTCCGCTCTTTCTCCCTCCCACTCACATCTTGCTGACGGATTAAATGTTGAAGGCGAGGTCTGGGAGAGAAAAGGAGAAAGTCTCTTTTAATTGTGTTGATCGCTAATTAGCCGGCATGTCTCATCTCTCGGCAGTGGATGTGGTAAAACAGGATGCCCTTTCCTGGGTCAGCAGGCCACAGCCTCATGCGCTACTTGTACTCGTGCACTCTCGCACATTATGCACACACGTTACTTTGTACTCTTGAGATTCGTGTTTGGCTGGCAGTTTTGTGGATTTCTCAGAGGAGGCAGGTGACTGAAAAAGTTTAGGAGGGCAGGGTGAATCGGTAACTGTGTTTCTTGTTAAAAATACATGGTTATGTAAGGAAAATGTTCCAAAAACCTGGGTTTAACTACCCTCTTTATTCCCCACAGACCCCCCCCCCCCACCCACCCCACTTCCAATCATCTTATCATCTTTTAAATGCCACAAGAAACAATTTAGAATAATTTCCACAAGCAACAATTCTGGCTTTCAGGACAGAAACCCATAGTTCATAGCAGCAGTGTAGGAATGTTGAAAAATTAAAAAAAGCACATATTTTTGGGATCCGTCCAATGGCACTGCGACAGGACATAAATGTATCTGTCCTTTGCAGTGCGTTGTGGTTCAGTGGGTACAGCGTGTCATAAACACTGCCTGGATTAGGGCTTCAGTTCCCACTGGGCCCACCTATGTTAAAAATAAATTCACTCATGAATGAGAGTGCCCAGCTAATGGCATATGTTACATCATGTTGACCTTATTATAAATAGAGAAACTGTAAAAGGGTTGCCTTTTTGAGCTCGGGCTAATATTGAAGGGACAGGCAATTTATTGTTCATGCTGTGTTAAACTTTATTGTGTGAGTTGGCTCCCCTCATAGACTGTATATAAAGATGATCATTGGTTGTGTCATTCATTTCATTTCATCACTTACATGTGGACATGTTTTGGCTTCTGTCTGCCTTCTTGGTAAACAACAGTTGGGTACAGTGACGTGCTGGGCGGGTGGATATACATAAAACCACAAATTGTCATGTTTATATGTCTGTTTGTGTACAGAAGTAAGATGTTAGAGTGCATGAGGTTGCATTTAGGCATACTTTTAACTTTGGAGAGCGCCAGGCTAGCCGTTTCCCCCTTCCAGTCTTTATGCTATGCTAAGCTAATCGCCTCCTGGCTTCAGCTCCCTAATGAACGCACAGACAGATGAGTGTGGTGTTGATCTAGTACGCGGGCAATCACTTTTTCCCACAATTCCTTCACATCTCATGACCTTTTGCAGGAAATGGGAAGAGTCACTTCAAATGAAACAGTCTTTGTACTGTTCCTCATGAATTTTGCAGTATATTGACCTTGGCTGATCTTGTTTTGACTATAAAATAAAAACACTTTCTGACTCTGTCTATGGGCGATAGCTTGAAGAAAGTTCTGGATGACATAAGGGTCGTAGCATGGGATAAGCATTTCATGGGAGTCTGAAGATCAAGCAGCCTTTGCAAATCAAATTTAAGGCCACTGGAATTCATTCAAAAGTACAGTGTAAAAATAGGGACTTTAAACTCAGTGCTGAGCTGAAAACTATCCTTTTATTCTTTGAACCTGTCAGTCCGAACACTTGGGTCACCGTTTAACAGGGAAGGGATTATCAGGAAGTTAGTCTCAGTGGAAGACAGCATGTGTTTGAAGTGAAGTAAATAGTGACTGAAAAGGAAGCCGTATCCAGAGACGTGTCATAGAGCCCTGTCTAAATATTATTAGTAATCTTAAACAAGCCATTCAGCTTCATTGATCAAGTTGGATATTTTTACCTCCATGACTTAATCTCTGTTGAAGTCTTTTCTTGCTGTCGCCTTGAAACTTACTTCCGGGATTCAGTTTTTTCTTTCCTCCGCGTTTATGTGTTAAGTGGAATTTGAGTCATTTTGCGCCGACATGATTATTTTCCATTTACCAGCTACATCACTCAGCAGGAAGAGAATTTCGGCCGATGTTTTTTGCAGATCCAAAAATGATTCGTTAGTAATACTCATTAAAAAAGAAACCCAGTGGCAGGCATTGTGTCGGCCTCAGTGGGGGACGCTAACAAGCTTTTCTCTTTGTGTCCTTCCAGTCATCTGGAGTCAGAGCGCAGCGCCCTGAAGAGGAGAGAGTGGGAGAGGAGGAACCAGGAGGTCCAACAGGATGAAGACCTCTTCTCAACTGGATTCAACTTGTTCGGAGAACCTTATAAAGTAAGAGATAATTAAACGGTTGATCATTTTTACATCGTTCAACATTTTTGGGAATAATGTTTATTCATAAGACATTTATAGGAAATATTTACACATTTTTACATTTCTGTACAAATGAAATAAATGAGATGCAACATGCAAATTCTTCAGCTTTAGGTGTTGGTAGGCGTATTTCTGAACTTTGAAAATGTCAAAAGTGTTTTTGATGCTGCGACAGAAACATGCTAACACTAACACAACCAATATGACGGCAGAAGAAATTAAGCCATCAGGAGGAGAACAAGACCCCTGAAAAGCTCATCCCATTTGCTGTTGTAATGTCAGCTACAGTACTGTGTTCTTGTTTTAGCCTATATTAGTTTACATTATGAAAGTGGCACCATTAAATGTATGCCAAATCGGCTATTAGCAGTTTACCCCTGGATGTACAGACTACTATCACTGGATTACTTTGATACTGAAGAAAATGTATATGAGGAACGTCTTTTCTTCCGAGTTACGACTCTGAGAAGATGATGATTTTTGACTTAAAATTCGCCTCACGCAGTGTCTTTACCTCACGTCCGTCCCTCTGGCTTTTGGCTTTGTCCTGTGGAACGTCCTTGTCTCTTACAGACCATATCCTGTGATTTCAGGATGGTTAAAATGCCGTCCAGGACAATGAGTTAAATTACAGAGGAGCACAGTGAATATTTAATTCACCCCCCCCCCAACATTAATCCCGTCTGAATGGGGCCTTAAGCTCCGGCTACGTACGTAACAACATAGTGCTCTTCTCATCTAACTCATAAAGAAAGGGAATAAGCATATTTCTTATTCACTATTTCTTAAACAGTTTGAACAGTTCTGCGAATGTCAAGCGAACAGTAACTGTTTATGTGTTTAAAGTGAAGGACTGACACAAACACAAAGCAATGCCGTAAGCTAGCGTCAGTATCTTTACAGCCTGGCTGAGCTGGCCTTCCTCAGGCCAAGTGCCGCTTCCTCCACACAGGGGTGCTCTCCCATTGCTGTTTCGGAGACAGTTTTATATTTCGCTGTTAAGTTTTGATTGATCTCCGCGGGAGGAGAATGGACACACCTGACACCAGAATTTCATCTGGGCAAATGGAGTGAATTTACGACATCTTAATCAGCGAGGATGGGCCGCTGTCCTCTAAAGCAGCCCGCTTTGTGATTTAGGCTCATATGAAACTATTTGGCCTCGTGGAAGCAACCAATTGAAAGGAATTGTTATTGCTAACCAACAATTATCCAAACATTTTTTTGTACCGTAAGGCACTTTAATGCTGTTTCTGTGGATGATAAAGCTGATGATGGCCTACGGGTCATTATAGGCTATTGTGGCCATTCTTTCCTCATGCTCTCCCCCTGAGGCCAATAGTGTAATATCCTGGAGCATCAGGCTCTGGTCTGGTCTGTTCTAAGGCACTTGAGATGCCATCATTTGTTTCTTCTTTAGCTGAAAGTGAACTAGTCATGCATGAAGTCTATGGCCGCTCTCCCACCCCTGTGTATAAAATTGATTTTGGTATGTTAACTCTCATTTGCTACCGCCAGGCACTTCAACACTTGGTTATGCCGCCAAGTGTATCGACCTTGGGACAGACTGGCTTTGAATCTTTGACGGAATGTGTTTAACTGCTGTGTCTGAACGCAGAGGACACGGGGGCTGCTCGAGGTTCGGGGGGGGGGGGGGGGGGGGTGGCGATGGCGGCACACGAGAGGTTGTTCTGATAATGAATCTAGTCCTAGGTGCCTCCACACTCCAACTAATTGTTTCCACTAATTAATGGTGCTGAGGTGAGGTCAGGGTGTGTGTGTGTGTGTGTGTGTGTGTGTGTGTGAGGAGAGCGCAAGGATGACTGTGGACTGGGCTGTGTGAAGGGTGATATTTCAGACACCACTGGTGCCATTTAGATGAATCTTGAGGGGATGATGCATTTTGGCATCTGTTTTAAGGGGTTTAGATTCTTACAGTGATTGGAGTCAAAATGAGAAAATAGTTTTTTCATGTTTGGCATTTGTTTTAGCATTTTTGCAAGTACTGGATGAGTTTCTGGTGTCTGGCTCGCTCATCAATTAGGTGACATAAAGGACTCTATTCATGTGATTCATGATCAAAAGCTACAAAAAGCTCCGTTTAGGGTTTAGGATAAATTGTTTGGTATCTGTTCTTCCACAAGTTTCGGTGCAGAGACATGAACTTTTTGTTTTTCAACATGGTTTAAAATCTGCTCTTAAATCTAAATCTCTTAAGTCTGAAATGTTTCGGATATCTGCTGTGACGGCCGTGGGAGAGGGTCACAAGCTCCAGAACAAGCAGGCAAGTGGACCTTGAGTTGAGATTGTACAGCTTACACTAAAACATGTCATGCCACTATGCATAGTTAGACACTTAACCCGCTGAAACAAGCTGCAAACAGAACATTCATAAAGCTTATAAAGCTCAAGGCGTTAGCAAGCCGGCTTATTTACACATCCAGCAGATCCAGAGCACCCTTAACCTTCATTTGGAGTTGTGTTTCTGGCCACCTCTCCCTTTAGCTCTGTTTCGCTCTCTCAGCTATGAGACCTGTGAGACTGAGCCGTAAAAAACCAGAACAACGAGCTGAAAGATGCTAAAATGCTCTGTGGGTTCGTAGCTGCAATAGACACCTCTCTCATAATAGACATAGTCATTTCATCCATTGTTAATATACATAAGAATATTGATGAGAGCACCTTCTACATACTTAATTATGAGTTACTATTTAGATACAGTAAATCCACACGTAATCCAAGCTCACCGAGAATGAACACACAACTCGGCACTTCCAAAACTGCCAAAATGAATAAAAAGGGGGCACAGATAGTGGTTCCAGAGCTGAGTTTAGTTGTGTCAAAGTCTCTTCTCGTTTTGGATTCTGTCACACACCAGCACCTGACTGAAGTACGCCGTGCAGAGGATCGCTGTGCAGAAGTCCTTTGATTATTACAGTGATTAACTAAACAGGGGAACAATAACTAAAGGTAAACAGTAATTCAGATGAAACTCGGAGCAATGATACTGATCTGACTGCATCATTCAGAGGGGACAGCATGCTTACTTGTTTCATATTCCACCTTTTTCCAACTCATCTTTTTTCCTCTCCGTGCACTTCCCTCAGTTTATCTCTCACTGCTGCTCAACTTGAAAAACGGCTTTGGCACACCTTTGCTACTTTCCTCTGCTGATTTATTTGCCACACTAACAATTTTTTTTTTGTTGCTTTACTTCATACAATTCAGTGGATTTACCACGGCCTCTACAACCTCACTGCACTTTCTCTGTGTCTAAGTGCTGACTGAACTTACTGAACTGCTCCTTTAGAGATCTGTATCAGCCCCTTTTTCATTATCACATAGGATTTATAGAACTTTTATCGTTCCCGGTCTCTCTCTTCTTTATTTTTCTCCACCATCCTTCTCACTATGTACCTGTATATCTATGATGTGTCCGTCACTCTGCCTCTCTGTCTTCTCTCTCTCTCTCACCCTCTCCAGTATTCATTCTTTCTGTCAGCTATTAGCTAATCCCTCTTCTAATCCTGTTAAAGAGCGTTATGCTGTTAGCTGCTATTTGGGATGATCTATTCACACACACACACACACACACACACACACATAGGTATTCATCCTCTCCTTCTCCTCTGTTTTCCATTTTGCCTCTCTGTAAATGTGTTTTCTGTTCCTCTTCAGCCACCAGATCTTTTATTCATGAGCCCGAGATGGAGAAGAGATGGGCTAATTTATTCACAGCTAACTTTGGCTCGCCACGGTGTGTAGTGTTTGTGTATGTGTGTGTACACACAGAAATGACATCTGTTAAGATTATTTGAAAGCAATTCTCCCCTTTCTTGTAGGAATCCTTTGTAAATACGGCTTGATTCTTCACCCTGTTTCATTTTCTGGTATCTCCGTGGTTTTCCTGCTTTATTAGAGTGTAAAATGAAGGATACAGTGAAGTGAAGAAAGACACCGTAGAAGAGAAGAATGTTGCTGCCAGTCACATGGATTTGAGTTGAGGTTTGTGTGGACCACAGAACCACAAGGATCTGTCATCATAAACCCAGGACTATTACCCAGGGTTCATCTATGATTTTTTTAAATAATTGCAGAGATATTCTTTCAGTCCGTGTATAAATATGCCGTGTCTATAAAGTACAACTTCCACCGCAAATTACAGCATCCATAGTTTGTCGAACAGAGTTCATCTAATGACGCTGATTTCATCTAAATCGGCATCTCAGTCATTTGCGGTTGTGTTTTCTTCCAGGCTGAGAATTGTGCAAGTTGCAGTGGAAATGATTAGTTAGAGCTTTAAAAGCTTATTATGTGCACATTTAGGAGGCTCGTCTGGCTATTGATTTCAGTGGTTATTAAAAACAGTGCTTGAGAGGTAGAGTAGAAATCATGTCTCCTTTTGAGTGAAACGCAACCTTCTGGATCACTTAAATCACAAGGTCCTCAAGGGATTCCATCCCATACAAAAATAGCAGTACTCCAGAGGTGAAACAATTAGTCTGTTAATCAATTAACATTGCATTGTTGGTCGGGCCACCACTTTGGTCCAGACTGAAGTACTGTATCTCAACAACTATTGGATGGATCTACAGTACGAACTGGCACAAAATGTGCTACAGACATTCATAGTTCCCAGATGGTGAATGCTAATGACTTTAGTAATCCCCCTGACTATTCCTCTAGCGCCACCATTAGGTTGATATGTGGCTTCGAGGGAAATGTCTCAACAGCTGTTGGTTGGATTGACAATTTGGTTCACACATTCATATTCATTTGTGATAACATTCAAATTTCAGAATGGTCATGCTAACACGCTAAACTAAGATGGTAAACATGGTGAACATTATACCTGCTAAACATCAGCATGTTAGCATTGTCATTGTGAGCATGTTAGCATGCTGATGTTGGCAGCCTCCACAGAGCTGCTGGCTTGGCTGTAGACTCTTAGTCTTGTTTCACTGTTTTTTGACATTTCATAGGCTAAACAATGAATCAGTTAATCAAGAAATGATTATCAGATCACATTCAAGATCCATTTCACTTTCAGATGGTTCGTAAACTACCATCAAACCTTTTTGATTATGAAAAAAAGGACATCGCAGTATAGCAATTACCATCAAATGATGCATACATTGCCCTCCATTAGAGCAAATGCAAGGGTGGTGTTATACTAATTTGTAAGGTTGTGAGGTGTCTAACACACACACACACACACACACACACACAAACAAACACACGCTCTCAGTATTCCCTCCTCAGCAATAAGACCTCTCCGTGGATCATTGCCTGTTATAACAGTATTATTTGGTTATTCAACCGAAGCTGTTTACACAGGAAAAACAAAACCACACACACGAACACACAGACACATAATCAAGATCCATGCTTTCCAGAGAAGTCATTAACTGACACGTATTTTCTTTGAACCAACAAATTACCTAATAGATGTGGGAGTTTTTTTCTTCTGACCACAGTGAACATCAACCCGGACAGCCTGGTGTGAAGTTCCGCTGCAATCAGTGAAGGGGTTATTCATTATTATTACACGTAACTTGATGCTCTTTCCAGAAATATTAGCTGAGATTAGTTAAGCTCCTACTTCCTGTGAACATAAGTTCATTATTCATGAATTCATTAACCTCTCCGAATACAGGCAATTTCACCCTGTCTTGAAAATTAGATAATGGGTCGTCTTGTTCACTCCTTCTCATGTTTCAACCTTTAAACCTGTTGTAGCTGTATTTGACACTATCACTCCATGTTACCACAGGGGCGATTAGCAGAGTACAGGGTGTCAAATACCCTTTATGGCTAAAAGCTCTTGACCAAAACACAATAGTTGCAGGGCCACATTTCACATTGATCTTATTCAGTGTTTCCAGTGTTCATCATTTGTCTGTAACTCATGATGAAATGTCACGATTAAATTATAGCCTGTAGATCTTGCATAATTCAGACTCGGCTCGTGATTAATATTTGCTTCACAATTTGTTGCTCAGGTAGAAAAGAAATGTCAGAGAACTGGATAAAAATCTACTGGTGTTCACTTTTTCCTCCTCTTTCATGGCTTTTTTTTTTTTTCTGGTTCCAAATATAGAACTGCTGAACCCACCACTGATTGCCCTTGTCCTTTCAAAAAAAATGCCAAATGATCAAATCATGTAGTTTCACCATTAAAGGAGCCGTCAATGACTGACAGAAAAGGTACTCTTGAGCTATTCTGAGGAACATCTGAGCATTACCACGTAGCAGCTGAAGGTGTTATACGGTCATATATCAGCAAGGCCCGCACTGTCCTCCAAGCAGTGATTGCTTGAGAATCTGGGGTCAGGCTAATAATGATTCCTGCCCCATCCATTTTACTGCTCCAGCCTGGACTGGACCCTCTTAAGGGTGGCATGTGCTTAATTAATCATCTCGTCCTGATGTCTGGTCAGTGGTCACCCTATCCGTCTTTCACTGTTCCTCTCTGGATGAATAAAGAGGGCTTTTCATCAAGCCTAGAGAAATGGAAAAATGGAAGACTTAATTAATACTCTTCTCTTTCTTCCTCCCTCCTGTCTTTTTCTTCTTCTTCCTTTTCTCCTTTCAGACTAATAAAGGTGATGCATTGGCCAGTCGCGTCCAGAACACGCTGGGCTCCTACGAAGAAATGAAAGACCTGTTAACCAGCCACTCTAACCAGAGCCACTTGGTGGGAATCCCCAAAGGCAGCAACAACCTGCAGACCCCGACGACTTCAACGACAGAGAGACCCGCCGTGGAGTCCCAGCTTTTCAGTGAAGGCCTGAGAGGAGGAACAGGTGGAGGAGGAGGAGCAGAGGGAGGTGGGGACAAGAGGGTGGGAAATGCATCTTCCTCATCTTCAACTTCCATGCAACCTCCTGCTTCGACCACATCGTCATCGAGCGCCACAACAATCCCACATCAGAATACGAAAAAGTCCCGAAGCTCCATGGACTGGTCAAGGGCAGGCCACGGACAGAGTACCCAGGGAGCAGGCCTTGGTCTGGGGTTAGGACAGAACGGGCAAGGACAGGTCACAGCAGCTACAAGTGGAAGAGGGAAAATGTCTTTATTAGAGGAACAAAGGCATGAAGAGCTGTTCAGCTCACTTAAAGATGAACTCGGTCTAAAAGGAGACTCAAGCCCTTCTTCCTCCTCTTCGTCCTCCTCTTCCTCTTCCTCTTCTTCTCGGAGAAGACACTCTTCCCACCCCTCCAAAACCCTTCCTCTCCCAGGTGGGTCCTACACAGAAAGGCTTCAAAGGAATGGGCTGTACGTTAAATATAAAGATAGCAGCCACTTAGCTTAGCTTAGCATAGAATAAGAACTGGAAGGAGGGAGAAACGGCTAGCTTGTCTCTGGCCAGTGTTCGATTTTTTAAACTTTGGATGGAGCCAGGCTAGCTATCTCCACCTGCTTCCAGGCTTTATGCTGAGCTATCGCTGCATTCATGCAATGTCGGAAAACCTCCCGTTATTCAGACTTGGGAGTGTTCATTCCAAGATGGTTAGCCGTGTTCCTAGTCTTGTAGTCACATTATTTAAATATCATAAATTGGCTATTTGGAGCAGTTTGCTGAGAAACCAGATACATACGAGAGTGGTATCTATTTTTTCATCTAACTCTCTTCAAGAAAGTGAATAAGCTACTAACTATTCCATTAACTGTAGTGGGGAAGATCTCAGAGTGTGGTTGATTAGACTTTCCATTCAAACAGCAAAAAGGGGACTTCTTGTATTTTGATATTCATTGAAATTACTTGCTGGACCCATGAGTGCTTATGAATAATTTCAGTGCAAAACAGACTCCATCACCTTTTGGGCGGGATTTATGAAAATTAACATCTGCATCCGATGATAACCACATCTTTCAGTTGATTTCTAAACCACCAAGAAACACATAATTTGCTTTTGATTGTGATTGGCTCTATCCATCTGGGAGAGGGAATGTTTGGCATTCAACGTTCATTAGATTTTGACAGCACAGAGCAGCGCAATATTCCACAATGACAGGTGCTTTGGTTATTTTTGACTTTTCTTTTTGGTTCTCTCCTTTTTCCTTCTCTCACACAGATGGTGGCAATTTTCGATCTTCCACCATGGACGGTGGCCATTTTAAGTCTTCCACTAACACAGACAATGGTGGACATTTTAAAACCTCCCCGTTTGAAAATGAGACGGGTTCTCAACTCTCTACATCCTCCTCCCCGCTGGCTTCCACATCGGTTCTGACAACGCCTACTCCTGGTCTGACCACTCCCACATCTGGACTGACTACCCCCACCTTCCCACCTGGTAGCCTATCAGGGAAGCCGATCGCAGTGCAGCAGAAGCCCACAGCGTATGTTCGACCGATGGATGGCCAGGACCAGGCTCCTAGTGACTCTCCCCAGCTTAAACCCCCTCTAGTGGCCACAGAGGGATTTAACAGCAGTCAGGCTTACGGAGGAAACTCTGGGAATGTGAAGAATAAACTGCCAAAACTGAGTCTCAGCCACGCAGGGGAGGTAAGAGAGTGACCACTATGGTATCCATATCAAATTGTTTCGTATCGAATGGTGTACTGAACACAAATTGATAAGTAGCTGATAATACATTTTCATTAATTATTATTAATAGCTAATTATTGTTTCAGAAGCCATATATTAACCTCAATTAAAGTACTTACAACTCCACAGAGGACCAAGTATTTTATATTTTATGCCACACCCAATCAGTGATGTAACAACAGGAGTTTAACTTTTGACAGGTGGTCAAAGCGCCTGCTGTGACATCACTAATAGGGGTGTGGTCAGAAGTACAACACTTTTCAACCCAGTTTCAACCCAGTTTCAACCCAGAGCAAATGTTGTTGATGTGTTCAAATTATAGGCAGTGTATGGTTATTTTTTAAATTAGTTTCAACAGGGAATACATATATTTTAAAAATATTTTAAATCTCCAGTTCATTGGGACTTAACTCAAAATAAATCTGATGTGACAAATGCATCTTTATTTTGCATTGTTTTGAATTATGAAAGCCAAAACATAGTTTCAGTGTTCAAAACAAATTGTGTGTTACATCGCCATTTATGTAGATTTATTCATTTAACCATGCATATATAATCATATATTAATAAAATGTATTATTAGAACTTTATTATTAGAAAGAATATTATATTTTAAGGAAGTATAGCACTTAAATGACTGCATGTAGTGTAAAAATATAAATCACACCTAGCTGGCAAAAATAGGATCTAACTTGAGCGTTTGGTCGAGTTGGCTAACATTGACACATACTGTCTGTGCTTCTGGTGTTGTGGGTTTGAGCGCATGTTTGTCATGTCACGGTGAACATCCACACGTTTGGCTAATTGTAATGTCAAATGAATCTGACAATACCAAACTCCTCCACAAGTCTCTCTCTCTCTCTCTCTCTCTCTCTCTGTCTCTCCCTCTCTCTCTCTCTCACTTTCCTTTTCAAAACAGCAAGAAACACCAGGCTTGATGATGTGTGTATGTGTGTGTGTGTGTGTGTGTCTGAATGAAACTGGTTGACAGGCGAGTAGTCATCCATATCGAGCAAGCCAGCTGTTCTGTGCTTTGATAGAGAGTGTGTGTGTGTGTGTGTGTGTGTGTGTGTGTGTGTGTGTGTGTGTGTGTGTGTGTGTGTGTGTGTGTGTGGCACTCCAAATGAGCCCGCGATGGAGCTTTGAGCATATGGCACAGAGAAGGAGAAAACAAGGGAGACAGGGGAAACAGGGACGGAATTAAAATATACTTTACTTTCAACACTTTCTCATGGAGGGTGAGAGTAAGTACATTCATGGCCGTGAGTGCTTTCTTTCACTTTGTTTCACCCACACATCCATGGATGCTCCGTTATCGCCTGCTCACCGTTTAGTTTTCACTCCTCTCATATTTATTCCGGCGAGACTTTGTTGGAAAGGAAAATGTAAACTCAATACTGACTGAGGGGGAGGAAGAGAGGGATATGAGGAGAAAAAGGGGAGACTGATGATGAGAGATGGAGGGGGGGGGGGGCGGCGGTGGCGGGTTGGTGGAGAGGATGAGGCAGAGAGAGTGAGGAGGGATAGAAGAAGACAATGACTGACTGATTACAGCACCTTATCATGGCTGTATTTTTCTGCTTGGATTAGTTATAGGAGGTGTTCTGCAGCTTAAACAGCAAATAGCAGCAAATCAGAGGATTGGACCAGACAAACCAGACACCACATGAAAGACTTTGAGAATCCGGCTGCTCATTTTATGCCAGCGAGCGAGGGTAAAAAGTCCACATTTTACCTTTTGATTAGTGAATGTGTGAACTGAAAGTTTAGCGACGCAGTTAACAGGGAACAGTAATAACAGCGGTGGTCCCAATGTGTCACGTGACTGCAAAACCAATATAAGAAATTCCTGTGGAGTGAATCAGCGGCATCGATTTGCCGTTTAACGGTTTTCAAATTAGTCCAGGTGCCATGAATGTGTTTGAAATACTCGATATTTGGCTCACAGTTCTGTTGTTGAGCGCTCTGTGATTATGTGAGTGTGTGTTAAGGGTGTGTGAGTCCGTGAGTGCAATAAGCCTTTAAACTGCAGTGGAAGCTTTCGGTTAGCACTATAGAATTATTGATTAGAGCCCTTTAATTCCAAGTGTGTGTGTGTGTGTGTGTGTGTGTGTGAGAGAGAGAGAGAGAGAGATACTGTAACACTATTGATCTTTTCCTAACGATTACAGTAGGCTTAAATTTACTGCTGGACATGGACACCACACACACACACACACACACACAAGCATTTGTTGCCAGCAGCTCAAAGTGATCCAGTTTGAGATATTGTGATGTTTAGCTATTGCTACTGTAGTTTCATTACATATACGAGCAACCATCAGCGTGTTGATATCTGCTGTGTCAAATGTATCAAACCAAGAATCAGGTCAGGATAAAGAAACACTGAAGTAAAGCTAGCACACACGCTAAACAATTAAAGGCCCCCTTTACTCAAAAATCTGTTGTGCTTTTTGTAACTTCCCTTTAAACTTTGAAACTAAAGATATTTGCACGTTTATATATTCTGGACTTTTCAATGAGGGAAAAGGAGTAGATGTGCTTTAGAAATGTTAACCAGTTCATTAAACATTGTTTTGTGGAAAACCGTATTAGGCAAGTTATAATTCCAAGCAGAGTATTTTAATATGTCTTAAAACATATCTGGAAGGAAAGTTTGAAATCCCCAAACAAGTATTTCTTTATTGCATTAAATATTCATTACTCGATAAGCAACAATCAAAGCTAAATAAAAGCATCTTTATGTATTATTAATAAGAGTGTGTGTGGGTGTGGTTCGCTCAAATTTGATGGCCAACTGTCATCAGATTCTGATTGGTGCAGGGAAGTACGTGACATCACCTTTTTCTAACTCAATCCCACCCTCTTCAAACCATTGAATAGAAGAAAGAGAGAAAAAGACAAATATGTATCTCAAATGTGAAATATCCAAAACACTTCAAACTGGGAGAAATGAGTGTGTTCACGTGTGTGTTGTCAGGGCCTTTAAAGCAGCCGCGAAGAAGCTGTAAAAACAACATTTACATAGATCATCTTATAAAGCAAACTTGTTAGCAAACAAGCGTTCTCCTCCTCCTCTGTCTGCATGTTACCGTTCTGCAAGGGCACCCTCGCTGCATCCTGGACTTAGCGCCGCCCAAGACGATTGTGATTGGTTTAAAGAAATACAAACAAGCCAGAGCGCTCTTTCCCTTATCCCAGAATTATAATGGCTTGAGCCAGACCTTTCTCCAGCACGCAAGTGTGGAGAAAGGTCTGGCTATGCAAGACAAAAAACTATCAACAAAAAAAGTATTTTACGTTGTCTTTCAAAACTCACATAACATGTAAAAAAAATCCTGTAATTTACTAACTCTTAAGGTATCACAAAGTCACATGAATTCAATAGGCTTATACATAAATGCTATTCTAATAGGGGAAAAAATCTTATCCTTACGGGGGGGGGAAAAGAAGCAGAGACACTTGCTTCACATGAAGTCAAGCTGTCACTGTGCTTTTAGTGGCATTCGATTGCTTACAGTCTCCACTGCATTCTCATTCAGGTAAACAACATCCAAGTCAAGTGGATATACAAGTGTATTTGTGAGGCCCTGCCAGCGAGGCCGCAAGAAGGTAAACATGGAGGTGACAGGTGACATTTCCCACAGCACTGTGACAAGTTTCATTTACATGTAGTTCAAAGCACAGAGCTGATGTAATTTCACACTGATTTGAGGGCCTGCTGTGGTGTTTCCGTCAGGCTCTGTGTAGAGGTGCACGCCGCGCCTCACCACTAATGTAGCGGTAAATAAGAAGCCGGGTAGACTAAGACCTCCAGTCAGTAATCACCGTGAGGCTAACACCAACCAAATCAATTCTGCTCTCAGAGAAGGCATTCGTTTATGCCTTTTTTGCATGAAAAGATCCTGCCTTTCTATAACACACCAGCTCCATAAAAGTGAACGTGGGAATATACATGTAGAAAGAGCAGATGTAGGCTTGAGAAGCTGTTTGAACTGAATTTAGATGGACTTTCTCTGTACTGCATTTAGCCTCTTGCCCTCTAATGTTCTAAGTTCTGTGTGTTTCAGCAGGAACTAGTTTCTGTACTTAAGCAGCAGAAAGCACTTAAACATATGCTGAACAGGGTTATGTGGGGACAGCTCTTACAGGGCAGTTTGGAACCTCACAGCAGTAGGTTGTGATGCTAACCGAGTTTTGTCACAGCACAAGAACCAATCGCGTTTAGTCAAAATGCATATTCTAAAATGTACCTTTTGTATTGTCGCTCCTACTTCGAATGATGAAAGACAGTTGTGCTTGGATTTAACAAATGAACTGCGGCATCTCTTTCAGCAAAATATCACACTGAGCAAAGTGCAAAGGGGTGCGAATGTCACCTGCAGTCGGCGGGAATACTTTAGCCGCCGGTTCCGGGAGGTTAAACACGTAATGTTGGCATCTGAGTCGCTGGCGCTTGAGGGAAAGCAGCTATGAGTGTTGCTGGAAGGTGCCAGATGATGTCATATGCTAATTTGCATATTCATTTGCTACATCGAGCGTCTTTGAGGTGGATAAGCCAGTGCAAATCAGCATCAGCTGGACTGATTTATTGCCAAATGCTTGTGGAGTCGCTGCAGTAAGATCCTTCTGCCGGGGTTAGAAGGAGTTATTTCTGGTGGACCAATCCAAACAGCACCTTGCCAGCTTTCTAGAGTGACGGGTCATTTTAAAGTAAAGTTTTTATATTAACAATGCATTAACTGATTATGTGTAATGTGAAAAGGCTCGTTGTAGTGACGAACACACAGAGAATAATCACCCCACACTCTGCAGAGCCTTTTAGCATCTTTCAGCTCGTTGTTTTGGTTCACTCTCATCAACCCTGTGTCAAGCAACATCATGCAGCTGTTTTCGGCGCAAAGGCTCAGATAAACCCACTGCACCCTTCCCACCAAGCAACAAACAGCACACAGGCAGAGTTAGCCGCTAGCTGGTGAAAATGGCGGCGCATTTAGCAGCTAAACAGCCAGATATTTCCTCTCAGGAGTCAGCAGAGAGCAAAACAGAGCTGAAAGGGGAGTGAATACCGGACGTGTATCCATCAGGTGGACAGAAACACGAATGCTAATGTTGCTCTGTGTCTTCTAGATAGGCGGCTCTTTGATAACATGTCAGCTATGGCATCTTTTTTTCAATTTAAATCAGTGTTTGCAGCCAGCAAAATGAATACGGCCACTGACTGTCTGCAGCAGTAAAATATTCAAATTAACATGAGACCTATTCATGGAAAACTGTTTGTTTGTTTTTCAGGGAGCTATGGATCCAGAGCCTCAGAATAATTTACTCCACACTCTACAAGTCAACAAATGCTTAAGGAAGCTCTCCCTGTTTGTACATTCATTACTGTAACAGTGCAGATGGAGAGTCAGGCAGGCGCCGGGGACTGGCGGTAGAATGTGGAGAGGAGGGTGTATGTATAAAATCACAGTGTATAGAAATACCTTAATAAAGAAGAGGAAGGATACGACGAGGGATAAAATATTTCCTCACTTCCAGCAGAACTAGAAGAGAGTTATGAGGAGTCTGCCAATGCAGCAAACAGCTGGCGTCATTTGCATAATACCCATCAGGCCTCTCTTTCCCTCAGGCAGCCTGTCAACTCACAGCCGAGACATACACGAATATACACACTCGTGACACCACCGTTCACTACATCAGCACCTATATATTTACAGGCACCACGGATCTTCTAGGAACTTGGAGGAGTGATGCTGTATCAGGCGTGTGAATTCAAAGCTCCTCTGTGACTCAATGAAAGCTTTTTAACGCTTTAATTTATTTGATTTTCATAAAGCCGACTAATTGCCTCTGCCGAGAGGGGGAGATGAAACGATTCAGCTTTTATGCTGATAATAAAATGATCATAAAATCGTCTTCTAGAAACAAAGAAGTCCAGTGAATCAAACCACTCTTGAGTGGCTGCAGTAAGGCAGAGAAGAGGGTGCTTGGGGAGAAATATACTTTAGCCAAATAGCACAGGGGAGGTCTCCCATCAGCGAGGTGCTGCTGGGGTGTCATCACAGCAATAGCTGCCCTGTGATAAGAGAGGTAGCCGAGGAGAGAGGGCCGCAGCCCGGGCTAGTCTCTGGGGGATTTTAAAGTTCAATATTTGAACAGCTGAGATCATCTCCAGGGTTGTTAGGAGATCATCTGGAGAAGGCTGCGCTCTGTGATAACGACTCCATGTCAATGGTGTGGTGTCAGATAGCAGAGCCGTGATGTTATGTCATGTTTCGTGGCGGCAAGAAAGCGAGTAGCAGAGACAAAAGTCCATCGCTGCATTTCTCTTTACATTTCAGATTGCTTTGGCACACACACACACACACACACACACACACAGTATGGTGGTTTTATGATCGCGGTTGCCAGTTAGTTATTTAGCGATGCCGTTTTATAACAGACAGAATATGATTTCAGATTAACTGTTTACCCTGAGGATTAACATTATTGCTCTGCTGACTGGATTAGCGGCAATGATCAGCATTGATCTCCGCTGCCACAATAAGAGGCTGATAGTGTGTATTATCAGCCCTCAGAGTGCTGTCATCTCGCTCCTAAGTAACCCCCCCCCCCCCTTCACACCCTCTCAATTGGACATTTTTCAAGAGGCCGGTCAGATGAAACCGCTGTTATTTAAAAATGTCCAGCCACGCAACGCCGGTGAATCCGAGGCCCCGCTGTTCAAGTCTGGGCAGGGTCGAGTGCTCGACACGCAGCGGCTCCCGGTGATCGCTGACCGAGCGGGGGGGGGTCACAGCAGTCAATCCCTGCACTTTGCAAACCTCCACATGGTCTGCAAGAGTGATCTGGGGGCTTAGTGTGTCAGCAGTGGCATGTACCTGATGTCATGGGTTCATACAGTCAAGACTTTAATTCATAGCTTAAAGCCTGAGTGACATTTTAATAGAGGAACTACCAGCAGTGGTGGAAGTATCCAGATCCTTTTAGGTTAGGTTAGTCAATTATATCCCGCATGCAAAATGTTTTAGCAGCAAGGTGTACTTAAAGTAAAAGTACATTGAGGCTTATATTATTATATAAAGTCGATTATTGAATTATTATAATGACCTGAACTTTTAAGCAGCATTTCGACATTTTTATATAATGTATTTTAATCTACAATAGTGCATTATATTTTATAAGATGATCACGGCTGGATTAACCTGTTTTTGGGGGGAATCCTGTCGCCTTCAAGTCCTCACTAAGTCCAGTGCAACCAGTACACCATAAACTAAAATAATACACATTTACAAACTTGAATGGTGCCAATTCCCAGTTGTCTGCTTTGCCGAGTCCATAATCCAGCCTTGAAGATTATATGTTGTGTGTATGTTTTGTTTTGTATGAAAATGTATGTAATCTGTAACTAAGACTGTGATATAAATGTAGTGGATTTAAAAGTACAGTATTTCCCTCTGAGGTGTAGTAAGGTAGAAGGATAGAGTAGCATCAAATAGAAATATTCCAGTATAGTACAAGTACCTCAAAATTGCACTTAAGCACAGTATTCAAGTAAACATACTTAGTTACTTTGCACCACTGATTATGGGTAAATAGCTGCTTGAGGCAGTGGTTTGTCTCACTGCAGCCAGACAAGATTGTTTCATATGTCTCAGTCAGTTAGGCTTTGTGTGAGTCCACATTTCTAGTATTTCTTTCTGGCCCTTTCTGTTCCTCATATCCCACTTTATTATGTCTTCTGATCTAGCTGGAGCTGCCCGTCCTGGAAGTACATTTTATTCTTTTACATGCCCTCACGGTGCCAAATAAAGTGGATTGCCCCCACTCCTCTAAGAATCAGCTAATATATTGTTCCCGCAGTAAGTCCATGTATCATGTTCGTTTGAGGCTGGAGGCTACTTCACGCTGTACGTCACACAGCTTTTATATATGACTGAAATCCTCGATGTAATTTAATAAAAGAGGGATGTCATTTTTTGGGATCATTCCTTAAGATTCCAGATTATTTCCATATTAAAATGTGTTGTCCTGAACACATGGCTGATTAATAATGACATGCTGTGCTGTTTTAATGCATTATAATTCCCCAACATCATAGGTAATACTTGACTGGTAGAATATAATAAATTAATATACAACTTAAACTGGTCAGAACGGGCTAATAAAGTATCAGACTATTGCATAGCAGCTTATGTCTGGTGCCCATAAAGATATGGTAATAAAACATTTTATTGCTCTTGGCATTACAGAACAATACACGGAGAACCCCTACTGCCAGCTCTTTAGTATTATTCATTAGGTTCTGATACAGGCCAGTTGCTGCTCCTAACTTTGTGTACGTGTTTGTGTGTGTGTGTGTGTGTGTGTGTGTGTGTGTGTGTGTGTGTGTGTGTGTGTGTGTGTGTGTGTGTGTGAGAGTGTGTGTGTGGTAGGCCCTTTTAATAAAAAATGCCCCGCTGGGCTCAGCATTGCCAGTTTGCCAATCAGAGCATAGCCACGATATGCAAATCACACACACACACACGCACGCGTAAACACACACACACACACAGAGCAGCGTGCTCACATACACACACACACACACACACACAGTGGGAGAAGGAGTGTTTTGATCTACCAGGGCCATTACAGACATTTTAAAATCCTATGAATATAAAAAAGAGAGAGAGGGAGAAGGATGGAAGTGAGAGGGGGAAGATGAGAGAGATGGGCGAGAGAGCATCGGAGACAGAGAGGGGAGAGGGAGGAGAGGAAAGTGAGAGGAAACAACATTTTCTCTTCTTTTTCTGTGTATTATTAAGTTCTAGGAGAGACTGAATCGGGAGATTACATGGAAGATGGACGATTAAATGGCTCCCTCAGTCTTTCTCTGCCAATCTTCTCTGTGCATTTTTCAGTTTTTATACATTGTTCCTCGATATTAAAGGAGTCTGGCGGTGAGAGATGAACCCTCGCCACGTTCGGCACGGAGCCTGAGATTTATGGAAATGCTCGGTATCAATAAACATGAAGCGTGATTGAACAAAAGCCGGCGTGCAATCAGAACAAATGCCTCGTCACTGTTAGTCGTGTGTGCAGCCGGCTACGTCAGCCATGGTTTAAATGGACTTCTTATACAGGAAGAGACTCAGTCAAACAACCATGACTGATGACTAACAAGACAGTGTTATTTGGTCTATGTGACATTATTAGACTCCAGGCACCAAATCATCAGTTTATATATATATATAACAGTTTGGTCTCTGACCCGTATTTTCCATTGAGGAGAGGAGAGGAAGCTAATAGGGTGATTAGGGGGGAGGAGAGCTTCTGCTGAGAAAAAGACTTTGTGTTGGATTATTTTCTCCTCATAGGAGCTTACAGAGAACCAGCCGGTGTTTTACACCTTAGCTCTTAACACCCCCAAATCCCCTGATTTAGACTTAAACTGCATGGAGAGGGAGGAGAGGAAGAAGGGAGGATGAGGAGGAGAGGGGACAGAAAGGAAAGTGGGGGAGATCACGAGAAGGGGAGACAGGAAAACAAAGTAGAGTAGCAGGGGCCAGACCGACGAGACGACAGACGAGGAGTCGAGGAGGGATGTTCAGAGAGAGAGAAGTGTTGATTTACAGTTTATCCTGTAGTAAGTAATCACACCTTTTCCGGCACACAAGAAAACAGTGTGTTTTGTTTGGAATAAACAGAAGCAACAGACAAAGAAATCTCTTAATTAAGCACACAGGTGAAAGAAAGAGGGAAAGAGACGGATAACTTTTAGGTGCGATCAGAGGCTTTGAATGACAAAAAGTGTGCAGCCTGTGTGTGTTGTTTTTTTTTACTGTGTCACAAGCTTGCGCACTTGTCATCCTGCGAGTGTGTCTGCACCACCGCGGTGTGAAATACTGCAGCAGTGCTTTTGGCTGCGGTGTAAACACACACAGCTTACCTGTGAAGTCCCTTACAGCAGCTCTCACCTCATTTTACAGCTCTGTTGTTGTCAGCGTCCGGGCTGAGGGCCAACACTGGCACCTGCGATGGCGCTGAGATGTCTCTGCTGGGTAACCTGCGCAGATGTAGCTTATTCTTATACATGTTTTATGGTATTTCTACCGGACAGTGGAGAGAGACTGAGGAGGAGGAAGAGAGGAAAGATGTCAGCGTGGGACAAGACGCTTCAAGTTGGTCATCAGAACAGACTTGTCAACCATACTAGCCGTCCATGAAAGTATCTTTATGTGCGTTTTGAATTTAGAAAAGCTGTATGGAAACGGCAACATTTCACAAAACCTCCTCAATCGGGCAAAAAAACTTCTCGCTCGCTTGAGGTGGTTTTTTTCCTTTGTTGAAAAAGAGACAAATGCCTTTGTCAAATAAGTTCTGACGTAGCGAACATTTAACTCACATGACTGATCAGCTGTTTCTGCTGAACCGTTCTGAGCCACACTCCAATCCAGAAGGTTCGTCTCCGGACAGCATGAAGCACGGCCAACGCCAGCAGACAGGAGCAATTCAAACTTGCCCAATAGAAACAAATTCCTGAGGACTTCTCCCCATTATCACTGGTGGATTACAGCCATGTGTTAAGGGTAGCCTGTACCGCCAACTTCGAAGCTACGCTTTGCAGCGAGCCCAGTTTATTTGCTCCAAACCAGTTGATGGAAGCGCGCCTCATTTGCATTTCTTTTTTGAGACATTGTAAAAGGTTGCTTAAAATTGACAATTTAATGGAAACACGGCTACTGTTAGTGCTTTTTATTCCTTCTGCCCAAAATCCTCCTTTCATAAAGGAATTCAAAATTTTTTTGTCCCCCCTGGCTAACTTATCTTTTAAGTGATATGAGAACAACCGCCAAAAACAAACCCCACGTGTCCCGCTGCTTTAAGAGCTCCATGTCAAACAGTCTGTTGAGTGATGGGCCATGAGCGTTATATTTAAGTTTAGATCCTCTTAACATCTCAAGACTTGTCACAAGTTCTCATTTTCTAACCTTTTAAAGTAAAGCTGCTATCATGTTAGCATCGGGGCGGCTGTTACTCAACACTGTTTATGTTCAGGTGCTGCTCTTTAAAGCGAGACCGTGTCGCACTTGAAAGGATGAATAACGCAATATTCCTCCTGCAACTGAAAAGCTCAACTCAAGCAATAAAACACACCTATGTTAGATGTAGTATAGCTCAAGGGTTTTGTTTCTTCCTATTTGTGTGGCTTGGTATGACCAGTAGCTTATGGTGGCTAATGTTAGCAAACTTTAGACGGCTATTGCTGTTGACCTTTAATTACTGAGTCAGTTCGCTGACTTTGTAACTCGGCTTTACTTCCTCTGGAAATGAAGGGAGGCTCCATGAGGCACATTTTGCCTTTCCACTTGTGTCCACATAGGCCGTAGTCGGACTTTATATATAGATATACATCATAAAAAAAACCACATACACACATATTTTATCTCACTGGCATTTTTATTTGACTACGGAGATATCCTGTGTTCTCACGCTGCTCATTCCACCTTAAGACAACGTGGAAGCAGTAGCACTGTACCCTGCATGTCGTTACAGGAGGCGTATATCGCACTCACTGTGTACTATATGGAAAAGTAGGCTAGTAAGAAGACTACTAAGCTACCATCTTTTCACTTGTGAGATGTGTGTGTGGCTGTTTCTGATGCTGTGTGTATGTGCTTGTGTGTGACTGGCTGTGCTTTGTGTCTACTTCCCCTGCTGTACTCCAGTCTCCCTCGCGAAAGAGATAAATAAAGGTTATACGTAAAAACACGTATCTTCTATAAGCAATAATAATGATTTCAATTAATGCTAATGTTGCAAGTTGAGCAAGTGGCTTGTTGTTTACCGACTAAGGAGCCAGGTGTTGACTGGTTGCCACTTGCTAACGAGGAGTATATTTTTGGGAAGACGATGAGCCAACAGCTTGTCCCCTAATGATGGATTATCCTCTAAATAAAACACTTGATACTTCCTGATTTAAACAAGCTGCTTTGTCTTTGTCTTCTGTTGAAGATTAAATGCTCCAAGGTGCATATAGTATATCCGAAGAGACAAAACCTCCAGCGATACTGGTGGCAAAAGTTCCACTTGTTAAAGAAATGCTAGTGCAACCCAACTGAAGTACAATGGTTTTTGACTTTGGAAAGGTATTTAGTGGTCTATTTTGCGTGCTGAGGGGGTCTACCATGTTGTTAATGTCTTCATTACAGGCCAATACCCCAGCTGTGGTTTTTTTTAGAAGTGTGTAGTAATCTACATAAAATGTCCCATGAGTATAAGAAACAATAATTTGGTTGAAATGATGCCTTTGATTTTGTGGACAAAAGGGATTTATTCAGTCCTCTGGGAGTTATGTTTGTGTGTGCGTGAATAAACATACAAATGTATAGAAGAACACACACATTTGATGCCCTATTGTACTGCTGAGGACCCCTCCACCTTCCACCCCCCCACCCCCAAGAGGCTCTTATTTAGTTGGTACACAGACGTCATGCTGAGAACCACACACAGACAGACCACACACACAGCAAGCACAAACACACACACACACACACTAAAAACACTTCCTGCCAACAGAACAAATCAAATATACTCAGCTTGAATATTGCCTCTGTACACACACACACACACACACACACACACACACACACACCTGTCAATCATTCTCTTTTTACTCTCTAATTAAAACAGAGGTGCATGTGTGTGACTATATAAAGCCTCTTTCTTTCCATTAATATAGCTAAGTGTGTATGTGTCGTGTATATTTATGAAAGGGTTTTTATTTTCTACTGAATGTGTGTGTATGAGGCAGGGGGAGAGAGAGTGTGTGTGTGTGTGTGTGTAGGAGGTGTACTGTTTGTAATTAATCATAGTAGTGAATCTCCCTCCCCTTGTCATATAATATAGATGTCATCCACAGCAGTAACTCCACAGTGCTGCTGCTGCTGAAGTGGTTCAAGCAGTATTGTTCATCTTAGTAGCATTTAATTAAATTTTCTTCTTCTTCTTATACTATACCATGCTTATAGCCATAGGCTGCATTGACAGTTTAACGGCATGAGATAACAGAACACCTTTGCGTTAGGTGACACAACATCACACAAGCCCATTGGGTGCAAAACTGAAAGCAGCTTTCAATCGTTTCTTGGAGGCGGAGCTACTCAGGAAATAGAGGACCAAAGTGAAACTGGAACATTCAGGTTTTGTTCCAGAAGTAAGAAAACCTCATTCAAGTCACCATGACTCAAGTACGCGCTGGTCAATTTTCAGTCCACTTATTTGTATGCTAAGAAAACAGAAACAACATGATGAAACGGCGGCTAGCCCATAGGGAACGTCAGGAATTCAGCTCTCCGAAAACATAAACATTTCTGGGTGGAGTCAGGGAACCACAGTTTTTCTCGCAAAGTAACGTTGGAAAAATACTAAAAGACAAGGGGTTTGGACAGCAGAGAATTTATTTTATGAAGCACAACTCATGCTAAAAGAAAAATGCCGTCCATCCACAGTCAGCTATGTACACAAGCTAGTTTAGTTAGGAATCGTACTTTTGTGGGGAACAAAACCACATCAGACACAACTTATTATTCAAAGCACAATACTTTTATGTCTTAAAACATTTCTGGAGAGGATCTTTAACATCAGGTTGATCTCATGTGGTGGTTGTGTTGTGACATTACTGTGACATGTCCACGTAACAGCAGGGACATGTAGTTCTTGGAGTGGATGGTTTCACAGATCAGAAGTATTTTTCAGAGAAGAGCAGCTCAAAAAGATGCTGTAATGGGGTGAAAAGTGAGCCGGAAACCCTCGTCTTGGCACGCTCGACGCTGCACTAGGTGGAAAACAGATTCGGTGGAAGGTGGAAGGTGGAAGGTTGTTGTTGTTGTTGTTGTTGAGGAGGTGATGTGCTGTAGTTCTTTTCCTATGTGACCGTGTGTTCCTATACAGACGGTGAGTAGAGGAAAAAAAAAAAAAATCATTGTTCTCTCTGCAAATCGATGTGTGGAATCGAGTCAAGAGAAGAGAGAGATGTGTTGAAAATGCAGGGGAGTGAACATTACAGTTGCAAAATTGGTTTCAACTTAGTCAACTCATGAAATAAAGAAGAAAGACAGGAGTGGGTTTTAAGTACTTTGAGAAAGTTAATAATAACCACTTATTCTTTCGTAAAATTGAAACAGCATTTTAGTTATCAGCCTATCAACTAAGTAGAAAACTTTTGCTAATTTTTAGTGGCACAGCTCCTGTAGACGGATGACTCTGGGTCTTGCTAATACAGATTGAAGCGTTTAGCTTGGCTAGCCGGCTCCAGGATGTGATCCATCAGAAAACAAGGCTAATGTTTTCAGCTAAACCACTCCTGGTGCAATTATATGGTTCACTGGCATTGATCATAGCTCCTCTTCTTCAATCTATTCTCCTCTATCCCTCTCGCCCCCTTTAATGGCTAAGTCAGTGTTAAATGTTTGATAAATGAGTTTAGAGACCGCTTGCCCATGGATTTATTAAAATTCTATAAAAACTCTCTTTTCAGTGTGTGTGTGTGTGTGCTTGTGTGCCAGGGAAAGAAAGTGGTGGGGGAAATGTAGACTGTTATACTTTGTGTATGTGAATAAAATACTCAGAATACTTCGAGAACAACAGTTTTTTTTTTTCATGTTAGCAAACAGTTACCTATATCACTTGCAGCAGACTCAGAGCAACACTGGAATTAAGTTAAAGTAACGTTTCTACATGTGACAAATGTAAGTTCAATATTCACACCCTTTCATGTGTGGTGAGTCAGTGTTAATATAGAAAATATTAATTAGTGGAGCTTTGAGATTCTTTTTTTTTTTAATCAAAATAGTATAACTTGGCTGAGTTGGATGGTTGAATGTTTAGAAAGGAAAAGAAAGAAAGAAAGAAAGAATGTGAAGCACCGTGCGATGCCAGAAGAGACAAAAACATCCACACATACTACTTAGTTTGAACTTAAAATGACCCTCTTTTAAAGTGGGGAGCAACCGCAGTCTGAATCTGCTGGTCCTAAGTAAAGCATTAGATACACACAAAAAAGACAAACACACACACACACACACACACACACACACACACACACACACACAAAAGCACTCACACACATCCTCTCCACGCACATGCTACTAGAGGAAGGCCAATTAGCGCAGGGTGAAAACGACAGGCTTTTTTGAAGCAATGTTTCAATGACGACATTTAATTGGATGGTAAATCAACCCCTTATCTGCCTCTCCACAGCTTGGTGTGGGGAGAATGAGATGGAGAGAAAGGGAGGGAGAGATGGAAGAGAAAACGGGGATTGAGAGGACAGTGAGTGAGCAAGAGAGAAGCAAATGAAAAGAGAGGGGGAAACTGGTACATGCTTATGTATGTGTTCAGAAGTATAATGTAACCTTGCCAGTCACTTTTGCTAGAGTGGCAACTCTGGGAATTTGTAGTGGCCTCGGCTGATAGGAAGCAGTTAGTTTAGAAGACAACGACAGAGGGGGGCAACCATGAACGCCGTGACGGATGTGCATCAAGGAAACCTACATCTCAAATCAGCCCAAGGAAGAAAAGTCGAAGTAGCAGACACAAATATTATCAGCCTACCAGCCTTTTTCTACTGCAAACATTTTGACATGCCATAGCAGGAAAAGCATCGTTGTAACTAATTGAAATTACAATGGCTTGTGTCACAGCAAACCAGTAGGCAAGCATTCACAAACCAGGACCCTGGACCAGGCTCAGCCCACATCTAAAATACCACACACATAGGCACATATCATTCTTGGACATTTAACGTGATCAAGACATGTTTAATTTTCAGACATTCACATGAGAAATGTATCCAAAACTATGATTTTGAAATATTCTCTTTTAGGCTTTTATCTTGGCAGATGTGCCAAGAATTCGAGTACATTTTGGCAAACGCCTGAGAAACAGTGTTTCACTGTTTTCTCTGGTGGAAAGTTTCACTTGTGTCGAATCTGAAGCGTCGTACTGACACCATGGAGTACACTTCTACACCAGATTTTCAGCCAGTGTTCTCTTTAAAAATAAAGTTTCTTGTTCATTCTTTGTGCCATCTCTGTAACACCTAAATTTGACTAACTTTTCTGCATATTTAGAATACAAATCTTGGCCTACTTGTCAAATCTTTTTTACTCTCAAATAAATAAATAAAGTGTTGGCCTCAGACACCTAGTGTTGTTCAGACTCAACGTTTTAGTATCAAAGGCTAGAAAAGTGTCTGTAATAAGTCACAATAGCAGCTTAAATGTATGTTTATGTATTTCTGTTATGGTAATAGTAACCACCAACCTCTGCAGCCAAACCCTTTTCCTGTTTCCTCCATACAGCTATGTCTATAGCAGACTTACACACACGACTATGACCATCACCTATGAGTGCCAACACTGGCAAAAATCAGTGTCACATGACACAGCAGTACTATGATGTATGCCATTCCACCACCAGTGAGAGTGAGCTAGCCAGGGGGAGTGATGGAGTGACTGAGAGAGATTAGAACAATTGCACCCGACATATCAACCATGTTAGCGTAAAGGCTACAGTACTGTGACAACGAAAATTAAAAGATAGAAGACGTAGTCTATGGGTGTACCACAAAACTTACAGTAAAGGCCAGAAAACCAGCAGCCATTTTATTAGATAGGTGAGGTCAACGAAAGCGTGTAAAGTAAGGCACATGGGGTGATGGAGCGACTTTTATATGTACTCAAAGATCTTTAAGATTATTAGGCGGGCTGACTCATAGACAAACATGCCCACATATCAGTGTACACAGTGAATCACACCCAGCAGCTGTTGAACCAACACACACACACACACACACAGACACACACGCAGACAGACTCCTCTGAGGGCAGTGCTTGTGATCTATCTCGCATGCTGCTAACCCCAGTGATGGCGGTCACTCCAGCTCTGTAAACAGCTGAAATATGGATGATAAAAGGAGCAGATGAAACTGAATAAACGAGGAGCCCGTGGACAAAAAATCCTTGAAGATTTTCCAAACCCTGTTGGACCTCGGTCTGAACCGCGTACGACTCAAGACTTCAATCGCGCCAACTGGATGATTGACAGTTTTCATTTGACTCTGACTTTTTTTTTTCGTGACAGCAAAGCAACAGTTTTTTTGTTTTTTTTCTCCAGAGGAGGGCCGTGTTAAAAGATGGAGTTCACTTACTTTGTGTAATTTAGCCAGCAAAGTAAACTCTGCCTCATTTTCCTGAGAAAATACCCACAGAAAAATGGCTCTAAAACAAAACAGAAATAGGAGAGGATGAGCTAATAGCTCTCAGAGGACAGTGCGGGAGAAAGTGTTTACATTCATCAGGCTCCAGATTTGATTCTGTTTGTCTTTGTCTTTGCATATCTTTCTATTTCTCTGCTCATTATCCTCTCTTATTCTCTCTTCGCAGCTCTTCTTTCATCTTTTCTGTCTGCCAATCTCCAAGTCAAATGTTACTATCTCTATGTTATTGTAGATATGAATAGACTGTATGTCTTCTGGGGTGTTTTTATTAATTCATATTTTGTCATCCCACATGCTTTCACTGAGTCATTCATATCTCTCTCTCTCACACACACTCACACATGCGCACACACACACACACACACACACGGAGAGAGGAGCCCCATTTCTTCAGTCTCAAACACATTACTATAATTACCTCTTAATGATTTTTAATTCCAGTACAAAAGAAACAAGACACTCTGGTGGATTTGAAACGTGAAAAGACACAGTTATGTAAAAGGAAATAATCTGACTGGAATCACATTAAACGTGTTTGTTATGCAATCTTGTAGGTGGCGGCTTGTGGAGTGCGAACGGGCTCCTCACTAATATGACAAATTGATGTAATGAGCGCTCATTCAGCCTATCCGAATGGAGTGTCAGGCCTTAATTCACCTCATGTGTGGGACATCTGAGAATAAAGCAAGCCTTTTTAATTTATGGAGACTGACAATTATCACTATTCAGCCCTCTGTGTTTACCGGTGTTATACAGGCTATTGATGTTTATCTCAACATTTGATACAGTGATTACAATGCAAATGATAAATCAACAGATTGCTGACTGCTCTTCACTGTATGTTAGCAAAGGGCTCAAAGCTCAACAGTGAATTAAACACATTTGTTTTTTACAGCAGTGGTATTTCATACATAGAGATATATTTATCAAAAAATCAAAGATTTCTGTGTGCACGGTTGCATTTTTACACCTAATCTTTTTGGCTCCATTCAAATGTGTTTCCCTGTTCGACCAACCACCATCATTTTGTGATAGCAGATATGTGATTTTAGCTTGAATTCTTGAAAACTTAAACTGCTGTTTGTCCATCTGCTGATCAATAATAATATAAAGTGATCAATATAAATAGCTAAATTTATTCCAAGATTGATTTGGTAACCATGGTAACACTATGCACATTACCACAAGAGTGTGGGGAGGCATCAGGAAGTGAAAATGAGTCAAGACAGTGGTGTGCTTGTTTCCTACTCATGTATTTAGGCAGTTCCTCATTGAAACACAGTAGCAACCCGCAGTGCTCTTCTTTTTTTTCCTCTTGAGCCCTTTGTGGCACCAGAGAACGTAGATATACACCTCATTTACAGTAAAGCGCTGCATGACTTGCTGTCAGTCACCACAATTTGAAGTCATCGTGTGGGTATGACCGTCACCCAAACTGTCCAATGAATGCTTTACCTGTCAGTCCATGTGACTACACGCTCTCAGGTGGTTTGTACAAAGTCTAAGCTAAAATCCAACAATATATCTTTTTTGTTTTTTTTCTTGCTCTGAACCAACTGAACTGAACTGCCAGTGTGAAAGTGACCTTAGGTGAGAATGAAGTTCCATTTCATGTTTTATTGCTCATTATATGATGATTTAATAGCTACCTTTTTAGTAAAATGTCCTTCATTTCCCTCTCGGTAGATGATTATGGAAAACTTGACACAGTTCTTCGTTCGCAACGTAATGTTAGAATTTAGACAACTGTAAACGATGAGTCGATCAACAGACAAATAAGTGGCAATTATTTTTGCAGGCAAAAATGCCAAATGTTCCAGCTTCTCAATTGTGAGGATTTGCTGCTTCCCTTTGTCCTCCTGAAATATCTTCTGGTTTTGGACAAGCGGTCTGATGACCCCACCTTGTCTCCTGGGAGGATGTGAGGGGCATTTCGTTCCCTATTTTCTCATGTTTATGATGAAGTCAGTTGCAGGACTGTGTGTGTTCCTGTATATCCACATGTGCCCGTCTGTGACTGAGTGTATCTGCCTGTAGGTTGGCGCATGTGTGCGTGTGAGAGAGAGTAGGTGTGTTCGTGTGTGTGTAGATGTCTATCTATCTGAGCAGCTATTTCAGAGAGAAAGGATTTCTGCCTCAGTAATTGCCTCGGCTATATTTTCCCCCCGAATATCTCACTGTGCGCCGTCCCCCCCCCTTCTCATTTTTCTTTGGTATCTATTTTCTCTCTGAATTTTTGTCCTCTCTCCTCCTGCAGACTTCCTCTACGGCTCTCACTCATCTTTTATTTCTCTTTTATTTTTCCCCTCCATCTCTTAGTCCTTGACATAAACCGTGATCTCACAGTGAGATCCATTAGAGAGAGAGAGACACACACACACACACACAGTACATGTAAGAGTCACATGTCTATTAATGTCCATTATAGCCGGTTTCTATTCACTGAGCTCAGACTAGACTGTCTTTGAAATGACTAAATGGTGCGATGTTTATTTTAATACAAATAGTGTGCCATCTGGTTTAGAGGTCCACACTGCAAACAGGAGTCAAACAGAAAACCCTGGTAGTATCAGCGTCACGCTCCAGTGAACTAAACACAACCCTGATGGACAGGGATGGTTAAAGGGAGGCAGGGAGAGACAGATGTATAGACGGATGGATAGAGACAGAAATAGACAGACTCAGCGAGCCTGAAATCATATGAGTGTTTCCATTTTTGTCTGTCAGCTGTGTTTTTATGATCAAGTAGGAAATCACATTTAAGTGTCCTTGTTTGCATCCATCAAATATGGCACAGTATAGAGTGAAACTGTCAGGGAAATGACACAGGAAGTGTCTCGTATTGCACAAAGGGCCCACTTCTCAGTGGCTTGAGACGCAAGTGTTTTTATTACGTTGCATTATTTTTAAATCACTAAATGTTAAACTCCAATGAATGAATGGTAGTGTTGCTTGTGGTCTTTTAGATGTGCTAATAATATGTCAATGCTGTGTTTACAGCTTGTTATGTGTGCCCCCAAGTGGCCTTAAATCAATGAATACAGGTTCATGGGTGACACACACCAACAGCGCGTGATGTCAAAACACCCACACCCACTGTTTTCTATGTAAGAGCTCACACTGGCGGCGTCTGTCCTATTTCCCAGCGTTGATGTGCGTCAGTTCTTAAGAAAAGCACATCTTTTGTATCACCTCTGCTTCCAAAATCGGATCCTGCTGCTGTAACTCTACTTTGAGTGTGTGTGTGTGTCAATTGACACTGGTCAAATGACGCGCCGCCATGTGTCGCGCTGTAGATTGGTTTGGTGGGCTGGTTCATTTTTACACAATGTAAATGTTGCACATCTGGTTTATTTTCTCATACTCGGTGAGATCTTGAAGTTCTGATTGAAAGTAACCTCCAATCTTTTTTAGTTGGAAAGCACACGTCTCCATCCTCCTGCCACGGTTTCCTGTTGACTCACTGATTAATACTAGTAATGAGCTCATGTGGAAGCACAGCTCATGTCTAGAAAACATTCTGATGGATGTTTTGTTGTTGAGCTCAAGCTGGATTTTTGACTCTATCCCACCCCCACCCCCCCCCACCCCCGACACACACACACACACACACACACACTCCAGCTAGATTTACTTTTATTGTTTTGTTGTTTTAACGGTCCGTCGTTTTAGGCTGAAGATGATGTCACCCTCCTCATCATGGTTACTAAATTGTTCCTCTGTTCATGTAATGGTGTGTGACTGAGGCTACGGTGCTGTAATATGTAAGACATGAGTTCTTCAGTGGACTGCTCTCTTTCTCCCTTCCTCCAGCTCTTTCCTCTGCTTTAATGAGCCTGTTTGTTGGATCGATCTAAGCCAAGATCTGGCCCAGCGAATTGCTTTATTTTGCTTTCAATTACTTTTTGGAAGCGATAATTTGGCAATGGACATTTATCCGTGTGTCTTGTAGGTTTTATCTAACAAAGTCATGTGTTTCCCGCAGCAGCAGTAACGGTTTGTTTTGAATAAATAGACGACCAACTCTGGAGTTTGCATTAGAGGCACAATATGCACTTTGGCTAAACTGACAAAGTAGAGTTTCAGTTACAGAAACTTCACTTTTTGACTTGTGTTTAAATTTGTTATCCGACGGTTGAGTTTTCATTGTTTGACATTACTATTTTATTTTGTTTTCGTTTGCGTTGTTAGTGTTACACCCCTGGCAGCCCAGGCATCTGGTGTAATGTCACTGCAGTCTTCAGTCCAGATCACTCCTGTTCAATAGGAACGATTTTATTGACAGGGGCACATGTTAACACAGATTAGCAGTGTGCAGCCACTGAACTGGTAAATTCAATCAGAGTAGTTGCATATGTCTAAGCTCAAACAGCCCGTTTCTTTCGCCTTAACTGAAACTCCAGTCGGTCTCGTGAATTGTCGAGCTGAAATGGCCCCGCGGTTAACGCGACACAGGCCAAACCACAGGCATGTCATGGCTTTTTTGAATTTGAAAACTAAAATATGTCTCGCTTTCTAAATGTCCCTCCATGACTCGTCCCTGCCCACATGCGCAAGCCAGTATTTATAAATCACACAAAGACAACCAAAATGGACAAATGTTTTGACTTTCAATGTGTTAACATAGATTTACAACATAAGCACTAATTAGATCATTTGAAATGAATGTTTTGAAACTGATGAATGTTTTGACATTGACTAAACCCCTCTGCCAAACAGCATTTGTCCAATCATAGCTCAGCACCCGTAACTAGGTACGGCAGGTCTGCCAAGCTTTGGATTTGTCCACATGCTGGAATGGTGTGCCCAGGGCTGTGGTAAAAGCTATTCCTGGAGTTTAAAGAGTTTGCAGGGTGGTGTCTGTTTTTTAAACCTTTTTCACAACCACATGAGCAAAACTGAATATGAAAACTGTTTAAATGGCGTGTTTATCTGCTCAAACGTAAGATGCTACATGTTAGCCTGGCTAACTAGCTTACTACGTAACCTACAGCAGGGCCAAGGAGCACATTATTAAATAACTAAGTTACATCAGTCAGTCCCCTTGACATTAGCACATTCACTGTATGGCATTTCCCCACCCTGGAAGCTACCAGAGTTCAGGCTAACGTTATATGTTAACACTCCAACAACCCCAGCATTTACATGACGGTTCGGCAGACAGTCGCGTAAATGGTAAATGATCTCACTTATGTAGCGCTTTTCAACCTTCACGGTTCCCAAAGCGCTTTACAGCTAAGTCTCGTTCAGCCATTCATTCACACATTCACACACACCGATGGCCACCGATGGCTGCCGTGCAAGGCGCTGGTCTCCATCGGGAGCAACTTAGGCTTCAGTGTCTTGCTCAAGGACACTCCGACATGACGCTGCGCCCCCATGCCGTCCCAGCGCCATACAGCGAAACAACACTGAACACTCTTACACTTCTCCTCGCATACTTATAACACTGGCACTAACTAGCTGTACACTTCAACACAGGAGCAATGTTGTTTATATTAGCGCAACATGTCTCCTACATGTATCATCAACTGGTGAGAGAATGCTAACTTGTCGGGACCCGCGGCTTTTTAGCCTCACACTTTGAGCATGGTATCATGCAAGTAGCCGTCAAGTGCATATTGAAGACCTTTTGACAGGGTTTTAGTTTTAAAACAAGTCGCCTGGAAACACTAAAAACTCATACTGGCTTTCAACCAACTCATGGAGCTAACATTCGCTTAAGGAACTAGCTAGAATACAGCTACTGTAATCCGCTAGTTACAGTAGAAATGAAAGGTCTGCTTTTGTCTACCTCTTGTCCGAAATCACAGGCCCACTGTTTCAAACTGGATTAAGAAATGAGTGGAAATCTGCCGTGGGTATCACTGATAATTGTGTGGCGCGAGAAAGGAAGCCGTGGCAGGTGAGGACTGGTGCGCAGCGAGTGACTGGTGTGGATGAATCTGCTTTACTTCTTCATGCCTTATAACTCTGTTTTCTGCTGCTTCGCATGTAATGTAATGGTGCTATGAATAGTGTTGAAGTCAGTCTCTCTCTCTCTCTCTCTCTCTCTCTTCTTTGTTTTCTCCAGGTCAGCCTACCAAATGACTCCAGCTGTGTTGAAGAGATTTTGCGGGTATGTTGCTTGGGTACACACACACACACACACGCACACACACACACACACACACAGGGTAATTGCACTGATTATCAGCTGTTTTCTGTTTGCTCACAAAGACCTTTTCGTCTCTCTCCCGAGAGTCTGGTTTTAAGAAAGAAGGGGGGGGGGGGAGGAAAAGAGAAACAGAGGGAGTAAAAGGCAGTGGGAGGGAAAAGAAGGAGATCTGTTGGCTTAGGTCAATGATTATACAAGTTTTTGTTTTTGTAGGATGACTTCATGCAGAAATCTTTTCCACAATTTTCTCCTCTCCTCTACCCTCCTTTCATCTCCCTCTTTCTCTCTGCCCTCCTCTTTTCCTATCTGCATGTCATCAAAACTACATCGAGCAACACTATTTTTCCACAGTGTCCCCTCTTTCGCCTCCTGTCCTCTCCTGTCTCTCTCTGTTTTGTTACTGTGCTCCCTCAGAGTGATGTCAAAACAGAAATGTTTTCCCACAAATCTCCTCGCCAGTCAGAAGATTTGCAGCTATAAAGACCAGGGGCCTTCTGCTTGGTGTCAAGTTGTCTCTTTCTGTCCTTCTTCCTCCCTGTATTTGTCATATCGCTCACTCTCTCCCTGTCTGCGCTCTCTCTTCATTCCTCTCTGCCCTCTGTCATTCACCTCTCCCTCCCTTCCACAAATCAATATGCTGGCCAACAGGCTGCGTGACAGATAGTGTGCTGTGAGCTGAATGAAAAGCCTTTGTCAATAATATCGGTGCGCTATTGAATGCAGTCTGTGGTTGTTAGCTGTGTCAAGTGGAAAAATCGGGGAGTTCAAAATGTGAGGTGGGGTGAATCGGAGTGGAGGCCCGCGGTTCATTTTTTCCCTTTCTGTGATGGCACAGCTACAAGTGGGTTGTCACAGAAACGTTGTCTTGGATGTTTTCACAATACAAGGTAACAATGTGTAACAGAGATGTTGTGTACAGAAGTCATCCTTCAAACGCAGCTGCTCAACGCTCGCTCGCTCGCTCGCCAGGTTGACTTTTGAGACTTTGGAGATGGAATAGACAGTGATGCTGCTGATGTCTCCCTTCCTTTGATTGGTGACTTTCAACACCCACAGTGACGTGCGTCTGTTCAAAGCCTGACTCAACTGCTAAATGTAGTTTAGTCAGGCTGGGTTACAACTTAGTGTAAGACTTACTGCTCCGACATGATGGCCCCATGAAAACGGTTGTTCTCTCATGCAACGGTTTTGTTTTTCAACTTTATTGAGAAAATTCACTTCATTCAACACATAGAGTAACACATGTTGCAGACAGTTTGTCATTGTAAAAGTTGCAGTAAATACTTCACAGTATAAAAGTCATTTTTCTGAAATTTTGGTGAAACAACCCTTTAAATTGACATCCATTTTTAAAGATTTGCTTGGAATCAGTTTACAGTATTGTAAAGTATATTTGTATTAGACTGTTGTTATGGTTACGTGCAGTTTCATTAACTTTGCACGGTGATTTCTGTTGTTTCTGTTGATTGTAGCTATGTTTGAGCTGTCCTACTAAACTATTTTATGGACACCCACCAGCCAATCAGAAATGAGAGATATTTATAGCTATGGTGAATCTTTTATCTTATTTCATAACTTTGGAAGACTACAATAAGTCTTAGAAAATGTCCTGATGTCTTTATGAATCTCATGATGACTTTTTCATAGGGATTTATTTTGTGAGCTGTCCTTTTAGTAGAGACAACCCTTGTAAATGTAATGATCCTTAAGATTCATTTTTCTTTTTTCTTTTTTTTTTTCCTTTTCAACAAAACCCACATTGTCCATTAGATGCGGCTACGTTGCGTTTCAGTTGTGCTATGGCTCCGTCAAGTCATCAAGCAGTCTGCTCTTCAGCAGACACATTTCCAACACGATTGCAGCTCATTTTTGCTGGGTTTGATAATAAATACTCTGTGGTTATACTTCTCCACAAAGACAGGAAGTCAGTAACGAATGAAAAGCATAATTAAATATGATGATATGATATTTTAAGTCTGTTAAATGCATTGAGCGTGTGAAGATGAAGAGAAGCAACGTGAGAGATATGATCGGCTCATGCACCCAGTGGGGTAAATGTACATGTTGTGTGTTTGTGCTGAGGTGTAATAGATGGTAGATAATGGATAATACAACTAATAGATAATAACTTGGAAATCACAGTGACATGAGGGTCTGTGCTAATGTGTGTGTGTGTGTGTGTGATGAGGTGATAGACTGAGTTAATCGCATACAATGGCAGTAGTAAAACGTTTATAGACACACACACGCACACTCAAATACATGCACAGATACACACACACACACACACCATCATGGGTGCCGTCTGTCAAAACACAGGAACTCTTCTAGGAGGGACATGATGATGTCAGAGAAGAGTTGCCTAGCAACGCACCGTATGCCGTCAGGCCAAGTGCGTTACGATTGCAGAGAGGGAAAATACACACATGCACATAGACTAGACTCACACACAGGATTGTCGAGCTGCACAGCTCACTTGTACACACACACACACACACACACACACACTCCCACACACACACACAAGCAAACACACACGAAAACATGAGTCATCTGATGAATATGAGTCATCCGCTCCAGAGGGGGTAAAGAGACGCATGATGGGAAATTGTGATGTCAGTGACCTTTCAAGCCCTCTGACCTGATGACCTGCTGTATGGCAGCTGTGTGAGTGTGATGTGTGTGTCAGTGAAGCAGAGACAAGTGCAACATTTACTAAATGTAAAGACTAATACTGTCTATAGTAAGTTATATATCTACTCCAACAAACATTGGAGTAGATATATAACTTACTAGAATTGGAATTACAATTTACACATTTAACTTTCAAGTGAGTGTCAGAGTTTGTGTGTGTGCGTGTGTGTGTGTGTGTGTGTGTGTGTGTGAGGGAATGAAAAAGAGAACCTGCTTATGTTATATAAAATTAGCTGGTAGCCTCACTTTGCTTTGCGAGCAGATTTCCCAGTATATGCAGTACCTTTCCACTGTTTGTGAGAAAGAGAAGCAGCCAACACCTAACAGATGATGTAGCTGCAGGACACAGACACACACACAAACACACACATATGCTTATCTTGTTAACTAATTGAAGCTTCTACATATTGAGACTGGAATTCAACTGAGGAGACTGTGTGATTAGAATAATTGAAAGGGGATGCTGCGGCTGCTGCTGCGCTGCTTAGCTGTAATGCAACCAACTGGAGTCAGCTTTTATTTTGGTAATTCAACAACTCTGCACTCAGTTCACTCTCAGCACACTGATCCCTGGTGTGGCACCAACTCCCCATGCTCCTCTTAGTTTATACTCTAAGTTATATTAAAGTCCACTCTGATGGGTAACGGTTCAGCACAGCCTTGACTGAATGCTGATTCTGCTCCTCTGCATCGACAATGTTGCATAAGCAGTCCCTTTGCTCAAATTTGCTCAACTTTAGTCATCATTGTTATTCACCAGGTACTCTCCACATGAGGGCAAACATACATTTATATATGTTATATGTTACATGTAATACAAATGTGTGTGTGTGTGTGTGTGTGTGTGTGTGTGTGTGTGTGTTTATTTAGGAGATGACCCATTCCTGGCCTCCTCCTCTCACAGCCATACACACTCCTGGGAAGGCCGATCAGACCAAGTTCCCCATCCCAAACAAGGTTAGTATGAGTTCTCTCTCTTTGTCACACTACAAACACCTTTAATTCAACAAAGTAAAAGCTGCCTGCTCACAGTAAGGCTTTACAAGTAATGTATGCTTCCTTAAACGTTGTTTTCATGTTCTCTACTTGTTCTCTGACCACATCCTTTACCTTTATTTGAGTCAGTGAGTGGTGGAAAAAGATGTGAAACAGTTGAAAAACCTCCACTCCTACACTCACTGGTGGCTCGCTGTGGAACTGAACTGCAGTCTGTCACTGGAAATCTTCAGTCTGCTAATTAGATCTGATTCATAAATTTCCTAAATTCACTGCGGCAGTGATTGCTGTGATTGAATCAGATTACTGTTGCCTCATCCTGCGCAGTGGCTCAAGTGACAGCCAGTGAAATTACAATGTTAATTAAGTATTGCATGTTTAATTCACCTCCTGTGAGGAAGTGGACGTACTCTTGACGAGAGCCACTTCTCTGCAGACGTCTGTACTGTAGCTCTTGATAATTTCATTTTAAATGTTTGGGTGCCACTTTCAAATAAGGCACCCCTGCTTTTTTAAGTTGTCATTAATGGCTTCATTAATGATTAATAGGCCTGATGCTTTATAGTCAGTTGTAAGCCATTAAGAAGAACACATTTTGGTTGCCATGTTGAGAAAAATCTCTTTGGCTGGTGATTAACCTCATGCAACAGGACACTTGATGTGTAGTACCGTGGAAAGTCAATTTATAAATAAATTATGAATACCAATATTTAACAATTTAATTCAAACATTTACAAGTGTATTATTAACCTACTACAATTTATAGATGACATGTTGACTTTTGCTGTAAGAATTATTATCAATGACTTATTAGCATTTGTAATTGCCCACTTGAATTATTACAAAATTCACTTTCTTAATGACTTGGCTATATAAAGACAGAGAGGTTTTTCACAACCTAGCTACACAAAAGTTATTCAAATAAATGACCTATAACTGATCTGTAAAGCATTAGTAAATGATCTATTAACCATTAATAAACAGTTAGTTACAATTTTAAACCCTTTATAAGGTATGGTCACACCAGAAAATGGCACAGCGATATTCGGCCTCGCATCTTTGCAAAACATTTGCTCCTAGAAGCTTGGTGGCATCGTAAGCAAGTTGTGGGCTAGTTAGTAATCACTAAGACCGTAAGCAGATGGGATCATGCTAATGCTAGTTTGTCACAATAGCTTCCCCAGAGCTTTTTGTTATTGAAGAAAGAATAAAGCTCCCCAAACAAACAAGCTTGCTAACTGCTCGCTAGCTGTCAGTTAGGAGGAGCAGTTTTAATGGAAGCAAATGGTACAGAACAGCTAATAAGCAACAATAAGTTCCTCCATTTTTAACTCTCCAGCTCTTCATTCCTTCATTTGTCAGGATGACTCGCTATTGGTCACCAAGTTCACCAAAGTTGAACTCGATGGGAACATTTTTTATAGCTTTACTTCGTCCCCACAAGCGAATTCCATTAGAATAAGTTGGTTTAGGCGCAAAATGTTGCCGTTTTAAATGCTGGTGTGACCAGGCCTACAGAAAAGGGATACCTTATTAGAAAGTGTACTAATGTTTGTTTGGCTCCTCTGAATCATCAGAAAGAGAAAAAAATCAACTCACTTCAGGTTAAAGAACACTTTTTCCATTTTCTGTTTAAAAAAAACGAGGTATCTGGCTGCTGTGTCCTTGTTTCCTGAGAAAAAAGCCTGTGGCGTGCAACAAATGATTTCCTGTTCATAAAAAAAGAAAAGAAAAGAAAAACAGAAAAAGAAGAGGGTTTTTAACATAAAGGGTGATAACAACCACGGCTCAACACTCAAAGAAAAGAACATCACTAACAGAGAGAAATTACAAGGAAATGACATTGTAGCACCGCCCACACTGTTTGTTTGGCAGGTGATGTTTGAGGTGAAGTGCAGAAACGTGACAACAGTAATCAACAAAGACTGAGACACAATAAAAGCAGGGACTAAAGAAGTGCCACTTCAGAAGATAGATGCTGGAAAAGTTTCTCCTGCTCCAACAAAAAATGCTTTATGACACCTCGTAATGTAAATAGTGGGAATATTTGTCCCATTAAAACCGACACAAATGTTATATTCAACATTTATCTCAGAAATGGCAGTAATATTCTGACTGAAACAGCAGGTGTAATGTTTCCCACGGCAGAGTGCTTTTATGAATCACTTTTAATATGCGAAACGTCGCCGCCAATGTGATGTTCAAAAGAAACGGCGATGTAAACACAGAGGCAGTAAATCTGACCTAGTAGTTAATGAATTAGGAAAGACTGTCGTGGCGCTTTCAGCCCCCCGAGCGACACGCTAATCCTGCCAGTGAGTTTTAAGAATGAGGAGGAGCGCCGACGCGGGGAGATGAGAAGATCTGAATTCTGTGTAATGGCATCGTTGCGCTGCTGTGAAATCAATAATGACATCTGTTGGTTTATTCATTCAACTCATCGCCCTCTGGCTTTCTCTCTCCCTCTCTCCAGGAGCCACAGCATGTGACCTCAGGCTACAACACACAGAGTAAGTTTCCCAGCGTCAACACTCACACACTGTACTGGCTCTGTGATAATTAACGCTGGTGAGGCCATAAAGGTAATTCCACCCAGAGGACGTAGGGGGAAAGCGGCTCATGTTCAAAATGAATTCATAGCCACAGGAGCACGATAGTCGGGAAACCTTTGCTTTTATCTTTCTGTGTTCATCTAAACACGTAATGAGACAAACATGATTTTACACCCACAGCTCAATAGATGTGATTGATGGTGGAGTCCATGTTTTGTTTTTTTTTATTATTAAAATCAGCGAGGATGCTCCCCCATAGGCCCATAGACTTTTGTCACTCGGCATTTAGATATTGATGCTGTGATTTGCAGCCATTCATGGACAATTACACATTTGGATCATTTATTTCCAAGCTTGCACTGAGAATTAAATTTTATGCTGCTATAATGATATCTATCATTATATAATAGATGCTTTGAAAAGTCAATCATGAAAAGTTAAAAGACAAAATAATCCCATAGGAAAGTCGTGGCTTGACTTTTAGATACCATTTACACCCCATCAACACATGATCTATATCTGGTTATCCTATTTAGTCAACCAAAAGCACATGTTACAGTCATGCGAGGTGCAAATGCACATAACGCACACAATTTGATCAGAATGGATTATCTGTCGTTATCCGGATCATGTATCCAGATACAAACAGGTTATTAGTCCTTAGACTCAAGCTCAAAATGCACTGGATCTGACACGTTCCACAACGCAACTCAGAAGCATCTGTTCATTGGTAAATGGCCACGTCTTTCAAAATGTACACTCCTGCGTATCAAACCAGGGACTTTTGGAAAGTAGGCTTTCATTTTGTTTTGGCAAACTAATATTTAAAAAGTCAAGAATGATCTTTCTTTGGGCAACAATTATACAACTGTTTTCATAGGTTTGGTGGAGTTACCCTTTAAATACCTGACACATGAAGATCATTCATCACATTGACACAAAGATCTTATAAAAACCAACATTGCCTTAAACCTGCTCATTGACTTGCAACATTGCTTGCAATTGCAAATGTATAGCAAAATCTAGAGACGTCTATAGAATCTCTTCTGTCTCATGATATACATCATTATATTGCCCAGTACTGCATGTAGTACATTACAGTAGCTCTGACTCCCAGTGTTGGCATCAGATCATCAAAAGCTCCTCTGAACTGGTGCTCTTTTGTTAACGCTCATGTTGTTGTGTTTTGAGATGTTTGTGATGTATGTAAAGCTGAAATATTTCCCCACTGGCAGGTTTCTCCTCTCCGATATGAAAAGAAGATATACAGCTGACTGGAATATAAGATGCAGTGAAAGGGTTCCCAAAATAAATCATCACCTCAAGTGCTCTGTCAGTCAGTGCATTTCAGTTTAAATTGTATTGTGAAGGGACATTTGCTTTGTGTTTTTACCCAACCTCCTGTTACCAAAGCAAACACACACACACACACACTAATTGAATAACAGTGGAGCAGAGTGTCATGTCTTCCAGTGTGACAATGGTAATACACATCTACAGTGATTTGAGCCTGGCTGCTTGTCAGACAGTAATCACTAACAACCCGAGACACATGCAAAACAGTGATACTTGAATGTCCTCTGTTGTGTTGCAGAGCGATGTACTGTATCAGCTAACAAGCCTGCTGCTAAACCACCGACTGCACCACAGAAGTCGTGAGTATCACTCTCTCTCTCTCACACACACACACACACACACACACACACACACATATAAACAGAGAATTTCTGACCCGCTGCTGCTGCGTTTGCCTCAAGGTAAAATTAAGCTTGACTCCTGGATGAAATTCACTGCTGGTAGGAGGAAGAAAAAAGATTGTGTGGATCAGAGCGGGAAAGTGCAGCTACATTAATTTAACGTGAGCCAGGAGCACATTGCAACATCTCTGGCTGCAGCCCACTCCGCTTCACTCACAGAGCTGTACAGCAGGATTCATGGCAGGGGGGGATTGGAAAGGCAGAAATCTCGGCTTGTAAATCCACCTCACGACTCAGATTCATCCTGTGCTTGACCACAACAGGCTTAATGATTTAGTTTTAGAAATTGACAGCTCACTAAACGCTTTCCCCCGGCTTAGTAACTGCGTCGGCAGGGCCTTTAGCCTTTCCAAAATCACAAACACAAGAGGAAAAGTATAAGGAATGAATTAAACATGTTTATCTGCTCAAACATGAGCTGCTAATGTTAGCATGTCCAGCTAACTAGCTTACCACCAACAGAAGCAACCAGACCTAGTGTTACTTGCAAGACCAAGGAACATTATAACCACATTTTTGGGGGTTATAGGTTACGCTTAAAAAAAAACAAAAGCCACATTCATGATATCACATTTGCTGTGTCTTATTTTCCCAGATGCTAGTCCTAGATGCTACTATATCAGAGGGTGACTTTAGCAGCTCTGTCCTGAATTTTGTTGGATTCGGGAAAGCTTGCGCTCCAGCAAAGTTGTTATCCACGATAGCGGATAGCACCACATTTCTGTAGCACATATTTAGGACTCCTCTTACCAGATTCTAGTTTTAAAACAAGTCGGCTAAAAACATGAAAAAGTCTAGCCAGAGCCAGTGTTTGCGACCAGCTCATGCTGCCAACATTAGCTTAATTAGCAAGCTGCAGCTGGTAAAATCTGTTAGTGACAGTCGTCATTTCAGCCAGAAAAAGAGTATAAATAGTCACCGAGGAGAAATGAGAAGCCTGCTTTTGTCTACATCTGTCTAAAATCAAGGACCCATTGTTTCAGAAATGATCATAAGTTATCACTGTAAAGTATACAAGCAAGAATGGAAAGCTTGACGAACGTAGCAACAGTAACTAAGGTTAGCGAACAGCCAATTATCCATTTTGAATTATAGCATTTCAAAGGGATGACACGTGCTCAGGGTTTGAGAGGGACTAAATTTGAACCAAACTGGAGAAAATGTTTGTGTTTAAAATCAGAATATTATACAAATCCACTTGTGGACACACACAAAAAAATTACAGTAGTTCTTCTTTCAAATGTTTTGCTACGTTCTTGTTTAATTTCTGTGTTCGTCTCGTCCAAGAGGTTCTTTGCTCAACTGTCATATTATCCCCTAAAAATGAGTTCAATATGACAACTCCTGCACTACCTCCAATGAGAGTCTTCAAGTGCTAAGTGCAATGAATTATTTATGCCATTGATGAAAGCTAATTTCAAAAATGTGGCAAGCGTGGTGTCAAAAAGGAGCTTTGGAAAATGAAGAAGACTTGATGGCCAAAAGATGATGCAAAAATCCTGCAAGTTTGGAAGAAGTCGAGGCACTCTATAGATAGCAGTAATTCAGCTGGTGTGATTAAAGCTCCAGGTCATCATGGAAACTCTCATTTCATCCTCTTTGGATACGTAGTTAAATAGTTAATTACGTCTCCATTAGGATGATGTCTGCTGGAGCGGTAGCGCTTTTTGTGGCTTATTACACTATTTTGCTTCCAAAGCCAATAAGCCTATTCCTTTTGATTACTATTGTTTAGCCCTGAAGTGTCATTTTTTACCATCTTGTATTCAAGCATAAATGCTGCTTTGTTTATTTGAGTGAAATAATTGTTATTGGTTAAAGAACAATGCCTAGTTTACTGCGGCCATTAGGCTATTCTCTGTTTTTACTGTGATGCTCAGCAGCCTAAAATGTTCAGGATAATGAATAGGCCTACCTCGTCTTATTCAAGAGTAATTGTTGAGGCTAATTGCTATATTCTTTACTGAATGTTTACTGTCCGACCATTACGGAAAATTCATCCAACAGTAATCCCTCTCAAATGGGCTCTGTACCTCAATGCCACATTAGGAACAAAAGCAAGAGTATTTGTGGTGTTTCATTTTATTTTTCCACCATTAGAGCAGCGAGTAGAGAGAGTGCTGTACCCCCCTGCTCCAGGAGTTTCATTACGCTCTGATCCAATCACATGATGTTGAGACAACTGCGTGTATATCTAACAGAGCGGAAGAGGTGAAGAAGACTCTCTTGTCTAGTGGAACCAGCTTTTGCGTTTGCTCACCCACTGAGCTCTCTGACAGTAGTGCAGAATCACACATGGTGCCCTGGACGGTGCAGCATCCTAGATAGAGCAAGGCACTAACACTGCCAGGGTTATGGGTTCAGTTCTCTGTTCTGCTCAGTGTGTAAAGACTCGGATGTTTGGCCTCCAACAAGTAGCAGGTCAGAGGAGGACAGCAACAGGACAATCAGCAGCCAAGGTCTTGGAGTGATGGTATTATACTTTACTAGCATAATACAAGTTGGAGTGTGAATGCACTTATTGTAAGATGCTTTGGACAAAAAGCGAGTGAGCCAAGTGAACGTAATGTAATAATGCAATGTGAATGTAAATTTCAGCACTACTAACACATCTGATGAACAAGTTTATGTTCATTTTCCAATGCATTCAGGTGTAAACACAGATCTTTTTTACTATACAAAAATTATGAAATCAAACATACCAATCTTGCTGGTTGTGTTGTCAAAACATTGTAATAAAAAATATGGATGAAAAAAAAAAAAGAAGCTTTTCATCCATACAGCAAGTATGCACACGTGTACATTAGTGCTTCATCGAAACACATTCTGCAGGAATCAATAGAAAATGACCTCAAAAGCTTGTTGAGCCAAAGTCTGTGTTCACATGTCTTTGTTGTTTACAGACTGCTGCAGAATAGTGAACCACAGTAGTAGTGTTCAACCTCTAAGTTTTTGTATATGTGTTTCTAGCACTTGTACTTGAAAACTAACGTTTTCCGCTTGTGACCTCTTAAAACAAAACAGTGTCTGCTCTCGACCCCTCATCACTGGTTGTGTCTTCCACTCACGATTTTTTCACCCTTGTTTCATTTGAATAATTTTTAGAGGTAAAATTATGCCATATTTCACAAGGGAAAAAGATTTTTAAAAAGAGAAAAAGTTAACATTATTTGGTGCTGCTTTACTATTCTTTTAATCACCTCGTGACCCCTAGGTTTGTCTTGTGCCCCTTGTCAGGGTCCTGACCCCCAGGCCAGGAACCACTGCCTTAAACAAACCTTGTGACACACAGCAAGTTACAGTATGTTTCACATTTTGCTTTTGGTGTAGCTTTTAAATACAGGTTGGACTGGGAAGCGGCAATGGCCACCATAAAAAGCATGAGGAAGAGCATCAGGCATAGAAGCTTAAATGCCATTAAAAGAAGATCCAAGGTGACCTTGTGCAGCAATGGTCTCTGATCAGATTGCTGGCCTTGACTGTGGACAGTAATACAGAGACATTGGCAGGACACTTGCTCAGCTTGAGAGTTTGCCCTGCGAGCTACTCAAGTGAGAGGCAGATTTATGTCTGCGTTGTGTTGTGCAGTCTGAGTTCATGTGCATCTGAAAATGTCTACAGCCGAGTGTTGAGCAATTAGTCATTAGCTGAGCGTGGCTTTGATTTAGCTTCGGAAAATATTAACATCCCCTCAGACAAACTTCCGCGAGTAATGGAGCTCTACTCCCGCTTTACTTTAAGGAATAAAAAGACTCCATTTTATGAAGGCAATTAAGAGCCTTGTAGAAATCTTTGGCGCTGTGCTTTCTAAGCTCTGCATGTCATGGATGCTTTAGTCCATAACTCATTTATGTCTGACTGCGTCTGTCCTCATAGATGCTTCCACTCTCTCCTGCGTTTTATTCCTTTCCCCTCCATGCTTCCTCTCCTCCGCCTCTATTCCGTCTCCGTCGTCCTCTCTCTCTCTCCTCCCCCGTCTCTTCTCCGTCATTATCATCTCCATCTCACTCACTATCTCCCTCTCTCCATCTGTCCCTTCTTATGAAATAAAACATGAATCCATTATTCATTCATTCAAACGCATCTATCATCGCCCGCGTGCTGCACCGTGCCCCTTGTCGGCAGAGCCTTTTTTTTTTTTTTTCGTATTGTGCTTCAGTTATTCACGACTTGCGCGGTCCCTTCTGAAAACAGCACAACACTGGGGAGTGTTTTTTAGCGGTGCAAGCACTGACAAGAGTGGTTCGTGAGGCAGTAAAAATCCCTTTAGGGGATTCTCCTGTCATAACAATAGCAGTGCCAGCTTAAAATAACAGTAGTTTGTGTGGAGGGTTTATATAAAGCAATAAAACACAGGAACTTGCCAATGCACAGCACATAAATACTGAATAATTTGTGTGGTAAGGAGCAGGTGATGCTATGAGGGAGGTCATGTTATTGACTGTGTCTTATATATCTTTTTCATAGCCTCCATACGTCTATATTGTTAGGATTTCATCTGCAGCGTGGGGAGAATAAAACAGACCCAACTAATAAAGGAAACAGGGCAACAAGCAGGGCCTTTTTCTGATTAGATCCCAAAAAGTCCTGACGGAGGGACTGATCCCGGCCGAGCACGTCCTCTTTGTTTCCAAGGAATTCTTGGCTGTGGGTCGGCGTTTGTCAGACAGAAAGTTTCCAGGTGAAAAAACAATCTGGCTTTCCTCTCCAAGCTCTGAAAGCTGAACATCTGGTAGGTTTTTTAGCAGCAGCGGAGAGCTCCTCAGTCCACTGTCCACTTCCTCATTCCCCAACATGAGCCAGCGCTGGTTTTTTTTGTTTGGTTTTTTTGCTGTGTAATTAATGCGTCTGCCAGAGAGGTTCTTCAAAGGGAACACAAGCAGACAGGAGGTCATGGCTGCAATAACACGTGTCCCTTTGTCTCTGTGCAGAATGCTGGAGGATGACCTGAAGATCAGCAGCGACGAGGAAGAGGCTGAGCAAAAGGTGAGCGCTCCCCCTGCAGTCCCGTCCATTCATGTATCTATGCAAGTCATCCCATCTGTCCTCTAGTCGGTCACATGCGAGACATTAAGTTCATCTCTGTGACACTTGCTGTTTCATTCACCTGTCCAGAAGTCCGTTCAGCCCATGTTTCTGAATGCATCCATTCACAATTCATCCCTTGTCCCTTGTAAGTTGATCCATGCGTCCGTCCACCTTCAATCAGCTTTTATTCAGGTACCACTTCCATTAGGTATTTAACCCTTTGATACTTCCATGTCTCTTAAAGTCTGCAATGAAATTAAGGATTAACTACTTACTACATATGTAAATTAAGTACTTGAGTAAATGTACTTAGTTACATTCTACCACTGACTAACCTTTGTGACTTCATAGGGGTCAAGGGTCAACACCTGTAACGTGAATTGTTTACTAAAGGATCATAACCAATAAATGACAGGCAGCTATTTAGTGAACTCTTCCGCCTTTAAGGAGAATGGGACACGTGTTGTATGCCTTTATTAGTCAGCAGACAGCAGAGAGGTAACAGAAGAAAAGGGGAGAGGGAGAGGGAGATGCCCCCCCCTGGAAGCAAACGTCGCAGTGAATGATCAACACCTTAACCCTTAAACCACCGGGGCACCCCAAGCTGCTGATAGCAAGCACTGATGGCGGGTTACACCAGTCTGTTCATGTGCAAGCCTCACCTAAACAGTGAGCAGAACATCAGCGTTTGGCTGGGGCTGAATGGGTTAACAGGTACATATGTGGAAGGAGTAGGAATAACAGTCATAAGGAGGCACATGCACATATATTCATTGTTTGCAGGTGCGAGGTGTCAATAAGCTGCACATCTGCACATAGCTTCTTCCAAATTCTTCTTTTATTCGACATAGATGGCGCAACATTTCGATCTCAGGTGGCGTACAGGGATGTACAGAAACCTGAGGAAGATATGTCAACAGTTACAGTAAGTAACTAGGTATATCAAAAACAGCTAAGAAACTACTAAGAAATTCTCACTAAAACTTCCAGTTAAGTTTGCGGCTGTAACAGTTTGAGTTTCACTGTATAAATACTGTGAAAAAGGGCTCCTCTTCCTTACAAGTACCTTTTAACTACCAATCAGTGTGTGAGTTTACACTAGCTGGTCCAAGTGTAGACTTTGTAGCAATCAAAGCAATACTTTCCCGTAAATGAGCTTTTCTTACAGAGTCATTGTGCAATGTACCCACTTTAGAAAGGCTTTAGAAACTCCAGAAACTCAGCTGGGATGTAGAAGCGTTTTAGTTCCATTTGAATGTGGTCCTTGAATATCACACAAGCCTCAGACACCAAGCAGGACTTGTTGATGTTGCAAAGAACTAGCAATTACTTATTATTCTTTGATATTTGAACCACATCTGTCAAACATGGTAGCTAATATGCACCTCTGGTCTGATGTCAGTCATGGAGGGGTGATGTCATGCGTATGGAGCCTGGAGGTTGCCACCAGAATGATAAATTGTGGTGACATTATTTTTTTCCAATTAGAAATATAATTCAATTTGCCAATTAATATTTCTATTTCACTAAAACAAATTCAAATGGAAGTGTTTGTTATTGTCAGCCTTTCATATTCAGTTTATTTGTTTCCTGCTTTGACATTTTGTTTTTCGTGATGGCTTTGATTTAAAGCCGTGTGTGCAGAGTGCCACCTACAAATGAACTGAAGTCCAGCTCACAGAGTAATAGACGGAGCTCTCAGACCTCTCCCTCTGTTAATGATTTTTGTATTATTATTTATTTTTTTTAAACTTTTGTAAAGCATCATTTAAATGCAAATTTAATTAATCAAGTCCTAATAGCTTTTTTAAATTGATCAAATTATTAATGAATTAAGAATTAAAACATGCTTAAAGTTTATAGTAATTCAGGTGGAACACTTCAAGCTCCAACATTTGGGGGGCAAAAAAAAAAAAAGCACTATTAGTGGTGATTTCAGGTCCAAATGTTCAAACTTTGAAAGACCGTACGCACTCCATCACCGGTCTGATACTGACAGACCTCGGAGCGATTATGCATCATGTTGTCTTTTATCCGAAAGGGTGTCTCTGCACGTTTAGTTCAGTGTCCGCAGACTGAAGAGGTCCTGTTTGTCACTCCGGGGCGCTTTGCAGTTGTCCTGCTCTTCTTGTCTTGTTTATCAGTATGGAAATTGGCACGGCGTCCCCCTCTCCTCTAATCACTATCATCATCCTCTAATGATGCCAGAGATGAGTTCAAAGCAGTCGGCGGGGGTCATGCTGCTGCCCCCTCCCCCACTGTGCACACTGATATCAAAGAGTGCTTGAGATATTTTCTATTAATGAAAAGATACCAATTCCTATCATCCCCTTTTAACTGGTCTTCTGATTGTATAATTACCGTGATGTTAGATATTATAATTATAAATGATGGCAGGTCATTTAAAGCAGTTTTAGTTATTATAATCATGATGAAAGTAGATCTGTTAATTACAGATAGCTGGTGTGCATTTAAAATTGTAACAAGTGGCTTCCTTAATTATAGGTGTTACATGTGATTGCTCTTAGTATTAGGATGAATAGACAGGATGAAACAGGATGCAGTTCATTCTTATTCTTTGTCTGTCTGTCTCTTTATCTCACTTTTCTGTCTGAAATGCATCCCCATTTCTTCTCTTGCTCTGTTTCCTGCTGTATCACTGTGCTTTTATGCCTCCTTAAAGAGACAGTGAAAGGAAAAATAGTTCTAATCCTCCCACCATGTGTTAATTGTTGGTTGGTTTTACCTTCAAATAAAGTGGTAGCTAATTTGGCTAAACTGTCGCCTTGCATTTAGAACTTGTCTTTAAACTATTTTTTAGCAATGTTGCTATCTCAGCAGTTACTTTGACGAGTACAATGTTATCATAACCCACAGAACTGATGGCCCAAGCTACAAAAGTATAACCCAAGTTGTAATTTACTGTAGTTTCCTTTACTTTAATTTCCTAATTAGTTCAATGCTGCGCAGGTTTTGGATGACAAGACCTGTGTGGTATTCTGCGCGTGGTCATTGCAACGAGCTGCTGTTGGCAAACAAAGAAGAAGGAGGGGGAAAAAAAGTAGTTCCAGCACATAACTCCCCCTAACACCACAGATTGTTATGGCCAGGCTATGATGGGGTTGGCTAGTCGTAGCAAATCTGATTGGATTCATTTATGTATACCCTCGTGTTCAAAATGAGTCATCAAAAATATTAATATTAATGTTTTACAGGAAGAGAAAATAGATATAAAAGCTATCAATGCTCAACTATTCTTTTCACATTCTCTCCCCCATGCCCGGGGTACACAAATCAAACGGGGGTCCTCCCTCATGAGATTTTGAGTGTCAAACACTTGGATTTTTTTATTTTTATGCACCAATTTGTGCTTTATTTTCTGCTACTCTCAATATATAGATTTAAAGGAAATAAAGAGCCAGTAAGAGCAAAGCACAGTTGCATCAATTATATTAAGGACATGGTAGTCGCCTGCTGAACGTTGGTTCAGTCCACTATGAGCGACAGAACCACTAACAGGACTGACCCCCTCGTGGTCCGTCTGCCATTCAGATCTGTATTTGGAAAGCCTCTTTCTTTCTCATTTGCAGACATTGCAGACGTCTGAGTCTCCGTAACCAGGGCAGCAATCACAAAGATTTAATACTTCTCCGCAATGTCTCGTGTAACTCTTTTGGTTTTATCATTTCATATGTCATTCCAAGCGTGTGAAAACGTACTGTATGCATTAGAGTAGAGTGTGGAAGAAATATTCAGTGAAGGACAGTACATTTTATTTTTCAACTTCGAGATGATTCCATATTATATACGGGACGGGTAGCAGCCCTCGGAGTGATCAAAATAAACAGAGAGGAAGGTGAGAAAAAAAGTGAATAAGACACAGACAAGACTGATAACAATGCAGACAGAAGGGGAAGATAAAGAGAGGGAAAGATGGAAACAAAACAAGAAGACCGAGCGAGAGACAAAGAGACAGAATGAGAGCGATGGAGAGAGAGACTGAGATGAATTCAGTGGCATTTTTCTGTGCATGCTGTTAACAGGCTTATAGCAAATGAGTGCATGGTGTATTATCAAGCTTTTATAGCCTGAAGTAAAACACAACACACACACACACACACATACATTCTTAATCAAATACACAGACGTGCATGCTTTACACACATTCACCCGCACACACATACAAGCACATACAGTGTACCCATCCCGATTTATACTCACAAGCATGTACGCCAGCAAACACATAAATAAAAACACATGCTGACAGTCTCTCTCTCTCTCTCTCTCTCTCTCTCTCTCACACACACACACACACACACACACACACACACACACACACCCCGTCATTAGTATGCTGTGGCACAGCACTGTGAGGGCAGCAGAGGATTATGATGAATATGTTTTTGGCACAGAGCAAAGAGACAGAGGAGAGGAGGGAATTGAAAGAAAGAAGTGGAGGAAGGAGGGATGGAAGAGAGAGGGGAAAGAGGAGAGGAAACGAGAGATAGGAGGAAAGAGAGAGATGTTCCTAATGACTTTAGAAACTGATGGAAAAACAGCAACCCAATTACCGTTGCAGGACTGTCCTTTGTCTCTCTATATCTCCCTGCGTTTCTCTCTTTTCTCTCGGCGCGCTTGTGATGACGGATCACCTCGGTCAGAGCAAAGTCGAGCTTAAAAGCTGTGTCTCTATATAAAAATACAGATGCAGCTGGTAAAACTGTCCAGCACACTGGGGAACACACACTCATGTCTTCTCCACACATCTGTATTGATGTCGGATCACAAAATGTAACAACATAGTTAAAGGTGCTGTGGAGTTTTTTGACCACTAGTAGCACTGTGGAGCGCTGTTTACGTGAGTGGCTCCTCACTTTGTTTCTCTCGTGCATGCGCAGGAGGACACACATGTACATGTGTGATACGCAGTCCTGCTGATGGCCTCATTCTATTCCACTGGTCAAAAGTTGGTGGTGGTCATGCACCAGGAAAAAGAAGAAGAAGAAGACGAAGACTGCTAGCTTGCAAACATAGATGTAAACAATGCAGGACCAAATTATCCCCAAAAAATTGGATTTATCGAGTACAGTGTTTGAAGGAAATACATTCAACTTGTTTGTTAGGCCTTAAGGACGCACACAGTGCGTTTGGCGAGAAACACTGAACGTACACGGAGCATGTGGAATCTGCATCTGCTGAAAATGGCCATGAAGCGAGCACTTTTCAGCCGTCCAATGGCAACTCACCACTAAGCATCTGAAGCACATAGTTCTCGAGTGACCTCAAATCACAGTTTGGGTTGCTTTAAATGTGCAGTTGCAAACTTGTTTTATAAATAAGGAAAATCTGGAAAAGCGAAGCATGTGTGGAGGTTTGGGGAGAGGACGAGGACACCAGGGCAAAGGTCAAAACATGAAGCACAACTTTAATTAAAGTTGGGTTTTTGGAATAACTATGCTTTTTCTTTCTTTTTTTTGCTGTGGTTTGCTTTATTGTCTGTACATTCACCAGTTTTTGCTAGGAAGCTGCCATGATGCTGGATATCTATCTTATCGTTTGTATTATATTATTGTTGAGGTAATGATAGGTCTGGCATCTCAGATCACTGCACACTCCAGGCTGTGTCCAGCATTATGGCCTCTGTATTGCTTCCACGGTCAGATTATGTCAAACAGAGCACAGTAGGTTGTACACAGTCAACTGGAGAATTGCAACAGAATGTATCCAGACAATATAAAAGGCTACTAATCGACCTTGAAACAGAGATAACTTGTGGCAGATGGTCAGAGCAAAGTAGATGGTCAGCACAAAGTACAACAAACAAGAGTGTGTGTGTGTGTGTGTGTGTGTGTGTGTGTGTGTGTGTGTGTGTGTGTGTGTGTGTGTGTGTGTGTGTGTGTGTGTGTGTGTGTGTGAGAGAGATATAGAAAGGTATGAATCAATAAGTTCAAAAGGTAACTGAGTAAATGGGACGGGTGAAAGAGACTATATGGGCTTAAAGGCAGGTGAGTAAACAGAAATCTCATATCTTGGCTGACATGTGAGAAAGGAAAACATTTGTTCATTTTGTCTGTTATACTGTACATGTGTCACACAAACTCAGGGAATATATCTAATCATGCATAAATATGTAATTTTGGCTGAACTCTAAAGACGAGCATTATTTCTGTACACAGTCAGATGTCAGTGGGAATATAAAAGTCTTCAGTGAACTAGCTGTGTTAAATCCAACTGGCAGCCGATGGAAAGATGCTAAAATTCGGGATACAGAGCCTCTTTGTTTTGCACTAGTGAAAATCCAGTGGCTGCTGTATTTTCAGCCGTGCAACCTCTGCGCAAGAGTTGCATCAGAAATTCAGGATTTTGAACCCGGTGTTCAGGTGTTAGGAACGCTTTATAAAGTCTCTCACGCAAAGTAAAGCGACACCGCATAGACAAGCAAAGAATTAATTGTTCAGCTACTGTTCAAGATGGTGCGGGGGTGTTCAAAGCCTTGTTGAAACTGTATCGCCAGGCCTGATGTGAAACACTGCGATGCCTCGCACCCACATGAGAGAGAAGGGAGACGAGTATAAGAGATTTTTTACAAACAAACAGAAGTCATATACAGAGCGCTTCACGTCTCTAAAGCTTTAAAGTTTGAATTGCTTTTCGGTAGAGCGGCTTGTCGTCTTTGTCCGGAACGATGCGCACAGCCGTGTTGTAACAGAGGAGATTGTGTGAATAAATACTGGTTGGGTTGTTCTTTATTTAAATCCACCTAAAGCCACCAGCTAGCTAAATATATTCACACATAGATCCTCTCCATGAGCCCTGCAAGTCTCCCAAAGCCAAAGATCTGAGGAGGTTTGTTGTTCTAGCCTGCAGCTAGGCATCGATCTATCAGAAACTTCACTGGTCCAGTTAATCACCTTATTCCTGGAGAGAGAGAGGGAGGGAGAGAGAGAGAGAGAGAGAGAGAGAAACAACAAGCCAGAGGCGAGAAAAAGGTCCTGTTCTTGTTTGAGTAGTTCATTTTAATTGTTGGGTTTCAGTGCTTGAAGATTAATTAATGAATTAATGATATTTGCAGAAATTGAGTTTACTGTTTTTGTTTTGTTATTGTAATTGATGTAGTCATGTACAAAATTGACCCGGGAGTTGACGGAGGGAGGAAAAGAAGATGGGGGGGGGGGTGCTTCGCTGGCAAACTTAATCACCTCATTCTTTTACTGAAAGGAGGGGAAGTGTGAATAGAAATAAAGGAGTGAGCAGAGGCATGGGGGTGAAGACGGGGTGAAGACGGAGGGCAGGGGGGAAACAAGGGAAGGTAAAGAAAATAGGGAGGGTTTTCTCTCATTTTAATGAAAAGAAAGCCACTTGTCTTAGAGGAGCGAGAGAGGGACAGAAAGAGAGCAGATCGAGAGGAGAAAAGTGAGGGTCAGAGGAGCGGAGGTTCTCTGGAAGTGGGTGAAAGGGAAAAGCTGGATAATGTCTTCAAGTTGTATCGATTGGTGCAGTGTGATTTATTTTGTAGGCCTCATTCCCTGTGAAGTACCTAACTAACTGAAAAAAGGTTCCATAAATATAGGATATGTTATTATTATTGTTTGTCATAGTAGGCAGTCAATCAGTTATGTCATTTATTGTGTCATGCAAAGCCCAAATGGACTTATGAGACCCCCAAAATGTTGTTTAACTGTTCTATAATGACTCCAAAGATTTTTCTTCAATATTAAAGATTCAAATATTGTGACTCTTTTTCTTGAAGAACTATGGCTTTATTTTCAATTTATTGCAACTTTTTACTCTAAATATGACCTTTTTCTCTAAATGGTCACCGTTTTTCTTGACAAATTATGACTTTATTGTCGAAATACTATGATTTCATTCTCAAAATCTCTTTTTTTTTTATCCTAATAGTGGCCTTAATATTCCATCACACCTACCCATATCACCACTAATGGCCAAAACTGGCAAACTTATAAAGAAACTTTGATGCTATGGAAACACATCCTGTATGTCTGCGAAACATAAGTGTAAATGTACCCGTGTTCCCGGGTTATTGACACCTACTCTGTATTTAAACTGCATATATTAATATAACTTACAGTTCCTGTGTATGTGTATTGACAGGTGTCTGACAAGCCCAAAGCCAGAGGCACAGCCGTAAGGTAAGACAAATAGCCAAACTCTGTGATGTAACATTGTGATTTATTATATCTATTGTGGTGCAACAACACAGAGCAAAGGTGTTCACCTGTTATATATACCAGCTGTGCGTACAGATCTATCGTTTGACTAAATATCGCATTGTATCTAAAGGATGAAGAGGCTGAGGTTGAGTGTGGATCAAAGATTCTTGCCTGGATTAGTACCGTTTGAAGGTTATTGCAAATGCAACCATTATTAAGCTTTCTGGAGGTGTAGTGGCTCTAATTCGCTGAAGCATCTGCGGTGGCAGGTGCCCACTTGATAACCCCAGTCACCAGCCTGCACTCACACACTCAACTCTGTGAAATTAGGATTCACAAAATTTGAAATTAGGGAGCAGCAGATGTCCTCTATACTCACTATTTGTAGGTTGGCGCATTAATCTTCCCACATGTGAACAGGGTTTCTGCATCCTCACCTGGGATTGTGGTTCAAAGGATGAAGCATCAAAACATCATACAAGTACACATGATAGAAGGTCACTGAGAAAGCTTTCCTTGCCCTCTTTTTACTAAATGCTCTCATTATGGCTTAGCACAAATTTCACATTTGACGTTCCTCCAAAACAGAGAGCATACGGGGAACATATGAGGCGGTGTGAAGCTTTGTCCTAATGTTGGATTTCTATCAAACTCACTTGGAAGTGTGCAGAACCCTCTTTAATATTGCTTTGAGGTAAAACGTTTTGAGGCACTTGTACTTTCCATTTTATGCTGCTTTCTACTTCTACTCCACTATATTTCAGAGGTAAATATTTTACTTTTAGTCTGCTGTAGTTATTTACCAGCTATAGTCACAAGATATCTTGCAGATTACAAAAAGTCACCTTTTTATAAAATGTGATGCATTTTTTTGATTAAACAGCCCGACAGTGTATAAAACAGTTAAATAGATCCACCTCCACCACTTACAACCCTGCGACTTAAATGTTAAATGATTTAAATACATTCCAATTACATAATATATGTAACAGTGTAATGCTGCATATATCACTTTTACTTTTGATACCTTAAAGATATGTTGCAGATAATGTGTGTAATTTCACTTAAGTAAAATTTTGAATTTTACTTGTAATGATAAATGTGGCATTACTACTTTTACTTAAACCTGTATTAGCTGATTTTTGGCCACTTGGGAAACAAACAGTAAACACAACATTGACATAGTATTACTTCATAAAGTTGATATGGCAAAGTGTTTACACATTCATCAGATACGGAGCTACATTAGCGTCGTGTTTCTGTCCACCTGCAGTCCAATTGTCACTCCTCTTTTAGCTCTATTTTTGGTCTCCTCCGACTCCTGAGGGAAATATGTAGCTCTGGCTGCTAAATGCTCCTCTGTGTTCACCAGCTAGTCGCTCACTTTGTCTGTGTGCCATTTGCTGTTGAGCAGGGAGTGTACAGTGAGTTTATCAGGGCTTTTCTTTTCTGAAAACAGCTGCTGCTGAAAACACAGTTGACGAGAGCGATGAGAGTCAACAAAAACAATGAGCTGAAAGAGGCTAAAAGAAGGAGAACAGCAGAGTTGGTGGTAATTCTCTGTGGGTTTATCACTACCAGCGGGCCCTTACGCGTGGTCATGATCTATTGTTATTATAAAAATATCAATTTGAGCAGCTTTAAGAAAATGATCTGAGCACTTCTTTAACCACTGCCTATATTGTGTATAAAGTTCACTTCACTAGGTCTAAGTCAGCGTTAACACGGAACCAGATTCACTGCTGCTTCTTAAAGTTTGGCAAAAAGACAGACAAAAGAGGCACATCTGTAGCAGCCTAGCATCTTATTCTGGAATCTAAAATCAATATATAACAATCGAGACTCGATCTGGTGGTGAACGTACCAATAATTCATCTGGTTGTCTGTGACAGAGCAGAAAATATTTCAGGAGTTTCAGGATCAGTGAAAGCATCGTTCGAAGTGGAGCGTGAGGCAGACGCCTGTCGTCCTCGTCAATCATTCCAGCAGGGGGGCCGGAGCTACTGTAGCGCATGTTGGAAGACTTTTCTTTCATCGTATTAGTTGCACTGTCTTCACTTCATTACCCAGAACTCATATACTGTGATGTCAACACAGGCTTAGAGCATTGTAAAAAAAAAAAAAGGAAGGAAGTAGAGTCAATATTATTCCATATTGAATAATATAACGTCTGTACTGACACCAGAATCTCATTTAAGCAGATAGGTTGAATCTTCAGCATCTTGTTTATGGAGCAAAGCATGAAGTTCTCTTGCTGCTCCCAATTTGTTCTTTAGACAGAGGTAAACAAACCGGAGACAATGTAGATGAACAACTGTACATAATAAGTTGTCTTGTCTTTCCCACACTTACATTCTGTGTGGGCTACACATTGTGGTTCATTATTGTCTTCCTGTAACATCTTGGGGGAACATGTCACCTAATTAATCATTAGGAAAAAAAAATGTTAGTTGCATTTGTAACATCACAGAACATTGGAGATAATTGATGTAAACAGCTGATTTTGGCACCGAGATCAATCTTTCATGAGTTCATCTCTTTTTTTTCTTTTTTCTTTTTTGCTTGGAATGTGTTGTAAAGCACAGACTGGTGCATAAGAATATAAGAATCTTTTATAAATGAGGCTCGTTGTCTTCACAGTCTGAAGGCATTAGTATGCAAGTCTGGAGTGTGACTGTGTGTGTGTGTGTGTGTGTGTGTGTGAGAGAGAGAGAGAAAGAGAGACAGACAGTGTGTGTGAGAGAGAGAGAGAGAGAGAGAGAGAGAGAAAGAGAGTGTGTGCTGTGTGTCTGTGTGTGCCCCAGGCCATGTGTTACTCTGCTATCGCTAATGAGCCCATTCACTCTGCAGCCCAATCTACTGAGCACCACACACACACACACACATGTCCGCGGGGACGCTGGGACTAGAGATGCTGCGAGCGATCCACTGGCTATATCCCCCATGGAGAGCAACACACACACACACACACACACACACACACACACACACACACACAGACGCACATTCACCCACACTCCTCACACCATCCATACAGACACACACACACACACACACACATTAAAAAAAAAAAAAAAATCCTTGCCCTGACAATCTCACCCACATACCAATCGTTATGCTGCTGCCACACACACACACACGCACACACACAACCACCCACCCCATCCATCCCACCATAGTGTATATTAGACCGTATCATTTTTATATCTCTGCTCAGTAATCTTTAACATCTTTGAGCGATCTGCTTCCCCGTGTAACTGCCTGGTTACATGGATTTGTCTTGTTATTCTAATTGTTTTAGGAGTGATAGCATTACTAAGACGTTGAACAGAATACAAGATATTGAGGTGAACACATGACCGTGTGAGCTTTTTTCAAGTTGTTTGTCCTGAGGCTTTCTTCATACATAGACAATGGAGTAGGTAGAGGTCAGCCAGTCTTAGCACACTCAGCACACACTTAGTTGGCTAATGGAAACGAAATAACAAAAAAACACAACAGCTGTCCAAGCTCGGACAGGACAGTTCGCACAATTTATTCCGTATATATTTGTACCGCCGTCTCCTATCTCATAACTGCAAGCTATTCCTCTTTTGTGGAGCAGTTTATACTCCAACAGAGGGGGCTAAATTGTAATTGTAGAAATAAATGTTGTTTGTGCAACACAGCTATTAAGCTACGATAGCTTCCTCTGTTTCAGAGCAAACAAAAGATGAAACAAAAGATATGTGCAGATTCAGGTTCAGTTTGCCCTGAAATGTGGCTGTTAAAAGCTGGTGTGACTTAACCTTTAAGGTAATTTCTTTTCTTTTTTTTACACTCGAGTGTTTACTTCTGTAATTTGGTTTGTTTGGCCTGGTGAAATTGATGCCCTTTGAAATGAGATACCCCAGGGACCCCCTGAACCTTGGATGCATTCTCAGTCCTCTTCCAAGCAGGTGGTGATAACCTTAAAACAGCATGGGTTTATGGGTAAAATGTCGACAAAAGTCTTTACTCATTAGTATTATGAGAGCAGCACTTATACAGCATTTGTACCAGAGACACATCACAGAAGTTGACTGTTGATCCGTTATTTATCTGGAATCATTTCACTGCAGGAGCGCAAACTTGCTGAAAAAGAAATCAATAAATCATTTCACTTTAATGTATCTGTGTTTACGATCATGATCAATAATACAAACGTGTTGGCAGGTTAAAAACACAGACAGGGTAAGCAGCATCAAGTGTGACATGAGTTCAAATGTGATGCACTTCTTCAAACACTGTCGCTCCTGCTGCTGCCAGGGAGCATTACACTACATATGTAGGAAGGAAACCTATTATAGCCTTCCCCACAGTACTGCCCCGGGCAAACACACACACACACACACACAACCACATATACACACATTAATGCCAGCAATGCTGAATGCTGGAACTCATCAGCAACTGTGCTCGTGAAAAGGTGAAAAAGTTTTATTTTTCAGGCTTGAAATGCATTATGTATGACACACAGGCAACCATCTATAATAAATGCACTGTATGATTTTTGTCTGATACACGAGACACAATCTTTGTATGGAATGTTTAATTTGACGAATGACACAATAAACCTCAGTGCAGTGTGCAAGCAGATTTGTTCGGAGTGATTATGGGATGAGAAAACACTTTTCTGATGAAGTCCAGAATGAAAACAGGAAGTAAGGATAGCGGAAGTGCAACCCGTACAAGTCGTACCAGTTGCTGTACTTCCTGTTAAAATATAGACTATTCCCTTTTGTTTTACAGTACATGAAAACATATTTGCTCCCATAATAATAAACTAGCAACACATTAGAAAACATAAGACTGGAAGAGTTCAACTGTATTTCTGCTTGCGACACTGTAGAATGCTCCCTTGTAATAAAGTTTTAGGGGGAGCATTCTACAGAAAAAGTACAACACTTCAAGTCCAAATTTGCTCTTCATCAGGTACAGAGGTATCAGACTGGCTCAGGTGTGTCTCATTGAGTAGATAGTCTTAGTCCCTCCCATGGGTGAACCTGTACCCTTTGAAAGTAAAGGTTTTTGCTAAATACACATAGGATTTTACAGCGATTTATAATGCCCTGTTCATAATTACATACACACTATGTATACACACAGATTGGAATGTAATTATGGATAGATATATGAATGGTATTCCTCCGCTGCTGGTACAATTTTACAACAGTGCCTTGTCAGGAGGTCAAATAGCTTTATATATTTTGTGGACTGCAATAGAGCAACTGCAATCATTTCATAAATCCTCCCAAAATGCTCCACATATCATAGGTTAACACGCACCCCAGAGTCAGATAAACAAGCACACTCATGCGAGTATGCTTGCGAACAAACGCACACACATACTGGAGTGCGCACAGACACACACACACACACACACACACACACACACGAGAGTGTGAGTGATTGAGAGAGAGACAGAGAGAGAGATTGTAAAGCCAGCTGTGCAGCGGGAAGCCCTGCCAAGTGGAGGGCAGATCCAGCGAGCTGAAGGCAGATGATAAGATGACAGATGAACTGAGCCCAGATGGCCTCCACATCTTCACTTCACAGTCCCATAATACCTTTATAATTCTACATAGTCTCACGCACTTCTTCACTCATTTTAAGAGCCTATATTTACCTCCTGTATATGAACGCGTGACCACAAATGCCATTTTTCAACATGATCCTCCCGCTTCACACTCTGTTACATCTCGTCTCCGCTGACTGCAGTTTATCTGAGCCGTGGCCTGTCTGGCTCAGAGCCATCCGCTCCATTGTTTTTAGAGGCTGATCAATTCATTTTCCAGCTGAAGCGATCGGGAGGAGAGAAAAAAACAAAAAGAAGCTGTAACTGTCTATTGTCTGTTGATTGTCCTCCTTATGTTCAATTCCTGCTGGTTAATTAATGGTGACACAGTCCAAACTGAGCCGTACAGTGTAACACAGATGGACCCCGGAGGAAAACATAATGGTTATAGGATGCTAATATCTTTTTTCTATTCCTGAAATCATGCATGAGGAATGGGACAGTGCCGTATGTATAAATGATTAAAGGATCCAGGATATGTGGACAAAATTACTTACCGTCTAAATACAATAAGTCAGTATATTTTTACACTACATAACCAGTGATCGCTGCAAACATCAATATCACTGACTCATCTGACAGAAGAGTATAATCAAACATTCATGTATGCAGGACCACAGCCAGGATTTTGGAGATACTGATGTCATGAATTCCCCTGGCACAGTCCCACCCACCATATCCATTCTTGACAAGCCACCAAACAAATTTACAAAAATCCCAAAATTTACAAATTGTATTTGTTCATGTAACTGCTCTATTATATTTTCTGCAAATGTTGTCTTCCTGCATTGCGGTCTAAATGTAGGTTCAAGGCCTTCTCTACCCTGCCAGGTATGTAATTGGCTGAGAGACTGTAGACTGTGAACTCTTTCATGTCATTAAATATGTCATATTACAGAGGAGGTGAACTGAACCTCAGTAGTAGCTACAGCCCTATATATGTGTCATATTGAAGCTGCTGTATTCAAAACTCGCTGAAAGACTGAAGAAAGAAACCGTTTCTGTAATCTGTAATAGTCTCCATTGTTGTTTGGGTCAAGTATAATCAGAAATGCAGCCATCCTGTTAATGTTTTTCTAAATACCTTGGATGAAATATAAAATCAGAGCCATCTTAAGCTTCAAGGGATACTCTCTAAAGAAAATAACAAGGGCATTGGAGGTTGAAGAGCCTCCCTCGGCAAGAACCTTCAGGACACGATCAATAGATGCAGGTGGTAGACTAGAAATGTGCTCATGTCAAGGCTGAACACAAAGATGGAAAATGGTCGTGACATCCTGTCTCAGGTGACCAGGCAGTCGGTCTTAAAGAGCAAGGTGTAAACATCAGCCATGACCTGCCACAGTACCACGTCCTGTGAGATGGAGAAGACGGCAGTGTCGTGATGAGCCAGCAGCAGTCCAGTGGTGCAGCGCTGGAGCTCTCGCGTCGTGATTGGTGCAAAAGAAGCAGAACAGTGCAAACCTGACACAAAGCGCAGCTTGAAGAAAAATGCAATTGACTTACAAGCGACATTCCTAAATAAAAATAAAGACTAAATCTTTTCTAAATACAAACCAACGGTGGAGGATCCCACCAAAAATTCATCACACAGGATTGTGCTGTAATGCACAAACTGACACTCGACATCAGCTACATGTAAGTTAACTAATGTCTATAAACGGATTGTATACATCAGTAATTTTCAAAAGCATCAGTGTTTGATATGTTTGTCATCATTTCAATTACATTCAATATACCTGTAATATATATGGCTGAAAAATGCAGATTGGACCTTTAACTAAAGGACAGTGTTTCTTTGTACATGCTTAAACAGTGATAGCAAAGTCGAATTCCAATCATTTCAATGTAAGTGATTTCTATGGAAGCCGAGAACTGCCGCGCTTGCAATTTATTTTTCATGCCGTTATATCTCAGGATCACAAGTTAATTATTTCGTTATCTCAAGATCATCAAGAGATGATCCACCCGCTATCACCAGAAAACAAAAGGTTGTTTCCCCTTATTAGCCCACTTATAATGTTTATTAGAGATCAGTGCCGTGCCAGCAAGCATAGATGGTGACATGACAACTGCAGCAACTGATATAAGCTGAAAATGTCAAATCAAGGAGTGCCCATTATTGATTAACGCATCAGACTGTAATTCAATCGAGGTCTAACACAGGCAGAAAGAGATAACATTCGGCTCAGTCCTTGTCATTTCAAGGAGAAGACCGCGAGATAGATTAACCCGGGATCTCGAGATGAACGCCGTCAGAGAAATAATTGCAAGCACTCCCGTTCTCGGCTTCCATAGATTTCAGTTCAATTCAAGTAAAATGTGATGAGGACTGACGAGATGGGGCGGTGTGGAAGGAGCAGGAAATGTAGTCGAACACAGACTCGCAGTTCAAATTTGTGCTGACTGGTAATCTTATTTGAGTATTAATCTTGATTGCTTTGCTAAATTGCTAGTTAGCAGGCTAATAAGGCAAAATATCAGTCAGTTTCATTTCAATTAGAGAACTCTGAAGTTGGAGCTCATAATGTATTAACATGCTTTCAGACTGAAAACAGCATTGGGTTGAAAAAGCGGGGTGGGGGCTGCGTTGGTGGGTGACTCTTAGGTAACGAGACGATGAGATATGATCCAGGAAGTCCAGTCTGAGCAATAGATCACTGCACAGCGGTTTATAATATTAAGAGACAGCTATCACTAAGTCACTCTATCCTCTGTCGGGATGATCGCAAGGTGTTTGCGCGGATTTGGTTGGCCGAGGCAGATGATGTTGAATTGCACCCCCCCCCCCCCTCCGCTCTTGCCTCGTTGAGATGAATGAGAGGAGTGACTTTTCTCACGCAGTAGTGATGTCTGACTGAACACAACCTGAGAGTGGTGACAAAGACCGAAGCGTTTCAGTGACCCAGAAGCCGCTCCCTCTTACTGACACCGTGAGGGAACTCGTCCACGCGCCAGTCTTTTTCAGGGAGCTCTCAGGTGCGCTGTAAGAAGACATTGTTTGTTTACAGCCAGTTCTCCACTTGACCTTGGCGGTGGTGCCAACCGTGAATACTGGCAGCTGAGTAAGTCGCTGTGCACCAAAGTGTGGCTGCTAGCTTAGCGGCAGCCTGTAAGTATGTGGGTGTCGTGTGGATCTTGTGGGGCCCACTGGACATATCAAACCAACAGATCATTTTGTCAAGGCTGTAAGGCTTTCATTTCCCCTGTTGTGCTTGTGATTTTATCACACAAATAAACAGACAGACACCAAAGCCTCCGCCGGAGCCTGAAGATCTGACAAAGGCTATTTTGTGAGTCTTATCTGTGTTACTTATGCAACACTGACACAGGCGTGCGCGCAGGAAATAGAGAGGGAAGGCTGTGCGTCCTAAATAAGACTCGTGTTGATGTGTACAATAAAGAACAGGCAGAGAGACACCTGTATGAGACATTGAAGAGGAAATCATCTTTAATATAGTGTTTATATGCTGTCTGTATTATGTGTTTTCCTTAGTTCATTATGTTCCGCAGTGACACATGGAGCTGAAAAGAGAATATAAATACATGAAGGAGGAAACATAAGATATAATGGGAAACAAAGGTTATAAGGAATATGTGTCTGATAATGAGAGCTGAGGTGGAAAGAAGACTTTACAGAAGTATACCTGAATAAAAGATACAAAAATACCTTACCTTTCATGTATTTCACCATAACTACAAGGACAATATATTTCAAATAGCAACTGGACGTCCATCGAGTCATTCATCAAAGTTATAATAGTTGAAATTTGAGCAAATTCACTCCTGGATGAAGTTAATATGCCTTACATTCAACGAAACTCCACAGAAATGTATCCGAAATGTCCAGTAGAAAGCCAGTCTGTCAGTCTGCACCAGCTGGTGTTGCATTTTAATTTGGCACCAACCACGGCATTAAATTATTTTCGACGGCTGATGGCTGATTCCTGAGGAAAAAAAGAGGAAAGCGAGCCAGATGTAATGCTTTCTCACACACACGCACACACACACACACACTCTCATCTCCTTTCATCTTGTTCCTCCAGCACATACTGTTTATGTTGCCAGAATAAAATAGGCTAGAGAGCACTCAACTGAAAATCCCATTGAGAGGAAAAGACACTCACGCTTTCCTTTAACTTCACACGATGCTATTTAAACCAAAACACAAACACATCAGTGTGGGAAATATAGACTCGTCGCGCGCTTCCACTCAATTTTATCTTTTTTGGCCAATGAAAGGATGATGTGAAACGCCATAAAAAGACTATAATCAGATGCATTAAATGTGCCTTGCGCGATTTTGTATAGCATGGACAACCCGTTGGTTTCTCTCATGGAGTAAAAGAGACATTGCATGTTGTAAACATCCAATAATAAGACAGCGAAAACAAAGTTACATGCAGCAAGCTTCAGTCATTCAAGCAATCCCAGAAATCCTATTTTATCCAGCATCTCCAGCACTAATGACAAGTGAAGAACAGCACACTTCTACAGAGCAGACACGGTTGATGTTTGCTCTCACCTTGATTTCTTGCCAAATGTCGTATCGACAATGTGGGCTAGCCCACCAGGGGAAGTCATTTGTTTCCCAGAGTTAAAATGTAGGCACTCATCAAACAATAAGGTGCTTTGGATGAAAAGCTTCCACCAAATGTTTTTTGGGTTGTTTTTTTGTTTTTTTGTGGCACTATGAGAAGCAGTTGGACTGCGTCTGTGATACACTGTCTAGACTGGCGGCACATCCCCCCTCACTCAATGTGGATTTAGTGGAGGACAATCTCAGATGATTATTATTCTCCAGTAAAACTAAGTGCTAGTTTTTGTTATATAAGCTGCTTTTGTCTGAAAAATAAGTACTCACATATGCTTGAATGTTTATGTCCAGGGCCGGTGCTACCACTGAGCAGACTGAGGTCATGTTTTCTGTGATGTTCTTTTGAATCTTTTTAATTTTAGTGACCTTGAAGGAGTTTCTGTGCACTAAAAAGCTCGGCAATTTCATTGGTTCAGTATTTTTAAGATCTGGTATTATTTCCACCAGGAATCAGTATTCCAGAATTTTGTGCTGGGTAGCGGGCACAGAGACAGCATTTAGACCTTTATGTTGGGAAATTTGATTGTAACACTTTGTTATTTTAAGTCCCAATTTTCCTATAATTTTCCTGGAAATAACCATGTGATCTGGTTGTAATTATATAGAAAACAGAGACAAAGTTCTGCGACTTCAGTGTTCAGCCTGTCCATGTCAAAATAAAGCCATTTGGAGGTGGCATCCTGGTGTAACAGTAGTCAATTTTCCAGAAAATTTGCAATGAGATGATGTAATTAAAGGAGTGCCAGTCAAATATCAATAAAAATAAATACAAAAACGTGTGGCAAACGTGATGGAAATGTTATAGCCTGGCATCACCAGGCCAATTCGCAAATGTAAATTAGTCTGGAACTTCTCAGTTCATTTTCACTTTTCAAGGGCCGTTATCAACGGCCTCAGCCAAAGTGCCTCTGGACGCTACAACCAATCAGAGCAACGGAACGTGCAGACTCCTCATCCGCCGACACGGATCTGCGGTTTTCGTCTCTCCAGTGGAAGCTTCAGTGGACATTTAAGTCACATTTTCATGTACGTCATGATGACACGAAGTCCTTCCATTGCACTTTGTTGCATTTTGCTTTTATTCAGCCAAGCATAAAAACTTTTTTTTGGTGATAATTCGACTTTTTTTGTTTCTCGAAGTTACGGCATTTCCACTCAGATTGGTTTATGCGCATATTTTAGGTGGATGGAAACGTGTTTACTGACTGCTGCTGTTCTCAACAACAACACAAAGTACATACATATTTTGGCTCCAACTGTTTGTCCATTCAGAAAGTTGTCCATTTAAAAAGATGAATAAAAACATTCCATACTGCAGTTGTGCCACAGTTTGGTCAGTATCTTACAAATATTAATGGGTCTACAACAGAGAGCTGCTGCTGACTCACAGGACTCTTGGCTCTCTTTAGTTACACATCAAAAGATTCTTTTAAGGGACATAAAAAAACAGACAGGGACATAAGTTCAGGAAATGTCTTTCATCGCCATCTGTCTGGCATCTCTACCTCAGTCTTCCAGTAATCCATGTACGAACCGGCTGTTCACTATAAAAGACTGACTGACAATGTTGCTTCAGTCGTGATCCAAGAAGCGTCACATCTCAGTGATCAGTTTGTCGGATCAGGCGGCGATAGCAGCTGATGAATACAACACATACATTATAGTAAAATAGATATTATACTTTTGAAACACCAGACAATAACGTTCATACTGGACAAATCTGAAAACAATTATGTTTAATGAGATGAAATTAGGATGTCTGTGGACGTAAATCATGAGGTGCGGAATCGCCCAATATGAACACAATACTGGTCTATTTTAAAACTGTCAACATATTTTTAAATGTATTGCTCTCACTGTGATACAATGATACACTGCCAATTTTAGTTTTTTATGTGCTCAGCCTTATCAATAATTTCCCCAGGTTATTTAGAAATAATAATACTAATAATAATGTGGATGAAAGAAATTCTCCTGCTTATGGAGAAAGCTGATTGTGGTGAGCAATAGCTGACTTGATGGGAATCGTGTCTCTGATTATGTTCCTTGTTCTATTGTGATGCTGATGACAGATCTCGCTCCTCTCCGTGGCTACTTGCATTGTTTAGTAAAAACAGAATCTAACTAGCTTCCTTATATTAGTTCAAAAACAGTTCCTGAAGCCGCTTTGATATGTTCTCCCAACACACGACTGGCGGTGATTGCATGGAGGAGGGTCTGCATAGGGAAGACTGAAACACACACACACACACACACACAAACATGTATACAGGGAGTTTAACTCGACGCTTTGCCAATATTGTTTCAACTGTGATGCTAATAGAGCAAACTGAGGTGAACATTTAATTGAAATTGAAAGGGAGAAAGCGAGAGAGACAAAGAGAAGAGATGAGTAATGATAGAAGAAGAAAAACAGGGCAGAGACTGCTTTCATACAGTATCTGTCACCGTGTGTGTGTGTGTGTGTGTGTTGCCTGCGGAACAGTTGATGGATTTGCTGCTTGACTGCTCACACAGATTGGTGCCTGCTGTGATGGCAGCCTTGAACTGAAATTACGTGCACACACACACACACACACACACAAAGAGAACTACACATAATTGCAATTTCTGTGTGTGCGAGCGTGTTTGTGTGTATTCTTAAGTCGGGGCGAGCGGGTGTGTTGCCTCTAGGAGGCCATTTCAAAGCACAGAGGAAAGGATGGATGAACACAAGGCCGACCAAAGCACCAGAGAGGATGAGACAGTCGAGCAGGTTCAAAAGGCTGTGTTTATGCATTTAATAATAGACATTTATTATATTCTGTGTCCGATGCTTCATTGTACTGAATCAGAAACGGGGTGGCTGGCTCCCTCAATTATTGTCCTTTTTTTTTTTAATAGGTGAAACGAGACAAAAACACAACAGAGCAAGTAAACAAAGATTAATTTACGCAGCCTAGTGAGTGGTCCGTTTTACTGAAGAGATCCATGATACATGCTGCTAATTTAGGCAGTTGGAGTAGATCAGGAATGATCTTGATCTTATTTCTCATAACAGCGGATAGGAGATTTTGTATGTAAGGGTGAGGAAGAATGAGATGAACATCCAACTACACCACCTGGGGAATTTCACCCCAGGAAGTAACAAGAGCAGACAAGACACTGAAAAACAATGTTACTATAAAGTGAAAATACAGTAGTAGCTGGAATTAACAAATGGATTCAAGTTGAAAGTCAGTATAGTGATGTTTTGAGTTATGTTAGGCAGGAATTCAACTCTATAAAAGTAGATTTATAAAAGTGTACTTTTTCAAATGCCACAATATGCAGTAAAGGGACACTACCCAGGATGACTAGCTTCCCCAACAGGCCAACAGGTACCAGTTTGTTCAAATAGAACTATGAGCAAAAGCCAAACAACCTCACACTTCACAAAATATAGCAACATATATTATTGTACCGCTCACACCAGCCAAACAGCAGCTACACTGAGACTGCACTGTATTAGCATGACCCTCCACCAAATATACACCATAAACAAATCAACGATACTTGTCCAGCGCCTTACAAACCACTTTATGGGGATGGCATTTCGGCTCATTCACAGGTCAAACTCAGTCAAACTACACTGTCAGGGAGGCTACAATCTTGAAACCAAAAGCCACAGGACAAAGTAGGGGCAAGAGAGGAAGCCATGTCCCGGCAGGTGCCTTAAATAACCCTGACACTGATTGAGGCTGAACTGGCAGAGTGAGTAAGTGAAGCTGACAGGGCTTCATTTAAATGTGATGAAGAAAACGTTCCCTACCACACATGCAGGTTTCATTTGTAAGTTGTTCATTTGGAGAACTATCCACCAGGCTGTCAAAAGCTCAGGAAATTAGGATGATGTAGAAGCAGTTGTAAAAGTAGAGTGTAGAGAAGACAGAAATAATGGTTAATCTATTCAGATGTACATTTTGGGGGATCAAAGAAAATTGGTAGTTAAGTTGAAGTAAAATGTTCACTCTTAAAAATGTTCCCTAGCGGTAGAGTGTGATTAAGATGAAACAACTCAGTGTTGGCCATAGGTTTTCTAAGATAGGAAGTGTGGCATATTTAGACCTGTTGATGGTATATTCTGAGAGCATATGAGGTTGATCACCCCCTGTAGGGCATTTGATCATTCTTGAAGATGAAGTGCATCATCTGCATACAGTTGAATCAGAGTGCATCCCTTTTGCTTTTCATTTCTGCCAAATAGAGCTACCAGCTGGTTCATTTAAAGTATCAAATAGCAGGAGTGGGCGTCCCTGTCTGCTGTGTGAATGTGTGAAACTTTGTGATGTAACCGTTAGTAGTGACAGTAGCCATCGATGTAGCGAAACTTGAACTGTCTTTGTAACGTGAGAGGACTTCGGAAGTGAATCAACATGTCACACTGTAGCAAAACAAGATAGACTGTTGTCCCTTTGATTTTCCAACTGTTGGAGTGACTTATTTTAACACATAACAAATAGAGATGTGGGGTTTTTTTTTTTCTTCCTGTCTTTCTTCTGTAGTGGAGCGTCAGGGAGCAGCAGCGAATCAGAGAGCAGCTCAGAGTCGGATACAGACGAATCAGAGAGCAGCTCCAGTGACAGCGAGTATAATCAGGCCTCCCGCACAAACACTCCAGAGGTAAGATCACAAGTGTGTAACCCTACGTGGGAATGTGTGTTTATGTGAACTCCGTGTATCTGAGTTTATGGATGAAATTTGTGGAATGAATAACATAAGCAGAACTGAACTCAAAATCTTTATTATTATTATTATTATCAATATTATGTTTTATAGCTTGAGAAATACAAGAAAAAACAAGTTCTGGGAGATGATTTATTATTCTATAATTAATATAATATATACATTTTTATGGTCGTCTCAGTGTTACATCACAATCATTTAGCAGGCGCTGTGGCCCATAGCTACTTAGAAGAAGTGTATTAAGTATAAGTGTGTGTTTAGCCTCTATACAGTAGGAACAAGAGCTAGATATTTCCAACTGCATATACCAATCACGATATAAGTTAAAAAGTAACATCTTATAGTTATAAACCTTAATGTATGGCTCATTCCCATTGTTCAGTAAGCAGTCATTACAGTTAAAATATTAATTCTCATTTTGCCGGTTCACAGGCAGAGATAACATTAGCTTTTGTTACAGAAATCCCAATCATTAGGCAGTCATTCAACAATTGGCAGTAAAAAATATTGACAATGTCATACATGTTTCCAGCTCCGACAAGAGTCTCCAGTTTTTGTTTACAATTCATAAAGGGACAGAGGTACTCTGCCTTTCTTTATTCCCCCTGATTCACCACTATTCACTTCACAGTGTGTCTGACGGCCTGTACATTAAACGCTCTCTTCCCGCGGTCTCTGGGTGGTGCTCTGAAAGTCATAAAACTCCAACTGCAGAAAGCTGAATTATAACATTATTTATCACATTATTTTAATGGTTCAACGCTGCCTGGTTTCATAGGCTTATGCAGTTATACCCACTGAGAGAAAAGAGAGAGACATGCGGAGAAAGAAAATCATTTAGTAGCACGCAACACAGAGGTGGCTATATGTTAAAACAACCCACAACGCCGAAATCGAATAGAGCTACTGTCACATCTCACTTAAAGAAGTTCTCTTTTCTGTGTCTCAAGATTTCAAGAAAAAATCCCTTTTAAAGCACCAAAGAAAATCACATCTGTAACTTCCATTTCAGACCAAATTAAATGTAGCTGCAACAGTGACACTATAGATACAACCATCCTAATGAAACAGAGGTGTTGCAGAGTGTATTTAGCTCTGAAATATCTAACTAATCTGGAAATGGTGTTTCCATCTATAGCCCGAGCCCCCCTCCACCAACAAGTGGCAGCTGGACAGCTGGTTGAATAAGGTCCAAGCTCAAACCAAACCCCTGGTTCCCCCACAGCAAGAACTTCATGGCGCAGGTTGGTATGGACAGTTACATCTACTGTGTCTAAAACAAAGTCTGGTTTGATCTGGAAAACTTATTCTGGTCCAATGGTCCTCTTCCCAGGCTCCATCACCCAGGGTCCGGACACTTTCTCTCCAAGGAGTGAAGCTCCAGGATTGGGTACGGCTGCCAAGGCCAAGCCCTGTGGATCCAACAGCACCCCTGTTCCAGCTGCACCAACAGTGGAACACAAGGATACAAGGGGAGCCTTCTGGTAGGAGCTACAATCTGTTGAATGAATGAATGACACAGTGGCAGAATGATGGACAAATTGTAGGCAACAACTGACAAAAATGTGTCTTTAACCATAAAAGAAAAATCAATTCTTGCTCCCCGCAGCCCAGGCAGAGAGAAGGCCAAGGCCAAGCTCAGCCAGAAGGCCACAGGGGAGGGCCAGAGGTCAAAGATGAGGCTGTCACCGGGGCTGTTGTCAGGGCCGGAGGTCACGACCCCGAGGAGGAACACCACGGGGAAGAAACAGCCCAGGCGGACAGAGAGATCAAACAGTGTGGAGGATAATCAGAACCAGACATGGAGCCGAGCAAACCAGCATAGGTAAGGAAGGGAGGACATAACATGTTGTCTGTGTTTACCATCAGTTAGTTGCTGCATCCCAAAAGTATGACTTACTTATTTCAAATGTAAAATTATCAGTGATTGTTTCGCTTTTTCCATTACACCTACAAAACGTATGATCCGTTTATTGTTATTCGACAGATAGATTCAATTGACAATAATAAAGGGAAATACAAAAGAGCAAAGACCCAGTCCTGACATACAGATTATTTCCATTGTGGATAGATAGGGAAAAGAGTCAGGCAAGACTGATTAAAAGCATACAAAACAAAGCATACATATACAGTATATAAGCACATATAAACATATATATACAGATTTTTCCATGTTCATCTTACCAGGAAGTGGCCAAGTGACCAGGAACAACATTCTTTAAATAGTTTTAAGGGAGACCTATTTGAATAATTGTGCTTTTTTTTATAGTAAGAAAATTACAATTTTATAAGTGCCGGGTCCCGATGTGTATGGGGAGGTAATTTGGATACAACGCTAGTAAGCTTTTTTGAGCAGTGTGAAGCTTTTTTTGATGAATCGTGAAGGACGGCTCTACCAGGAAGTGGCTGCATAGTCAAAATGGCATTGAACTCGAGGCCCGGCCCTTTCCTGCCCAACAATTTAGTCTTTAGTGCTTTCAGTGCCGGGGCCTCAGATAATTATCTAATTATCTAAAATCAAACTAAAAATTCAAGATATTTTATCAGTTTGATTCAATATCCAAAACGAATGGCCTCAGTTTTCCCTAAAAGGTGCGTTTATCATCAGACATATTCTCTCGTTGAGATTTTAAATAATTCATTTATAATATATAATAAAAAGAATAATGGCCCCACAACACTCTCCTGGGGGACACCACAAGTTAGGGCTTTAGGACTAGAAAGCATCCTACACAACTTTTTAAATTTCACTTTTTGATCGCTGCTTCACTGACACTATTGCTATTGATGTAGACAGCAGAATTATATAATTTACAGTGAGGACCTTTTTGTTATGCCTATGTGCATCTGAGTGAATGAGCAGGCAAATCATGTCATGTTGATTAACTGATGGGAATACAAATGAATTGTTTCAACTTGAGAGTGACATTGTGAGGAGAACAAAACAATTGTAACAACTTATTTCTTGACGACTAGCTATATATTGTAACTGTCACTTATTATCAGTAAAACTGATACAACTACTGTTAAGACAAGGTTGTCACTTAGTATGGAGAGCTTACAGAGGCTCCAGTGGACCACTGGGCTTCTTGGCAGCTAGCCACTGAACGCTGTCACTCCTACATCTGTTGTGGAAAATGCTCAGATTGAGTGGAAGCCATGCCAAACTGCCTGCTCAGCTTGAAGTTGGGCTAATTAGAAAAAAAACACTGACTTCCTAGCTTCTTTTCTTTATTCTTTTCTCCCCCAATCACTTCTTTCCTTCCCCTTTTTACGCTTTCCACATCCAAACAAGTTCGGCTGAATACATGCTGTTTTCAATTATTTCATGCTGTCTCATATTTTTTCATTTTAACACACATTCACCCCCTGGAGCTGGCCAAGGCAAACATTATCCTCTGCTGTTTGTCAGTGTAGCACTGCACTACAGTAGCAGTGCCTTGCTCAAGGGTGAATCTAATTCGGATTGTGAAGCTTCCTCTTATAGTGTTATTTTTCACACTGCAGCCCTGCAGCTAGGGAAAAGGACCTGTTGCCTCCCCCCTCCCTGGAGCATCAGAACCCCCCAAGGCCCCGAAGTAAACCCCCCAGTGGGAAAACAGCCCCCAGGAAAGAACCTCGCAGTGCAACCAACTCAAACAACAACGCAGTCACTCCACCAGCGGCGCTACAGCAAACCCCTCTGCCAATACCTGCTGTCAGCGTAAACCAGGTTGGTATTTGTTGGTGGGATAAACGTGTGTGTGTTTGTGGGGGACGTAGAGAGTTTCTCCATATTTCTTCTTTTCTTCTCAGTGATGGCCTTAATGGTTGCTCATAATAATACTTAATGATGTCTCTAGGTTAATCCAGTAATTATTTATTACTCTTAGAATCATAGACTGTGTAAAAGAAGTGGACGTAGCCACCGTGACGTCACCCATTGGTTTGTGGACTACCATTTTGAAGCCTCGAGTTTGGCATATTGGCTGTCGCCATCTTGGTTTTTTGAAACCAGAAGTGACCATATTTGGACGAGAGGGGGGTTGACAAGTCACTGTGGTAGCAACTTGTTAATCACAAGGTAGCCCCGCCCTAAAGCATACCCTGCTTTATCGTCTATTTTACTCTAAATGGGACCATAATTTACAAAATGGACATCATGCTGTACTGAAGAAGACTTGAAACTAGGGATTGAGACCATAAACTCATGAGGAAAATCTTTACTGAGGTAATAAATCAAGTGAGAAGTAGGGTCATTTTCTCATTGACTTATATACAATCAGACTTTTTGCAACCAGTGGAGTCGCCCCCTGCTGGCCATTACAAAGAGTGCAGGTTAAGGCGCTTCACTTTTCAGACCCGGAGGTCTGACATCTGATACGATGCGAAGTGAGCGTCATCCAGGCACCTGTTCCAAGCATTTTCGCTTTGCTCATCAACATCTGGAATATATAAGTGGCACACATGTAACACTGTCCATGTATCCTTTAATGATCATTTCATCCTTATAGTCTCTGGTTGATTTGATAAAGTCATAAAATTCCACAGGATAAAAAATGTATTATTACATGACTATTATGGCTCAACACTGGCTGGTTTTATCGAAATATGGAAAGTGAGAGAGGCAGTCAAAGAGAACTGAATCATCGACCGCCGTCTTAACCTATAATGAGTTAACACTCTGTGGTTTTATGAAGATTGCGTAGTTTCAAGGGGAAAGAAAAAAGAAAGAAAGCAAGCGAGAAAGAAAGAAAACCACTTACAGTAAGCTGGCTTCATGTAACTAAGACATAGAAAAGGACAGGAATGAAGATTATACAACAATTACGTCACAGAAGAAGAAAATATCCCTCATCTTTACTTTCATTTAAAAGGGAAAGTTTTTCTGGATAAAAGAATTAAATAATACCAAATTCAAATTCAAAAGTCAATAGTTCAAAATAGCATTATCATTAACAAAGAATCAACAGAATATTTTTCTAAATTGTGTGTATCAGTGTAATGTTGAAATACCAAGAACAAGGTGATTTAAGCCTGTTAAGTCTGTAAATGAGCCGTAAAAAGTCTTGGAAGTGTTGACCTCATGTACATCGAGAGAAAACGTCTGAACTCCACTGAAAGGCTGACATATGGGAGAGATGAATGCACACGCTCATCTTTGGAAGAACAAAATGAGTGAACATCAGTTCACACAACGCACGCAAATGTTTTGATCCGTGTTGATCTTTATGACACCAGCTCACATGTTTCTGATTGTTTGCTTTGAAATTTCCTCTCCATTTTCATGCCGTCATTCTGAAGAACATTAGCTTGAAAAGGCTTCAGCCACAGAGACAAATTAACAGTCAATAATACTGAAACAATGAAATCTGCATTTTGACTTCAACAGCTAGCGGCTCATCAGCCCAAGACAAGACTTAGAAAACTGACCTGAGAGTGATTTTAATGACCCTGACATCTGAGGTTCAATCAGCCTTGTTGCTTCATTCAGTACATATAATGAACTATTTAATTCCTGCTTCTCATCTTGTTATGTTTTTTTCTTTTTTCAACAATAATCAGCTTCAGGAAAACAAAAGGCAAAAATATAAATCCACTTCTCCCACTACGAGGCTTTACCTCAGCTACTGTGTATGACTTCAAAGGTACGCTATTTAAGGTTAGAAGGAAGAACATGTATAAAACCATACTGTGAATGTTGGTTTTTTAATGGTTTGAGGTAAATTCTCAAGGGCTGTCATTTGACATCCATTGTATCAAGGTTGACTCGGCATCATTTACATATGGACGACATCATTTACATAATCTGCTGTCAACAACAACCTACAGTAAGTCTGCACTTGCACCAACTGAAAAATTCCCCCATTTTGCCTAAAAGTAACTTAACCTAAAAATCAAGAGGAGTGCTAACATCTGCTACCTGTGGGTGCTGTCACGACACTTGACCCGCTGCCAGCCTCAGCTGTGCAGAACAGCTGGCAGGACAGCTAATGTCAGTGTCAACAGTCAGAATAGAGGAACTTTCCAGGAAACATTGCTGATGAAGGGAAAAGCTTTTGCCAGCAGTGTAAATAGGCATTATACAGGGGACCGTTTTTTTCCCCTCTTTTTCAACAAAACACAGCATGGCGTTTATTGAAAATGGATTTTGCAGATGGCAACATGCATTGGACTGATTCCAAAAGTTTGAGGAAACTGTCGCTTTGTGTCTGCCAAGCGTTGTGGGTTTTTTTTTTTACTTAAGACTGGGAACAAGAGTGGTATTCCCTTTGCTGCATCTACCTCTGTCGTTGCTTTCTCATGTCGATGTTGCACACGCGGCACCCACTTCCTTTTGTTTCAATCACTGATCGTTACACACTGAAAATCAAGCATTCCATTTCCCAATTTTTATTGGATGCAAAACAAAGTCAGAGATGCAGGTGTAACTCTGCAGCGCTACCAAGAAAATAAACAAAGCAGGCGCAGGCTGCTTCTGCTGGCTGGCGCACGAGAAGAGTGTCGGGATGCACACACACAGCTGTGAGACAGTTTCTTCACTTAAAGGATAACGCTGGATGATATTTAATTATTTTTTTGTCTATGCATCCTACGACCAAACAGTGAATCCATCCAAGTATTGTCTTTGTATCCAAAGTCTGATTCAACTTAACGTGCAAAAAGAGCTTCATTGTTGTCTAAAAAACACATTACCATGAACATGGGCACTGTAGTTCATTTTGACTCAATTCTGCTGGCGTAAATACTCACCAGCGCACCAAATGCGTCTTAATCTGCAGTTGAAAATAGTCCCTAACAAAGGCACTATTTCCTCCTGTTTGAGAAATGTCTGCTAAAAAACTACAGTGCCCAGCTGTTTTAGGTTAGGAGATTACTAAGCCTTTTTAAAATAAAATAATAAAAAAAAAAAAAAATGTCATGATATAGATATATATCTTTTTTGAAACGAGAAACTAAGAAAGAATTCAAAATAAGAGATGTGAAATGCATCAGGCTGCCTGTGTGCAGAGAATGTAACTGACACACAAAATTAGACAATTAGTCAAACATTTCACTTCACAGATCAGTAGAACAAGCTTGTGCTGCATAATTTGCATGATATTATCACATGGGTAATGTATATGTTTAGCTTAACTGATTATACTTTCTGTCAACTGCAGTTGTTTTACTTGCAGGGGCTTAAAAATCCATATGGTTTATGGCATACAAACCAAATTGTTTTGTTTAGATAGCAAGAGATAAAAAGCCCCCTTTTATCATGCTAGCAGTTTGGTATTTCACACAGTGGAGGGTGCCGAGAGATCACAAGTTACATGTGTCTTTTGTGTGTGCTTTCCTGATTAGCAGCCACAGTGATTCTCATAGGTTGGTGCGTATGAATAGTTATTAGTAGTATCATTAGTCTATCAACTCAATGCTCTCCCCCTTTTGTCTTTTATTCGTCTTCAAAATAGGATAAGAGGAAACACAGAGGTCCAAACACCAAAATCACACCCAAGTCCCGAGAATTCATCGAAACAGATTCCTCCTCCTCCTCCTCTGAATGCCAGTCGGATTCGGAGGAAGCCATCAAAATCCCCGCTCTGCCGCCTCAGACGACACGCTCCGCGATTAACACACAGACTCTGTCCAACACACACATGCACGCGCCTCTCCTGCCATGCCTGGCCTCTGTGGGCAGTGTGGGGAGTCTGGGGACATTTGGAGGGAAGGGACTCCGCGTGAAAGATGGTAGCAACATGACCACTAATGGTAGCAGCAGTAGTAACAGTAGCATCAGCAGCGGTGGTAATGGCGGCGGTAATAGCTGTAACTCCCTTAGCATTAGCAACATAAGTTGCTCGTTTGGCACTTCTGTTCCTGATCCTGGAGGGTTAGGAGGACAGTGCAAAGACCTGGAGTCCATGTCACCACCTTCCAACACAGGACACGAGGTGCCTCTCTCCCCCTTGAGGGAATACCAAGAGGTCCAGAGTTTATGGGTGAAAATTGACCTGAGTTTGCTCAGCAGGGTGCCTGGCCAGGGCTTGGGGGAAAGATCCAGAGCAGGAGTTGCAGAGAGGGACGGGAGCGAGGGGAGGGACAGAGAGAGACAGGCGGAGAGGGAGAGGATAGCGGTGTCGGAGAGGGAAAGACAGAAGCAGGAAGAGAGAGAGTGGCCAGGGCTGAGAGAGAGGCAGAAGTTACCTAAAGGGGAAAAACAGGAAGACGAAAATGAGCGATTAGCGCAGGACAGAGAGAGGCAAGGTGACAGAGAGAGATTAGCAGAGAGAGAGAGGCAGGCGGACAGAGAGGACAGAGACAGATTCGGGCTCGGGGAGAGGGAGAGGACGACGGGGAGGGACAGAGAGAAGGGATGCCAAGGTCTGGGGGTCCTGGACAACCCCCCTGTGCAAGAGCAGAGTAATCCCAGGCTGGCCGGGAGGACGGAGAGAGGAGAGAATGCAGGCAAACACAGGAGGCAGGCCGCTGGAAACATAGTGGTCCCAACAGAGAAACACACCAGCAAGAGCAAGAGGAAACATAAGGTTTGGCACTCTCCACATACTCGAGCATGTTGAAGACCCCGACAGTTCTCTCCTTTTTTGCTCCTTTATTTCACTCTCAACCCCCCAATCTGTGTCCTTTTTCGAATGTCTATAACGTGCTGAGATATGGAGTGTTTTCTGTTTTCTACATTCCAGTCGGACCACAGCGAGTCATCCGTCAACGGCAATAAGAAGCTGCGATTGGACAAAGACTGTCAGCTCCTCCCACCCTGCATCTCTCCAATACACAACCACAAGAACAGCTCTGCAGAGTGAGTGTTAACAGACTTTACACGCCCACTAGATCAGGACTAACGGGAGGAAAAGTATGCACTACTGGAATGAACGTTTGCTACAATAACGTGTGTCGATCAGAATCACCGATGTCCAACCCTCAAACTGCAGATCAATCTTTTATTCAGTGGTTGAGTTGAGTCATTTTGGTGCATCGTTCACTGAAATCAACAGAAGTAGAAGAAACATTTCAAGGACACGATTAAGGTTTTAGAAATTCATTCATCAACATTGAAAGTTCATCTACGTTTTTTTGTTTACATTACGATACAATGCAGCTCATGATGTGTATGCTTAAGGCCTAGCAACAGGTCTGCTGAATGCATTTCCTTCCTCTGCTTGCTAGCAGTGTGCCTCTTGCCCTCATTGCCTTTGTTGGCGCATTACATTACATTTCTTGGCACGTTATTCCACTTATCAACAGTTATTGGAGGTGATCATTAGGTAGCCATCGGGCAGGACCACGTATAGCTTCACCTGCCTGCGCGAACGTCCTCAAACGGGGGAGCCACTCACACAAACATTGCTCCACAGCGCTACTAGTGGTCAAAAACCCCACGGGGCACCTTTAACTCGCTCACACCAAAACAAATTTTCTTTCAACATTTAAAAAAAATGACACTCATGCATTGCTTCAGTGATGTGAGTGAGAGTGTTAGGGAGGACAGGTATTCGTGCTCATTGTGAATCAAGACTTCCAATAAAAATGCGTGACACGCCAGAATGACAGAACTGAGTCATTCCTGTAACCTGGTAAAAGCTCAACTTTCCCCATCCTTCCCCTCATGCACGTACTAAACACCACGTCGTCATGTGACAGACACTCGTAGAGGTGCAGTATTTTTAGGAAAAGGCTTAACATTTTAATGTGGTGATGAAGTCGGAGAGGCGAGTTCAATTCGCGCGGTGACACAGGAATGACAAATTGTGAATTCCAGCTTTCCGTGTGAATTATTAAAAAAACAGACTAAGCTGACTGTCGCTATAAATAAGCCTCAATGTGACAGCTACAGAGGAAATGTTTTTATAGCGTCTCAGCGCCATCAAAGAGTACACAGCAGGGTAAGGTGGGAGGGAAAGAGGGGGTGACCCGGACTTGAACCTCTGACATTGCGCAGCAGACGTCTCGGAGTGTCTCTTCATCATCCAAGAGGCTTTTTATGGAAGCTGTAAAGTGGATGATGTGATCGTGAGCTCAGGCTCAGTCAGCAACTTCTAACCTGCGACTTTTGACAGTTATCATCACCCTGTTTTAATCGGTGACAAGAGATAATTAGAAAAGACACATGAATGATTGAGATTTTACCCCAGCAAAGGTTTGTTCTACCTTTGTCCTCTTTTGTTGAGCACAGGAAGTTTATCCAGGACCATAAATAGTCTGACTGTATTCATAAAGTCTCTTTTTGCATGTGTCAGTGTGTCATTGATAGTTTGTTATTATCTGAAACTTGCGCGGGAACAATATTAGAGCAGCGTAAGCAATATAATCCATATAATTGAAGATGCTGAACTGCGTACTGGCTGATCATCTCTTAGTTTGGTGTTTTATTCAACAAGTTATCAACAACATTCCACTGTCAGGTGAGTTTTAAGCAACCTTTTGAAATTTCACAAAAAAGAAATGCAAATTAGGCACATTTCCTTTAACTGGTTTGGAGCGAATGAGCTAGCCTCAATTTGGCAGAACAGGCTGAGCTTTACGCAAGGCTGTAATCCACCAGTAAACAGAGTCGAAGAAGTAGAGGTTGGGAACCGATCTGTCCTCCGAATGGTAAATGGACAGACACTTAGATAGCTCTTTTTCTACCTTAACGGACAAAGCACTTCATAATTGGCCTCTCATTCACACACTCACACAATCTCACTCCGGTGGCGACAGACAGATGGCCGCCGACCCTGTGATTAGTGGACGACCCGCTCCACCTCCCGAGCCGAGGCCCTGTCAGAGCAGCTGTCAGTGCCTTCTCTGCAGAGTGTTTGTTTATTATCACCTTGGTTTAGTTTACTGCTCTGCCTGCGACAGGACGCAGACGTTACTGCTTTAGGCAAGTTGTGATTGGCCTTACAGAAATAAGGACGTAGATGGATATCTAACAGTAAAAAAATTCAATTTCTCCCTTTTGGTTCCTGATTTTTTTCTCGAGAGAACAAAGAACAACTGATTTACAAAGCTGATATTTATGCTGCAGCAGACAAAAACAAATGCAATTTAATTTCAGCTGGACTTTAAAAGCCAGAAATCATTGCGAATGTATCACAGAGGAATATTTGGCAGATATGCTGTTGTCATTTTGTGCTTTCAGGTTGTAAATTTCTTAAGTTATTATCTTTAATAGGACTTTGAGAGCTCTGGCATGCTTTCCTGCACACACACACACACACACACACACACACACACACACACACACACACACACCAGCATCCACTTAAGGGTAGACACATGCACACAAATTAGCATAGTCATACATACAAACACGCTAGCACACCTTAATTATGCTGAGCAGAGACACATATTCACACACACACACACACACACACACACACACACACACACACACACACACACACACACACTAGAGCAGCTAATTAGTCTTTGTCTCCCTGGTTTTGTGTATTATCACTAATGTCGGGGCCCGGGGCGTCGTTCTGCGAGCTCAGCAACTTTTCTCGCTGCATCAAACCCCCAGAGTTTCCAGGCAGAGGAAAAACATAAAAATATTATCTGTTGTGTTGCAAACAATATGAGTCACAAGAGCTCCAATAAGGCAGCGGAGGGAATAATCGCTGACGCTCGAGCAGGGGAGGCAGAATTACAACAGTTTTAGAAGGAAAATATCATTCAGCAACTGCAAATGAACTCGCAACAAGGCAGTTAGACTGTGTTAGCTCAGCTTATTGGAGGAGGGTTTTACATGCTGCATGTTTATGTTGTTAGAATGAACTTAATTATATGGAGGTGTTAATAGAATATTGTGATGGTAAAGAGAGACAAAGAAAAATCAAGTCTTTCTTCAGGAGCCTGACGTTGATCGTCAGGAGGACAAGGAGTAAAAGAATACCATACTAAAACTTCACTTTGTTATCGTCATAGCATTCTTGCAGAACCTGTGTGTAAAACACAGATCTGTTTGGCCGCTGGTACACATTGTTGGCTTTAATACTTTAATTCTTCTTTCTTTTTTTTGTTCATCATGAAACGTTCTCTACATGTGCTCAGTAGTTAGTTAGTGAGTGTTTCCTGAAGACGCAGTAGTAAAGAAAGCAGACCACCTAAGCTGTTAGGTGCAGTCATTTTCCACGACTGACAGCAGAATCCCTGACGCACATGTATTTCTACATGCGGAGAGTTGTGTGTTAATGGCACATGTATCAGTCTGCGCGATGATGAGGTACTCTGTGGTAACTGTGTCCCCTGACTGTGTTTTATAAGTCACGATTGATTAATTATCATTTGATTGGATTATTTCCCCTCATTGTCACCATTATTTGTGACCCTTTTTGGGAAGACATTTTAAAATGCAACTTCCTCCTTAAAGTGCATTAACTAATGTACACATGACCTGTGATAAACATACAGTAAAAAGATCTTATTCACTTCTGCTAAATGAATGAATCATTTCACTGCTTTGTCATTTTTGTGCCTTTGTGTGTGTGTGTGTGTGTGTGTGTGTGTGTGTGTGTGTGTGTGTGTGTGTGTGTGTGTGTGTTCAGTAGCTCTCTAAACAGGAAGCAGTCTCGACGTCGCGATGAGAAGCTGCTCCCACCCCTCCTGTCCCCCCTCTCTGATGATCCCCCTCGTAAACGGACCTGTGACAGCAGTTCCTCTCTCAGCCAGGAGGGCGGCGCTGCTGGGATGCTGCCCTGCTCCGCCTCTTCCACCTCCTCTTCCTCGCACAGACACAGGAGAGGGGAAGGCAAGGCGTCGTTGCATGTGAGAAATGGCAGCGTGAGTGCTCAAGAACACTATTACTTGTTATTTAATTATATACATATATATATATATATATATTTAATAATACACCAACCAAGTTTTTAAGATATATATCTGCCGGTCAACTTTCACTCTAAATGATGATAACTTGGACCTTAAAATAATGCAGGACTCTATTGGCTCTGGTTCTTCATTGTCCAGTGAGTGATAGTTGGCTAGTGGCATTATCTCCAAAAATAACTCTTGAGGTAATGACATGCCATTCTTAAAACGTATAAATCTACAACCTGCCTCACATCTCCACCGATGCTCCTTACCTGCAATTTGTCGGAGTTTCAGGAGCCAAAGTCACTAACATATCTAAGAGAGCTTTGTTATACGGAGGCAGGTAAATGCATCAGGAACAGCAGGGCAGACCCATAAAGCAGTAGGTCCAATAAAGATCAGCTCACAGTAAATGTCTAAATGTAGAAGTACATTCATACATTTAAAGAAATTGCACGATTTACTTTTTTACTTTTTGTTCCCTTTTGAGGAAATTAAACTGCAAGAATGACCATGTTAGCCCTGTCATATGGATTTACGTGACTTCATAAGCAAAACGTACTGTAGTGTCTACATATGTTGCAAATGGCTTTAGGCGCACTAGCTTAAAGGACCATTTGTTTGTGATTAACCGCGGCTCTCAGGCTCATTTTGTCTCATTCTTTCAGCCACGCGTGAGTCCATTACTGTGAATGAGGAGCTGAAGTTCAAGTAGCTGGTTGCTGAAAGCCACACATTGTAAGACTAACTGATGCTATCATGACCGTGGATTACAATGCCTTCTCTGCTACAGGAAATGGATCCACATGGCGAGAAGCCCAGTGGAGACGGTTACCATGCCAACGGGCAGTCAGACTCGGAGGTGTGGTCGGAGCCGCTGATGGAACCTGCCGAATCTCGCAGGCCGAGGCTGTCATTTAGCGACACGTATGTAGAATTACAGTGTATACCCCCCACACACACACACACACACACGCACGTGTCTTTAGCAGCATGATTTATAGATCCGTTGTTGTCATAAGACCTTGCAGTTCTTGTGTAAGTAACTCCCAGCAGATGTGTCTCCTCTTTACATGGAATTGTGTCTTCATTATTCCGCCATATAAACATGATGTGCATTGTTTTTTCATCATTGTATTATTGAATTATGCTGTATGAGTCGTCTCTCTAAGCCGAGATAACAAAAAACATTCAGTTAAGACAGAGCGGAGATTTCAACAAAGTCAGTGTCTTTATTGCCCTTTTTACATTGAGGCGACCAGGCTAATAGGCCAAATGGTGGCCTATCAGTGTATTGCAGGTGGGGGAAACATCTGTAACTCCCTCACCTCTGGTCCAGCTTCGTTGAAACCTGGAAAGATGATGCATCTTCTACTTACTTGTCCCAAAGGGTTCCTGCATTATTCATGAAACAACATGTTTTGTTGTTATACTAAGGTTACACCAAGCCTGAGGTGTGTATACCTAAGCAGGCTACTGTATATAACTCACTGCGAGCTGCTCGTAGCCAGTGATTATGCAAATCACTCTAACATGCAGGTCTAAAAAATAAAAAAGTTTTTGTCAAGCGACATGTCGGTGCAAACATGCTATTTATGTTCTCTTGTGGCTGTGCTGTTCCCAGAGTCCACAGTGCAGACTACTACATGCAGGAGGCCAAGAGACTGAAGCACAAGGCCGATGCTTTGGTAAGATGTTCCACGAGTCTTTCTGCAATCACCGAAAAACACAGGTCACACACACGCACACACACACACACACACACACACACACACACGCTGGAGCACATGCAGAGGGCAAAGATCAACAGATACACACAGATAGCAAGAAAATGATTTGAAGACACACAGTGTTAACATCTACAGTCTAGACTGTAATTATGTGTGCACTTGTTCAGATGTGTGTGTCATCACTCGTGTGTGTGTGTGTGTGTGTGTGTGTGTGTGTGCACGTGTGTGCACAGCGAGTCTCCGAAAAATGAAATTCTATTTCATATCAAGGACTGTACTGTATAATTTGGGTTATTTATTGCACCATTTGTCTCCAAGGGAACATTGCATTCAAGGACTGATGATGTCTGCAAGATTATACAATATCAAAAGAATTATCTGACCCCCCCCCCCCCCCCCCGAACAGTGAAATGAGATTTATTTAACTTGTTATTTATCTTATGTTTACGCGTTGTTTCCTCAGATTTATCTGGGGATTTGCATTTTAGCAGGAGATTATTCACACAGAAGATGGTGCGTCTGCCACTATGCTGTTAAGACATTGCTTATTCTGTCTCTGCCTTATTCATCTGTCTTCTCTCTCTCTCTCTCTCTCTCTCTCCGTCTATCCTCTGTTACATTTCTATTCATTTTTCTCATTGTCACATTTCTTCTTTTCCTCTTGTCACTCATTTGTCTGTCTCTCTGCCTGTAGATGGACAAATTTGGCAAAGCGGTGAACTACGCAGACGGCGCCCTCTCCTTCATAGAGTGTGGAAACGCCATGGAGCGAGATCCGCTAGAGGCCAAATCCCCATATACCATGTACTCCGAGACTGTCGAGCTCATCAGGTACTGTACTGGGGGGGATAGACAATGTCAAGTGAAATGAAGAAACAGGAAGTGTCTAGTTTCCTCATGATTTTGCAGAATAAAACTGATGTGATTTCTTAGGAAGGTTCCTTCAAGGCATTATGTAATTTGGTACAAGTTATAGGAATAAATATAGTTTGATTGGTACACTTTTCATTCATCAGAGGCCATCAAAGTTTGAGATGCTGAGAGAAAGTTACTGTTTATAAAGACATATACTTCAAATCTATGGTCATTCAGGATCAGTTTTGAACCCTTTCAAATCCCGCAATTCTCTCCATTCGTGGAACGACCGGCCGAGGTTGACTCTATCACTGTCCCATTTAGCTTTCTTTTGTTCTTCAGTCAGTTCATAACCACAAAATGTAGAAACGTGAAGAAATAAAATTCTCTAAAGAAAAATCGCCTTCTTCCTTTTAACTGGCTGACGTACCGCTCACTGCGAAACTTTGCCTGGGAAAATGTAAACGTAGGCTCTTCCGGTCCGCGTGCCGTAAATGATTGGATGAATCATGAATTACTATATAGAAATAGCTAATCTTCTCGCTGACGGTCTCGTTTGCTTATGTAGTTCATATAGGGGCCTCAGTATTAAATTGAGACTGTTTCATAACAGTTAAAAACTCCTTCTAGATGCTTTAAGTCAGTTTGTTTAACATGATCTCATTCATTCATCATTTTTACAGTCATTAACATTTTAGCAGTAAGTCTCTGGAAATCAACTGCTTATACACTCTACCCAACTATGCAGCTATTATATTCTGTGCTGTACTCCCCAATTCTTCTTTCCTGTCTCAGAACATTGTCTTTATTTCACTACAATTTCTACCAAACGTTTCAGGAAGCATTATCCAGGAATCATATGTAAAAAAAAAAATCACACCTCTCTCATCAGACCTGTTGAGGATTTAGCCTGTTAGCTTAAATAATATTCTGTGGTTGCATATGGCCAACTCTGTGCCCACAAAAAATGACTAATCAAAACTTGTGTTCTGAGGAAAAACTGAACCCTAATTAGCATGAAGCCGGTCTTCTGTTCCGAAATGTCTGCACTTTCCAACACTGTATTTTTTTTTTTATTTGTCTAAAGCGTCACAGACCTGCAGGGTTGCTAATGAGCGCAGCTAAACTAGTGTTGCATTACAGGATCTCTGCTGTGTTTCAGCCTTTCAGAGCTGCCAATGTGTGAAGTCAGAGCAAATGAGAATAACAAATGTCTGCTACCTCTGAGAGCAGGCGGGTTGACAGCAGGCTGCTGTAGCGGGAGAGAGTATTTTAACTGAAGGACTCAGGTTCAAGCTCTGCTCGTCTGCACTCATCCATCCTGCTGAAGTGTCCTTGAGCAAGACGCTGAGTCGTTACCAGCTGCAGGGCTGCTGATCTGTGACTGTGGCCTTTGACCCCCCCCTGAGGAGGGAGAGCCGAAGAAAAGGACAAGAGCTTTCCTGCAGAGATCAATGAAGTATAAAGGTGTAAGTCCTCTCCCTAGATTCACCTGTCACTGCTGAACTTCATTTTGACTGATTAACCACCTCTGAGCAATCAGACCGGGTCACTGAGGGCAGGAGGCGACAGCATTACAGTATTTCTTTAAATACCTCATCAATAACCACACAGGGGTGGATGAAGCTGACCTGTAGCTTGTCCTGCCTAAGGGCCCTTCAGCAGGCTGGATGTTGGCTGTCAGCGAGCTGAAGGAGGTAATCACTAACTATCAGGTCACTGTTTTGTATTCTTTACGTTCAGAAAGAGCAGCTCCTTGAATGATTTTAACCTTGGTTTTCGAATTAAAATGAACCCTGAGTATGTATGTATTCACTGTCATGCATGTTTTCACGCCCATATATCTCTGGAGGTGTCAGCGGGCGAGTAATGAGTGTCTCTCCTCTGCAGGTATGCCATGAGGTTGAAGAACTTCGCCAGCCATTCAGCCACCGTCGCTGAGAAGAAACTTGCTGTGTTGTGGTACGACACTCTTTTTATGTGTGTGCACGAAATACAATACTTACAAAAGAAATGGTGCCTCCTCAGCACTGCCGGCCACATTCTGCTGGAGAAACACTGAGACCTTTATTTGCTCTTGGCCTAAATATATGCAAATTGAAACATTTCGGGCTTAGTGCCAGAACATTTTCATATTCTTATCCTAAACCTCCTCACAATCTCTCACTTGTGTGAGGTTTACTCGTACGAGTGTTGCGAGTTGGATTGCAGCTTGAGCAGTTCTTCACTGTTCTTGCCGTGCAGAAAGGCTGAGTGTAAAACGTGTGGTGTGAGTTAACACATCGTACAAGACGGAAACAAACGCACAGCATCTGCGCAGCTTCAGACGGGAGGCGGTCAAGAGACAGTCACAGAGATGGACCAGACTACGTTATAGTCTTGTAGCAGGTGATGTACAAACTGTCGGGTACAACGGCGGTGACAGCCAGCTGCATAAAGACTGTGAGGCTGCTTCCAGGGTTGCTAACTCCAAAGTCATTCAGATAAAGGCAGTATAATCCAGAAGTCAAACAAGAGACAATCTGCACATGACTTGTAGGACAGTCCTGCACCACTCGTGAATTTCATTCATACCAAAGAGAACATTCTGACTAAGAGAACATTTGTGAATGGGACAAATTCTCTTAAATCACTCTTAAGAACAAATCTGTTCGTACGAGTGCTTCTTGCCTGAGGCCAGTTGCATGTGAACATACAGAAGACAGCCCATAAAATACCCACCATGTGTAAGTTTCTAACTGTACAGTTAAATTCTACTAGAATGTAAAGCTCCCAAAGGTCGCTAAAACCGATTCTTTTGTCTTACTTAGTGATCCAAAAAACATTTTATTTTTCATACCTCTGTGCGCTCTGTGACTTAATGAATTCACAAATCGCAAGTAAAGCTTTTTATATAATTATAATCGTATAATAGCATTATACATTTGCCTCATTCTGTACTTCACTGAAGTTCTTCCTAATCCACAAGGACTTGCGGGGCTTGTTTGAAGTCCGGGTGCATTTTGTGTGTGGATGACATGAAAATAATATTGAGGATGGAGCTTTAAAGGGAACTCGCGCGGAGGTTTCATCTGCCTTCTAATGGTTTTGTTTCCATAGTAACCGCTGTCTGTCTCTGCTGTATCTGAGGATGTTCCATCTGAAGAAAGACCACGCTGTCAAGTACTCGCGGTCGCTCATGGAGTACTTCAAGGTAACACACACACACACACACACACACACACACACACACACGGACATGGACTTTTCCTTCCCCTCTCTCTCATTTTCTCCCTCTGCGGTTGGAAAACATGAAAAGCTAATTACAATCCCTCAAATACATTTCATATTCATTTTCATGGTGCCTGTGCATTAATTTTGCATGACGTTATTAAAATCCATTCTTTCTCTTTGATATTAATGTATTAATTAGCTCCATCAATCATCACAGTGGATTGTTAGGGTTTAATGTGCTTGTTTTGATTAATTATATTTAGTTTAATTAATTACTGAGGATGTCATTATCACAGTGCCGCATTTGCATTGATGGGATTGGATTTCTGGGAAGGGACTGACTGGGAGTTTAGCTGTGTACGTGTGCGCCGGCTGTGTACATACAGCATGTGTTGACAGAGGGGGGGGGGGAAATAACTGAAATCAGTCGGAGCAGTTCACTTTAAAAGAGAAATGGCACAAAAAACAGTCCTGTAATATACTTATCCACATGACACGTTAATGTGGATTTGAAGTGCTTGTCGCTGAGTAACATGAGTTACACGAGTTATTGTTCAGAAATTACACATACTGTATGGGGCTAATTGGTGGCTCGGTGGGGTTCAGCTCATGTTATATTAACATTAACATTTGGCTGATGCTTTTGTCTACAATGGTTCGTCGTATCCCAGACTAAATGAAGAGTTTGAATCCAAAATATATAGTCGGCATTTATGGAAAAGAACAGCAATATATCGTAACTTACTGAATTATTAAAAAAAATATATATTTTAAGTAAATTGCTTCTAAATGAATCAAGGTATTTGAGCTTGTATGCCTTGTTTTATCACGTAGTGAATAGCCTTTTGGCTAACTCTGGCAACATTCACAGCAATGTTTGTTAAAAATGGCCTGACCCTGCTAAACCAATAAACACATAGGGTTTTGTGAAACATGCTTACTCGCTTTATTGCTGAGAGTTAGAAGAGAAGATTAATACCACTCTCTTATCCGTCTCTTAAATATGAAGCTACAGGTAGCAGACTGTTAGCATTGCCTAGTATAAAGCCTGGCTCTGTTAAAAGGAAAAACATCTGCACATAACTCCCTGTAAAACCGCAACTTGTCATTTTTAGTCTTGGGCTTTTGTACGGATTAAACAAATGGGATATGAAATGTTAATTAGTGAGCTTTAGAGGAGCTGGTAGGTAGATTTGTTACCTTCAGACGGAGCCAGGCTAGCATTCCCCCCCCCGTTTCCAGTCTTCATGCTAAGCTAAGCTAACCATCTTTTGGCTGGAGCTTGGCTGGAAAATATGACTTCTGGTGCATGTTATCAGTTCTCTTCCTTCATTCTCTAGTCTTTCTTTACTGTATCTGCTAAAGCAGAATATGTGCTTTAATGTTTTAATAAATGCGTCTTTTTGTGACCCAGAATTCAGCCAAGAGTTCCCACCAGGCACCCTCTCCCTGGAGGACCAATGGGAAGTGAGTATACACACACACATGCTGTATCTGATACCTCCATTCACACAGGTGACGGAGAATTTATAATTCACCGGAGCTCTGCTGCAAGATACCACGCCACCACCTGACAGCCACTTGCTCACACAAACCCCTCAGGAAGCAAATAAAAGGATTGATTTGTTGTAGATGTGAGGAGGAGGAGGAGGAGGAGGAGGAGGAGACTGGAGGGGCTGCCGAGTGCCAGGGTGAGAAGGAGTGATGGAGGGAGTGATGATAGATGGAGGAGGAGAGGGGTGGAGGAGCTGTGGATGTGAAGCTAATGAGTTTGGACAGCTCTGACGCTGCACAACAGCAGGACTGGAGCTCAGTGTATGTGGTGTGTGTGTGTGTTTTCGCAGCACTGAATAAGGCACAAGTCGCCGGGTCAGCGAGGGTCAAGGCCACACCATAGTCATTACATCACTGCTAGAGCCACACGCCCAGCTGTGCAAGGCAGGGGAGGCAGATTGTACGAGCATGACTGATGTTACTATACACATGAATGTCAGGAACGCTACACACCCTCTGCGATTTAACACGTTTTAGAGCCTCAAGGCCTGAAATGATTACTCCCTCAAAGCCAAAACAAGAGACTGTTATTCTGTCTGACTAATTTCCACCATAATTAATGTGCAGAGTTATAAACATCAGCATACTGTGTAATTGTTCATTTAGCCGTGATACTCCGGTAGGATTGGTTGCCTCCGTCTCATGTACCCGTGGTCGTTTGCACAGAGCTTGCACAGTTAAAGTTAAAGTTGCGGCAGTCAATACATTTATGTTAAACAATATCTTCCTAAATGTAATGTGAAAGGTGCCCCTCATAGTGACGAACCCCCAGAGAGTCATCGCCAGATACCTGCAGTTCCTCTCAGTTCATGAGAGCGTTTCGTCATCTTTCAGCTCATTGTTTTGATTTTATGGCCCCCGCAAATCCACTGCCCCCAAGTGGCCAAACAAATCAATAAATGCAGCTTTAGTACCACATTTTCGGTCAAACCTGCTGCTTCCTGTCTCAAATATGGTGCTTCTTATCCCTTGTCCCCTTCCATGGCATCTTCTACTTTCTACCTAAATTTGTTTTGTTTTTTTTTCCATTGGCCTTTCAACTTGTAAACCACTTAAAGCTTGGTATGTGCTGATAAAAAGAATGATTTTCCTGTTTCAAGCTGTAAAGTCTTGACTGCTCTTGACTGTTTTTTCACCCAGTCACTTCAGTAACTTCATTCAGTCTAATAATCTGGCTCCCTGGCCACCCTGTGCAACAGTGATGTTCTGTGTTTTGGCCAATGCAGATATATTTTCCCTCCTTCTAAAATCTTGTGTGTATCTCTAAAAATAGAAAACTAATGAAGACAGTATTCGGCAGACACATCTTGGATGCCAGTAAGTCTGAAATATGTAACAAGTGAGCGCTTGGCTGACGGACTGGAGTGCACACTTTCCTCTTTGTACGTTATCAAGTGAATCAAAAGCCCCCGCAGCACACAGACCCTCCCTGTTGAATTCTCCTGGTGTTACTGGGACTCACTGCCTCTCTTTATTTTCTAGGGTCAATGGAACTCCATCTCCCCTCTCACTCAGCCCCTCCCCAGCCAGCAGCGGAGGAGGTGGAGGAGCAGGAGGAGGATCTGGAGGTGCCCCGGGCTCGTCAGGAAGTGTGGCTATTCCCCAACGGATTCACCACATGGCTGCCAGCCACGTTAACATCACCAACAACATCCTGCGGAGCTATGAACACTGGGAGACGGCCGACAGACTGGCCACTGACAGCCAAGGTAGGACTACGACTGACAAATGACTGTGTGTATTATTTTTGCTGTGGTGTTTTTGGACTACACTCACCAAAGACTGAGTTTTAGTCAATCGTGTGCGTCACCGCTTCTACTGTACTAAACGGCTGTTTCTTCTTCTGGAATAGTAAAACCTGAACTCCAGAGGTTTGTCTAACACTCACCTGACAGCAGGCCTTTAGAAAAGAAAATGTTAAAGCTTTTATAAAGTGGCTATTTGCCCTGTCACGCAAAGTAGCCGGACGAATATTTTAAGTCTACAGAAATGCGGCTGATTCATACCATCAAGTAAGAAAAAGAAAGTGACAGTTTGCAAGCTAAAACCAGTTTCAGAAACTTGGTCACTGGACACTACTGTATTAATGAACCCTGTAAAATATATATTTCTAATGGCAATGACAGGAGAGGAATTATCAGGCATTAAATAGCATGCCGCATGCCGCTATCACCGGCAGTATGCTGCTCAACTACGGTGACCAGACGTCCCAGTTTGTCCAGGATGGTCCGGTTTCAAGCTGGGTGTCCCGAGTCCCGACAAATGCCTGTAAAACAATAAATTCTCCCAGTTTTCACCACAATTAAAATAATAATTACAATATTATACTTGTTTTCAGACGTTTACCACGTTCTGTCCCACTCGTTATTGCCTAAAAACATAAACAACTGTTTGCGTGTCAATCAATCAAAGTGTCGTTGTCAAGGCTGTTGCTAGGCTATGAGTCATAGGCAAGCGTCATAGACTATGACAGGACCTGTATGCTAACGGTTAACTGTCATGCCAAGAGAAAGTCGTAAAGTACCCGGCAACGGAAATGCTGCATTCAGGTGTCCATGGTGTTGAAAGGTGCACTCGGTAGGTGTGTTAAATAGCTTAAATAATTGTCCCCCATGGTGCATGCACATGCGCGTGCATGGATGTGTGGTATCCTTCAGACCGGTTTGGGGGTTTGAAAATCCCCATGCTCAACCCACCAAGCAACAGCTGCCGTGTGAAGTTGACTAACATGCTGACAGCATGTAAAGCTAACTATCATGCTGCCTGAGCGACCAAATAAAGCTAAAGATTTAAAGTTAGGGTTGAATTTATGTAATAAAAGTATTTTTACTTCATCAGATAACTGCTCAATAAGAAGAGACTACTGTACACTGTCATTTGTGGAAAGTGTAAACCAAGTTTTGATAGTGTCTAGGTATTGGTGAATGACTGACCTGACTTTGACTCTGTGTAACTGTATGTGTGTCTTGCATCGCCCTCAGTAACCGCGTCTCTCCCTCACCCTCCTGTAGAGTTCTTCCAGGAGCTGGACTCGGTGATGGAGCCTTTGAGTCAGCAGAGCAGCATGACTGAGCTGGTCCGATACATCAGGCAGGGACTTCACTGGCTCCGCATAGAGGCTCGCCTGCTGTAAGGACTGGACCGGAGCCAGAATAAAAAAAAAGAAAAAGAAATAGGCCTGGGAGCTAGAACTGGGATAACAAGTGAGATGAGACTCAGGACGATGCTTCAGTTCCCACTGGGATCCTTCAAATGACCCGACACCACCCTCGGTAATGTTATGGCATAGACTGGGTGGATTAATTGGGCTGAAATTCACCTGCAATTAGGACTGAACAGTAACTAAGTTTGGGATTTTCAACTGTGAATCACAGAATACAAATTAGCACATTAAAATGTGGCTGATGCTGCTTTTTGGAGCAACTGCAACTGTACATCAGTGCAGGTAGCTTAAATTCCTAAAGGGACAATAGATGTTACAAACCTCCCTGTGTCCCTGAATAGAAATAAGAACCAGAGGAAAAGTAAAAAGTATTTTTACTAAGACAGGATCATTTCCAAAAGGATATGTGAGAGTCTGGCGTGATTAAGGATGCTGAAGGTAGGGAAGGAGCTCAACAGAGGCTCATCTGCTCCAGCAGTGGCCTAGAAACGAGTCTGTGATTGGGACTAGAATTAAAGCCTCAGGCTGATATCGATCCAAGTGGGGTTCCGGTCCAATCCGTTAGATAAGGACCTCACCGGTAAAGGGAAGAGGCTCAGCTACAACCACGAGAGCTGAATTGATGGAGGCTAAAGTTAGTCCTCTTCTTCTATTTCAGCTAGAAGCTGCCCGTGTTGTGTATTCCTTCGATAATTTAACAGCATACAGTAATTACTCACAGGGATACAAAATGGCTTCTGAAGAATGACTGCTGAAAAGTCACCCTTTGTGGTGAATAAGTCAGTCAAATTGTAAAGTTATAATCCTTAAGAATTTCATCATGTCAAACTCAATTTTTCATACTATTTTTGGCTGGCATTTATTCTGCTAAAGCCATTTAGTAATTACTCATCAGTATTTAGACTTCTTACGTACCTTTCATATAGAAGTTTGCATTGTCAGTGGTGGAGTCCGCCATTCGTGCTGATACTGCTGCTCTTCTTCTTCTGTTGTATTACTGACAGAGTAGCTGCTCAAAGCGTGTTTCCTGCCCCTGGTGATCAATAAATCAATCATTTTGAACAGAACTCTGGGACTTCATCACTATCACTGAGACCCTCTTAGCGTTAGCACCAGTAACCACAGGCGTCGCTAAATCAATCAGAAGTGAAATCTTAAGGGTCATAACTTTCAATCTGGATTTGCTTCTTAGTTCTGGATTATCGTCTGGTTAACCACAAGAAATCTGATTATTCAAGTTTATTGGAGTGCCCTTGCCTACCTCTAAATAGGGCCAGTTACTGTGTGAAAGTTTTCTATACTCTGCCAATCTCATTTAGTTAAAGACAACAAAGCAGTCATACAAGGATTTTTGCCTTAATGAAATAAGATGAATAAGTAAACAAGATGATGAATTCGACCGGACATTTGATGTCAGCTTTTCATACTTGACCGTTTTTGATACTCATTGCAACGGACACATTTTGGTCCAAAAAGGTAGTGAGGTTTGACGGACAGTTTGTCCATCAAGCAACCTGCATGCGACCTGGATCAGTGGTTTGTTTAAATAGAAGCTTTAAGTTCTCAGATGTGGAGCCTCGAGTCGAATCAAGGTAACCCTAACATTAAGATGTGCCTAGCTAGACTGAGGATTACAAGACCTGGTCAGGTTGCAGTCCGGCGTGTTAGCAGCTTAACAGAACAAGAACTCAATTCACTGGTGAATGAGGGCTTTCTTCCAATCAAAAAAAAAAAAAGCATTTGTCTGGTTCTTCTCTTACTGGTTATAGGCTTTTGTGAAATTCCACTCAGTTCTATTTCCCATAGTAACCCACCCACTAAGGTGTCAAACACTTACGGGGGGGAAAAAACTACAAGATTCAGTATGATTTGGCTCTAATTAAGCCCCCACCCATGTACAGATCAAGTACACAGGGTGAAAATCTCACATCAGCTTTTGTGCCCTGATGTCAAAGAAGGCTGTGCAACAGCAGCGACTTTGTACAGCAGCTTAATGAGATCAAATCACCTGCTGGAAATCTTGTAGTCGTTTCCCCGACGTTTGTCGTGTTGTGTTGTTAGTGTGTATATGTGTACAGCTGATTGTCAAGTCTATTTAAATCATTACCTGACTGGACAATAATGATGTTTGTGTACCATAATGTACAGAGTGTGATCCTGAAAAGTGTGATTGTTTGTGTTTGTTTTTGTTTTTTAGTGTCTTCAATGTGAATGAAAGAGGGAGTGAAACAAGAAAATAGGGTATCTATATATGTGTGTGTGCGTGTGTGTGTGTGTGTGAGAGAGAGAGAGAGAGAGAGTATGTATGACTGTGTGTTTCCATGCACAGGCTATGGCTGCATTTACACAGCACCAAACATAATCTGATTTTTAACCCTCTGTGGCACATAAAAACAAAGGGAGACCCTATAGTTTCCATGTGGCCTCTCCTCTGTTTTCACATGTCCTATAAAGACTTAAAAATCTGGATTTTATTTTTCATGGTCTCTGTAAATCCAGTACATCAAGCATGAGTTTTTAAGTTTTGGATCATTTGACCATCGCTGAATGTGTATGGAAGACAATGCGGATGTGAAAAGTAATTTTCACTTTGACAAAAAAAAAAAAGAAACTCAAGTGCCTCTATTTGTGTCCAGTGGGAATTGCTCTATTTATTTAAGAACAAAGACTTAATCTAAATGATTTTCCATACCATATTGGTATAAATATGAGATTGTTTTTCGTAAAATCAAATGTTTCCACAAGCTTTTTACTGGCGTTTATGACGACACCAGGGTTTGGCTTTAAGAAAAATGTGTGATTTTAACGTGTCAAATTTGCATCAGTTGCTGTTTTTTTTTTCCTTGATGATTTGAGCAAGTATGGGTTTGTCTGAAATGCCTGAAAAATTTAAACCATCGCATGCAATAAATGATAGCTTCAGACCAAGAACTACTTGTGTCCATTTTGAAAAAGAAAACAAAAAAAAAAACAGTCAGCGTATTTCTCGTCACATACTCATTTACAGTGTGAATGTTCTACATCACCTGACAATACAGAGCCGCTTTAAATGCACAACACTAAAGTTAACAGTCTGATGGAGGTAATAACGTTCAAGAACATCAAGTCACTTAGCAGGAAAAAGTTCAACATTTTAGGAAATAGTGTTATTCGCCTTCGCCTTGATACCACTCTCATGTCTGTACGCTACATAGGAAGCTAGAGCTAGCAGCTAGTTAGCTTAGCTTAGCATAAGGACTGGAAACAGGGGGGAAAAGAGCTAGCTTGGTTTTGTCCAAAGCTAACAAATCCACCTACTGGCACCGTTAAAGCTCACTAATGAACACATTGTGTATAGTTTGTTTTGGGGCTGTTGTGTAAAATGTCTGCTTTGTGACAATCGCGTTATTACAATGTGCACAAAAAGCTTTTTTCAGTCAAACAGTAATGTAGATGATAGCTGCTACATTAGCCGTCGTGAGTCATGACATTTCCATAAACTGTCACGGGATTATTTACTCCATATGCACACCTGCCGCAGTTACAGGGCTGTCATGACGAATGTGAATGTGACGGTGGCGCCTGCTCCTACCTGCTGGGTAGCTAACACTAGTTGAAGCGTCAAGCACTGACGGTCTGTAGCTGCATGGGATAACCTGTGTTTTGTGAATATGATTGCAGGTGGTGCAGGGTTGTTTTTTTAAATCATTCTAGCCCAACTATGTTGCACATACAGTACTAAAAATATGATGTAGAAGAATTATTTGAATCAACCCGAAGCTTTAAACAATCAAGGTTCTATTTTTTTGTCGCCCAGCCCTGGTTTGTTGACTACATACAAAAGCCAAAGTGTAAAAGCAACATGTTGTGGTTTTATGGGGGGGGGGGGGGGGGGGGGGGGTTTAAGGAACAAGATAAAACATGGTAATTTATAGGCTTTTGAATTGCTGGTAGGTGGGTTTTGTTAGCTTTCCCCCCTGTTTCCAGTCTTTGTGCTAAGCTAAGCTAACTGGCTGCTGACTCTAGCTTCATATTTGGCACACAGACATGAGAGTAAATACGCGTATTTCCCAAAATGTCAAACTAATCCTTTAAAATGGACTCGTGGTTCTTCATCTGAAAGCCTGAAAAGGTTTACTTGTGAACATTTTGGATAACAGTCCAAACTCCAAAACAAAAAGGCCTTTTAAAGTTGTTGTTTTTTATTGTTAGAGGTCATGAAGCCAAATTAGGAGTGCCCTAACCCCCCCCCCCATGAACTTCTACAGCAGCCAACAAAGAAGCCCACAAACAGTTTCTGTTAGACCTCAGTTGTTACAAGTCAGTTGTTGATCCACAGTGTTGCTCAGTCCGATTCAATGGTGTTCGATGTTGTTTTGTTTTATGGTGAAACAGTGATGTTGCTATATGGTTATTGTTAATTTCACACAATGGTCCTTATTTTGATTATATGCAGCGGTACAATATACTTATACAATAATATGCTGTAAAATGTCAAAAGCATTGCATTGGTGACACCATGGGAAGCATCGGTCTCATCCCACTATGCTACATGTCACATGATGGTAAATGTTGAATTCATGCAACACTTCATTTGACTATATGCAATGTCAATATGTCGATATATTCTGAAACATTTCGGAGACAGACTGCCTCAGCATGGCCTTTTTATTCTGCTGACATCTTATTAAATATCTCATTAGCTCCTGTTACATTATCACAGTTGTCAACTTGTTTATCAAAAGCAGCAGCGACAGAAACAACTTCGCTGCGGTTGTGATTACAATAGAGAGACGAAACAGATTTATTTTTTGACAACAGATGGTTACAAGCCGATAATACATTGATAATCTCTCCCGTAGTGATGAGTGTCTCTTAATATTTGTTTGCATTTCAGAAAATCACAGATACACTTTGATTGCTTAGGGAATTGCCAAAACTGCCTCATACAGTAAATTAACTAGCAGTATTTATAGGGATAATAAAGGGTTTCTTTCTTCTCAAACTCCTATAATCTACCAGAAAGCTGCTTTTTTTTCTTGGGTTTTTTTTTCCATTTAATTGTCCTCAGTTGTACTGTCATACCGTCAGTGTTAGAAACAAGCATTTGAAAGAGATTAGTCTTTTTATCCAGTGAATAATCATTTGCTGAGGTCACTGGAGGGAGACATTAATACGCTCTCACTACCTAGAAAATAACTGCTAACATGTTACATCACGTTTTCTACTTTATGATTAATTACTAAGTAGTAACCATCACTAGTCCCCTCAAGTTATTCCTTAGTAAAATCAACCAATGTTGTGGGAGAATTCACATATTCAGCTGTAAGAATACACCAGTTTTGGCAAGTTCTGCAACCAGTTTACTGTATTTCTGTGTTTATTTATTGCAGAGTAAATAATACACTTACAGGAATAGTTCGACATTTTGGGAAATACGCTCATGCACTTTCTTTCCAAGAGTCAAACAAGAAAAATTGATACTACTCTCATGTCTGTGCGTTGAGTACAGACCTAGCGCGGGAGGCAATTAGCCTAGCTTAGCATAAAGACTGGAAGCAGGGGGAAACAGCGCGAGGGTCCGTGCTCCCAAAATGACGTCATTGCGTTATCTTGCACCATGCCCAACAGGTACATTCTTCCGCAGCTCCAGTGCAGAGTGCAGCCATGTTGGTTTATGACAATCTTCCACGCATCAACACCTCTGTGCAATCTCAAAACTCACGCGACATCTACTGCGTTACGGTGCCTCGCGTTGGCATAAACAAGGCTTTAAGGTTACTGATTAACACGTTCCCCGTTTGTTTCAGCCATACAGCAAATAAAACTACTAAGAAATAGTTCCATGTTTCTGTTTGAACAAGAAAGGACAAACAAGACGCAATATGTTAATCAGTCAGCTTTAGAGGTGGTGAAAGGTGGATTTTTGGACTTGCTGTGACCCCCCCCCCTGCTTCCAGTCTTTATGCTAAGCTAGGCTAACTGGCTCAGAGCTCTATCTCTGTGCTTTAGAGTGATATCGAACTTCACATCTGATTCTTGGAAAGAAAGCAAATAAGCGTAGTTCCCGAAATGTCACGCAATTTAATAGGCACTTTGTATTGTAGTTGATATAAAGCTATTGTATTCGGGTAATGTAGTAGTACACATAAAATACTGGCCAAACAGAAGTCAAACCTACAAATCATGTAATTAAAAACTTATCAGGAAGTTAATCAAGGAGCTTATTTGTCGACTAACAATCAGAAAGCTTGTTCCATATCAGTTTTACAGTAAACAGGGAAACGTTCAAAAGCAGCGGAATCAACCAGCAACATACCCTCTGAAACCATGTTTGATGGTTTCACTGTCCCATGTGCAGTTATTTTGTAATAGCTATTATTGTATTCCCTCCTCGGACACAACAGTGTTTAACCACACAGTGATTCAAAATGGCCCCGGTGAAAACAACCCATAAAACAGACAGTTCAAAAGACTGTGTTGACTGAACACTTTGTGTTCCCTGCAGTGAAAAACTGCTCAGCTGGTCTCAGTGGTGATGTGGAGCGAGCCCAGGTCAGTGAACTCCACAACTCTGAATTTTGTCCGAACTCATCTTTAAAAGGTGTAAAATGTAGCAGCCATCAGTGGTTGTTGGGGCCTGATTTTCTCAAAATGAAAACACCCTTAATCATAAACCTTGTCGATACCAGTAGACAGGATTCATGGTGATGATCTACTTTCATTGATTTGTTGTTAAAATGCTAGACGGCACGTTTAAAGTGTTGGGCATCCCAATATGGTCAAATTAGCATATTTCCAGCCAGGTATTGGTGGTTTTGAGACGGGCAGCAACACAGTGCCTCCGATTCAGCCTGACAAATCTCAGTCTGTGGTCCTGATGTACATCACTGGCTCAACGTTGTAAAGATTTCTACGCGATAACACCGGAGAACACATCCGTCCAACATGGATTGCATTGTATTTTTAAATGTGTTGCACAACTTCAGCTGTTTTTTCCGTTTCTATCAGTGCTATCTTTTGGCCTTTTCTATGGTTCTTTTTATAATGAAGTTGTTCTATGTGATGATCAGAAGTTGTGATGCAGTTCCATTGTTTTTAAATATTTAATGTCTCTAAAAAATATGGATTAAAATCTGTTTGAACCAGTGGTCCTGCTGTTCTCACGGTCTTATTTGGGTCTTTTTAAAATGCTTTTTCTTTTTCTTTTTTACAGGGCTGTAATATGAAGCTCTGCACTCATAATGAGGTTTTGCAAACTTGTCATGTTTTCACATGCTAACATAAAAACCTTACTTTCATATTGCATTCAATAAAGTTAACAAGAGAAAGCAAAAAGGAAGATATTCAAAGTTTCCAGTGTAAAAAAAAACAACAAATATAAACAGAATCATATTCGTTTTCTTAATGAATAAAATCTCTCCAGTTTTGCACTCAACGAGATTCTTTTATCAATAAGACCCCATCCTTTGAGTGGCCTTGATGTATTACAAGAGCTAAGCTAGTCTTCATATTAGTGCTAATGGACTCTTATTTCTACATCATAACAACTATTAGCCTACTTCACCATGCATGATTAATTCATTGAATATGGCCGCATATTAGGATTCAAGAGGGAGTAAGAAGGTGTCTTGAGAAAGCGAGAGAGGTTCGGGGGGGGGGGGGGGGGCGTGCTGGACTTCAGGGTGTGTGAGGGCAATGAGGAGAATAAAGACGGGGGACGAACGACGAGTCTGAAAGTGCGCATTTTCTGGGAGACATAAATCCCACCTTATAAAGTATTTCCCTAAATGAGTAAGGAGGTGGAAAGCCTATTTGCAGAGATATTAGGTGTGTGTGTGTGTGTCTGTGTGTCTGTGTGTCTGTGTGTGTCCTTGGTGTAGAGCCAACACACTGACAGCTTAGATTTATAGGTTTAATTGCCATAGGTAACCATGCAGTCAAATAAGCTCTCAGAGATATGGTTTAGCATCACACACACACACACACACACACACACCCAAAACACACATGTACACACACACACCCACAGAGACTGAAATGTATGGACACACACATATTGCAGCTATAAGTGTTATTATTGTTATTAGCCCCAATGGGACCTGAGCAGACACCAATGCTGCAGTTGAAAGCGTGAACACACACACACAGCTGTAGATGACTGTAACACATCACTGTTGTCTGCTATTAAAATAGCTGCGAGTGCTTTATGATTTATTCTCTGTGACATTTGGAAAGTGTGTTTAGACAGCTGGACAGAAACACTGGCTACTGCAGCACGAGCACGGGAGCCTCGTGCAACACCGCCGTCATTGACTTTCGCACGCGGACTGGCGCTGCGATCAAATCCTTTTAGCACATACACAGCTACTTACATTTACCAATAAATACGGCCTTATGTCTCTTTTTCTTGACGTCCACGACTCTAATCCAGACTTGCTGAATTAAGAGGAAATAACGGCATGTCATGTTAACCACAGTGACCCCAGATTTCAAACTGGGGAAGACAGAACAGTGATGTGTATTATTTGATACTAATCATAAAAGTAGTCTTTATCTAAAAAATGATATCCAGTACAAAGTTGCCACGTATGCAATGTTTCAGGTAAACAACTAGCAGACGTTGGGGCCCCATAAAAAGATAAGATGTTGTTTAGACGAGATCTTCCTTGGTATGAGAAAGGTCATCTCTGAGAGGTTAAGGTACGTGAAACATCATTCTGAGAGGTCTCTTTTTCCTGACCCCTAGATAGGGAACGGAAGTTTACAGACTCGTGTGTTATAGTGGGACCCCCATGCATGTCTAAAGGTGTAAAAGAAGAGCTTGAACAGTGTTCGGGGCAGCAGTACTGATTCGGCTACGGGTGCTGTCCAGGCTAAGATGCGCATGCCTGTTGATCCTGATCTTTGATGCAAATAAAGGGTATTATGTGAAAAGTCAGTATCAGCGGAGTTTCCTTCCATCATCGAATCATCGCCTACATCTGGGGAATGAAGAAGAAATTAACGACAACAGCAAACTAGCAATCCTGAATGACTCACGCTCCTCTTGTTGATAGTATAATGCCGACATGAGAAAAACAAGAACAGTCAGTGTTGGCCAAGTCAAAAGCAACAGCACAGAATCTTCTAGCATAACGTTAATATGCCTGTTTGTACGGTGCTAACCTCTGCAGGACTATGACAGTTCCTGGCCTACAAATAGGAGATGGAGGGAGATGTGTGTGTTTTTTTTTTAAATGCTTCCTCTATTTTTAGCAGCGATAAGAGATTCCGGGTGTGAACGGGACAGTTTTGCTCAGAACTATTTTATTATCTCTGTGACATTTTCTCTCTGTGTTTTAAAGAGGCTCATCCAGCCTGGTTACCTCAGCTACTGATAATCCATCACATGCAAGCAAATGGTGAATATTAAAAAAAAAAAAAAAAAAAAAAGATTTCTGCTCAGTTTGTCATTATGACAAGACAAAACCTTGTGACGTTACATTATTAGGTGCAGCCTGCCTCTTGTCCGTCGTGTCTCATCTTAAGTTTACGTTGAATAACACCATGCACACCAGTAATTGTCCATTTTTTGGCAGATGTGGGCTACAGATTCAGGTTTTTGTGTAGTAACCATAACGTTTTGTAATTCATTCTATGATAAGAGTGATACGAACAAAAATAAATAAATGTGAAAAGGATGTCTTTGTTATAGTAAGAAACTGAGCAAATACTTTTGTCGTGGTGGCAGCAAGATGACAAAGCATAATGTTAAATATTCCTGTTTCAACAAATGATTTCCCAGTGACAGTAGCTAGAGGCTCTTCGAATAAACGGACGATTAACTGAAACAAATCAATGACCACAGACTGTTGGCGAGACCATAGATTGAAACGAATGAAAAAAAAAATGATGGTTCGTGATGCTCTGCACAGCTCCAATACTGTGGGCGTTCCTCTCATGTACGTCAGCGTCTGTTGGTTTCCATCGCAGAACTTTGGATGCAAACAAGTTTTTCAAAAAACAGAAATACATTATCCACCTCTCTTGAGGCTGTCTGTACTCCAGGTCGACCTTTCTCATAAGTTCAGAAAGAGACATTTTGGAGTAAATCAGACTGGGATTTTAGAATCTCTGAGGTGTTGAGTCGCTGCAGCGTAATGATATCTGTGAGCTGCTGGATTCCACTGAAGTGTTCATGTTGACGAGTTGTGCAGTTAGATGCGGCTTGGTGATAGATGTGAAAAATGATCGTTTTTATGCTCCAATTTTGCAGCCTAAAATAAGAGACTGGGGAAAATAGAAAATTCAAATTCAAAATGAGAAAAACGATAAATATTTAGATTCTATGGGGGGGACCTTGCAGGCTACTAGTCTGAGACAACAAAACATCATTTTTACCTTCTTGTGATGCACAAAAGCCTAAAACACAGCTGAACAACAACACTTTCGCATTTAAAATACTGTTTCTTTCTGATGATAATGTTTCAGTCTCATTCTCCGAACAGCAGCCTGTTACTGCTATGATTCACATTTCACTGAAAATGCATTTTACCCCATTTTCAAAACCACAGGCTTCCCTCACCAGCCACCACCAAAGACTTGATTACAGCCCTTCAACTTCATTAAAAGAAACCCACTCAGGAAATTAATTCCCTTTGTCTCATCGTGCGGAGTGGCAATTTTAATAGATTGCCCCTCAATCTTTGCCACATGGTTAAAAGTCTATCATCCGTTAGCTGTAGGGCCGCGGGCCGCTGGAGCCAATCCCAGCTGACACTGGGTAAGAGGCGGGCTACACCCTGGACAGGTCGCCTGTCAATCACAGAGCTGACACAGAGACAGGCAGCCGTCACGGTCACCTATAGGCAAATTAGAGTCACCTATTAACCTAAGCAGAGCGTAAAACTTTGCACAGAAACCTGGCGGCCGGCGGGTCAGTATCCAGAACCTTCCAGCTGTGAGGCCACAGTGCTAACCTCTGCAAAAGTGACAGTTAAAACATGGGGGGCTTTCTATTCAGCGCCGCAGCTCGCAGCTCCAGAGGCGCTAACGAGGGAAGAGCTCGTCAGCTCTAATTGAATGACTCCTGATTAAACTGGTTTCCCATTGGCAAGCCAACATATCACATCCTGTCTGACTTCTAATTGGCTGCCTTCTCGACGCTCCACGTGCTCTGCAGATACAGATGTCTCCACTGTGGGTCAGAGAGGACAGCGGTGCAGAGGAGCACTGGCATGTTTGAAGAGATGAAACATGCTGGCTTACAGCAGAGGGCTAAAAGGCACAATATCCTGCTAATGAAGGGGACCGATCGGGCAGGATGTACTCACTGGGTCCATCCACTTACTGCCAAAGAGAAAAACCAAGAGGTGAAAAGGCGAGCACATGCTCAGAGCATGGCTTTCTCCTCACAGGCTACAGTGTTGCTCCTGAGCGCCTTGAAAGCGCTCGCTCGCAAAAATAATATTTGTGCACGGCTGTTTGAGTTGGCATGGATCTCATTCGCACTCACAGGTTTGCCATCACACTATAGACCTTGATCCAGGGTCCAGTCAGCTGTTTTAAGGGACTGTCCATCCTGAGTGCAACAATGCTAAATTGGCGGGTAGCCCACTATTTTTAATGTTGTTACCCATGATGAACATTACACACTTTACTGTGTATTTTTAATACGTAAGAGGATAAGTGGGAATTAGTTAGTTATAGCATAACTGCATTTTTTTTTGCTTCGTCACTCCATGTGAAAGTATTGCACGTACGACACATGAGCGTGGCTTAGACAGAAACACTGCAGGAACATATTCACTGACTAACTGAATACAGTTGCTGTCATAGACCTTCACTCACAGTTTACATACTGACTTGTCAATCAGGTGTAACCAATAACATTAATTATGGCTGCATTCCATTTAGGTGTTCCAGTGTCAGGCTCCTGTTATTATGTAACATGGCTCACTGACATGGTTGTGGTAGCCATCAGTAGCCCATCATCTACTGTATTGAATGCAAATTGAACTGTATTGAAAGCGTAACTTGCTATTGATGGCAGCGCACTATTACATATACAAGCTAGCATAACAGCTAAATAGCCCATCATGCTGTGGACTAATGCACTAACCACTTTGTGTCTGTTTAAAAACCTAATATTTGGGGTATTTTGGGGGGGGGATTCGTGGGGGAGCTTCTTGACTGTAAAATTTCATATGAAGCTACCAGCCATGGCACGCTATAACTTTCCTACCACGTCTCTACAATGGAAAACTGGCCAGATAAATACTGTAAGCAGCTTAGCAGCCTAAAAAGAAGGAGACAGCCGAGTCTACAAAATTAATTTGGCCGTTGAAGAGCATTTCTGGTGAAAAACTGCTCCTCTGAGAAAATACTCTGAAACCACTTCTTCGAGTCCTTGGGAGGCAGAGTACACTACAGTTTGTTTACTATTCCTGGATTCATTCACACACAATAAACACACACACACACACACACACACACCCTTGAGATGAACACTAGTTGTGATGCAGCTGAGCTAAGCAGTTTTTACACACACACACACACACACACACTTTCCCTCTCTCTAATGTAATTGTGTATGTCGCCAGCGTTAACAGAAAGGCAATGTGACCTGCCAGAATATGAGCCCAGAGCGGTAATGCGATTACTAGTGTATGAAACATGATGATAGACGATGAGAGTGAGACAAAGACAGAGTGGACTGGAGAGAAGCAGCAGGTAAGATGGAGTGAGAAAGAGGGGGGGGGGGCAGCAGCCGAGGAACAGAGGGAGAGAAAGAAAACAGCAGGTAAACAGTAATGTAATTGCTATTAGATCAATTTGATTGTGGTCAGAGATCGCTGCTTGTGATGATAAATATTGATCTGATAAAACCACTGAGGCAGAAATGTGGGCTGACAGGAATACAGGCGGTGGAGAAGTTACAGCTGCGCTGACTCAGACTGACTCCATTTCAAAACATGACAATGACCATCAGGCTGAAAAGGCTCCGATAGACTCACCGTGCACCACCTGCGCACAGACAAAGCTAGCACCTAGCTGGTGGACACAGTGGAGCATTTAGCCGCTTTAAGTTCAACTTAAAGGACTTTTCTTGTAAACAAAACTTGTGGAATGCATTTCCTTCCACACAAAACATTTGCAAAGCCAGTTTATTTCATAAATATTTTAAACCGTGCATTGTTTACATCCACATTTACTTCCATGCCTTAGCAGGGGTGGAACGTAACTGTAAACATCAAGTACATTCACTCTTTTATGCAACTTTATACTTGTGCTCCAGCACATCTCAGAGGCCAATACTGTACTGTTTACTAGTTACTGATTACATACAAAACCAGGTATCTCTAAATCTGGTGATTTTGAATTTTCCCGATGAACTGAGGGATGAAGTTCCTTTATGGGTTGAGAAAAGTCTTCTACTTCTTGAGCTAAATAAACAGGGCTGTTCTTCTGAGCTCATGAAAAGTTCTTACAGGACAGGGAACCTATTTTATATATAAGATCATCACTGTTTATTAGATAATATACAAACACATGGTGATCTTATAGAATATGATGAATTGCTGCAGATTAAACTACCCAACAGCATATAAAGTAGCACAACCTTAAACATCTACAGCAGTAAAATGCATTTATATGGATACTAATCAACAAAAAAAAACATCATATATAACTGTAAAATACTAACGGGGACCATTTTTCTGCAAGAGTACTTTTACTTATGAAACTTTAAATACATTTCACTGATAATACTTACATACCTTTAATTAAGGTTTTGAATGCAGGACTTTCTGTAGGAGTATTTTCAGGGTAGTATTAGTACTTTTACTTTTATTTGAGGTGTTGAAAGGACAAGGAGTAAATGGAATGAAAAGAGGAGAAATGATTGGAGGAGGTGAAATTGGCAGGGGAGAGATGTCAAGTGCTTCCCTGGTCTTTGGGAAATGTTTTGACTTTTCATTTGTCGCACACAGGCTTCACTTCAAGCAGAGTTCTACACATGGTTCTGCATGATTGCCCGGAAATTGAAAACGGTGAAAAACTCAAAGGGCATGAGACTGAATTCATACTATATTTCAAAATGCAATTACAAGGCTTTTAACCGTTTGTGTTGCACGGACAGATCGACTCGTGCACGAATTAGGAAACGTTCAGTTCGGTCCAAGTTCTTTCCGGCGCCAGAGAGAGCAAAGGATATGCATTGTCTGCTCCAGAGGAGAGAAAGAGAGAAAACGACAGAGGGAGGAGGGAGGGAGGGAAGACACAGAATAGACTGGAGAGGTCCCTGAGGAGCTGCCTCACCACTCAGCAGCGTTACAACAGAGTGGTGGGGTGTGTGCGTGTGGACAGGCAGCAAAGTGTACAGTGTTTCTGCAGGACACACACACACAGGAATACAGACACAAACAAACGGGAGGGGGGCTGTGATCAGAAGTTAGTAAAAAGCCAACTTTTGCTGGAAATATATTTTATTTTCTTCCCAAACCAATCGAAACAGACATAAATATATTAACAGTGTGTCCTTGCCAAGCTTGAGATTTGAATTATTTCTGCAGCATTTATTTTTTATTCTCCCCTTCAGAAAGCTGGAGCTCAGGCTCGAAGCTGCTCTGACGCAACCAACCTCAAGGATAAGCTCTTTTCTCTATTGTCAGTATCTGTACGGACAGTTTAAACCACTGGTTCTATCCGCTGTTCCAGATGTTGAAATATGTTACAGGACGCCGGGACAGACGCAAACAACTGAAAGTAAACTGTCACAAATGCTGCGAGGTCAGGAAAGACACAAAAATGAGCCAATTCAACCTTAGAAATTCGTCAACATCCTGACATGACAGAACCACACTGATTACATGATTCATCTGCATCCCATTGGCATGAAGCCAGTGCAGCCTGCAATAAAAGCTGACAGACCAAATCCCCTCGATCCATTGTTGGCGCTGAAATTCAAGCCCAAATTGCTTTCTTCTAAATTGCCACGGCACAAAATGTTCGTGCATTGGAACAGCAGTAAAAAGTAGCCACACTCGGTTTCATTTGCATTGAGTTATTATGGGTGGCTTTTACTCACTTCATCTTGGGTCCACAAATTGATCTGCACTGTTTACAAGGAGAGGAGGCAAATAGCTGCAAGTGACATTGTGTGCAAATACAAATGTCATATTGTTCAACGCTATAGTAGCGGACTGAGCAAGTCCCTTTTAGCTGTACTTCAAAGAGAGTCCACCTGAAGCAGATCAATAGTACAACTCAAGAGCACTTGTTCCAAAAAGAGAAACTGGTGTCGCTATTAATCAAAAGGGCAGGGAAGTCTTCAGGTTTCCTCAATATTCTTTAAGATTTAAAGACTTCTTAGCAGATTACATCACATCTTACGAGCGGTTATCATTTTGTGTGTCAATCAGGAGTTCTTGCTTCAAGTAAAGATGTCTGAAAAAAAGTTGCCTGGTTCAGCTGCTCAGACATCAGTGCAGTGCGAGTAAGACGTGTTAAAGGAATAGTTAGACATTTAGCTATGTGAGTTTTTTTCTTCTTCAGAAGAAGATCTATACCACTCTCATATCTGTACGCTAAATATGAGCAAGCCGTCAGTTAGCTTAGCATATTGACTGGAAGCAGGAGGAAAAAGCTTGCCTGCCTCTTAAACATTTAGAATTAACGCCAACCAGAAGGCCTATTGTTTGTACACTAACAAAAATGTAAAAAATGCCAAGTGCTGGAAAACATGTTAAATGAGTTATAAAGTGCCAGGCCAGCCGTTTCCTATCTTTATGCTAAGCTAAGATAATTGTCTGCTAGCTAGCAGGCAACAAGGCTAGCTTCATATTTGGCATACAGACATGCGTACAGATCTGACACTGATCTCCTCATCATACTCAGATTTCTGATTATCTAGCAGGTTAAAGAATAGTTTGTCGCCTGGCAGCTAATGTTGGAGTCATGTAGGATCAGAACGACACTTCCTTCACACAGACGCCGAGGGCAGGTGTGAAGAGGCCAGACAATGAAAACAGTGCAAGTTGAGTTTAGCAGCAGGCTTCCTCAAACAAACTAAACATGAACTCCTCGTCTTGAAAGAAGCAGCAGTGCTTTCTTATTCACTGTGCTCGTGTGTTGAACCCAGATCTGCCTGCCAAAGAGTTCTTAACAAGGAACATTAGCCTGAAGAACTGAGCCTGAAAGATTAATAGTGATACCACATAACACGAACTCAAGTATGCATTATATTAAAAGAGATATTCAAGGCATTCTCCCTTTTTTTTTTTTTTCCCATCCATCCATCCTCCCTTTGTACTCGTCTCCATCCATCCATCTGTTGTGTTTTATTCTCGTCATCACGCCTTCCTTCTACTCGTTTTCATCCCCGCTGTGAGGTAGAGGAGCTGCAGCTTCATTCTCATCTGCAGACTCACAGTCTGAACAGCGACCACAAGTCAGAAAATGAGAAAACAAGCAAGTAAATGAATCAATGAAATGAACGAAATGATTGAGTGGAAAATGGGTCCATTTCTAAAAATGAATTGAAACTTACATGAGGCAGGCCGGCCATCTTTCTCATTATCACACTGTGGTCAGAGTCACTGTAGATGTTCCTGTCCTGAGCAGGGTCGCCTGCTAACATGTACAGCTCTCCAGCATGGACGTCAGATACATTCACCTAGATGGATGATAGAGAAATACAATCTGTTACTGTCATGGAAAATGTCTCCAACATATTGTGCCAGACAAGATGGATGGATCTATCACACACACACACAGTCTGAACAGAGGAGAATAATAAAAAGAGACAGATAAGAGAAGATTTTCATGCTGTGCAGGTATGTCATGCACCAACCTGAAATGTTTTAGGATTGAATCCCAGCCAGAGAGTGTATCTATAGTCCCAGGAGCGCAGTGAGTACCCCATGACCTGTATGTCTTTGAGGTCAGGGAGGTCAGAGTTCACCTTAAAAAAAAGAACATTGAACTATAAAAAGAATTTTCAAACTGTAGAAAGCTTTCTGCAGCGCTGTCAGATCTACAGCTGCCAACTCATCCTGCGAGCCAGCCGATGAGCTAACGTCGGGCTGCCAAACTGCTCCGTTCAGAGATTAACCTGCAGCAGGTGCAGCACTCATCTGGATATGTATTCAAAAGATCTTGTGTTTGTAGCTGGTATGAGCGAGGGACACAATGCAAGAGGGGTCAAAGAGCGACAGTCGTGAAAACTGTTTCCATGACCTTCACTAATTTTGTCATTTTACAAGCAACTGCAAAACTCCATTCATTAAAAGTAACCGTATGACATATTAAAAAAAAATGTGCGTGCTTGCTGACTGGAAAATAATAGTGATTTAACCTTTAGACAAGCTCTTGAAAGCTTTTTAATTTGCTTTTCTAAACACTCCCGTCTCGGTACCTGCGGTGTGTCGGCAGGTCGAGGGTACTGGCTGAAAGATATGGCTTCCTCGTTCTCTCCTCTTTCTCTGTGTCGGAAGGTGTAGGCCAGGTTGTCTCCTTCTGTGCACAGCTCCTCCTGAAAGCAGGAAAACAGACCAAAGAGTGGAGGAGATGAATGTCAGAGTCACATAGATCACATTCATATCAGGCATGTTTGGGCCAGTTTTTACAGCGCGTTTACTTCTTGACTCATTTTGTTTGGCAATGTCAATACAATGCCATCTGAACCAACTGTACAAAGACGCCTGAAAGGTCCAAGTTCTGTTCTTGTGGTGCACTTCGTAGAAAACGAGAATGTGAAGTACGGGAAATGACATGAAAACATGGTTTCAACTTAAGACCAAAGGAAGCTGATAACAGAAGTTCAACGAGCTCAATCAGTGTTACAGAGACTGAATTACGTTTTTTTCCTACGCTTTAATTAACAAGTTTTACTTCACTACAATGGCGTGGAGCTAAATGCTAACATCAGCATGCTAATAAGCTCACAATGACAGTGCCAACATGCTGCAGGTATAATGTTTATCAGGTTCAGCATTTTAGTTTAGCGTGTTAGCATTCTAACATTTGATAATTAGCACAAAAGACAAAGTACAGCTGAGGCTGATGGGAATATTTTGTAGTAAGTATTGACCTAATGAAAAGTTTGATGACAGCACTACATGAAAAGTCAGAGAATCACTAAAGTCATTAGGACACATCCTCTGGGCACCATGGGTATCTGGACTAAATTTTGTGGCAATCCAATCCAATAATGGTAGTTGAGATATTTCAGTCTGGACCAAAGTGGTGGACCAACCAACAGACAGACAGTCGGACATTGCCTTCCCGAGAGCCTGCATTGCTAATAAACATATACAACAGAGTAAACTTTGCCACAAAAATGAAGTAAATGGAATACATTTCCATTCATTTATACCTGGAAAGAAACATCAGGACAAGGTTCAGGTGCTCTGAGGCCAGCCAGGTAGGACACTGTAGGAAAAACATCCACCAGCTCCACCACATTTCTTATAACTTTGTCATCTGGAAGAGAGAGAGGTCAGCCAATCAGAGACAAACAGCCACCGAGAGCAGGAATAGTCAAGATATCCACTAAAATGTACCAGACGCCCTGCTCTTAAATTTCATCATCATTGCACCATTTGCACTAGATGTAAAATCTGTCCGAGGCAAAATATCAAAGTGGATCCCTGTCTAAATACTTTAGGGAGCGCTCCGTGTATATCAAAGACTTCATTAAAGTCGAGTTGGCATAATAATACATGTTTTAACAAGGACTATTTGAGCAATTAGGAAATCAAACTGACAAGAAAGTTTCCTTTTCTGACTTAATATACATGGTGCTTTAAAATGATAAAAGAATTGTACATGCTTTGTGTTAATCAATTTGTTGTCAGTGGAGGGGCCTTACTCTTAAAGCTGAGCCCTGATTGGGTGAGGACATCAGCAAAGGGAAAGGTAGACTGCCCTGGCCAGTCACTGAGTGTGGTGACGCCAGGAACGTAGAAGATGAGAGGGACGCGTGTTGACACGTCAAAATTTGAATATTTAGCCCATTCGCCGTGTTCTCCTAACGACCAACCTGCAACAAAGACGCATTATGAAAGATGTTAGTTCAAAATGATTGAGGCAGGTGGGAAAAATAAAAGAGCTAAAACTATAAATCTGTCATCATACAAATAACATTTTAGATACAGAGGTTTGAGGCAATCCCTTTCACTGATGTCTTTCCCCAGTCATCTTATATTTGAAAATGATGGCATTTGATTGAGCTTTGCTGGGTATATATCAAACAGTCATGGAGAGGATTCACTCCAGCATCCTCCACTGAAGGAGACATTAAAAGAAATTGAGTTTCCAAGTCACAAAGTTTAAAAAAAAAAAAAAAAAAAAGGAGTAGGTAATGCAAAAAAAGAGTGGAGTGAAATTGTGGAAGGAGGTAATAGCACAATATGCTGTTACAACACTGCCATCTGGTGGTGACAGACAAGCAGAGCTGCCACATGTCTGCAATACTCAATATTTACACTCACAAAAACGCTCAACTTCCTGAACAATGTGCACAGAGAACTGATGACCGACATCCGAGTGTCCACCAACCATGATCTGAGGTGAACACCACCATAGTGCTGTCAGCCAGCCCCAGCTCGTCAAGAGAGCTGAGCAGACGCCCAACTTGAGCGTCCATGTAAGACACAGCAGCGTAGTAGTGCTGACGGATCCGCAGCTGGAAGATACGGAATAATATCAGTGTATATTTCGGGGAGTAACAACATGGGAACCAGATTATAAATAGTTTAAAAGTGTTGAAAGCAGCCAGTTCATACCTGGAAGTCTTTAGGAATTGGTCCATGGGGGAAGCTGATGTTGAGTTTCTGGACGTCGTCCCTCTTCCTCACATCCATCCAGGGATTGTAGGCCACAGGTGGAAGGAGTTTAGGGACATCGGGGTCAGGGGCCAGAGTCATTTGGTCTATGGGATATAGTCTCAGGTACTCCTGTTATATACATACAAATTTCAAATGATGTTAGATAAAGCCAGGTACACTTATACAATAACAGACGGATTTGTGACAATATAAATTATTTCCTTTGGCCCATAAAGCTTTTGCTGTTGTTGACTCTCCCACCATTTCTCAGAGAGGCCAAACCAGTCACATCTTTAAAAAACATCTAAAACCCATGTTTTCTTTGGCTTTGTCTCAATTTTACAACATATATTTTACGGCTTGCACACTTCTCTCTCCTTTATATATGGTCTTCTTCTTTCATCTCCCTCTTTAAAATACTTTGTAACTTCAGTTTTATATAAATTAAGTTTCTGGTAATTACAGATGATGGTTTCTGAAATTTAGTTGCAATAGTTACAATAGTACTACCCTGATATTACCCCAACAGTATTATTAGCATAATGGCCTACTATCACACCACTATTACCCTTTCATCAAAATATGACCCCATCTTATTACTCAAAGTATTACTCTAATTGCAAAGATATTCTTATTACTAATCATCACCAACCTGGAGCTCTTTTCTTTTTTTAGATAAATCAGACGTGGTGATTATTGCCAATTTGCAGCATCTTTCCTGATGACCATGAACATGTGGGAAGTTAAAAAGGACGTAGACTCTTCTGACCCTGGAGTGTGGCAGATGTTCTCAGATGCGTTTAGCATCATTGACTTTCATCATTCCAGAAACTACATCTTAATCTGGCCGAGATCGCCGTGTCCTGGCGACATGGGGTAAATCACACGCAGCGTGCATCACATGCAGACAGCGAGTTGGCTTGACCTTTTCCCTCTTTTCATCTCTCAATCTACACTTTGTGGGAAAGCTCTCCGGCATGCTGACATTCGTCTCATTTCCATCCGGCTCTGCTTTCATTCAACTTCCACTTCATCATGCGCTCGTCCTCCTTCGTGCCGAATTGCGTCCGCCATATATCTAGCTCAGTCCTCATTAAATTCACATACAGTATGCAGGTCTCAACTCTAGCTTTCAGAGGTTCCTTTTCTTTATTCTATTCCCAGGTTTTTACACATCAAAAACTAGCTCCTTGATGGGTGCAACGTTGGGCTTTCCCTTCATAAAAACATAAACGCTATCATTATCTACTGGGACTTTATGTTTGTTCCCTTAACACAATGTTCGTTATGGCACTTGTTCCTCACTCCTCCCGCTTCTATTCTGATCCCCACATGGTCCCTCCTCCATGTTAACGCCATTATTCATTCTCTCATTTGCTCAGTCCTTTGTCTCCTGAAAACCATGGATCTGCTTTTGTCCACAGCAGCACTGTCAAGCAAAACCGCGTCTTGCAGCAAGACAATGACCGTCACTTGTCCACTCGACATACTCGGCCATATTTGTGCCAGTGAGCAGCTGTTCATTTAAGTGCTGGGGACTAAGGGAATTGTATAATGCATCCCAATGAATTCCACCAGAAGAGTAGTTTCATCCAGTTAAGTACAGCCAATGAAAGTTAGTGTATGGTGTCTGCAATCCAGGGCTTTTCAACAGAGCTAGGCTGATTAGTCAGCAGATGTCAGCTTAATACAGATGTATCAACACATGTCAGCCGGTAAGTAACAAGACATTTTAGTACAGGAATGACACACAACGTATGGTTTAGGTCATTTACACAATTTGTCCAGACAGTGACAGGTTTATTTTTCAACAGTAAAATGTCCCACTAAATACATACTGATTAAAATAAAGAATTTAAGCTAATATGCACAGTTATTGGATTTTTGTAAATCAACATTGGTACCCGCCTCAAAAACCCAGTAGCTGTCTGGCTATAGTCTGCGGGGCCTCGCGATCCTTCTGACTTTTTGGGTTTTAAGTAGGAGGTCACTGTCTGAGTCACATAATGGTTAAACATTTATTTTAACATGACCAAGTGTCCAGCATTTAAATGACAGTGAAGAGATTCTCTTTTCAAAGTGTACTGATGTGGGCCGTTATCGCACAAAAAAAGCATGCAGATAGTTGTTTACACATCTACAGCATGTGACAGGAGAATGATTTGCCACGCATTGATGTTTTACACCGCACTGTGAAGAGCTGTGGAAATTAATGGATGACACCACATTGGTTCAAAATAGTGGCTTGGATACAGCGGCCTGATACAGAGATCAAGCATTTTCCAAGCCGATTCAAAAACAGGTGTTAACAAATGAACTAATCCAATAACCATAATCAAAACGAATGTTACATAACAGCAACATGTGTTGGAACTGTTCAATTTAAGGAGGACGCAAATGAATGACTCAAGAAGAAAAGCTGTTTCTGGGGGGAAAAAAAAGGTCCTCTGGAAGCCGGGGCAGAACGTTTTGTGGGCTGATGAAACCACAATAGAACTTTTTGGCATACATGCCAAACGTTATGTTTGGCCAAAAAAACAACACTGCCCATCACCAAAACAATACCAACTGTGAAGCATGGTGGTGGCAGCATAATGTTGTGGGGATATTTCTCATCTAACAGGGACTGGGGAACTTGTTAAAACTGAGGGGAGGATGGAGCCAAATAAAGGGGAGACTCTGGAAAAGAACCTGAAGAGGTCTGCAAAAAGACTGAAAAGAAGTCAGAAATTCATATTCCAACAGGACAACGACCCGAAGCACAGGGCCAAAGCTGCCATGGAGTGGCTTGCAAAGAACAAGGTGATGTTCTTGAGTGGCCAAGTCAAAGCCCAGACCAAAACAATAAATCCCACAGACAACCTGTGAAATGACTTGGAGGTTTGCTGTCCATCAGAAGAAACCAACAAACATCTCCAAGCCAATTCTTCTGTAAAGAGGAGTGGGACAAGACCTCCAAATCCAGGTGTGTCAACCTTGTGAGGTACCCAAAAAGACACCAAACATCATTAAAAAATAAAATCTTGAGTGGCACTTCTCAGTACACTTAAAAACAAAAATGGATGCGTATTCAAGTCATGTCCTTGCTTCTAACATTTGTGGTTGTCAGGTAGATCAAGCAGCCACTATGGACACACCCCCTGAGCATGTAAACATTAACTGTACCATCACTGCACTGAAGCCTGAGACAAGCACCTGCAACTAATACCAGTAAGTGGTTTTCACAATATAACTGTCAATTTAACTCTTATGTAACCAATAGGTATGTGTACAGAGGGTCTGCAGGTGTTGATATCACGTCATGTACCTGTGGTATCCTGAAGGGTATGTGTGGTTTGTGAAAGCCCACAGCCAAAAAGAAAGGATCCTCATTGTTTGCCCGACTCTTCAGTAGCCTCACTGCCTCGTCTGTGCTCTCCAGGTCAGGGAGGGTCCCCCCAGGCTGCTCGGTCACATTCACTGCACACAGTAAGTTGGCGTGGAGTTGACCATCCTCTCCTTTGCACATCTGGAAACAAGGTTTTTATACAAATCATTATATATTATACATGTGGCCTATTATAGTCACGTTTATGCACAGTTCCTGCTGAGATCTACAGTTTAGGGTTCCTGTTGGCTGGTCTGATAAACTGATGCCAGGAAGTTCACATTGAGTTTACCCAGCTACAGCATGCCACTTCCTTTGTGGAACACAACATGCAGAAACAAAGCCTGAAGAGAAGTCGATTCTTGCACTTAAGAGCATTGCTAATTGACGTATTTATTATGTTGGTCTATTCTGTACACACGACCATCTGTTGCATGTCTAGCCACCCTGGGAGAGGGTGGCTAGACATGCTATCTGTTGAATCTGTTGCTATTCCTGAGGTTTCTTCCATTTCTTCCCCCGTTTAAAGTTTCTGTTTTAATCTGACTGGACTGGTTTTCGTCTGCAGTGAACAGGAGTAATGTTGAAATCATTTGTAACTTTGAGTACAGCAGCAGGGTGATGCACAACACCCGAAGCAGCGCTGCGGAAAGGTTCGGCATCATTACGTTCTCCGTAGGAAAATAACAGCTTAAGCCTGATGGTAGTGCTCGAGTTTTATTATGATCATTAAAAAAGATCAGCTCCTCAGCTGGATCATATTTAGCAAATATCCGAGAGATGAAGGACAAGGCGATTTGGCTTCTTACAAACAAGTAAGAAAATCTAAAAGTCAGGGCATGATCAACAGAAAATGATTCCTTTGCATTCTGTTTTGAAATGAAACTCTTTTTTTTTTTACATGCGTTTAAAATAAAATATTGATCAGTCATGCTAACAAGGCTAATTGAGAGACCTGTGTTGTTGAAGTTTAAAGAAAGAATCTTTTTAGAACATGGTTTCTTTATGTGTTTATAAAGCCCAGGACAGATGTGTGTACCAAATAGACCAACATAGTAAAATTACAGTATGGACAATCAGGATGACAAAATTATAGATAGATTGTAAACATATATGAAGAATGGATCCAGGAGGTGTGAGCTTTTTGCCCAAATTGTCTAAAGGGTTTTTCTGTAATTGGACGTGAACTGGAATGAGAAAAACAGCCACTGACACACACTGCAGAACTGCGAGGCAGAACTGTACCACAAGATTCAATTGTCACCATTTTGTACAGCAGAGAGGGGAGGAGCGGTGTGGCACCACTCCAAGCTTTTTAATGTGCATTAAGTCAGACACATAACTAACGTAACACTGCAAGTGTGTAAGAGATACTCTTTCTCATTCATACCTTTTCTTTCTCATATCTAAACGAAGCTGGTTGGTAGGCAGGGATGGACCAGCTGTAGGGGTAGTCATCAGTGTGGTTAGAGGCAATACCTAAGGAAAGGAAATACAACACAACCATTGTTACTACTATACAATTGGGTAGACACAAAGATGTCAAGACTTTTCCCCAAGTACAAACTCATGCAGAGAGGATTATTCTCAAAAATGCAGCTCATCTGTGGTTCTTACTGCAGTTTCAGCGGAAACCATTCAGCAGCACTTCCTAAATTTGCTGCTGTGCCAGCATACTCTGCTTGTGAAAACCGTGCTTCGTCCCTCAACTTAGATTTTTTATTTAAAATGTATAATATTAATCTTACCCGGATGAAATACCTTGCCCACGGACATGGTGGAGTACCCTCTGGATTTAAAGTATTGCGGCAGAGTGGTGTAGTTCCCAGAATGGACTCTCCAGTACGACTTGAAGTCATAGAGCCTGGTGGTGTCTGGTCTGCGACTAGTTAGCATGGACGTGCGACTGGGAGCACACACAGCTTGCTGAGGGGGGAAAATACGACCTTCAAACATTTCAATGAGGTTATATGATCCAATTAGTCTCGCATCCAAATTGACTGAACTTCTTTGACAATTTCAGACCCCGAACACATACGACACAAACTGACCTGTGCATATGCATTGAGAAAAACTTGGCTTTTGGATGCCAGTTGGTCAATGTTTGGCGATTTTACCACAGAGTCCCCGTAACAGCCCAATGATGTCCGCAAATCATCTGCCATGATGAAAAGGACATTTCTCCTCTCTGAAAGCAAACAAGTTTTTCACTGTTTTACGGCTTTTAAATGAACCCAATTAGTAATGAAATGATCCTTGTGAACTGAGAAAAACCATGAACAAGGTGCTGTTAAACATGTAAATACAGCAACAAGTACAGTGTGTACTAAATGAAAGTTGAACAGAGACACTGGATAGCAAATACCACAGACAAAAGCTGAACAGAAACTAGCAGGTTTCACTTCAACTAACATCAAACTCAACACAATGAGCCTTCAAGTACAACTTGCTAACAATGCACCGTTCAATGCGTAAATTAAATGAATTACGTCAGTTTACTCTAGCCACCGCCACTAAATACATAACATAATAAGCACTCATTAAACGCTAATGTCAGCTAGTTACTGAGATTTACTGTTCAGACAAACAGACCAAATAAATCTACAAACCAAAACGATAGCAGCACAAGCAGTCTCTTTATTATAACGCCCGTATAGACTTCACATATGACATTTATGTTTTGCTAGCTACCTGTTCAACATTTACAAACTCTAACGTGAAGTTACCTCTTCTTGCTTCAACGGCAGGAGCCTGTGTGTGAAGAACCAGAAGGAAAAGCCATATTCGGACACATAAGTACATTTTGTCTTGGTGGAGAACACTGACCACGCGATATCCTTCAGGTAAAGTTTACTTAAAAGTCAGTCCCGCATCTCCCAAACAGCCCGGCATCCAAACAACTGAACGTGTTGTTGACGTCTTTAAATAACTTCCTGATTATCGCGTTGGCCGAATGCAATGTTTTCATTGGTCCACTCAGCAGTCGTCCTGCCCCCCGAACGCTTAGGATATTAGTTAAATTATGTGTCAATCATGTTTTAATACCGCTACAGATATGAGTACTAGAGCCACTCTAGTGACTACTAAACAGCTACAACTAGTCTAATAGATGACGGTACTCGGCAAACACACTGTAACTTTCAAATTCAAAGAGCTATTAGCAGGACCAGATACAGTATTCTCAAAGCATTGTATCGGCACTGAAATGAACTTACAATATATTAAGAATATTGTGGAGAAAACATAAGGGAAAAGATACTGCATCTATATGTACATTACCTAAATAATATATCTCTGCTATTGTTGTTAATTTAGCTTGTAGCTTGCATGTAGGTTGATTTGTAGAATACATCAAAATAGACAAAAGCACCTCACACTGTTATTGCAGAGATTTTAAATTATTTCTGCACCTGCTACTAGGGAGTAAATAGGCCGCCTATAAACGAGTTATAGTACAGAGACCAAATCTTTTTTGGAAAGATTGTACCGGTGGCTGTGTGGTTTATTTTGTCTAACTTGACACTGCAGTAGCTGAGCTATGAGAGACGAACCGAGGTCTCACTCTGCACCAATTGTAACAGCATAAATCCCAGTTAATTTATCCCTAATTATACGACCGGAAAGGTATATTAGAATAACAATACGTTTAAGAACTAAACACCTCGTAAACAAAACGGAACTCTCAGAATCACAGCTAAAGGATTTATGGCATTGGTAAATTATGAGAGACTCCTATGTCTCTATATTGACAAACATTGCGGTTGTCGTTTACACTATACTACGTGGTGACAGGAGAGAGTCTGCATGAGGCTCCAGGTCCACGTTTGCAGAGTGGATTTGAAGCGGAGTGAGACATCATCTTCAACGTAGACGATCTTTGCAAAGCAGCAACACGAAACATGGCAGACTCCGCGGCTAAACGTGAAACTGACGGATCCGATGAAATATCTCAGAAAGTCAAAAGGGCGAAAGCTGACAATGAGAATGGTCGAGGAGAAGATGGAAAGGAATATGAAAATATTCTGTCTGAGTTTAAAACATCCAACGTGTTGAGTGATTCTGCCCGGGAGAAAATTATGTTCATCCGCGGAAAGGTAAGGTTGTTTTAAAGTTAGCTAGCCAGCGCAACTTAGCTGTTGCAAGATGTTTAGCTAACAGCAGTTCTAGTTATGAAGCTGAGAGCAGTTATTGGTAGAGGGAAAGCTTTCCATTGTTATATTCATTCAAAGTGGTGTGAGTAGTTTTGTGAAGGAAATATGTAGTGTATACTTCCGGTTCGATATTTCAAAATAATAGTTTGCATAATAATGCTTTATTGTAAAGATGGATTTTACAGAAATGAGTATTCGCTTACGAAAGCACTGTGCATTTGTTTTATTTAATTTTTCACTAACCAGTCTCATTATCAGCACAGGCAGAAATGAAACTGTTGAACGTGTCATCACCAGCTTGCCGATCAGGAGGCTGTGGTGGTCCTGGAGAAGACTCCCATCAGGGAGGACACCCTGGCTGAGCTCTTCAGTGGCTCCAGGCTGAAGCTGGAGATGAGGAACGACATCTACAGCACGTATCAGTTACAGGCTCCCCCTCACCTCAACGGTACGCTCAGAAAAAGAAAAGAAAAACTGACTCAAGACATTGTGAATCCAGCAGCCACTCTTTGGCCAGCTAGAGGAAAGTTAGGTAGCCCGTGTGTTCCTGTTTTGCAGAGATCAAGACCACAGTGGTGTGTCCAGCCACAGAGAAGCATGTAAAGAAATACCTGCGTCAGGAGAGTTTCCTGGTGGAGGAGACGGGGGAGGACTATCAGTCCATCACTCTGCCCTACATTCAGGAGCAGAGTTTCAGCGTGCAAGTAAGCGTAAAGTAAACTCTTGCGTTGGCATTGTAATGCATACTTGTGAATGTACAGCAACGTGGATTCATTTAACATCACTCTCACCTCCCCCCAGTGGTTATACAACATCCTGGAGAAGAAGGCAGAGAGTAATAGGGTAGTTTATGAAGATCCAGACCCGGACGTTGGCTTTGTCCTCCTCCCTGATTTAAAATGGGACCAGAAACAGGTGAGAGACCACAAGTATTAGAAACCAGGAAGAACTTCCCCATTAAAGAAGATTCCGAAGATTTAAAAGCACTGGATAGACCACATCGTTTCTCTTCTTCTTCTTCTTCTTCTTCTTCTTCTTCTTTCAGATTGATGATTTATACCTGATTGCCATAACACATCAGAGAGGCATCAAGAGTCTCAGAGATCTGACGTCAGAGCATCTACCTCTGCTGCAGAACATCTTCCAGAAAGGAAAGGTGAGGTTACAAGGTTACCTCGGGGTGTCTTCTTGGAGAAAAACGAGCATCTACCATTAATGTGACTGTTGAGTGAGTGTTATAATCATGACCTTCAACCAGTTACGTCGCTGTTACTTTCCATTTTAGAGAGCATGAACGAGACGTAGCTCTCGATGATGAGAGACAAATTGTTGGACATATGTCATAATGTCAAACATGCAGAAAGAATGACAACAGCTGTTTTCACTGTGACTCAGGAGGCCATCCTGCAGCACTACAGCCTTCCAGCCAGTAAGCTGAGAGTCTACCTGCACTACCAGCCGTCCTACTACCACCTCCACGTCCACTTCACCAAGCTGGGCTACGAGGCGCCGGGCTGCGGCGTGGAGCGGGCCCACCTCCTCCCAGACGTCATCCAAAATCTCCAGTCGGAACCGCAGTACTACAAAACCCGGACCCTGTACTTCCCCCTGAGGGCGGACGACGGACTACTCAGCAAGTTCAAGGAGGCAGGGAGGCTGTAACACGCTGTACGCTCATACATGCATTAGTGGGTTCACACCCAAACTGTATGGTAGTGTTAGAGTGTTCCTTTTTTTTCTGTTTGGTTGACAAATGGCTGTTTTTGTGTACAGATTGGTTGCTCAGCTACGAATATTATCTCTGTGAAAGAGATTTTTCCGTCAGTGTTGATTCCAACAGCTCAAGTTAATAATGTTCCAGGGAAATGCAATCTAACTGATTAATAATCTCCAACATTTTCTGCATATTTTATACATATTTGGATACAAGATTTGTACATGTTTGAGTCTGACTCCTCATCAAGGTGCTCTTATAATCCTTTTCATATGATTCCAGCTTTCATTATGAGAAAAGGAGTGAACGTGTGAGTAGATGTGACATGAGTCCAACCAGTGGATAATGGATTTTCTCTCTCTCTCTCTCTCTCTCTCTCTCTTTTAACGGAATGTTGTTGACTGAATTAAATAATAATTTTTTTTCTACTCAGCCTCTCACTCTTATATTTGTTTGGAATGTGTGAGAACTGCCTGAGACCAAATCAAAATCACTGTATCTAAAGCAGACACTTTGGCAGCACTTATGACCTGCCTCATCCGTTTATTTGTTTTGCCGCTTTCAAACACAGACGAAATTGAAACGGCCAGGCTTTATGTCAGGTTTCACATTCAAAAGATCCAGTAACTGCTCACATGAACCACAACACTAGATGGCAGCGTTAACCCTGAAAGGATCCCAGTTTTTTCCACAGTGAGACTAAATTAATGTAAAAACAAACTCCAGTCTGTGGGTACCAATAATAAACTGGGGCTTCTGTTTGTCTCCCTTTACAACCAGAGAGCAAATAGCACGTTAGATTGCTATAGTGTTGCAGGTTGTGTAAACACAAGGCTCTCATTTTCCACCAAACTATATTTAACCTGACTCAGTTTACATACTTCTGGAGCTGAAGTACCATGTTTAGTTGGATTGATAGCCACAACGCCAGAGGTCACAAGTACATGTATAAACACTCCTCCTCCTCCTCCTCCTCCTCGTCTTCCTCCTCTGAAAGCTGACAGATAGTTCAGTCTGAGAGACACATGAACTGTGACAATCAGAACTACTTGTTTGGTAGTTTTCACTTCCTGAGACGTTCAGACTTGATGTATGAATACATTGTTTGTTAATATGGATGTTTCTTGCAGCGGACATCATTTTCTTATCTCATCTCAAGTCAGTTGGGCGGTGCTCCGCTTTGTGCTTAAGGTGCCTTCGCGTGTTCCTCGAAAAAATCTAAACTAAGTTAACAGGACCACACTTGTGAGGGAATAAAATAAAAATCTATTCCTTGTTAACCATTATATCCAGGCACAATGTCAAGGACCATTTAGTGGTCTGTTGAACCTTGAAAAGCTACAAGGTTCAAATTTGCCCAGGGAAGTTCCAGGTTTACAAGTCACAAGAACATCTTGATGATAGAGACAGCACATATATCTAAAACTATAAAAAACTCGACAATAGTATGATATTAATAGGATTTATGGATTATAAAACTGATTCTTTTTTTCTTTTTCTTTTTTAACTTCAATGACCACACAGATGTTTCTGTGACTAAATTCCAGTTTATCTCAAAAACGTTTGTGTTTTGTTTCGTTTTCGCCTGTGGTATCTATTATTCTGTTGCTTTGTGTCCATGTTTGTCTTTGAGTAAGTATAATTTCTTATTATTATAATTGAACCTCCCACAAAACAAATGCATTAGAAATAAAAATCATAGTCCATCTGCCAATTCACAACTGAACCAGCAGCCTGCTCTACAAAAGACTTGGTGTTGGGATATTACTTCTGGTCTGTCGTTGGTCTATATTGCACAAAGGTCACAAACTCTATGTGAAATGATCTGGTCCACAAAAAGTTATTGTAGAAATGGAGTATAAACCGGAACTCATTTTTTTTTTTTTTTTTTTTTTTTTTTTTATAGATTACACGGTTGTATTGTAACTTCTTGTTTACAAGGCTAAAGCTATAGCGTTACTACAGACTGGGAGTGCAGCCACTACAGGTAGGATGAAGGGGATTCCGAGCCGCCCCTGAACGCGGCACCGTAGAGCCGAGGACGCCAGGGCTGGACTGAGACAAATAATCCAATCATTAGTCCTCTAACAGCGCCGATGTCTTGGCTTCAGTCTCTGAGGGATGACTTCACTCTGAGGCCGTTTGAGACACAGCAGACACGGTGAGTAACCCTTTGACTGCTCTCAGGTCTGTGAGAGAGCAACTTTTGTCGTGCGCGGAATTATAATGACGTTTGATTGGTAATCGATACATGCGGTCGATACAGTGCCCTGCACCGCTTTTGCTTTTTTGTGGTGTGTGTGTGTGTGTGTGTGCATCGGCTGAAGTTGTTGAGTGAGTTTCTCTGGATCCGGATTCACTGGCAGCACCGGGGCGATGAAGGTGGGCTGTTCTTGGCTGTGAGTTCTTGGAAGTCCAGTTGCGGGTTTTATTCAGGGCATCTCTGTGATATTCCAACCGAGCACTGCTTTTGACACGATGTTGGATTTGTTAGCTCCTCAAACATGTTCTGTGTTTCATCAGGGTAAAACGCTGTCTGGATTGTGAGTTTGGTTCTTGGCCATTAGGCAAAACTTTGCCAGCAAAATAATGAAGTCTACTCACACACTAACACTGCTTTTATCATTACACCATTCAATCCCAACCTAACTGGTTTAGGTCAGTTTAGAGGCCACTACTTGTTATAAGTTCTTTCTGTGTGGATTTGGGGTCATTAAGATGTATTTCAGATTGAAATCTGTTCCACAATTACGTTTGGGGTGAACTCTCTTAAATTGGCTAATCTGCCAATAGGAACCTGGTTTTTATTCACATCTGCTTCAGTGTATGGATTCCTCCTGTAGTGGGCCGCTGCTTGCATATGTGTTTCCTAAAAAGTACATACTTAAAAGTCTGACTGTGTACCAACCCTCAAATTGTCCCTATTTCTTCTTTTTTATTTTATTTTAGAATGAGTCATATTCTGCCTTTTTATGTTCACAGTCAGCCTTTCTTCACCATACTGTAATACTGGGAGATCATGCACACACACACACACACACACACACACACGCACTCCCACAGTTTGACAGCGTGCGTATGAGCTTGGTGTTTGGTGTAGGCAGGTCAAGGACGGTCCAGATTAAACAGTTATCTTTCACTGTGTGGGAACCACTGTAATCCTGCACACAGACACACGACTGATTCAGAATAGAGTCATGTTGGAGTCATGTCGTCCGTCAGCGTGAGAGGATGAAAGGCCCTATTGATCTGCTGATCGGATCCTTATGTGGACATACTGGAGGACTATGTAGACGTCTGGTGCTGTGTGTTCACTATAAAGCCTCCACGGCCAGGATAAATGATGATGTTAGACCATCATTTGCAGTAAATCGAGTTAGCATTATCACGCTGGACGAGGATACATGAGTTTAAGGGCATCAGCGCAGGTAATCTGACTGAGAAGCTTGATAAATATGCCTGTGTGTGTGTGTGTGGACTGTCAACTGCCACAGCCTTCCTGATTAGAGGCCCGATCAGGTCATCTGTCATTGAACAAACCCTCTGAGGTGTTTCCAGAGACGTCCTGTTTACTGTTAACCTCTGTGAGGAAATCCTATCATGATAATTCACTGATACATAGTTACACAGTTAGACATGTGAGCTGTTGCTGCGTCCTGCTCAGTGTGTAGCCGTGCGATCTCTGCTGCATGTGTGCGTTTGTGGTTTGCTCCCTGCGTTCTGCGCGGCCCGAGTGAAAGCTGATGTGAGACTGTGAGTCCTGCTTTGTCAAAGGGCCACATGAGGGTCACTGTACTTGTCATGGCTTGTACTACTCTGCCTTTGAAAAAAAGCTGTACGATGTCCTGTGTGGCTCTGGAGTGTCAAACAAAATGATGTTGTTGGTTGCATTAAGGGAAACGTAGGATTCAGTGTTTTTGGAGCTTGACACATACCGGAGAGTGCTTTGATTTCTGGTCTTTTATTTTTTGTATCTGTCCCCTGTGAGTCCCCCAACTTTATGGAAGTGCAATACTAAATCACTGGAGTGCCCTTTAATTATGGGATGACATTTGGACCTCGATGGTCCTCAGCTTTTAGACTTAGCGGTTTTGGAAGACTTTAAACCCAGAAAGGGGGGGCGGAGCAAATATTTATAGGACGGAAGTGTAATGCGACCGTAGCTTTAGTGTGTGGTCGGGACAGAGGTGATGAGGAAGTTTCATTTTCCAGATTTCCAGTCCAGATTTCTGTGGATGAAAGCCTCTCTCAATACCGAGTTTTGGATTTTCGTCTTCTGTGTATCATTTTCTGTGCTGCTTTTATTTGTTCCTGCAGCCTTTCAAACAGAAGTTAACTTACTCTCATTTCTGAATTGGCCAGGTCAAACTTAGCTCACATCAGCATGTAAACAAGACAGCACATCTGTCTTGTTTACATGACCCCCCCCCCCCCCCAGGGATCAATAAAGTATTTCTGATTCTCATTCTGATTCTCATTCAGTCGGCTGTTATTTACCATGAAAACCCAACCGTGCTGAACCTGGTGACGAGCTCACTGACCTCCACACTCGGAGCAATGGGATGCATCATCCATGTTTACTCTATAAAAGCCTCAGTTAAACCCTTTGAATCAACTGCTCGTGTGCCCCCTGTTGCTTAAACACACACACACACACACACACACACACACGCACACACACGTAGAATAGGTGTGTGTGTGTGTGTGTGAATTGAAGACGGCTGTTTAGTTTTTATCGCCCCGTAAACCTCAGCTGGGACCTGAGATGGAGAGAAGGAAGAAGAGATCTCAGCTTGTTGGAGGAGTGTGTTCTGTGTGCGATCACACACACACACACACACACACACACACACACACACACACACACACACACACCACCCAGTGCGGCCGGCTTAGTGCAGGAGTATGATTACAGGGCTATTTACATTACAACATAGAGCGACAGAGAGAGGGGGGAGAGATTGGCAAAAAGAGAGAGAGAAGATGGTTTCCAGATGTGAGGTGGAATTCAAAGAGCTACAGAGCGACTCTCCTCCTCCTCCTCCTCCTCCTCCTCCTCCTCTATACAGAGAGAGATCTGGATCAGCCTGCGCATGTTGTAATGGAGAGAATAGGAGACAGAGAGAAACCACAAAACAGAGGAGAGGGAGAAGGCGTTGCTCTGCAGGGGTGAGCGAGAGGAACTCCAGCCAGCAGAGGGAAAAGAAGTGATGGAGATGAGGAAGGGGATGGAAAGAATAAAGAAGAATGAGGGGAGGGAAGAAAAGCGGGGCCCCTCAGTCGACCACAAGTCCACAAATCTAACTGGGGGGAATTCAGTCGGTGGAGGCTGTTTTAGTGTTCTTTTCCAAAACACCAGGTCTTGCTCTCCAAACGTTTGTAGCTGTCATGCTTTCATCAGGGTCTCATCTGAGGTCGTCTCTGGTTATACAGTAGTACGTCAATTACAGGTTATTATAAGGTCATGGTAAGAAAGACATAAGCACTGTGTGAAAAAAACGTAACCCCTCATTCACTTCAACTTCAGCTCTGGATAAAAACGCACCGTCGTCAGGCAAAAGAAGTTGAACCTGGCTGAACTTTTGCCACAATGCAGTGCGACATCTGGTGCCTTCAAATGGGGTCGTGTTTGCCGGGTTTACGAAGAGTCCGTATGAACGCCTCTTGTGGTATTCACGACCTCGTGAGTGGAAACTTTCTGAAGGTTTCCCGAGTTCACGAGTTGTGACGTGTTTTGACGTGTTCAGAAACGGGGGAGGAGGCCGTGGACGGTCAAAGATTATTGTAACGTCGTTTTGGATTTGTTGTATTTATGGTCGGTTGTAAGTCACATGACTGATTGGATAGACCGTATATCAAGCAGGCAGAGATAAGGCAAATAAGAATTGTTATTGATAGGACCAGTTTGTCTTCCAGTTGCTCTCTCTCTCTCTCTCTCTCTCTCTCTCTCTCTCTCTCTCTCTCTCTCTCTCTCTCTCTCTCTCTCTCTCTCTCTCTCTCTCTCTCTCCCTCCCTCTAGTTTGCAGTGCGTCCAGACTCTGGGCCGTTTCAGGAAATACCAACATCCACTTTTTTTTTTTTTTTTTTTCTTCGAAGGGAAACTGACCGACATTCCTCTCGGCTCTATAAACAGAAAGCTGTATGATTGATACATACATATACACACACGCTCGTGCACATTTACACATATCTCGAAGAATTGCGCCATGCTCTTGGATCCGTTTGGACATGTCAGCATTGAGAAATTCACACACGTACACAGACATTGGACGCTGTGTTTTGAAAAACCCCTCCTGTTGATGTTTGGGAGGTAAAGCGAGTGAGGGGCCAGGTGTTTCATATGCTGAAATGGAGGTCATAAATCTCCCTCCACGGAGAGCAAGACTTAATCAATGCATAATGGCGTTGTTGTCTGGTGCTAAACGTTTTGCATTGTTTGTTCTAAATGGGGCACCGTAGAGGTCAAAATGTCTTAACTTTTCAATGCAGAAGCGTGCGTGCTTCATGCAACGTATCCGATTGACCTAATCAAGTTATCATGTAATTATGGTCAGAAATCACAGTTTCCCAGAACCCACTTTGACGTCTTCAGATAGCTTGTTTTGTCTGACCAACAGTCTGAATGAATTTACATTCACATAAAAAGAGGGAAAAGCAGAAAATCCTCAAATTTGAGCATTTTTGCTAACTGACGATGACAATTACTTGATTATTTCAATTGTTGATTACCTTTCTGTCAGTTCCCTAATTGATTAATCCGCCAATTGTTTCAGCACTTGTTGTCTTCCTCATGATGCATAATTATTCAGTATACTTGCACCAGTAATGTCAGTGTTTGAAACTTTAGGATCGGTCTGTCCGATGGTAAAAAAAAAAAAATGCTCATTCAGCTTCCTAATCTGATAAGAGCGCACTTGAGTTGCTGCCTCTGTAATGTCATACAGTGTTACTGTTTATAATGGCCTCTGTACGAGGACAAAGTGCAGATCCTGATGTTTTACACATCTACACTGCTTGCTGTAATTTTGAGGGCGTCACAGATTCCTCATCCAAAGTCATTGGATTCTCTGGAGTTATACACCCAGAATGGGAAAGTCATTAGTACAGTAAAACTAGTCCATTTTCAATAATGCTTCATGCCGTGAACATCAGTCTGTGCCGTATTGCTCAATCAAACGTGTGCGTCACTGCCTTCTCCGCTTGTCTGGCAGCAAACTTAACCTGTCTAATTGCTTTGACCCAGTTTTATGTGAGAGGAACCAGACTGGATGTGTTTCACATGTCTTTGATTTTGGAGCCTTTTCTTTTCAGAATATTCTCGTGTTCTCATCATAAGTTTCTCTCTCAACTCTGTTATGTCGGTCTGTTTATAGAAATCGATACGTATTACAACACAGGAAACTCCTGTAAGAAATGACAGTTGTTTCTCTCTGAAATGGGAAAAAGAAGAGAGAACATGTACTCCATGTAGATTCATGTGACTGATTTATTAAATTTACTGAGTGTCTGCCAGCAAAGACGGAGAGATTCAGGATGGGAAATCCCAGGTTCCTGGTTCCTGGAATTAATCTTGTGCAAAGACGAGGCAACACTGAAATGTATTGGTGGAAACGCTGATTAACACACACATTAAAATGGTGGAAATCCTCCACTGTACTTCACCCTGAGAGGGTCCTTCCTGATGGTTTCTCTGGCAATGTCATGTGTTAGACGCTTCTATAGTGAGCGCTGTGTGTGTGTGTGTGTGTGTGTGTGTTTATGTGTGTGTGTGTGTGTGTGTGTGTGTGTGTGTGTGTGTGTGTGTGTGTGTGTAAAGGAATTTCTCAATCCCAGCGTGCCAAAACTGATCTCAGTGACTGTGTGTTTGTGTATTATGCTGCTGAAATGGAGCTGCTGAGCTCTGGAACTGATGGAGACTGACTCTGTCTTTGTTTACACTGACACACACACACACACACACACACACACGCTCTAGTGACTTGGACAGCTTAGATAAATTTCAACATGTTAGAAATGAAAAATGAATCACACAGACAACATTCAGTCTGGGCATGTTGGGATTGAGAAATTCATTCCACTATCGCGACTCTTCAGTGTCTGCTCTGATGATTCATGCTGTTGCTTCAGCACTGAGATGATACTTTCTGTTATTGGGTAACAGGATTCAGTTCAGAGGTCCTATTGGGTGACAAAGCATTTTTACAAGAAGCAAATCTTTAAACTTTCGCCTGAAATCTCAGATCCTTGGACTTTGAAGCACGTAAAGACGTGCCCTGTCGTACATGATCATTGAAAAGATTGTTTTTAACTGTAATGATTCTTCTGTGATCATTTAAGTAAACTGGCCAGTTAGCTAAAATTGACTCCTCTTAATTGTGTGTGTGTGTGTGTGTGTGTGTGTGTGTGTGTCTGAGAGGATCTAGCAGCAGGGAATCTCGCAGGATCAACCCTTATGTCGCTTCGCAGCCACACACACACACACACACACACACAAGCACTCGGAGCTGTAGTGGCTGTAGGTAGATAAGCTCCGTACTTACGGTGATTAGCTGCGACAGGCTGTTGCGCGACCGCTAGGCCCCCGACTGAGACAGATAGCATGATGAGCACGAGGCTCTGTTTTTGTGCAAGCACTTGATGGACCGTGAGTTGGCCAATTCAGTGCTAAGTTATCAGTTTTACAGCTTAATTAACAGTTAGGCATAGCAAAATCCTACGTCAACCTTCACGTTTGCTGATGGTGGTGACGCTCGATGTACACACTTTGTGATTGCATTTAAAATCAAACCACCACCTCCATTAGGGGGTCCCATCAAAAACATCTGTCAACCGAGAAAATTGATGCTGTCATCACTAAGTGCTGTATATTGATTCATTTTAGAAATTGCAAATCCATTCATATGAAAGTAGAACAGTGTGGTGTGCCAGGATGGTCTATACTGAGTGGAGCCCCAGTACTTGAACTGGATATGAAATCCAATATGTCCCTGTGGCTGAAAACTGTCAACGTGTTCTCAGGGTTCATCAATATTCAGCACTCCATGTTCCTCAGTTGACAGATGCATACGACAGAACCCAACATACGCAGTGTAAATACTGTGCTATACGTACATTCTGCGGCCTGCTTCAGAGGTCCAGTAAATTTGTTGCACAACTTTTGCTTTTATTGTGTTTGCTAATTAAACAACTAACCACCTCGCAAGTGAAACCCGCATTAATTGATTTTATTTGCAACAAGCTGGAAGCACAACATTGACATATTCCCATCTTATAAAGGTGATCTGGTGATCCAGTTAGCAAACATTGGCTCATTCACACATCCAGCGGACATGGAGCACTCATTTGCATTCGTGGTTGTTTTCCACCTGATTCACTCCCCTTTTAGCTCCATTTTTGGTCTCCACCAACTCCTGAGGGAAATATCTGGCTCTGTAGCAGCTAAATGCTAGTCGCTAACTTTGTCTGACTGCTGTGTGGTTCTGTTCAGGTAGCTTACAGTGGGTTTATCAACAGTTATGTTTTTTTTTGTTTTTGTTTTTTTGAAAACAGCTGCCTGCTTCAGCTGGGTTGAAGAGAGTAGCGAAAGTGATTCAAAACAGCTCAAAACAACGAGCCGGGAGATACTAAAACGCCCCATAGTGCTCAGGGGAACAGCAGAGTCGGGTGGTAATGCTATTATCTACCTAACAGACCTAATGTTTCAGTAAAAAATATCACTTCCTACGTGGTAACAGCAAAGAAAATAACTATTTCTATTCCAAACTGTCAGGACAGACCAGCCTGAAGCTCAGCTTTGCTGCCAAGAGCTGTGGTCTTCCAATATGGCTGCCAAAGTTACACAACATACAAGTAACTTGTCACTGTGCAATTAACGCATCTGTTTAAACCCAAGTATTAATTGGATGAGTAAAATCTTGCCATTGGTCAGTTTACAAAAAGAAGTAACTTTGTACAGAACTAAGCAGTGGAGAGAGAAAGACAGAGGATAAGGTCATGGGGGGGCAGTCTCTTGTTCACACTTGCCTCCTCCCTCACTCCTCCCTCTTCATCTTCTTCCCTCCTCCAGCCCTTCCTCTGCTGCATTACCAGCCGAGGCGGCCGGGAGAAGGGGAGTGAGGCTTGCAGCAGCCCCTCAGTCAGTTATTTAGTCAATTGTTTTCCCTGTAGCTCACTACTGTATTGCACCTCTCTGTGAGGCACTCAAAATCTTGACTCGTTTGAAAAGGAGACTGCTGCTTTTCAAACGTTCTTCCTGTAATTCAGTCGTATTTTTGTGCGATATTCTGATCCTGTTATAATCCCACTTTGGCTGCCGTTGTATGTGAGTACTGGAGTGGTTCAGATTGGCTGGCTGTTCTGTCTCTGCTGCCAAACTTTGGAGAAGGGAGCTCTGTGTGAAATTTGACTGTAGTGGAGCTCAAAGGGGGGAGGAACCTCCAGAAGATGGTTTGACTTGGGAGAGAGAGCGATCTTCTCTGTTGCAAAGAGAGAGAAGTCATCAGGAAGAAAAGGGAGTCTGATGTGGGACAACACCACAAGGTGTTGGATTTGAGGGTTTTATATTTCACTCTTGGACAAACCAGAGAACCACGTTTATTTTTATTTTCAAGAGGGAGAAAGACGTATTTTGTTTTGGGAAAGAATTTTTAAGTTTTTGCTTCTCTTCAGTTTTACAACATGGCTGGGATGTATGGATGCTTCAAGAGCAGGAAGTAAGTTTCAGTTGCATTTTTAATTGCATTTATTACTGGTAAATGATTGGGATCTTTTGTACCAACTGACTATAACTAACTCAAAATGCATTCACAATGTGTTGCAAAATCAGCCATAAAATATCTCCTGAAGCTAAATCTTGTTTTGACATCACACCTGACAACATAATATTACTCATATACATTGCTTCATCAAACTGCCCGTCCAGACTACCACGAACGTGATCTTTAAATCAGCGTCACAGGATGTGGGTGTTATTTGGCTCTCATAAAGGGATTTTTCAACACATAATTATATATTAATGGAGGTCATGGACGACTTGTAATACTTACACAACATGTGTCAACAGTCATGCACTCTGCCGCTGCAAGTACTTATTTCACAATGAGCCGCATCATGTTGACCACAACACAAATCCAAATGCTGACAGAAGTTACAACTCTTTTCTTAGAGTGCAGTCATTCATTTGCATGTTGGGGGTTTTCCCAGAGTTGACTGTCTTTTGTTGCAGCGGTCTAATCAGACTTTTGTTTCTCTTTTGTTTGCTGAGACAATTGATGGCTTGTAGCTGGCGCTGACAGTCAGCTGTGTGACTCAGAGCTGATAGACTGAAGATGACTGAAATGATTAGTCCTAAAATCCCAGAACTAAACTTGCTTTCGGTTTTGTTTTCAGGTTTCCTGTAAATTCCCTCTAAACGCAGAATCCAGTCATGTTGTTGCTCAACTGATGGCTTGATTCTTGATAGCTGTGGATATTGACTTTCAATTTGAGTGCATGTTTTCTGTTATAGCTGGTGGGAGTCCTCAGTGCTTTAATGTTTTGAATTGGGTATATATAGACGTCTGGGCTTGGCAGTGAGATTGGACCACAGAGGGTTAGGATAATGAGTGCCTTTAGCTTTTTGACTACAGTAAAGTATCTTTTTTTGTGCCAGAGCTGTGGAGATGTGGTGTTGGGCGCACCGATACCCCCTTCTACTTTCTTTGTCTTTGGCCTTTCAGTCTCATGACATGACAACAATACAAGCTTTTATGGCCCACTCAGCAGAGTTGACTTAGACAAACATTTTGTTTGTGTGTGTGTGTGTGTGACACACAGAGAAAGTGACTTAAGAGAGGCGATGTGCTGCAAGACACACAGATTCAACTTGAGAACCACAATTGTGTTATCCTGTAACTGGTTCATACCGAAACCAAGATTGTCTTGAATCAATTCTTACTACAAATTGTCAATAGACAGACAAACCCACAAACTGACGGTGCCTTCAAATTGAACTCATGAAGTCTTATTTTCAACACGGTAAATAGAGTACAGGAACATTAAAAAAAATAATAATTCTTTGTTTATTGCAACATTGTGTTTAAAAGTGACAAGCAGAAAAAGCCAGCGTAAAGTAACTTCCATGGGCTCGGATCCGAACATTCCCACTTACAAAGTCCCGAGTGCCGCGACGCACCGTTCAAACGGACTCTCCGCTTGAGTACGGTGAACACAATCCCACTCGAAGGCGACGTAAATGTCTCAGGACGCAAAACTACCTCTACACTTCTCTCCATCGGCTAAAACTTTCAAGCGTGTCGAAAATGACCGCAAGACGAAGTGTAATGAATTAATTAAACAGGGTGTTTATCTGCTCTAATCGAAGAAAATGCAAATGTTAGCACTAGTTTACCTAGTTACAGTAGTAACGCAAATGTAGCATTACTTCCGAAGACCGTGGTGCATATCATTAGCTATAATTAATGCTGACTGTTAACCAACCTGTTTTCAGCTGACTCGCAGTGTTATCTTGCTTCACTAGATAGCTACAGCTGACAAAATCTGCTTGCAGCAGTTGTGATTTCAGCTGACCAAATTGACGGTCGCTGCCTTCTGGCTACCTCTGTGTGAAATCAAGAACCCTCTGTTAAAAAAGATTGCTAAGATACTTTGAATGGTAAACTTCCCTGTAAGAGGGGAAAGCTTGACACGCATAACAACAGTGACTAAAGGCTTAATTGGCAACAACCCAATTAGTGATTTTGTACCTTCAGCATTTTAGCCTTGATTTCGATTTTGCAAAACTTCGGCAGGTTTAGGCTCAGCCCACCAGTGGTGTAGAACTCTATATTGTAAACGGATGGGAGTCTTAAAGCCGAGGACAAGTGTGTGTTGTCACTTTCTCACCAGGCCCCGTCTTCCCCAGTGTTTCCCCTGGTCCAGCAGTCACTGTGTAACCACAGTAGGTTGAGTTTGTTCAGCAGGAATGGTGATGCAGCTGTAAATGAATGTAGACTGTGCAGAGTGACTGATGAGAGTGTTTGGTCAGTTTCTGTCTTGAGTCCATGTAAGGCTTGTTGCTAAGAGCACAGCCCCGTTTCGAACTGGAGGGGAGAGGAGATGGAGGAGAGGCAAAGGCAGGACAGCTGGAAGACAAGAGAAACCCACACAAAACAATGGTTTCTAAATTGCAACCAAACGGCGAGCTTTTTTTTGGAGCTATTTGGACAATAATCGTGTTTTCAACAATGTTATTGAATCTGAAGCTGACTGAGAATTTCAGCTTTGTTTAACACTCTTCCAGAGTTCATTCATGTCCTGTCCAGTTTAGAAATAAAGGAAGAAAAAAAAGGAGGAGGTGTGATTTTTGAGGGTGACTTAGGCAAGACTATACCTTCATATTGAGACATAATTCAGCCAAAATAAACTCTGGAAGACGTCTACCAATCAATCCCATCCAGTTCTTTAAGCAGTTAACTGGAATTTGAGGGATGACGAGACTTTTGATCACAACACATTCTTCAGAAGCTTGAGTGTTTTCCCCTGAAACAAGCCAAGCTTTGACTACTTTACTCCGACACTGTGTCACGACACTTTTAGTTATAAGACCCTGGTTGTGGACAATTACTCACCAGTTGGTTTACCCTGCTTCTGCTGGATTACTACAGTACTAGTCCAGATTAATACAGTCAGGCATGCTGAACTAAGTAGCTAAACTCTCTTTTGTAGCTTATCTGGAAACTTCTTTACAACAAGCTCCGGTCTCTGGTTTTGTTTCAGTCACAGTGTATCACTGCTGTTACGTGCAACACGCTCTGTTACAGTGTGGCGTTTGTTTTGTTTCCCATTTTCCTCTTCATAATTGCAGGTTTATATGATCCACGTAGACTTGGCACACATTGGACTCAAATCAAACCGCATTTTATGACTCAGTGATTTCCACAGATTGTCATTTTACTTCACCAGCATTGGAAGGAGATCCAACCAATGATATTGCTCACATCTCTAAATCCCAGCGAGTCATATTTTTCAAGCACCAGGGTCTCTCAGTTAAATTTAAACTGAGGGCGTTGCGATATTTAATGGCTACTCCTACATTACCGAGGCAACTGTTGTTGGCTCTGATGCACTGTGATTGGAAATGTGCATCACGGATGTGCTGCCTCACGCTGTATGTTAAAGGTCATTGTAGTTCACTGTGTAAATACAATGTTGGGAATTACAAGGTTCATGTATCAGGGCAAAGTAATGTTTTACTTACAGATGGGTTTCCCCTTTACAAGCAATCCCGGATGCACCTGCAGCAGGAAACACGTTGCCATAATGTCCTGGTAGCTTGATTATGGGCATTTTCAGCATTTAGAAAATGAAGCAAATCTCTGGAAACCAGTCAAAATAGGTTTACAGGTACATTTGTAGGCAAATCCAAACCTGTTACCACTGGCCTGTTACTGTACACAAAGCTCTACAGGTGGTGAGAAATGAACTGTTGAGTGTCCCAAAACATCAAACGGCAGCATGGGTGAAAAGCACAGAAGCCCCCTCTCACACAAGTACTGTTAGCATTAAGAAAAAGTAACATTAGCATATACTAAATCAATTCCTGCTGTTTGTTAAGAACACAATACGTCCCTCATTCATTCATTCATTCATTCATTCATATTTTCATTTTGCTTCGTTTTCTACTCCCTTCATGTATGTGCATCTCACTAATGACGTTGCATTGAAACCTCTTGGCAGATTGTTGATGGGACCATTTCAACATTACAGATGAGAAAATAACAACGATTTTTAGGAGCTTTTGTTCCGAGGTTAACAAAGATCGTGCCAACAGATCTTCTGATCTTTGCATAATGGCCAAGCTCTCTACTTTACACTTTCAGGTGAGAAATACCCACAAAGTATCTCATTTTAGATGATCCTCTTCCACACCTTTTTAAGTCGGCACTGCAGCCTAAAAGAAATTTCGACCAATTCTGCTTAGCGCTGTTGCTCTCTCAAATCTTTTCTTTGCTTTTTAAGGCATGGGAAAGTCAAAGTAACAGTGACATTCTTTACAGGTCAGGACTGAAATGTAATGTGTAATTTCCTTCGTAGTCACCGTCTCCTGCTGACCGTGCAGGCGTTGAATGGTTGAATGGGTCAAGAGGGAAGTGCCGCGGTTCTAAAGGCCATGTTCCCAGTTAGGTATGTGCGGTTGGAACAGACAAAGACAGAGAGAGGAGAGGGACGGTGAGATAATGAGACAGGGGGTATAAAGAATGAAGAGACAAACAGGGGAGGAGGGAATAAAGAAATGTTGGTGTGGAGCTGTGTTATCTGGCCACATTCTTTATATATTCCTCATATCCTTTTATGGCCCTTTGGCTCAAATTGTGCCCCTTCAAGTAACGGAGATGGGTCCGGCAATAACAACACTCATGTTAAAGCTTTTGAACATCTGGGGAGAGAGTAATGGGAGCCTTTTCTTACGTGCTGTTCCCCATTAATGTGTTATTAGATAACGTGCAGAAAGACATGTGACAAGACGGCAGATGGAAACAGCCAGACTGGACCTTGTATAGCGTTCAGTAGTCCATCACAGAATAAACCAGATCCAGGACGAGCTACTGTCCTTTAGCTACAGTGTGAATTAATGACAAAGTCTGAACCCCTGATACGACTGGTTTGTTTAAAGGAGTTGATATTTTGGAAAAGAGACGCATTTGCTTTCTGGCCGAGAGTTAAATGAGAGGATTGATGCCACTGACATGCTCCAGACATGCTCCATGCTTAAGAGACAGGCTCCATGTGGAACTTACGGTTGTTCTGCTTGGCTAATGAGGGAGTACTGAGTAGAACTTCAGTCAAAGTGAATGCTGTCATTATACTAATCCTACTGTGATTCATAGCATGTGTGCAGTAGAGAAAAGTGAAGGCTAAAAATAACTAAATAATATCATTCCCTATAATGAATGTACACCTCCTGAAATGGTGCATACGGTACATACTTCATGTTGTGTACACACTTTGAAGTTGACATGCATGCTGCTTATTTCTGTATATACAACATGTCCATCTATAGCTATATCTGTGCTCAGTGGTGGCTCATCCCAGTCAACCAAGTTCACCATTCCAGCTGACTAGAAAAGTCGTTCGGCTCCCTCGCAATTCTTTCTCGGTTCACTTCTGGATCTCTCTCTTTCTCTCTGTGGAAATTGAAGGCTTGCGGCTGGTCATAGACCCACTAACATCATATTACCAGTGGCCAGTTCATCTACCCTCCCTGCGCTCGGCCTCTCATCTCCTCTCACTATGCTGGCCTTGTTTTTGTGTCTCAAACATGGGGAATAGATTCTTGGCTTCTCTGGCCAAGCACCTAAAAATAAGTCTTTGACTGGTCTTTTCAGGTTTCCCCACATGGATTCCACGCCATGATATATTGATGGTGATCCTTGCTACTGAAATAAGAGACTGAATATTATAGCCAAAGTTTCAGCAGTCCAGATTCCACCCACGGAAACACCAAAGAACCATCACAGCGATCATCAACCCAAAGCATCCCGACCTTTTTGGATTTTTAGAAACACTGGTAGTATGTGAATGAGTATTCAAGGGATGAATCGTACGATAGAAAACAGAATTTCATTCATAAACAGAGTTAGCTCTTTCTGCTCTGCTCTCACATGATTAAGGCTTCGCTCTGCTTTTACTGTGTACGGCCACACAGCTAAGGGGTTTGTTCTGTTCGAGCCTAATGGAAAATCGTTTCTGTAATTTAATCATGTTATCTAAGGCCGAAAGCATTACAAGATTCCTTGATCTAGTCACAGTTACACAGAGCCACAGAGGCTCTGCAGCAATGGACGTCAGATTTCGGTGTTTATGGTGTTTTACTCAACATTGTCAAAATATTTCAGTTGCAAGCGGCACAGCATATTTGTTCTTGTCCTACAGCAGCTGTTTCACTGTAAATCTCTTATTCTGTGGTCCCTAATTGCTGAGGTAATGTAATCAGGTCCATGTTAGCCTAGTTTAGTGCTGGCGGTACAGAAGGATCAGGAGTGGAGTGGATTTGTGTTGTAAAAGCTCGAAAGTCCACTATGGGACCCACTATGGAAGCCTCTGTATACCTAGATCAGATGATTCCTTTTAGATATACAGGAAGATACAGGTGTCTGTGTACAGAGGAATCATTTTACAATCATGAATGGGTTTATTAACTGTATTAAAAGCCTGTTTTTCTGAGTCAATAATCAGTACCACAGGGGCGATCTTCAGAGTTGTCACTGTTGTCTGACATCATGTCAGATATCTGCCTGTTGGTGCTGACAGGAGCCAGTTAGCCGGCACCGTGAGCTTGTGATGTAATGAGTCTGGTAACACTGGGTCCATTGAGGGATTAAAGCTGAATTAGATTGGATTTGCTCTACGTCAGAAGGACGGGAGCCCCCGTAGACAAAGTAAAGTTATTGTCATCTACGACAAAGAAAGAGCTCGGCGTTCATCTCCACCCATCGTTCACTCCCACGTTTATCTGAATGTCTCTTCAACTTGCATCTATACTATTTTGCTAATCAGTAGGATTCCTAGATGAGGTTTGTTTTCACTGTGCAAACCTGGACAGTGTTCAGTCCAGTCATGGATTTGTGTTGTCTGGATTTGGACTTTGTTCTGTCTACATCAGCTGGACAAGACTTAGTTTACAGCAGATGGCATGGCAGGAGGTGTGTGTGTGTGTGTTAACTTGCTTGTGTGTACGCAAGCCACCTTTTAGCACAGATTTAAGGACAAATATGGACATGTCTGTCTTCACTCTGTGTGTGTGTGTGTGTCAGTGTGCGTGCTAACTGTATGTGGGTGTTAATGAGGTTATTTCATCTGTCTAATAAAGGCAGACCTCCTACTGGTCTGAATACCTCTACATGTTAATCCATTGTTATGTAATGAGGCTGACACACACACACACACACACTCACTCTCACTCTCTCTCTCTCTCTCGTGCACAGGCACACAGTTCCAAATAAAGCTAATGAAGTGCAGGAGAGTGTTTACACTGCATGCAATGCAATGCTGCAGACGGATTAGCATCTTTAAATAAAACCAAGTTAAAAAATGATGTAACTTGCTCTTGTATATGAGAATATAAAGTGAAGCGGGAGCTCCGGCTTGTTAAATGTTGGGATTGTGAAATATAGTGTCAGACTCTTAGCGGGTTTATAAGGTTCCCACACCCTCTCTGACATGTTAAACTGTTGGATTATGTTTTACTGCTTGATTTAGTTTTATATTTGGTGAACACTGCTGTGAAATGCAATACCGGCCGTACGACAGGTTCTAAAGCCCCTTTCAGACATCGAACATGTGACACTGCTGTCAAAGTGATGGCCTTTTGTCATTCTTGTTAATGTTCCTTACGGCTTCATTCAGACATCCAGAAAACGGTATTTGGCACCTGGTTCACGGGAGGGGACAAGTACTTTTCTAGACTGATCTGATACGTGAAGAATCTCCTCAACACCTTAAACACTGGCTCCTTCACAGTGTTTCATGGTTTATTCTTAACTCATTTTATTGTCTTTGTGCAGAAAAGATGAAGGTTGAGACGTTACAAGATGCATATTTAATCTCTTTCTCTGCATGTTTTACCTCCTGCTGCAACAGCCTTTACGTTAATCTGCCGCCATTCAATTCCGACATTGTTCCGCGTTGACGGTGATATGGAAATGTTTCTAGGTGCAACCTGGTCAGATTGCCTTTTCACGTAAACATGACCAGGGTGGTACAGGTCTGAAAGGGGCTCAATATTCCGATGGATATTAGAAACACCTCTCAATCAGCGTTACTGGTCTACTATTGTATTTGTAGCCCTTTGTAAGATGATCAATAATTCTTAAAATACCTAAATATGATATTTACTGTTCTACTAATGTGTCCACTGTCACCACTCACAGCCTCTTAATTAACAACTTTTGTTTGTTATGGGTTATGTTATAGGTGGAGCCCATTGGCAATGAGCTGATCAATGGATAAACCATACCAACCAAATATTGTGAACTGCGGGACATACTGCACGTTGCAGACTCAGTTCTGGCTACATTACATTGGATTTGAATAATTAATTTGCTACCTGGCAAAACTGCTCTCAGTATAAAGCCCAATATTAAACAGCTACTTACTGCAGCCTCAGCTTTCTGACCGAAGCTGTCAGCAAAGGCGGGGTCCATCGCAGAGCTGGCGTATTGGATTAAGTTAGACTGTACAGGTGTATCGAATAAACTGGTGACTCGGTGTACTGTAAACATGTCCCAAAGCTGCAACATAAACCAGATTCAAGGTATAAACTCAGTCAAACTGGATCAGTGTAAGCATATAAAGTACGCTTCTGATCAGCCATCGCATTAAAACCCGATGACGTTTCACATTAACAGCAAAGAGAAACTATTTACCACTGCAAATAACTGCTTTAATTTTTTTTGATGATTGAATAGTTTGGCTGATTTGAACAGTCTGAAACCATGTGGTGGCGAGCTAATGAAGGCATACTTTTTGGAGGATTTAGTTTGGAAATACGGCCACTGCACAAGGATCAAGCTGTGCTAGATTCCTTTTCTCTTCCCCGGCAGAGTTTATTGTTGCTGAGCCGTCAAGCCATTAGTGTGCTTATTTTAATGTGACGTGTGAGTGAGGAAATCATTTCACTGAGGGCTTCTTACCATCTTTGGTAGACAGGAAGGCCTCAGTGTTTACTGTAAGTCTGTTTTCTCTTTTGTCCCTCTCTTCTTCCTAATATTCGTCTGTTTATCTAACTGACTCTTCTTTCCTTTCATGCTGCTCTTTCCCACAACCCCTTTCCTTGACCCCTTCCCTCCCTCTGTCTTGTATTTGTCCCCGTCTCCTCTGTTTTCTCACTGTCTCCCTTTGCGCTTGCTTTCTTTCTCCCCCACTTGCTCTTTTATTTATGTGTCCCTCACTCATCCTCTCGTCTATAATTATTTTCCCCTGTCTTGTTGTTTGTCTCCTCACTTCAAATCTATCTTTCTGCTCGTCTTTCCATTTTCCTCCTCCCTCCCCTTATCGTCCCTCCATCCTTCTCGTAGATGAAGCGGAGGATGTCACCATGGGGAGCCGGCTTTGGAAGTGGGCGCAGGTCAGTCATTTTGACCCTGACCATCTGACCTTGAACCATAGACTGTATATATATAAAGATGGACGACACGTCTCCACTTCCTCCCACTGTACAAAAATTAAGGCAAAATATCCCACATACGGCTGCTGCCATCTTGCACTGGTGACATTTGGAGTCTGCGCAGTAGTGATCGGGGGGGTGGATATTGAGGGCACCGCAGTCAATCACAGCTGTCAATCATTATCTCACACCCACTTTTTATAGCATCATCACCATCCGCTAACATGGAGGGGGCGGGGCTTATGACCTCTGCTGCAGCCAGCTTACCAGGGGGCGATCAAGATGTTTGGCTTCACTTTTGGGGAGCTGTCATGTCGTCCATCTTTTCCCATGTATGTATGGAATAAACTAACGGGATACCATGTGTTAGGTAATGAGCTTTAAAGGTGTGACTAGTCTGACTTTTGAACTTTGGACAGAGCCTTTATAGACTTTATAGACTAGAATTTTTTTAGTTCCCAAATATAGAAGCGTACATTTTAAAATGCCATCACCTGTTGTGGTATGTTCAGTTTTCTCACCCGTTGTTGGAAGATGTAGTCCTGTGGTGTTAGTATGTGTTTCGACTGGTTTCCCTTCTCTCACAGACACTTTTGACATTGTTTCCTGTGTTCATATCATAGGCAATATACTATATGTCTGTCTGTGCTTATCTGTTTCTTTGTGTCTGTTTCCTAGAGATGTTATTAAGGCTCTTGAACCGCTGTGTGTGTGTGTGTGTGTGTGTGTGTGTGTGTGTGTGTGTGTGTGTGTGTGTGTGTGTGTGTGTGTGTGTGTGTGTGTGTGTGTGTGTGTGTGTGTGTGTGTGTGTGTGTGTGTGTGTGGTGAACTTTTGGCTGCAGTGTCTTCCTGTGGCATCAGAAAGGAAATGGATTAGTCCAGCCCTATCAGCTCATGACAACAACAGCAACAACAACAACACCAACAACAACAGCGTCGTTGTGGCCATGTGATGCAATGATGCGAATATTGAAATAATGTAAATGCCGTAGTTTTAAGGTTTATTAAAGAAGTGGTGTCGCAGGCTGTTCCAGTTTAGTCCAGTTGTTTCTCTCTCTGCTGGAGATGAGGAGAAAGAAAAGTTGGAGACGATGATGCTTCTCATGACTTTAACAAGGGTTAAGATGACGATAATAGCTAATGGTTATGTAACGGTAATACTGACGAAAGCCCCTCAGCACGTCAAGCAGCCCTCTGGAATGTTCCATCTGTTTCTATAATACAAACTCGCTGTAAACACAGTTGACAAGAAGCTCTCCAGCCGCTTCCCTTAATGGAGAGAAAAGAGTCGGTTCACGCAAACAGCGAGCGTGGCAAACATGGCTGCCCTGTAAACCTTCCAAAAAGGAAGTGAAGACGTGACTCTACCATATTAAAACATATTTTAGTGTTTTGCTAAAAGGATCCCAACTTACCAGCTTTTCCTGGAGCCATCAACAAAATCACGTGTGAATGTCAGTGGATGGAGTATCGTGTCCATGTCTGTTGATGCAGCTGATTTTATTAATAGCACCTTACGAACTTCTCATCCGCGTTGGCTCACAGTTTAACTAACTACATTATTTTAACGGTTTCATTTGATCCCAGAATCAGTTTTATCAGCGTGAAATCACATTAACTGCAACTGCAACATTCATAATCGTATGTAGCTGGGACAATCAATAGGTGTTTCGAGCGTTTCTTTCCTCCGTATTATAGAGGGAAAACATTTGCTAATTAATGGACAATCTTACAAACCATGAAAATATTGGAATTCTTTCATCCTTCATTTTTGTGTCATTTACCTTTTATTTTCTACCATTTCCCAACAAGTCTGTAACACTATTCTCCAAAAATGTACTATTTATTTCTATTAAATGGTTTCATTAGTTTGAGGTTTTCCATATAGAGCTAGATAACCAGGCTCTGGATATACAGGATGGTTTGCAGGTATAACGTTTACCATGGTCGCCTTTTTAGTTTAACTCGTTAGACTGCTGGTGTTAGCTAATTATTTCAGTTTTGCACCGAGTGCCTGTACGAGATGTAATAGTCAAACAGAGAACCAACATGAGAACAAGAAATTCAATTCTGTTACCGAGACCAGTGAGCGATTAGGTTTTGGTGTAGCTGCTTTAGCTGTGTGGTGTTGCACATCTGTATTGCCTTGTGGCAGCTCATCATGGTGTCACGCTTATTGTCATCTGTTGTACATGAAAAGTTTCCCAAATGCTGTTATGAAGTTTGACCAAAGAGAAAATTTCCCATCTCTGCACCAAACAGTGACATAGCCGCAATCATTCAGAGATGTCAATTTACAGAAAACCCACATCTGTGACGACTCCGCTTCCTGCCAAACTACCCAGGAAATCTTGCACATAAAGCGTGCAGCTAATTCGATTTGAGGCTAGAATAGGGAGTCATGTAAAACCTGGTGAATTAATGCTCCCTCCGTACGAGACAGCAGCTAACTGATTCAGCATGCTGGAGCTGAACTCTCACATGGCCCCCAGCTTCCTGTACGCTGGACAAGGCTCGTTAATAGTCCTGTGAAATAAAGTCAAGATTAAAAAAAACTCACAAGTGATTCTGAAATGTATCCGATACCGACCTCTGATACTGTCGTACCACGCAGTAAAGGTCAGCAGCCGGGAATGTGGTGACCTCCACGCTGCAATAACAAGATATCAGTTTGTAATGTGATTTCACGTCTGTTTGAGTTTGTGTTAAGGGTTGCTGGGCATCTGCTGGTGCTGAGACGTGAAGCTTTCAGCAGGCAGCAGTGGAGGGCAGAGCAGAGCGCTGGAAACATAGCTGAGATGCCTCTGCTGAGACTGTTTGGATTGTAGAGAAGCAGTTTAAATAGCAAACTGAAGTGCGTCTCAGCAATTTAACACATGCTCATCTTTTAAGGAATGCGGAAATGGATCAGTGTTAATGCATTTAGGAGTTTACTCAGCAGGTTTTGAAATGATTTGATAAAGCAGTGGCTCGTTACAGTGCAGGCGGCTTTTTAATCCTTCAAGTGAACTCGCTCTGTCTGCGTAGTCCTTTGTGATTTCAGATTTTGCCGCCCGGCCCATGCCAAGCTACTTTTACTGGCGGTCACGACACTCCCAAACGGGACTTTAATCGCATTGTAATCCAAGCGAGCCCGATCACATTGCAAGTGGTCAGGCTGGCATATGAGCGATACAAGGAGATAGAGGCGGGCCAAGATAAACACTGTCGCAAAGTAACGCAGCCCGGTAGATGTCGCAGAGGAAGAAAAGACTGTAGAGAATTTGTGCTCTCTTAATATTGTTTTTGGCGCGAGACGCCCACGTTCAGGCTCTGTCTCTCACCACCCAAACAAAGCCACACCTTAAAGAAAAACATACAGTATTAACTCTACAGGTTGACAACGTCTGAACGTCAGGCTTTTTTTCCACAATAAAAAGTCACAATCTTTAGTTGTGTGTTGAGTTCAGCCTCTTACACTTGACCAAATTCCTAATGAATGATTGATTCCAATAAAAGTATAGGGTTGGAGATATAAGGTTTATTACATTTTCCCAGCTTCCTTAAGCAAAATGGTTATATGCATTATTGTCAAGGAGGCACGAGCATCCTCCCCCGCCTCGACCTCTTCTGGAGTTTATCAGTGTGCTGTTGTGTTGTGCAAACAGTATCAATCAGTCCAGTTAGTCATGTTATCTTCAAATGATTGCACTCGTGTTCTTTTGAGGGACAGTTCTGCTCATCAGTCTCTCTCTCTCTCCCCGTCTCACAGCAGTGACAGCGCTGCCATGGCGTCAGGACCTCCAGATGTGATGGCCAATCAGGAGCCTGCTGAGGTGGCGGAAGAGTGCTCAGGTAACAGTTTGATTTAATTAATGTCAGTTATACATATATATATATATATATATATATATATAATTATTATTATTTGATATATCAGTTAAAACGTTTTCACGTGAGATCAGTGAAGAAAGGGGCTCGCAGTAGAATTAGACGTCCGATCAAACACTGTGTTCATGTTTTTTAGCCTTTTCCTTTTTGGGAGTCTACAGACTCACAGAGTCACAGTGTGTGAAATGGCCTTTTCTATAGTTTTAATATATGTAATTGTCAACTAATTTAGATTTTTCCACAATTAAAACACTGAAACCAGCTAATTTGGAACATCATTAGAACCATGAAGTGCAAAGTTTGTAGTTTATTCATGTTGTTAAAATGAAACAGCTCGCTAAGTTTATTGACAAAAATGAATATTTGTAGTGCTTTAAATTCCAAAATGAAACTTTTGGAATGACTTCAGTGTTGATGGGTCGCTCGCAATATCTTCTGTCACCAGGACTTAATTGCAAATCTCTACTTTTTAATATAAACATATTTGTGCTATAAAGTCAGAATGGTCTCTCAGGAACTGCTCTTTCTACCGAGGACTAAAAATAACAAACTTTATTAGTGTCAGAATAGGGTGGGTAGTGGTGTATGGAAGTCTTCATCATATCAGCAATGAGATTTTGTACACACACACACACACACACACAGCAGGGAAGATCAGGCCGGCTTTAACAATCTAGATCCTCCTCGCTGCTGTTGGCAGGAAATGAAGGAACAGAGCGAGCCATCATCGTCATCTCGCACTCATATACAGGCACACACACAAACAAAGCACAGATGCGCACTGTCTATACAGATGGATAGCACATATGCCGCTGATATGATGGGAACGAGGAACGAAGTGCAATGGGAGGTCAGAGAGGTGACCGTGTGTGGGTGAAGCCGTTTAGCTGAAGCGCTGTTGGGATTGTTGGGAACACCGCGTCCACAGTCCAAGCAAGTGGACTGGGTCTAAACTAGGTCCCCTTTTAATTCTGACATGTAAGAGACAATCCATTATGTGTAGTTTGTTGCAGGACGTTTGGTGATTCACTTCTAGCAGAGCTGAACGTCCGGCGTGACTCCACAGATCATGGAGTCTGGACAAAATATCTCAAATAAAGTGTCATGTCCATGTCCTGACCCAAAAACAATATAGACATTTTTTTCTACATTATGTTCTAGGTTCCCTCCTCTTCCTCCTCCTCCTCCTCCTCTTTCTCACTCTGTCCACGACATTGTTTCCCTGTCAAAGGTCACCGTCTTCTCATTGAGTTCAGTTCCCCCCCAATATTGACCTTTAATTCCCATGATGTTATTTTGAGTGTGTGTGTGTCTGTGTGTGTGTATTCATGTTTGTAACTGAAAGAATGTATATTTGGGGCTGAAAGTATCTTAGACCTACAATGGCCACAGAGCTCCACTGACCTTCCATTGAAGCGGTGGCCTTTTTTCAACTCTCTGAACACAGACCTTTGACTTAATACTGTATTGTGCCTAAAATAGCACAATAAATGGCGCTGCCGGCTGGAGTTTCCCCCTGACTTTTTTCCTCTTGGCAGTGCAGAAAGGCCTCAGGAAAGCATCAGCAAAAGCAGGCTGGAAGCTCCTCAAGTAAATGTAGCAGTTCACTTCAAGGTCCAGACAAAAGAGAGGAGAATTTGCAGCCAACATTTCCTCACAGAAATTGGATGAAAAGTAATGACATTATCTTCGATGTATGGATTGATGGCAACACATCAAACTCCGTCCAACAGCTGCTATATTTAGCTCTCCACGCTGAAAAGACAGTATGTGAAGGAAATGTAATTTTGACTTGTATTTCTTTTGTGTGATGTGTGATATTTATTAATAACACACACCAGATCCCAAAAGAAAAGAAAGCAAGCTGCTTACACATACGCGTGATATAGAATGTAAGATCTATAACATCAAAATAAATAAGCTCAGTCGTTTCGTGACGTGTTCTTTAGCAAGTGACCCAGAATTTTTAAGCGTCTCGGCCCCCGCTACCAGGTTTAGATTCCAGACATGTTCATGCTGTGATTGAGCTCCAACCAGAAAGTGTATTTTTAGAGAAAGGAGGGAATGCCGGAGGATTCCCCACAGGGTGAAGGACGAGAGTGACACAGCGAGTGTTGAAAGAATGTGTCTGTTTTGAAGTCTCTTCCAGAGCATTTTATGGCCCAGGGATGTGAATTCTCAAAATAGTTAGATCACAGTTTGTTTTGTTTCTCTCCCGGCTCCTTCTTTGTTCACAGTTCCTTTTCCCTCAGTTTTGTGTTTCAACACTGTCCAGTCTCTGGGGACTCGTATATCTGTATGTTGGGATAGTATATCCAAATATTTCTGGACTGGGGATGCTCCAAATTAGTCTTTGTAACAAGGAGGATGTGTCAGGTCAGAGGTCATGGTGCCCACAACATTATGAAGCTATGCTGTGGACTGTCCTATAGCTCTGATGGAGGATAGATGCAGATGAGCACTCCACCAATTTAGCATCGCACTCCTATAACATTGTCGGACTCACAATGAGGACAAAAAGTATCAAAGAGATTTATTCCACACATTCTTCTTTCTTGTCAAAACCTGGCGCCTACATTACCCACAATGCAACACGGCCGCCGAGTTTAGTCTGAGATTCGTGTGTGTTATGCTGGTGGCGGCTAATGTAGCCTCAAGCAGAGATGAGAGTGGGCCAAGGGGTCTGGTAAGCTCGCGTCACATGTATTCCCGCCAGACGGAGAGAGGACCATTTCCAGTTCGGGGTGAGCGCCTTGCTGACTGAAAGCAGTGAAAGCAGTTTGTAGCTGTTTAAAGAGTCATAAAAGAGCTGTTGAGTTTTTCCACTGCAGTGTTAATGGAGGTGGACTCGCTGGGGGGGGGTGGGGGGGCGGCACAGGAGTGTGTGTTTACAAGCACAAGAGTGTGTGTTTGTGTGCATGTGTATCCATCCCGAGCCTTTACAGCCAGCACAGGGCTAATTGCTCAAACTAGAGTTCATATGAGGGCCGTGTGTGTGTGTGTAATTGTCTCATTAATATATCACCGTGCAGTTAGTTGTGATGGTTCACTGCAGTGCTGTCAGCAGAAGGTAACTGTGGTTGGGGGGGGGGGGGGCTTCACACCAGTTTCTTTCATTGTCTTCCTTTCTCTCGTTTCTCACTTGTCCTCACAGGAAAGAAGAAGTCCAAGTTCCAGACGTTTAAAAAATTCTTTGCCAGGAAGAAGAGAAAGGAGCCGCCAGCCGCGGGAGCAGACGCCGGGCTTAAAGCCAGCCAGTCGAGCGACAATGTCAGCAAAACATCCGAAAATAACACGCTCACTCGATCAGAGAAGGATAAGGGCTCCGGGTAAGATCAGGCACATACACAAAAACACACTTCAACTGTGACTGCAACACTTTCATTGAATCACTGACACAGTTCATTTATTGGGGAAATGTTCGGTTAAGCGCCACATTTTGCATCTCAAGGCACAGAAGAGCTCTCTCCTCAGCTCAGCTATCTCTTCTCACATAGTTTGATATTTGTTAGAGGATCTGGACATCTCTGTTCATCATCATCTCTAAACTGTGCATTGTAATAGATCTGACTTGAGCACATTTTAAACCCAAAATTTTCAAAAGTACTTGCCGTTTTTTTTTGTTTTTTTTTTGGCTTTGGCCCAAATCTATTAGTGTTTCCCTCATAACTGTATCCGTGTCAGGGAAGAAAAGGCTTCGAAATGGCATTTAGTCCACAATGGGTCACTGAAACCTGAAGCTAATTAATTCATAAAATATTGTTTTTGGTGGGCTGGCAGATCCCTAAGGTGAGCTGAACTATGAATCCAGTGATATGTTGGCAACATCGCCTTGTTTTTTCAAAGATATCCCTAAAACCCTCCAGTATTTTATTCAGCCGCCACTTATCGCGCGCCACAAGAATTTATAAGGGGTTCACCAACAAAACATAGCCACTGATGGCAGAAGCCAGTTAAAAGTTTTCCTTTTCCCTGCAGCCCCGTGTTGTGTTTCTACCCAATTTGTTGCCGTTCCTTTGTCCATTGAGATAAACGTCTCCTCTTGCGTGAAAAGGACAGAGATCATTTAAGAAAGGAAGACCGTGTTATAACATCCATCTCCTGTTCTTCCTCAGCTGAGGCTGGTGGCTTCCTGTTTTTCGTTCCGAGCAGTGGAATGTGTCTTCCTGTGGACAGTCCTAATTTCCTTTTGTTTTTCTAAGCTGTGCCACTTCCTGCCTCGTCTGCTCTTCCTCGGTGTCACAGCGTATGTCTGCTCCAGTTTTATTGAAGGCGTTCCTCCCCATAATCATTGGGGGGGGGGGGGGGGGGGGGGGGGTTAAGGAGGCACAATGTAGTTGGACAACAAACAACATCAAAAAAGGGAATATTGATTTATTTTAAGAGAAATAAAAGAGTAACAGAACATTTCTTTTAAGCCTCCAAACATCCAGTTGTCTTTATTTTGTTTTCGAGTCTGTGAAACACCACTTGCTTTGTTTTATCTCTTCCTCTTCCTGTTTCCCAAAGGTCAAAGATCAGCCTGGGCGGCAAGGCCTTGTCACATGACTCTGTCTTTGTGTCTGACTCATCGGAGGCCAACGAGGCTCTGGGGGCATCTCAGGACAGCATTCATGGGAAAGTGAAATCACTACAGGTAAACACACGTGAAAAGCATACCTGCTCTTTTAGTCTGAGCCACTGTGCAGCCACAGGAGCCACGTTTGAGCTCCTGTGTCAACAAGTATCTTAGTCTGTTCCTGGAGTAGCTGTCATGAGCAGTGTTTATCAACGAAGGAGTTGATCAAGGCAGACAGAGCGGTACCAGCTGATCTGCTGTATATTTAGTTAGTGTATGTAGTCAGGCGGCGCTGATGGGTATCACAGCGAAGGGTTAAAAACTGAAGCGTCCGTCAAAGCAAAATGAAGGGCCAGATGATGAAAAGAAAAGCAGACAGACAGAACAAATGTCTGTCACAACAACGGGCTAAAACGGGAAGACATGAGACCCAGACAGACGGACTGACCTCCAGTTAAACTGCTCCGCTAAGCTACCTTCAGGGGAGCGAGAATTAAACAACGTCTTAAGGGGATTTGCTAAAAAGGAAAACTTTCTCCCGTAGCTAAAATGCTGCGAGAAGTGTTTATTTTGGGGTCTGTTTGCAGATGTGACGGCAATCGCACGGTGTGTACAAGAGGCCAACAGACGGAAAGACGGGCAACGGTAATCAGTGCATTTGTGGAACAGCTTCACAAACAACACTGCACTGCGAGTATGTAGATTAGACAGGAATAAGAGCGTGAGAGTGAAGTAAATACTCTGATTTGCATAAACTGAATTTACCGTGGAAAACAAATCTGATGGAGATTTCCTGACCTTAATCCTGGCTCTGAGCTGGGCCGCCTGTGTGATGAGCAGAGTGAGGTTGTTCCGGAGCCAAATATAAACACACCATGTAAGGATCAATACGGTACGAACAGGGTGCAGAGACAGACACTGTCGAGTGCCTTTTAACGTCACTCACTTAAGATAATGTTGGTGTTAGTTTGTAGATGTAGATGTAGATGACAAACCCCACCGCTTGAAGAAAGGTTTGACTTTCCACAAAACATCTTTATTTAATTTTTTTTTTTTTATCTCTGTACAAAATGGTGTAAATGCTACGTCAGGGCCCTCTCCATGGTGCCAGGTTGCCATTAGGGTGGAGATTTCTTTTTATCATTTAAAAAGTCACATTTAAGAATGCTGACTCTCCAAAAAGGAAAAGCCTTTTAAAAATCCACCACATGTAATGGCATCCTCAGTGGCAGCTACCTGTATTTGACACGCTTATGGCTTTACTAGCATATCCTGTCAAGATATTCACCAAGCAAATGAATTTGACAGTTTTGGTGGTCACAACTATGCCACATTATTAGCATTTCATCTTGAATCACGTCGCATTCATGTGCAGTTACCTCACAACAGATAATATGAAGGCAGACGTCTGAAACACAACATTTTGAACTGTAATACCCTCATTTAAGCTCAAAATTAGCGATAAACTGAATGTCATTTACTCTCAAGTTGAGCTTCCCAACACGGTTAGATACGCTGCTCCTGTGTCCTTATGTTAGCTGGAGCTCCTCTCTGTTTCTCGGTGTGTTCGACTTACTGTAACTGTAAGATTGAAAGGTTGAAAACAGTGAAAACTGTCAGCGGTCGATGTCAAGGACTGGGCGTGTGCCAGCGTCCAGCCCGGCTAAAGAAAAGCTACATTGTCCCGTGTTTGCTCTGCAGCTGAGTAAATGAGTCCTTGAGTGACGTAACTGGCAGATAGCAAGTCAGTTAGTTTGAGTTTCTGTGATACCTACCACACACACACACACACACACATAGAAGGCCCAAAATAAACACTTTCTCTCTTGAGTGCCCGCTGACTGTCCTCACGAGTCATTCTGTGACTGTAAAAAAAAAAAAAAAATGCAAACTCACCTCTGTTACCTTTTTATAAAGCACAAAGCCTGGAAAACCACCTTGACTTCCTGCTGTGCTATCTACAAGTGTTTCCAGGTCTTTGTTTCTCGTTGAGGTGGTTTTGAGCTACATAGAGGACACGCTCATACAAACGCAAGTTGCCTTTTTTAAATTTTTGAATTTTTGCCCTGCAGCTCCAGCTGAAGCAGGCCATCAGACTGGGCTCTCCTCCGTCCATCACGTGTGTGAAGAGAGCAGAAGATGCTGGAACCATGTCTGAGGATGACGGCCTGCCCTGCAGTCCGCCTGAATACACGACACCTCACGCGGCCATGGTAACGCACATTAGTGAATGACACCCCCCCCCCCCCCCCGTGTAGTCCACCTGGATGCTGTTTTGCTCCCGACGGCACTGCCAACACTGTTCTTCTTACTCTTTCGTCTCTCTGCATCTCTGCATGTCCAGGCTCAGAGGAACAGCCAGATCAGTCTGGAGGGAATAGACAGTGAAGACGACCAGGTAAACAAACACCTCCACCAATTTAGCATTGCACTCCTACGAGATTGTTGTTAATGCAGCCGAAGCAGCCAGGTCGCCATTAGGGCGTTGACATAGAGTGAGTTCAGCCATTCAAGTCATCTCATGGTACGGTATGAGATTTATGAAGGCCAGGAGGAAGCTTCAGGCTGTGTGAGTGTGGATCTTTGTGTGATTGTGGCATTTCTCCTCATGTGACTACGATGGCAAAAACATCCCGTGATCCAATCTAATCACTGAAGCACCACTCTTGGTTTGTAAGCCCCCTCTTTCTCGAATGTTTCCCACTCTCCCCACTTTTATTAGTGTCTTCATTTCCATTCTTTCCTACCGTCTTTCCCTCCCCCTCTGTATCCTCGCGTTGTCAGCCCCCTGACCTGCTTCTGTGAGTGTCTGTGGTTCAGCCCCATACGCTCCCCAACAATTCACTGCAATAAGTGCTTTTCAGATGGACAGAAAGAAGTGCCAATTCGTGATAAGACAAGTCCTATAAAAACCTCAGCTATCCATTCAGCCTCGCCGGCTGTAATGTGGGCAAAAAGCACAGTCAGCAAAGTATGACAAATGAGCATTTAATGATAGTGCCGTTTTAGCAATTTTTTCAGCAGGGTTTTCATGCCAGTCATTTTCCCACTGAAAACGACCACAAATGGCCAGCTACAAAGACACAAAAACCTGAAAATATCCCTTTTTTATAGTGCATTCCACACACAGGAATGTGGTCAAGGAGGACTGCAGTGACTTACGAATTGCAGTCGCAGTGGCACTTTCCATTCAATGGGAACTCAAAACAGACTCCGTGGAGACACAGAATGTTTTTTTTTTTTTTTTTTTTTTTTGATTTTATTCTGAGAATGAAACTTTTCAGTGCAGCGCTATCAGGTTTGAGCTCGGCAGCGTGTCCATATTCAGCCTAAAATGACCCTCTGTGTTTGGGTCTGGGTCAGTCTGTCTGCATATGGACTGTAAATAGAATAGGCCCGCAGCAGGCAGCTGTTTACAGGGAAAAGGCTCTGAAAACCTGCTGTACACTACCTGTCTACCTGTCTGAGCTAAAGAGGCTAAAAGGAGTCAGATGTTTCCCTCAGGAGTTTGGTAGAGACCAAAAACTGAGCTATAAAGAGTGAATATTAGACTTACGTTCTTGTATTTGCCTGCCTGCTGGATGTGTAAACAGGCAACTGTGTGCTAACACGTTTGCCATGTCAAGTCTATATGGTGATGATATGTCAGCGTTGTGATTACAGCTTGCTGTGCTGCCTCCAAGAGGCCAAAAAGTCAAGTCATGCAGGTTTAAGGAGGCGGGATGTAATTCGGAGTCGACGCCAATGTGTGTCTGAGCCTGAGGATGAGGAGTAACGGAAAGAAGCAGGATCAGTTCAACTCCACTTCCTCTCATGTGGCTGAAACTGTCTTCTGTCTTGATTTGAATGGTTTAGAAGCTTCTTAAATCAGATAAGATAAGAAGATTAGATCATTTCCTCCTGAGGATTTAACCAGTAGGTTCACAAACACATACGCACAGTAAACAGTAAATGGCTGTCATGTGGTTTGTGTGTGATGCTTGAAGATGGACCTCAGGGTGTGTGTGTGTGTGTGTGTGTGTGTGTGTGTGTGTGTGTGTGTGTTGGTGGGTGTGTGTTGGTGGGTGTGGTCACAAGCAATCCTCAAGCTGCTCTTCAAACTTTAAAATGAAGTCTGCCACTTGACCTCTTCTTCCTCTGTGTGTCACTTTCTGTCTTTCCTTGTCTTTTTCTGACCTTCTCTCTCTTTTTTCTGGCCATAACACTGTATGTATTATATTTTGTGTTATTCCTCTGACCCACTGAGTGTGTGTGTGTGTGTGTGTGTGTGTGTGTGTGTGTGTGTGTGTGTGTGTGTACGAGTGTGTTCAGAGTGCATTCCAATGGTTTCTCTGGCAGTCAGTGCGTCTGCTTGTAGTTATAGCGTTTAAATTCTGCCTCAACCTGCCTCTTTCTCTCTCACTCACTCACACAAACCTAAAAACTCCACAAACAAGATTCTTAGATGTCAACAAAGAAGAACTGCGATCATATTCCTCTAAATGTCACACAGTCTCTCAGTCTAGGTAGTAGGAGTAGGAGTTTTTCCTCAAAACCAGACAATAATGTGAGTCTTAAAGGGCCAGTTCACCCAAAAATCATACCGTATTTTCCGAATGACCCCTAGTGGTATGTAGCCACGCAAATAGTTTTGGTTTCATTTGCTGATAGAGAAATCCATCTCTTAAACTCCTGCCACAAACCTAATAACAGTGGAGCTGATTTGAGCATGAAGAGTGGCGCACAAAGCATCACCACTGCTAGGCATCTGTAAGTCAAGTCACAGACCTCACTGTGGACAGTTTATTTGGTAGAATATAGCTCTGAAACACAGAAGGATGTCACCTAAAGCTGTCAGGGTCCTCCTTTAGCTAGCTCAAGCTTGTGTTGCGATGTCAAGCTGTGAATCATTTGGACTCTTTTAGGCTTTCTGGTGGATTAATAGACGAGAAAAAAAGGTAAAAAACCTCTCTGGGATTTAATGTTACAATGAGTCAAAATGTGTATTTGTGGGAGGAGAGAGAGGGAGACTTGTGCAGTGATGACAGAGTAAGTGTTGGTCCTGCAGATAAGGGCAGCTAATATTTATACAGCTGGACACCCTTTTCTCTCGCTCCCTCTCTTTGCTGGTCTTCCTCTATTTCCTCTAGTGTCTTTATCTGCTGCCTACATCTTTTACACCATCTTTACCCTTTATCGTAATCGACATTCCCTGCACCCTCCCTCTCCAAATGTCGGGATGTTTACCTTCTCAAAGCCAGGGACAAGAGTAAGAGCGACGACTCAAATCTGTGACAGACTTTGTTGCGGAGACAGCGGCCCGTGGGTACAGTCTTCCCAGGCCATGGGTGGACGAAGCCCCGCTTTCGTTGATGGTGCTCCTGCAGAGGTGTCTCCGGTGTATTTCCTCCGCTGGTGAGTTCTTTGTGAAGCGTTTTAGTGAAATCTGTCTCCTTCTCCTCCCAGCTGTCCTGTGCTGCCTCCAGCAGGGCGGTGAGCCCCCTGGTGGTTCCGGGGGACTTCAGCCAGCCAGCCAGTCCCTTCGGCTGTCTGGATAACTCTGCTGCCAAACACAAGCTGGGCCTGAGATACAAAGCCTGCAACAGGAGGAAACCCGTCAGTGTGAGACATTCAAACACATTCTAATACACCAAATAATCATGCTTCAAAATGATCCTTCTGGTTTATTACAACAATTTCATAGTTTTGGTTATTGTTTCTATTGTTCTAGAGTTTGGTTAACTGAAGCGTTGACACTGACAGATCCAGTTCAGCCAATCATAACAAGCTAGTAATAAATAATGTGGTAACGACCTTTTGCCCGACCCAAATGTCAGACGATAGGGTCAGCCATAGAAGCACTGCTCCACTCGGTGGCACCTCAGCAGGACAGAGGCCTGTCGATTCAGTGGCTTTAAAGGACTGTCTAACTGGATCACTACGTCACCACGATCATCAGGGTGGTAGCTGAGAATGATGGTGTCTGATGTCTTCTGTCCATGCAGAGGCTGGAGGTGAAAGCAGAGGGAGACTCTGTGGTGGAGGAGACACTGAACACCTCCCTAACAGAAGCTTTGGAGGAGCGAGAACATCTGAAGACAACAGAAGGTCAGCACACAGTTTTTTCTGCTCGATTATTTTTCTTTTCTTTTTTTTACTTTTGCCCAATATTAAATTCAACTGAATTTCCATATTCCATTTGCGTTTGCACAATGTGAGACAAAATTAGAATAAAACATACTTGTATCCAATTTTCATTGTCAGGTTTAAAAATTCCTCACGGATTTATTATTAAAATAATAATTATGAATTCAAATAAAAACTCCATCGGCAAATAACTGGCGCAGGCTCCTAAGCATAACACTGCTATAATGACAAAGACATGTATTCTGAAATGTGTTTTAAATTTGCAGACAATTTGCAACCTGAGCTTGAAAATGCAATTGCTTTAGCTGTGCCATGATTTTAGCTGATAAAATCAGGACATGATAGAAATTCAAAAGTTTGTAATTCAATTTTCAATATTCTGTTTCTCCACCAATTTGAATTAGAAAAGTCCATTTTACATTCAAGTGTCATTATCACTATGACAGCAATATATTTAGGAGTGTTATTTATTTATTTATTTATTTATTTATTTATTTGGCAAATTTTGCATTTTCAAAAATACATCATGCACACAAATTGATAATGGAACTGTGATTTGTTTCATTTTAATTTTCACATTTGGCAGCCAAAGACTTCCATATATTTGCTGCCACTGTATCATATCAGGTTTTCTGTCTGTGATCCAGTTGTAAGTGGCGATGAGCTGAAACCAAAAGTGGAGAGGGAAGAAGAAGAAGAAGAAGAAGAAGTTGAGGAGGAGGAGGAGGAGGAGGAGGATCAACCACAGCATTCCAGACGGTCCCTGCTGAGAGATAAGGAGCAGAGGGAGGAGGGAGAGGATGATGAGTCTGAGGCAGAACAGGATGTGTCTCGCTGCCTGGACGCTCCTCCTGAGCTGCGTCTCTCAGAGGAGGAAGCCCCAGACGCCCAGCCCCTGCCCTCCTCCAAGCCCAGCTCCAGAGCCTCCTCTCTGGACAGTCCCGGGTGATTAGACGTCATTTCCTCCTTGTTTTCTCTTCTTCCCAGTCTGACTTGTTTTTTTTTTTTTGTTTTCTCCTTCCATCAATCTGACCCCTTGATATCTGCTTCTAGAGCCACGCCAGAGCCCCCTGCTGATCCGAGAGAGTATTTGCTGGACCCTCCGGGCCTTGCCTATGGAGCCGAGGAGAACAGGGATGAAAGTGAAGAGGATGGAGTCCAGGAAAACAGGGAGGAGGAGAGCTCCTTCTTACAGGAGGTGCTGAGCTCCTTGAAGACTCCCCTCGCGCCCTGCTCGCTGGGCGTGGAGACCGAGGGTGTTGTCCTGGAGGTGGAGGAGGAGGCGAAGGGAGGGGAGAGAGAAGATGTGGAAATAGAAGAAGGAGAGGAGGTGAAGGAAGAGGAGGCAGAGGTGGACGAGCCTGTCGGTTATCAGGCTACTCCCGCTGCCTCGCTCCTGTCAGATCAGACCACCGAGGAAGAGGAAGAGGAAGAGGAAGAGGAAGAGGTTGCCACTTTGGGCACGAGTACTCCATCTTTCCTAAATGTTGAAGAAGAGGAGAAAGTTGAAGATAAGGAAGAAGAAGCAGCTGAGGAGGAGGAAGAAGCATTAATGGTGGAAGAAGTCAGTCAACATGGTGTATGTATCTTTGATTCATTTGTAATTACAGTAACTTCAGGTCAGAACACGAGGGGCCTCATGCAAGAGTCTTTACTGTCGTACTCTTTTTTTTTTTTGTGAGGCTTGTTCATTCGAGTGCCCCGCGTGGCATTCACCAAACCCTCTCCCTCTATGAGGCTATTTGTTCTGCTCCACTTGTGGGCAGGTTTCATTTACAAAAAAAATCCCAAGAGTCAAAAGATTTTCTTTTCACACAGCAGAGCTTCAAGTCCCGCTGTTGGAAATCGACAGACAAAAACAAACGTAGCCGTGTCAGTAGTTTGTATTAGGGGCTCTGAAAAAAGGAGAACATATTGGTGCGGGGGACAAAACAAAGTGGTCCGTGACTAGAATGGGAGGCCGTCAAGGGCAGCAGTTTCCATTAAGATCCTGATGCGGCCAAACAAACTACCATAACCAACTGCTGAACTGTAGAAGTTGCCATGGTGACAAAATAGTCAAATCGAAAAACAAGTTTTCTTTGGTGCTTTTTATTTTAGTTGATGTCTGTGTCATATTTATGCTTTTAATTACATAAAACAAGTGTAAACGCCGACATATACTGTAAATTGATGTGGTGAGCTGTGTGTGTACATGACAGTCTGGACAGGTCTGGAGCTTTCAGGAATTTTGTTCGTACTCTACGAGAGAATTTTTGTGGTGCTTCCTGGAGGTTCAATTGGGAAAATGTCACATGTCTGCTTTTCTTATTTTCCTCCCTCCCTTTTTATCTTCCAGCAAGAAGAGGAAGGAGAGAAAGAGGAGGCAGAGGAAGTCACACCTGAGGAGAAAAATGATATGCTCACAGGAAACACCGTCAGCCAGGCGGAGGAGGAGGGACGAGAAGAAGAGGAAGAAGAGAGTGAGGGAGAGAAGGAGGCGTTAGAGTTGGAGAAGGAGCCAGAGGTGGAGGAGGAGGCACGGGAGAAGAGGGAAGAGGACGATGTGGAGGTGAAGGAAGCAAAGGAGAGAGTAGAGGAGGCAGAGGAAGCGATAGAAGAAGAGAGGGACGACGCAGAAGTGGTGACGGAGACGTTTCCTGGTGCAGCGGACGTTAGAATGGCCGCACCACTGCAGGAGGCGGATGAGGGCGTAGATGTTGTGGTTGGAGGTGACGCTGTGTGCGCCCCGCAACACGCTGATGAGGATGAAGTCCCTCCAGAGCTGGGTGATCGGGTATTTGGCACAGCGCGTGAGAGCCGAGCAGCTTCCGATCAAAGCTGTGGAGAGGAGAGAGCGGAGGAAGGCGTAGAGCTCCACCACACGGAACAACTGTCAGACCAAGAGGACGACGGCGAAGCACAGCGACCTCACGCAGAGGAAACTGAGCAGCATCTGGAGCAGGAAGCTGAAGAAACATCCCCTTTAGACACAAAGCAAGCGGGAAAAGATCAAACTGACGCCACAGAACAAGCTCGTGTTTCTTCCAAGCCTTCTTCTTTGTCTCTTCCAGAGTCACGTTATGAGACTCAGTCACCAGAGAGTGGAACCAGCACACCCAGCAAGACCAGCACAACCACTCTCCACATAAATCTGCTCTCTCCGAGCTCAGAGAAAGTCCCATCTTTCTTCCAACAGTCCCCGGCTGCCGTGTGTCCCGAAGGAAGTGAGATACCGTCTCCTGCTGTAGCAGCCACAGAGCAGAATACAGCGTCCACAGAAGAAGAACCAGCTGACACGATGGAAGCAGCAGAAGAAGAGGCTCCACCTCCTGCCTGTGTGGAGGAAACGGTCAACCAGCCGTCCAGTGGTTCAGATCCGAGCAAAGTCCGCTTCACCATCGCCCCCGCCTGGCAGAGGTCGCTCTCTGTAGAAGACGCCAAAGAAAGTTCGACTCCTCCATCCTCCCCACCCGCCTGCGTCTCCTCTTCTTCGCCCGCTGCCACGGGGCCCGGAGGTGTGGAGGCTACAGCTGCAGCTAAGAAGGACCCCGAAGTCAAAGCAGAGCCAGCGAGTTCGGCCAAGGTGGAACTGGTGTTGAGCCCTGGTAGAGTGAGGACCCCCGCTGCCAAACCACAGAGCAATGCACCACCGCCTCCACCCCCCGCTCGACCTCAGACCTCAGCTGCTGCGAGCACAGAAGGTGAGTCTGATCTAAGTCATATGAGGTGAACTTGCTGTTGGACTTAAAATAAAGTTAAACCGCAAACTTCTCCACCCGCCCGCCTACAGAGAGCTCTGTCGTAGTGGAGGGAAACCCCGACAATCCATTTGGAGTTCGGCTGAGGAAGACGTCAGTCCTGCACCGCTTCAGCTCGGAGGAGGACAACGCAGAGGTGACCCCCGACTTCGTTGTTACTGTTACCGAGTGCTGTTTAGGGACTGCTTCATGTTCGATGGTGCTTGGTGCAATGGTAGCAAAACTATAACTCCTTAAAAGCTTTGAGGGATGTTCACTTCTGAGGTTTTCTGCAGGAATTTGAAGCTCTTTTACCTTTGGAACAAACTTAGAAACTTGGCTTAATTCACCCATCTAAGGTATTTAAGGGCATTAAATCAGCCGTGACCAACGTTTAAAGATCAAATGACTACTTGTATGTGAAAGGTGGCGCTCGTGGTGACGAACCCGCCAAGACCGCCACAGTTTCCCTACGCTACAGAGCGTTTTAGCATCTTTAAGCGCATGGTTTTGGTTTTAGGGCCCAAAACTAAAGCGAAAAAGTTTGAAAACACAAACAAAGCTAAAAGAAGACTTGACATTGTCCAATGTGTCAGTGTTCACAGCTTGTTTCTGCTGCACCCACATGGCTATACATCAGTCAACGCAGGTCTAGGGGACTCTTAGTGTTGAGTTTTGTCTTTATTATCCGATTTTCTCTTATTCAGCCTCCCATCGAGCCGCCAGCTCAGCCAGCCAGCTGTAAAGTTGACTCTCCGCAGCCAATCAGTGTAAAGCCCTCCATAAGTCAGCCAGTCAGCAACAAGCCTGCCCTCCCTAAGAAACCAGATGTACATGGGGACAGTGGAGGAAAAAACAAGCGCATCTCAGGTGTGTACACACACATAAACACACACCACAGTCTTACATACTGACTTCATACCAAGTGCACAAAGCTTACAGCTTTCTTACGCAATATACTTAAGGTGCTCGTGTGTAATTGTCCAACACTCGGGTCGAATCAGACTTAAAAGAAACTAAAAGAGGAAATGGCCCCTGGTTGCTTCTGTGGTGTAACCGTGTATCTGCTGTGTTATTGATCCAGACCCAGCTGCAGTTCGTGGTGTTTCTTCTGGATCTGACTCTCCCAGCTGGATCTCTGTGGCCAAACAGAAACAGAAGATCTATAAAGAAAACTCACTAGAGGAGATAACAGTCAAGAAGGTAATCTGTGTGTGTGTGTGTGTGTGTGGTCACGTATGTGTATTGTGTGGACGCAAAGACACTGAAGAATGAAATCAAATGACATAATATTGAGTTTTTTTGTTTCACCAACAACAATAATTGCATTGCATTTTATTTGCATTGGTCTCTAACTTGGCATAAGAGTCACATGTCGGTATGATCGTCACGACAAACCAAGAAAGTCGCTGGTTATACGTTGAGTTCAACATTATTCTGTCACAGTCAAACCGGAGGGACATGACTGCATTGCAGCCTAGATTAGAGTTTGATAGCAGGGATACACATGAACAGAGGCAGAAACTGACATAGCTGACATGATGGGGGGGGGGGGGGGGGGTCCAAAAGTACATGGTTCAGATTCGTTGTGTTTACAGCACATCATTTCCAGCCACATGATCTGTATAACTGACTGCGCTGCTCTCTGTCGTCAGGAGGAACAAGAGAGGAAGAGTTCACTGCCAGTGTATGTCAGCTCAGCTGCAAGCCGGGAGCACAGCAACAACACAGCTGAGTCCACCGGCAAAGGTCAGAACACACACACACACACACACACACACACACACACACACACACACACACACACACACACACACACACAGTCATTTGAAATTGCAAAAACATTTTGTACTGCCAAAATTCATTTACATCAGCTGCAGCATGGGAGCTTTTCAACAGGCTTCACTGAGTTGAGTCTCATTGAAATATGAGAGTGTGTATTCTGCTCAACATGCTGAATCACTGTCACGACCTTAGGTGTGCTTTGAGTACACTGAACGCCACCCTCCCACTTTTTTTGATCTGCACCTCGACTTGTTGCACGTAAGTAAAGCTCGAGACTGGTGCGATGCTGCCCTCGTCTGGACAGACGCTGCTACTGCAGCTGACCCAACAAAAATTCAGTTCACCTCACGCTGCAACAGCCACACCGTGTGTCCTCCGAGGTACTGCACATGACAGCTGGCTCACACAGACATGACTGATCAAGGAAACAATTTATCAGAAATGCAATTATGAGATTTTCTTTCTTAATAGCGGAGGAAGGTGATAAAGCAAATTGGCACAGACATAAATTACATATCTCAGAATAGGAAAACAGTGCTGGTCCAGAATAGAGTATAAAGAGGGAAAACAAACCACCTGTTCTATAAAATAGATCACTGCACCAGTGAATTGTTCTGTTTTACATAATATGACAGTTCTTCACTCTGGTGTGTAATTAGTGTGAACAACAGAACGTCTTCTTATTATTCTTCTGTGCCTCTTTTGCTCACTTGTCAAAAGCCGATTATGCTTCTAATAGTGTTCATATGTTGTGACATGCATCATTTAATGCAGTTGCCTGCATATTTATTACATTTGCACACATCTGCATCCATTTTTTTTCTCCTTTGATATTCACCTGCTCCCACAGTTCTAATGCTAAGATGATTAATACGTCATATTGTTCATTATTCCTAAGATTTTTCGTTCTGTTAACTGTTTTAAAAACAATCCCATAGACATCCATTGTGTTTATGTATCAACCACTGTATACAGTACGGACTCCAGTCATATTTTAAAATGCTCAGTATTGCACACTGTGGATTAGCTCATTATGGTAACATGTACAGTTAATTAACTATTATTAGTTATATAATGCTGGAAAGCCTATAGGAGCCCATTCAATCCCCTTTTAGTGTAACTCATTTCCTATACACAGTACATGAGTTTCATGACGTAATACATTAAAGTGTTTTAAAGCCTCCATTCAATTCCATTGTAAATTCATTAACATGGATTACCTCTTTATATGATTATAAAGTCATCAAAAATCATGTCGATCTGCATCAACACACACAGCAGTCACACACACTTCCTTCGGAAAGTGTTGTGTATGTCTGACGCGTGTTTGTGTTTCTACATTTGTCTTCCAGTGAGTCCGCTGGAGGTCAGAAAGCCTTCGGCGTCTGTAGAAAAGGAGGCCAGGAGGGCTCTCTCTCCTCCAACTCCAGTGCCATCTCAACCTCCTAAATCCCAGTCGCTCCCCTGCCCTGTCCCTCCGAAACCCCAGGTCCCCCCTGCCACCGCGAAACACCCGCCCCAACCTAACCCGCCCCAGAGATCCCTGTCACCACCCACTCCGGTTCCTGTTCCCCAAAAGTCTCCCTCTTGCACAAGCCCGCCGTCTCTCTCCAAAACCGCCACCTCATCCAAGACACCCCAGCCGCAGAGCACAACACTTACCTCCCCTCCCTTTTCATCGAGGACTGCCCCGGAAAAGTCTGGTTCAAGAGCTCCGGGGCTTTCCAGCCAGACCCCGTCCTCCCAGCGAGGCCTGCCTCCCCCAGCGTTGCCTCAGGACGAGCCGCCCTGGATGGCCCTGGCCAAGAAGAAGGCCAAGGCCTGGAGCGAGATGCCCCAGATTGTCCAGTGACGGGCACAGGTTTCAGTAAGGTCTAGTACACGGGCCCAACTGGGTCCGATCTGAAAGGGGGCTGAAGTGGGCTGAGAGTCTAGATGGACCAGAATGCATTTGCACACAAAGAGTCGTTGTTTTCTCTTGCTTTCTTACTTCCTGGTTTCTATCCTGGTTTAAGGCTTTGGATTGGTACAAACCCTCCGATCACAGCTGAAGACAGGCTCAGATTAACTCCTCCTTTCTATACGTCCTTATGTTGTACCTTCATGTTTTCTAAATGACCGGGTAGGACCCCAAAAGTTAATCGTCTTACTTCAAGTGGATCCATATTGACGATCCCAACAGTCTTAGTGTGTTATAAGGTGCCTGAATGAGAGTAGTCTCATAGCAGTTAAAAACAATTCTTTTTTTTCTTTCTTGTTTTTTATTTTGATCTACAGTAACTCAGATGATTCCATTTGATTTCACTAAACATTTCAGGGACGGAAAGAAAGAGACATTATTTTATAAAGAGGATACATAACGTTGGTTAAAAGTGAGGATAAAGAGACAAAGTAAAGCCTTCGTCCTTCGTCAGTCTCAGTGTGTGTGTGTGTGTGTGTGTGTGTGTGTGTGTGTGTGTGTGTGTGTGTGTGTGTGTGTGTGTGTGTGTGTGTGTGTGTGTGTGTGTGTGTGTGTGTGTGTGTGTGTGCGTGCGTTTGTGTGTGCATGTTTTAAGGCTGTGATACATGCTCAGATTTTGAGGAATGTGGAAAATGTTGTGACCAGACCGTAACACCCAAGTGAAGCTGGAGATAAACTTGCTGATCCACGGTTCCTCAATCTGCCGTCTATCAGGTTCTTGAGACAAATCTGTATTTCTTGTAACATGATCCGCAGACACTAAACTAACGATGTGTGTTGTGTTAGCGAGTGCCGAGTGTGTCCGACATGTTCCAGGTTGTCAATGTAAATAATATTTTAAATTTTCTCTTTTGATATTTTTGAATAAATAACTACAGATTATGTGTCAGCATCCTACAGAAACCTGTTATCTCCAAAAGGCCGTCTGTTCAGGAATCATCACGTTGACTTCCATGTGATTTTTAATACTTTTCAGTGCATCTTTGTGTCGCGGATTATGAAACATTTTCCATTGTAAATGAAACAGGAATGAATATATCGCTAAGTAGCCACTCGGAGATGGATTTGCTGCAGGATGCAAAGCATCGCTAAAGGAAAGCAAGTTTCACGGCTGAAAGTTTTCTTTGTGTCAATTAAATCTATCTATCTCACATTAACTGTATGTTTTATGCATTTGTTTTATTTTGTATTGCCTTTTGGGACTTGTACATAAAATGTGAAGTAAAGAACTAAATGAAATCACTTTTTCTGGCTTTTTTTTGTTGTCTGTCTGTTTGTTTGTTCATACACAGTTTCTTTAATTATGAAGGAAATGTATTTTTCTTACAGCTTAAAACAGGGCATCTAAGACTCTGAACCCCAATTTGCTCCCGATGGACAGGCTAGCACCCTGCGTGGTAGCTCGCTGCCATTGGTGTGTGTGCGAGTGTGTGTGTGTGTGTGTGTGTGTGTGTGACTGAGAGGCAACAACTGTAAATGCAGCCATTTGGATTTGAAAGTTAAAATACCTTTAATGCATCTTTGTGTAGAACACTCGGATGAAAACATCAGCATGGTTGACTCGCATGTCTCCAAGTAAAGCATTTTACATGTTTTAACCCACACGAGTGTCTGGAGTGTCTATTTTCTATGCCCAAAGAATATATTTAGAGTGTATTGTATATTTCTTTGCAAATAAATAAATAAAGGATTCATTATTTGCCAACCAGAATTGAATCCCTGGAAGTGTAAGGACACCTCTCCGTTTCAGTTTGAAGCAGTAGAGGCAGAGATCTCCTGACTTTTAACACCCTGTATGGGTCAAGCTCCAAATGAAAAGCTGGATCCTCCATTTCCCATAATGCACCTCAATGCCATATCTTATTAGACCCTCCAAATAAATGCCATGTAAAATCAGTGTAGTACCCCTTTAAGTCCCTTTAAACTGATGATTTGAAGTACTTTGAATGAATTCCCCATCAATAAACAGAGTGTCTTGAGCGCTCACTGTGCAGCCTTGGCATGTACACACAAGTGCACGTGTGTGTGTGTGTGTGTGTGTGTGTGTGTGTGACTTTCTCCTCGTGTGTGGCAAGAATTTGAGCCAAATGTTTGTATGTGCTTGCAGTGCATCAGTGTGTGTACAACATGAGCAAATGTTTGCATGTGTATGATTGATGGTCTGTGTGTGTGTGTGTGTGTGTGTGTGTGCACGTGTGTGTACAGGAAGCTGCAATCAGCGTGAGGGCTGCTTAAACTCCCCAGATGTCTTTTCTGGGTGAGTTAGGTAACGCAGCTGCTGCCCTACTTCTGACACATGCACGCGCGCACACACACACACACACACACACACACATGCGGCTCCAAACTGGACCAGCCAAGATGTACGATGTGTGTGTGTCCGTGCCAAGTATCCATAGCAATGACTGCTGGGTGCTGACCTTCTCATTTACAGGTTATATAACCAACCAACTTGGCAGGAATCAGACACACAGAGGTGAAGAGACAAGGGGAGGAGGGGGGTATTAATGTCCACTTCAATCGGTTTGACAGTAACTTTTAAAGACTAATAAAATGAGGACTTATGGAGTCACATTTCTGGCCTGCTCTGCTCGCTTAGCTCTGCTTTGGTCTCCACCGACTCCTTCAGGAACTTGCTCTTTAGCCGCCAAATGCTCCACTTTTGGTGCTGATCAGATAGCATTGGGATTTTAGTTTTTCCTGACTTTTACAGTGAGAACAGCTGCCTCCTGCTGCTGGAAACGACTCTGATGAGAACGGTGAGAGTGATGCAAAACAGTAGGCTGAGCTGAAAGACTCAAAAACAATGAGCTGAAAGATGCTAAAACGCTCTGCAGCTTTCTATAGATGTCTGCAGAGCTGAAGGGTACTGCAGAATCAGCTTAAAACTTGAAGTAGTGGCTGTTTGAAGTGGACGTTTAAAGCTACGAGGCGGTCTCGTTTGCTGTCAGAGAGGTTGCTGGAGCTTCACTGTGTTATGTCGTTTTTTTTTGGACATGAGACGACATCGGGACTTCCACAAGAAACACAGCAGCAAAATAGACACTGGCTGAGTGAGACTGGCTCTGTGTACGAACTGAAGTGACCCTGGACTGGGTGTTTCCGCTGACATTATAGCTGACCATTTGATCGCCACTGTGACAGTGATTTTCAATTAACACAACAACGACAACACTGGCCGGCTGGAACAGACCTGCCTTGCCATTGACGAACACTCTGTTTCCACTGAGATATCTAAGAACTGCGCGTTTGATGAGGGCATTATCTATATCTTATCTATATGTCTATATTTACACCTGACAAGAGATTACAGCCAGATTCAATCGTATTCTTTCCCGTTGCTTTTCCTTCTCATTTCATTACACACACATATTCTGAATGACTGCTATTTGTGTGTAAACGGAATACTCAGGCAAAGACAAAGTTTGTTGTCTAAGAATTATGAGAAACAAAGACTTGGCTCTTTAATTGGAGTGGGTGTGTCAATCATTGCAACTTTTATTTTCAAACAAAGACACAAGTAAAAACCAAGTTACACGATGAGAGGTACGCTGCACGTAGTCGGCTAATGACTGATATCTTTATTTGTTTCTGTCAGAGGTTCTTATCTATAAAAAGAAGTTTGTTACTTACCTTGTTGAACAATGTGGAGGTTTTAAAATGCCTAAATTAAAACAACTCAAAAAGTAATATTGTAAATAAATGAATGAATGAATGAATGAATTTAAAGGGATTAAAAGGAGACTGAACAGTAATGTTTTTTCCTACCTTTGAAGTCAAAGCAAATTTCTTTTAAAACATGAAGCCAATTATTGGGGGACAAACCTTTATGCTACAAGCGTCTACTGCCACGCAAGTAGCTCTGGCTATACTTAGTGCTAACACCAGCATGCTAACATGCTCATAATGAGCAAATTTTTACCATGTCTGCCATCTTAGTTTAGCATGTTAGCATGCTAACATTAGCTAATTAGCACAAAACACAAAATATAGCTGAGGCTGATGGGAATGACATTAGTTTTGTAGGTATTGTTTGTTTCACAAAAGTACTGGCCACATTTTGACCTGATGATGGCACCAGATGAAAAGTCAGAGGATCGCCAAAGTCATCAGGGTTCATCCTCTGGGGACCATGAATGTCTGTACAAAAATGTTGTGGCGATCCATCCAATAGTTGTTGAGATATTTCAGTCTGGACCAAAGTGGTGGACAAACCGACAGATCAACCTCGCCATCCATAGAGCCATGCTGCTAGTGTGGCTAATAAGAACGCTGTGACTGTTATTATGAGGTCACATTTTCAGTATTACAGGAAACTGTTCAGGTTGTGGAGGAATGACTTGTTGCTGTTCTTCTCTGTGACACTTAATAACACATGCTGAACATTGGACTGAAAGTTATACTTATAGTGGTTTGTGGATGAGTGATCATTCAACTACGCGTCGACCCACGACGACCGACCAGTGGACCTGAATGAGTCTAGTCCACGGTGAGCACTCATTTGCATAAACAGGATAGATCCTAGACACCAAGTAGAGGATTTGATGACGGACATTTACAGTATGCAGTGTATTCTGGTCTCATTAAAGCTTCTATGCCTTCTATATTTAGAGGCCCCGGGATTGACATGAGTAGGTCTTCAAACCTCTTAAGAGTCCTTATAGGACTGCAGTGAGTGAAACTTGCTAATCTGCAGTGTAATTATACTGAAGAGCAACAAATAAAGAGTGAGCCAGGAAGGGAAGGAGACACTGCTCTTTCCTACACGTGTCATTACATTTGCCCTCCATCTCTCTTTCTCGCATACTTCACTCTCTGTGAGTTTCTAACTCTTGACGGAGTGACCTACATTTGCGTTGCTTGCATAAACTGTCTCCCTCTTTCTCTGTATGTCTCTGTCATTCAGCTGCACATTCACTGTCTGTGTGTGTGTTTTTTCTGTGAGTGTGCAGCTCAGACATATTGGAGACATGTGTATGTGTGTGTGAAAACAAGCCGTCACTTTCCAAAATACAAAAGCTTGAACCTCTCTCTCTCTCTCTCTCTCTCTGTCTCTACATCAACATGTAAGATGTATTTCACAGATTCTCTCTCCGTCAGTTTTGTCTTTTCTTGGCTTCTCACACTTGTTTATCCGCCCTCCTCTTTCTCTACAAACTGTTCTGCTTGAATCCGTGTCCATCGCTAGTTTGCAGACTTCTCTCTAGAGACCATCTACTTCAGAGGAATGCTTTCTTGACCCAAATTGTTTTTTATGAGCAGTAGTGCAGATTTACTGTATCACCCGAAGGTTTTTGGTCCTAACCTCCTAACCTACAGCGTTTTATCCAACCTACCTTCTACTGACTGCTAACCTAATTCTAAATGTTGATGAAGAGTAACTCCACTCCATAACGCTTCATGCAAGTTGTCTGCTTGCCAGTATAAAGCACGACATACTTATGAAATGCAGCAACTCCGGTCACATTGCCAACATGTGAACACGTGAGCCGCTGTTGCACTTATCTAACTTTCAACCTCGACTTGAAATGTTACCCTACTTCATTCCTCCTCTCCTCCACTCTGCAGCTACATTTTTTGATCTCTTCAATCCCACTGTCCACTGGCAGGACAGCTAACAGAAGCGCATACTGTACATACTGTGTATGTGTACATTTTCCTACATTAAAGCTACTCAAGGGGACATTACAGTAAAGAATACTGGATGTTTGGAGGTTAAAATCCCACAGTAGGTCGCACAAGTTTTGGGTCATTCAAATCCCTAATAAAACTATAGCATATGTCAAAATTTGCCAGGAGTAAGAACATGGCTTATTCGCCTTCTTGCCAAGAGTTAGCCGAGATTGATACCACTTTCGTGTACGTAACGGTTAGCTTAGCTAAGCATAACGACCAGTTTTTATACAGATTAAGCAAACAAGATGTAATGTGTTCATTAGTGAGGTTTAGAGGTGCTGGTAGGTGGATTTTGTTACCTTTGGATAGAGCCAGGATAGCCGTTTCCCCATTTCCAGTCTTTATGCTAAGCTAGGCTAACCAATTGTAGAGCTTTGTAAAGCCTTCTGAAACTACAGTTGAAAACAGAAAAAAAAAACTGATTGGCCTGAAAAATACACTTACAATCTTCAAAACTGGAATTAGGTTTTAGAAACACAATGTACTGAAAATACTGACCACCTCCCACATCTCTCACCTTACAGACTATTGTGCTTTGAGAGAATTCAGATACACTGACACACTGGATTTGACTCGTGAATTATTGAACACAAAGCGATGTAACCAGTAATCTGAACCGTTACTTTCTAATAAACTCAGCCTGCCCTGAAGAACACAAACAAAGGAGACGTCAGACTCTCATCCAGTCCAAGCGTGTTCAGGATCCAGAACACAAACCTTTGGGTTTATTCACAAGTTGTAGCTTCAGACTGTACTTTTGCAAATGCAATGCATACTAAAGTTTTACTATCAAAAACAGAACATGTACAGAAAACGTCAGAGAGATGTCAAGACATACATACATTCATCTTGTGCGAATTCACCCGGACACATTTAGAGGCCATGGAGTTCTACAGGAGATCAACGACCTTTGACAGAAGCAGGCCGTGTAGTAACTGAACTCAATGCAAATACTTGAAAATATGAGGAGCGCTTGGCAAAGCTGTCTTGAAGATTTTTAGAGGCCAAATTGTTAGAAAAGCAAGATCAATCAAGTGCTCCTTCAAATAGGTCAAAGACTTCGGATCAGTATCAAATATACTGGACAGAAACCTTTGACCTTGCAGCTTCGGTTGAGGAGTGACATGATCTCTCCCAAGTGTTGATGAAGATGGTGCACTTTAACATGCATACATTTTGGAGCTCTCATGGGACACTGATGATACACAATATTTGTTTAAACTCTCAAATTACACTTTAAACACAGATTCAACAACAATGACAGGAAAACAACAAAATTAGGAAGCATATATCCCCCCCCCCTCTCTCTCTCTTTGTGGAAGTGCTCCAGAAGGACGGCAGAGGTAGTTACACTTCACTTCAAAAGGTCAATGATTGATTTCTTAAAAGGTCAAGATATCAATGGGCAATAATCCACCATCCTACTGTTTTTGCATAGCTGGATAACGAAAAGATCAAACAGATCCAACTTCTTCTACTTTGTTATTTTCTCACTGAACAAACTGGAAATCACAAACCTACAGCTTACATGAAGTGCGTTTGTGGGCAACTCTGGGACTAACCCAAAACTAAAAAGCACAGTGGAAAGGTTGGTGTCAGTGCCAGTTAGTCAGCAAGATCAAAGTTATCATGAGTGCTACAAAATGCCAAAACGAAAACCATCAAGCTGCAACAGCAGCTTAAACCCACAGTGCACTTTAAGGATTCAATACTTGACACGAAGACAAATGCCACTGTGTTCACGTCCCAACTGGTTCATAGCTTATAACCTGTGCTGTTTCTTAATTCACACCTTCTCTTCTGAAATCATCTGTGACAATCCAGGAATATGGAATCTCATTAGTGTTCTTCCATTTCCATATATTTAAAAAGCACAAACAATAGTAGCAACTGGAGTCGAGGTGATTAACTCTTATTAATATGAGCCAACCAGGATTGTAGGGGATGAAGTGAAGTGGGTTGTTTGCCAGTGTGGGAAAAGGTCAATTAAACCCCAGTGTCCAGTTAAGAACCTGGGCTATGGTGGAGTTGTTTGTGCTGAGATAAGTGGCTAGCATAATTATAAACACATCCCCTTAGTCTAAGTAAAGCATAGTTCGACATTTTGAGAAACTTACTGGCTTTCTTGCCAAATTAGTTGAGAAGATTGAAGCCACAGCCCACAAATGGTTAGCTTAGATTAGCATAAAGATTGTAAACGAGGGGCGACAGCTAGCCTGAGGCCGATATCTTAAGATGTTATTTAGGGAACCCCAGGTTGTTGCACAAAACATTACCATAGTTGCCGTTGCAGTTTATACATCAAAGTGAACAAAGGAAGAAGTCCAACTTAAGGCACTAGAACTGTTGACACAGATGAACAATGATTCACACATATTAAGCCAATGTCCATTGTGGTGCCATGCTTCAACTTTTGAAATGAAAAAGCACACTCGCTCCTCATGTGACGTGTATCTACAGACAAAACATCAAGAGGAGTTTCTGTCGATGACGAACTTGTTCATCGAGGGAGTTTTTACTGTTTTGTTTGGAACCTTTAATAGAAATAGCACGTGACTTCATTTAAGGTGGATTTTCCCTTTACGTCTACCTCGTCACGTCTTTCAGGAAATACATTTGTCTCTGAATCTGAAATATTTAAGTGATATGCTTTTATACTGAAGGTGTGATAATATATTGACCAATGGCTTTTCTGTTTCCTGCCCAGTCTGAGCTAGGCTAACTCATCGTAGCTTCTTAGTGGTTACCAGTTACGATGTTAGCAAACATTACTGGGGCAATTATTTTATACATGGTGGAGAGATTTTTGTTTTGTCAATACTTCATAAGAAAACCATCTTCAACTCAAATAATGCATCGATACAATATAATTATGGGGAAAATATTAAAAGATTGTGGTATTACACTGATCAGTTTCTCCATTTCACAGCGTCACATGGCTTTGGCCCTTTCAATACAAAATAATAAACGTGGATGATTTGACAGGACTCTCCCTGAACTATTACACATGAAACAAAAGAGAGACAAATACACCAGTGAGTGAAGAAAATTATAAAATACGAGAAGAACCCGACTGACATAGAAACATGTAAAATCAAACACGTGTATATTAAAAAATAAAAGATTTTGAAGGCAGAGCTCAACAGTCTCACGTTTTCCAGAGATAAGCTTTTGCCGTGTAAAAACAGTCATGTCACAGACATCAGCAAGGCCTCGATATTTAACATACTTTTCTCAGAAATACGTTTGTGGGTCTTCTCAAAATGGGGTTCTCTTGTTTTAGTCCCATTCATACTCATTTCCTTTCCGTTTTGAATGGACAAAATGTCCATACAGGGGAAAAATGATGAACGATGAAGAATGAAAACCATAAAATGAACCTGGTATGTAAAAATGGTCCACACCATGTTATTCTGTGGTTAGAAGGCACTGGCCTTTACTCATAGCACGCATCAATCAAACTCATATGAATGGAGACCTTTTGCAGTAGTGTTGGCCTGCTAGCAAATGCAAATAGGCTTACACTTGGGGACTGTTTACCAATTTAACCACCAGAAGATTTAACTTTATTCTGCGATAATCCAAACTATTAATAGCGGACATGCATATCCTGAGGCTTCTTTCCCTTACTTAAAGTGGAAGTGCAACACAAGTCAGAATAAATACTGAATAAATACACTTAGGACATATTTATATCACAAATCCAGATGTTGTTTAGAATGATTCCACTGCTTTCTGTACTACTGACTCCGTACCTCAGCTGTCGAGAGGCGGCTGACAGCGAGAGAGTCCAAATATGTTAAAGTCAACATAGCTCGGATTGTGAGCGGCCAATAAAAAGACTAAATAGATTTGGGTCACCAGTGATCTAACAATAGGTGGTCTGGGAGAGAATCTGCTCTCCGCTGGAGTTTCCAGAATTTTTCCTGGGCAGTTTTCAGCAGCAGCCATGTTGGCTCCAAGTCGTTTACCCCTCTTGAATGTGTTGTGTTTTTTTGTGTTTTTTTACAGTAATACTACCCTACAGTTACCAGGGTATTATTGCTGATGTTTGGGGTCAAACGTTAAGTAAAAAAAAAAAGCCTTTGGAAAGAGAGCAGCTCAGCATCTCTTTCTGTGAAATGTAAACAATGTCACTGCATGCATAAATAATGACAAAATAAATAATGAAAAAAAAAAAATCAACAAATAAAATAAAAGTGGATGAATAAAACACAAGAGCAAGAGCCTTAAAGCAGGCCAATGTAAAAGGTTCAGTCCATTGTTATTCAGCTGCAGGATGTAGAGTCAGACAGAGACAGATGGAAAGAAGGAAGACAGAATAGCTGACAAAAAGTTATTATTGTTAAAGTTACGGTAAAGGTGGCCAAAGAGTAAATACTTAGGTTAACCTGTAAATGTCTGCACCATTCACAGATATTTTAATCAGTGGATGAGTTTCCCAGATGAAAGTTTCAATCACTTTAATTAATCGAGTATTATCATTATTCACTCAGCTGTAGTGAATGCAGTTACACAAGAAGGCAAATGAATTGTTTGCCACTTGCACTGAATGTGCTTTGTCTTTGCTTCAAAGCTGTGTTCAGACAGGCAGTTCAGCTTGTTTGTTTGTTTGTTTGTTTGTTTGTTTTGGTGCGTCATTCCACACACGACATGAATGCAAGAGGAAGAACATGGAACCACAAAAATGGAGGAAGGCCAGAAAGGCAACAGTGGAACCTGGACACATGAAGACGTATCAGCACAGCAGCTTGTTGCTGCGCACGAGGAGATGGTAGACAAAAACATACACTTAGCATGTGCGCATTGGCATTGGTTACAGGTGACGTGCAATGTTGCAAAGGAAGGTGAAGATTCAGTTTACACCCGATTCTTCATCTTAAGAAGTCAGATTTCCCTCCTGTCTGAACGTAGCTTAGTTTTCTGTATGGTGTGAGGAGAATATTACACGTGGAAGATATCTTTATTCAGATCTATATTGTCTCTGTTGCTGCATTTTTGTCAAAGTCTGCTGCTGATGTGTAGATGGAGTCCGGCGCTGCTGTCTGAATGGGACGGTGCTACAACAGGGAAGGTGCAACAACACCAGCACCAGTTCTTTTGTGCATCAAAAGGAAGAACAACAGGTCAACTGCTTTGGAGGAGGGTGTGTGCGGGGCAGGCAGTTACTGCATATACTGGGCATCAGGAGCATGTCACCGGTGCCTGCTGTGGGCCATGAAGAGCAGCACCTTGTGGATGCCGCTGAGACGATCTTTCAGAGAGGTGAGGGCCAGGAACGGCAGCTGGGCTCGGCCCTCTAACGGAAGAACGGCTAGTAACCACCAACACCATGAGGGACCGTTAGGACTGGTCTGAAGGGGGAAGAGGAGGGAGGAGACACAGGTTTTACATACAAAATTAAGTATAAATATAACTTTAAATGAAAATATATAAATGTTTTTTATAGCTAGTTTGCTTAACCGGCAAGTTGCTCCAGAAGTAGATCCATGCAGTTAGCTTAAATAGTCCATCCATACAGACTCAGAGGCAAGTGTTTCAAAATGGTTTGTGTAAACCTGAAATTTAATGGGAAACCTTGCTGTGTAGAGATTGTTTTGCCAGACTTGAGTCTACTGAATCTCTAAAATGGAGGTGGCGAGTGGCAAAGTTAGCATGATCCATAATCAGAAATGACCACGATTGTGAGAACCAAGTGGAGAAATACCGCAATTTTCTTGTATTATGTATTTTCCAGGATAAATAAAGTAAAAAGTGTGACTTTGTAAATGATGTGTGTGTACCTGAAGTACAGAGTCTTTCCCAGGCATGGGTCCAAAGTGTCCCTCAATGCGTTCCTTCTGCTCGGTCTTCAAGGAGTTGACCCACACCAGGGCCTGGTCGTACACCGCATCATGCAGAGACTGCAGCTCGCGCTGTGCCACGCCCTCCACCTGCACACACAAATACACGCACACACACATTTGAGCCATAACATCTTCAGGTGGAAACTTCTACATCCCTCATATTTCTTCTTTCTCCCACCCACACCTTCCACCCCCACATACCTTAACATCCTCCAGGTACTCTATATCAGCTGTGTTGTATCCATCCCTTTCGCTGTGCTGATTGACTTTAAACCGGCGTCTGCCGATGGTGTCCACAACAGAGCGGCCATCAGAGAAGAACTTCACGTCGCGGATCTCCAACAGGCACCCGTAGTCTGCGAACCTAGAGACAGGAGGAGGAAGAGGGCCCAATGTTACACTTCCTGGATACATCCTCTGACGCTCATGAATTAAACGCATAACCACATACACACTCAGGTGCTACGCTAGCACTGACCCTTTGAGGTCGTCTCCCAGACACATGCCAAAGCAATTGGTTCCCGTCTCCATGCATCGGCGGATCATCAGTCTGTAGCAGGGCTCGAAGATATGGAGAGGACACGGCACAGTGGGGAAGGCCATGGTGCACACAAATATAGGCACATTCTTGTTAAGACTGAAAAGAGACAAGAATAAAAGGAAATTTGGTTTAATGTGGAGAACAGCAGAGTCATGGCACTAGGAAATGTAACATTTATTTTCTGTTGTCAAGGTCAAGAATGAACTTTCAGCCTCAATTTTAAAGCCAACGTGAGTGAAAATTCCTTAAATGCTCAGAAAAGCAGAAACTTTAACATCTACAATTCCATAACAACTGGGCGAACTCCATCTGCACCATCAATCGCAGCCGACCTTTAGGCCAAATGCCAAAGAAAACCATTAAGAGAGGGTATTTATTGGAGACACAAGTTTGCTCCAGCCTCCAGGAAAGTGAAACTTGATGCCTGACGCTAAGAGGTCAGTGTGTCAGACGTGCCTGTTATCTACAGTAGGTCAGTGGGTCAAACAACTGAAGAGGGTTATGTCAGTCACAGACGCTCAAACACAAGCCATGACCTATGAGGAGATTCGATTTGACAAGAGAAAACGGACAACATAGAGCATGAAGAACAAGTAGAGAAGAGGACACAAACTTACTTTGAGAACTCAGCCATCTCATCCTGGTGGATTTTCTGTCTTTCAATGAGCTCAGAGGGAAGATACTTAGATATCAGGTTCTCTATTAATACTGTTTTACAGTACTGCCTCTGGACCAGGTACTGTAGAGAGAGACAGACACAGAAATATGTTTACAATGGCAGAAACACAGAGAGTGTGAGTTTGGCTCACACAGTTTTCATTGACATCTACGTCAAGGCCTGCTCTATATTTGTCCCATAACGTCTTATTCTGAGCCTGATTCTGGACTCTAGGGATGCACCAATCCGATAAACCGGATCCGTAATGGCCCCAATAGCGACCTTATTGAGTGAATGTCATTATAACATCATCATTACAGTCATGGCAGGCCACCAGCTCTGCTTTTAGTTCCATAGCGTCATGTTACCTGACATAAACATGACCCCAATGAGTTCCACAGTACTGATTTTAAATTTGGGGAAAAAGAGAGCACCGGTATTGGAATTGGTATCGGAAGAGAAGAAGGTCGGATCCCTACTGGATTCAGTTTACACCACGTACCTCTGACAGCTCCTCTTTACAGAGTGGACACTTTGGGTTGTGGTCCAGACACCTCTCCAGACACTGAAGACAGAAGGTGTGACCGCATGGCGTCGTCACTGGCTCATAGAAAAGTCTGGGTGGGAAAAACACAAACGTTAAACACAAGAGGCTCAAATCCTCTCATGTAAGAAGCTAAAACCACAGAATGTTTAGCATTTTGTCTCGCCATTACTGCCTAAAAATTACGTATATATTGATGATATATAACGTATGATTATGTCTGCAGTCTGGTCCCACAGGCTACTGGCCAAGACAAAGACTCTTTTCTATTCCCTTCTTCCAGGCTGTTAAAAAGCTACTGTATATCACATCATTTTATTACCGGCTATATAACTGTCAGTGGGCAATTTAGCATGTGTTATACAACTGCTAATTGATTTATTGCATGGTGTTTGACTATATAAATACAAGTTTGAGCTCTGAAGCAAGCTGTAAAGCAAATTTCACCTCATACAAAGAGAACACTCCAGGTCTGTCGGGTCCGTGGCGTCACCGACCACCGAGCTCAATGAATCAGCCACCTCCGCTGGCTCTGAACGGAGAGATTATCACATAAATAAGAAGACTGCTAATGAATGAGTGTGCATGTGTTTGATTCAGGCTTGAAGCTCATCAGGCTTGAAGCTCACCAGGCTTGGACCTCTTGTGATCGTTGCCCCCCTCCTGTCCTCCCTCCTCTGCTGCGCTCCTTCGTTTCCGTTTGAGGAGGCAACAGCGGTCCAGCCTCCTGACCTCAGGCGCTCCCTGACCTTTGACCTCACTGCCCTCTGGCAGCTCAGGTGCAGGGGGAGTGGGGGCAAGACCAGAGTCCGATGAGAACAAGCTGGGACTGAGGGCCTGAAAGAAAGCAAAGGATGGAAGAAGATGATAATGAAGCCTCACGTCCCCTTGATGTTTAAACTGCAAACTACCAAAGGTGGATCATCCCTTACCTGGGGGAGAGGGTTAATGCTGCTTTTGATGTGGCCTCTGAAAGACAGTATATTGGAGTAGTCCGAGATGTGTTCAGGGACCTGATCTGTAACTGGAGCCAGGAGATCACCGAGGAGCTGAGAGAAGGCAGCAGACAACAATGTGATTATTCTGTATTCTCATAATTCCACATGTATTTATGGTAATATAGCAATTCCCAATGCTAATACGCGTGTCATGTATTCTTTACTCTAGTGGATATTATTGTGCAACGTTGCTGTATGACTAGCTGTTATATAGGAAAACTTTCTCATGTAAATAACAAATATTAAGATGTGATTTGGGATATTTGAAGAAAAACGGTATTTTGAGGGGTGGCAGATGTTATAAATAGATTTTAAATATCACTTTGCGGGTGACCACTACCATACTAATGTTGGATTTACCTTGTGAACCTCAGTCTTGGCCAGTCTACAGTCAGGCTCTATGGACAGACAGACCAGGTACTCTCTCAGAGCGTCCTCCGTCCTGCCCAACGACACCAGGGCCTGGGCCTTACGAACGTGACACTGCAGGCAGGAGGAAGATAACATTACTTATCCAACATCCAGCTTTTTACATTTTACTAACATACAATGTCTGCCATAATACCTTGGACCAGTGAGGCATGAGTCTGCAGGCCATCTCTGCGTCTCTCAAAGCCTCGTTATAGTTTTTCAAACTGGAGCGGATCTGCGAGCGATTACTGAACAGTATGTGGTCCATGGGTGCTGAGGAGGAGAGGAGGGACATTTAGTAAGAGAGACAGTTACATATATAGTTGCTACTAACAACCGTAGTTAGAAAAGGTCCATAGCAATTTCCAAGAGCCCCAAAGCGATGTGTTTAATGTACTTATTTTTGTCAGATAACCAATCTTAAACCCAAAGATATTCCATTTACAATCATGTAAAACAGAGAAAAGCAGCAAATTCTGGAAATAATTCATTTTTGGCATTTTTTCTTAATAAATTACCAAAAGCAGTTCTAATCAACTAATCAACTACACGATAACTGTTTCAACACTCAGCTTAAAAGCTTTAAAAACTCAGTAAGATTCATGACCCCTATGCTGAGGCAACAACATACTGCGAAGTTTTTTTAAAAAGTCACCACTTTACGTTTATTTTGTTATGTCTTAAAGGGCTGAATTTACTGGTGATATAAGGTTCCAGGTTACATGAAAGAAGGAATGTTTAAAATGGATTTTAGTGTCAACATTACAAAACATGTTCTGAAAAAAAAGTGCTGTCTTACAAAACCATGCAGCACTATCAAGGTCACCCACATTCCAGGTTTCATAACTGTAAAAACTTATGCAAATGTCGCAGTTATTCCTATGGGCGTCACAAGGAAACACTTCCCTGGCTTTTGCACAGGCAATGGTAGTAAATCGCTCCATGAAATCGACACAAAAAAGGGAGATATGGGAGAAGTATGGGAGATGCCCCTGAGCAAAAGGGATTATTCTACATGACAGTATCAAAGATTCCAGGTGAGCTGCAGGTTGCAGACGATGTAAATGCACACGCAGGACCGTTGTTTAGCACAGAACCTCCTGCACAGTGCTTATTTTCAACAAAGCTACTTTGGTACACACGCACGTGCACGCACACACACAGACCTGAGCTAATTATAACTCTGAGGTACTGACATGCATTAATTCCCAGGAGGCTCCCCCAAAGCTTAACCATAACTGCTGCATGCCTAAACACAACCGTTAGCCTAATCTTAACCTAGATCCAACTCTAAATTTAACCCTAAAACCAAGTCTAAACACTACAATAAGAGGTTAACCCTCTGGGGACCAGATTTATAAGGTGAATCCCCACAACTGAGGGTGAGAACAGATTGAAATATATTTCCATAAAATATATTGATAAATAGGGTGATTCTGCAAGTACAAGGGGTAAGCGCTACCCCCTTTTTTTTTTTTTGCTTTGCTGAGATTCAGCTCACAAACTAATTCTTTAGTTAAGCAAGTGTTTGATTAGGAATCTTGTGCCTTCAGTTAATAACCAAAAATGAGTAAGAATTACAGTTAATGAAGCACACTTTCAGGATCAAAGATCAACATCTGCTACAGGCGAGTTCTGCAAGTCACTGTAGTTTGAAGCTGGCCCTGCCAAAATAAGACACTTATATAATTCTGTGTTAATCATTATCTATCAAAACATCTTTGCTAACACAGCAGGAATCACCTTGAATAACATCCTGGTGCACACCAAGACCTGGAAACAGCCCAGGACAATCCCCATTCCATTACTGCGGGAGCTACCAGAGCTCAACAACAGACAAATGTTGGTGCCTGAGAAGCTCCACTGCAGCAGCTGGCAAAGAAAAGCTCCACTGGTGGTGACCCAGTGTCCAGAGATGCTGGTGTGGCTGAAAACCCCTTACGCTTCAGTCCAAACTGGTGCTTCTATCAGCCGCCAAGTGATCGGCCAGGGGAGAGGCTGAATCCTCTACTTCTCAGAGGATTCAGCTGTCGGTGAAATAAGTCACTTTAAACTCACACAACTGGCGTGTCAGGTGACTGAGCTGCACAACACAGCGGGGTCAAATGAGGTCAGGTCAAGTATCCAAGTCATTGAAGACTCTCCATTTCAGTAGTCAGCTATACTAACAGAGTCTGTTACACACTGCTCAGCAAACTCAATACTCATAAACAATCATATAAATCAATCAAGAACATAGTCGGGAAGTCAACTTAATTCCAGACTATGGCTCCTAATTAATAACTGCATGGAAACATATTGAAGTCTGTGCATATTGGAAGTTATTGCACCAGTTTCACCACCTCTGGTCATATCAAACCTCTGGTACTGCTGTGAGCATGAGTGTCCCTAGTGTTGACCTGCAATAATACCCTTGACCTACATTTGCCTGAATCATTGTTTGACGTTACACAATGAGGGAGCTGAAGGGGGGGGGGGGGGGGGGGGGCTACGCGTTTACGCAATGTTTGGTCCACTAGCCCAGCCTACATAACCCTGTTATCCAACACATGGTGCTGTGGCTCTCAGATGCCAGCAGAGGCAGCTAGCTGCTGCAGAGCGAGCCGCCGAGTATATAACACACTTATGAAACTGAGTCATATTATAACAGTTTCATTTTCTTTTGAGGTTTCATGACAAGTCACCGGGCCGGGCCTTTATGTAACAAACACATTTCACAATGAACAACAGAAAACATGAAGTTAAAGTAGGCTAAAACACTTGTCTTACAGAAGCTAACGTTAGCTGCTCTGTACAGCCGCTGCATAATGGCTAAAGTTTCTCATGAAAATAACCTACCTATCAATATGGCTTGGTTGTATTTCTCCAGCGCCGCTTCCATCTTCCTCTCGGTGTACAGTCCGTTGCCCTCCCGCCTCAGTCGGCCGGCCTGGTGCGGGGTCGGGAACCACTTGGCCAGCAGGTTGCTGAGGACCACATTGACCCGGTAACTCTGGACGTCGGCTACCCTGGAGCTGTCCCTGCACTCCTTACACATCACCGGCCGCTCCCTCTCCTTCCTCTCCCTCTCCAGACACTTTTTACAGAAGCAGTGTCCGCATGGCAGAGTCACGGGCTCGTACAGAAAGCTCAGACATATCCGGCAGGAGAAGTCTTCGTACCCGAGACCTGTGGCACCAATTCCCGGGCATCCAGGTGCTACTGCCTCCTGTCTCCTCGGGCTCCTTTTTTGACTGTCCCCGCCGTCTTGCCTCCTGATACTGCCCGACAGGTACTCTACGAGGTTGGTCAGGTGAACAGGTCCCAGTCTCTCTATCTCCGAGGCTTGCCGGTACACGTCGAAAGCTTCGGTGAATTTGCCACCGAAGGCGAGCGCGTCAGCCCGCTTGACCATCAGCTCCTGCCGGCTGCCTGGATCTCCGAGACCCGTTAGCTGGCACTCGTAAATGTCCGCTGCCAGGTCGAAGTTTTTAGACTGGAAAGCCTCCGCTGCAAGCTGCAGCATGCTCTCACTCTCTGTCCCCATACCTAGAGTGTTGTGTGAAGTCTGCCCCCTCACCTATGTGGTGTATATCTGGCCCCCACCGCCATTCATTTCTGCGTCTGCTGCTGGGAAGTCCTGAGTGCACTGCACGGTCATGCTCTGGTCCAGGAAGTACCGATATTATTCTCAATGGAGCAGCGGAGGAGAAAAAAAAACTCTTATGTAAAAGTTGTGTCATGTGATGCCGGCCAGCTGTTCTCATTGGGCGAGCGTAGAAAAACGGTTACAAAACAATCTGCCATGTAACACTTTCTGTGTCAGGGCAGGGGGCACGAGCCTGTCTGACCTGCATGCGGGACTCTAGTGAACAGTGGCGGGTCAGTGTGGGAACCCAGGTGGGGGACCATCAGAGGTCACTGATGGTGGAGCCCCGCCAAATGTTACATGTTATTTGTATCACATTTCAAGAAGTTATCCCAAGTAATTCATGTGTAATAGTGATTTTTCACGGTTTCCACTGTATTTCCTTTGTACTTCACTACCCCTCATTTATGTGCCAAGTCCTATGACCCAAACAATCTTCTCATATGAGGTTTCTTGGGGTGTGGTCTCATTAAGTGGACATCTGTGATCTATTAGTAATCTATCTATTTTAGGATCCTGATAAAAAAAACAAAAACAAAAAAAAACATGGACACACAGTTATGAACCCATCAGCACCATCAACAGCTGTAAGATAAGAACTGTGCAGACTGTTTTTAGGTATATTTTAAGGCGGTAAAGAACGTAGATATTGTGCGCGTCTAACAGTACTTGGGTGCAGGACAAAAACAGCATGCAAAGGAAAAGCAGTACCGTACTGAAATGTGCAAGCTCCCAAAAATGTATTGATGTCAAGTTTAAATTAGGCAAAATATTTTAAGGCAGTCCCCCAAATTGAGAAGCCAAACCCCCAAAGATCAGACTATATTCATCAAGATTTACTAAGTGGATTTTCTATCATCTTCACTGGGAAATGAGGTAACTGTAGAGCACATTTTCAGTTATAAAACTGATCTGGGGCAGCTTTTCAAAAATTATATGGCACAAGAATTAACCCGATGGGCGTGGGCTTTCTGTCTCTGTTCATATAATCTAGTAAAAAAGAAAAATAGCAAATGTGTGACCTGCATGAGTTGCTAGATTTGCCTGTTATGTGACAAGTGAATCAGTTATGGATCAAGTTAATTTTCATGTCCCCATCTTTAGAAAAGCTGTACTGAATGTTATGGCACACAGGAAGCAGTTTGAGTATAATGTCAGCTTTGAGGACAGTTTACATGGGTCGTACCATAGGTTATGGTTAAGGTCAGAGTTTAATTACTCTGGTTGGGGATTGTCCCCCAAATTGTTCTGACACTAGACTACACGGTATTATTAACATTACTCGAAGTAGTATAACCTGCAGCCTCAAAATAAAACCTGTTTGCCGTGTGTGTGTGTGTGTGTGTGTGTGTGTGAGCAGGGATTACAGGCTGGCGAGTCGATCAGTGTCCATGTTAGTAGTAGTGGTGCGGGTAATATAGGTCGGCCGGTCTAGCCTGTGAACTCAATCCCACACACAGACACAGAGGCTGACTGACGTATACACTGCAGCAGACAGAGGCAGACTGGCACACATGTAGAAACAGACAGACTGACATATATGCAAATGAGGACACTGACAGGGTATTATGCAGGCAGGCAAGCACATATTGACCACACACAGTGAGAGATCTTTGTGTCCCTTCACACCTTGAGATTTTGTTATGTGTGTATCTAAATAGGCCAACATTGCAGTCTAGCCAGATCTTCTAGCACAGACAGTCTGGACATTGCACACTGGGCTGGGACCAGCAGTTATCCTCAAAGTCACCTCACAGACTATTATATAAGGTCTTACTTGGCTGGAAAGAAAAGATGGATTTTCATGTGATGGATAACAAGCCTGTGCTTGTGCTCATCGGAAACACCAGAGGTGTCTCATTTCACAGTGAAAATCTCACATTTCAGGGCATTCCTTTAGGAGAAACTGCATAAACATACAGGAATGAAAGGCATGACAGAATCACAGTCACATGTGACAAAGGTCTTGAATCAGATTTGAAGTTGTGAAAGTCTGATCTTGAGCTACTGTATGGGTATGACCATAAAAAATACGCAATTTGTGCCACTTCATGGAACAGATAAGGATTTTTCTGGTTGTTTAAACAAGCCAAATCAGATTTATTTTGGTCTCTGTTCAGTTGAGAAAGACAAGATTGGGTCTGTTACTTATTAAAATAACAAACAGATGATTTGTGTAAATTATAACCCTTTATCTGTGCTGAAATCCCATTAGATGGGACACATGAGGGATGGAGGTTGATAGTAACTGCCTTATCACAGCCTCATTAAGTGTTCCCAGTTTTCTAATCAAAAATCTATACAAAGAAAATCCTTGTGTTTCCTCTTAAAACTTTAACCAAATCATTTATTTAAAATGGTAATAAAACAGAGCCTTACTTTGTTTGATGTACATTCTGTTTTTTTGTCCTTTTTTAATGCTTTGTGCAGCTCACAAAATCATTTTTCTACATATTTAACATGGAACAGATTTGAAATGCTACTGCCAATTCAAACAAATGAAATCATATTTTTGTCATTAACACAGTACTAAATCTTTGTTTCAGATAGGGTTTTCTCTCCCTGAGTTGAGCCTCTAAGAGAGCATCCAAACTCTGCCTCCTTTGGTACAATTGGTAGAACAGGTGGACTCCTAACTTGAACCATTATACCTAAAGCTCACTTGTCCCATAACTCTTGGGGTGTGGTCTCATTAAGTGGACATCTGCGGTCTTATCAATAACTTCCTAATATTAAACAGGATTCATGCCTGAAGCAACACCATGAACAGCATAATAGGACTAAGACTGTATCACTCCCTCATTCAAGAGTTGTTGGTTCAATCATAAAACTGATCTGGGCCAGCTGTTCATAAATGATATGGCAGTGCTAAATTATCCCTTGGGTGTGGGCTTTTAGCTTTCTGAGGTGGTGGTGGTGTTGTATAGGTGACACAGTGCTAAGAAGTAAGCTATCTATTCTTTGCAAATACAGGAATGGACCGATTTTATTAGAGAAATGTGGTTCAAGAGGTAAACATTCTTGATGGTATTATGGAAAACATACAAAATAACAGAAAAATACTGTTTTATACAATAGTGCTACAAGTAAAGGATTTGTTCTGTCACTGGTTTGAATGACATGTATAAAAACATGAAAACATGAACCCCACCTCGTTCATTCTTTAACTTGCACATCCTCATGATCCAGAAGCATGTGAACAAAAATGTTCAAACAAGAGACCGGATCACATGACACCAGTCAAAGCGGCCACTTAGTAAGAGATCGTCTGAGTGCTCACTTGACTGCACTCGTATTTTGGCACAATGGAGGTTGCAGCCGTCTCAAATCTCCCAACCACTGAACGGAATAACGCAAATATATGTACAGTTTACAACACAGCAAGAAAAAGAGTGATCCAGACACAGTTTTTAAATATAAGCTGTGAGCGAGTCCTCGTCTTCTTGCCTTCACTCTGGTCATTAGGTGCTCCTGTGGTGCAGCCAGCTGGCTAACTACTCTTATCACTTTGAACTCTGTCAACAGTCAAGCATGTTGGATACAAACACCATCAAATCATAACATCATGACAGGCAGGTTATTATTTTTTATCTTTCATAATATCATATTTGAAATTAACTAAATGAGCAGCATTTGGTGCAATTTACAAAGTGGAGAGGACAGTTTAATGAAATGACAGCCCTGCATGGTTTATCAATCTTGGATTTTGAGGATGCTCCTCTTCTCCAGATCGTTCATCTCTTTGAGAAGCAGAGCCACGTTGTAACGGAGCTCCTGGAATTTAGACACCGGCACCTGAGCGAGAAAACAACTATTCAGTGACAGTATAACACGAACAAGGTGTCCAGCATGTAAACAACTGCATGGTGGAGCTAGAACGTTGATACGGCACAGTATTACCACGATGACATGCAAAACACTATAGCGATAGGATGACGGCCATTAGTGAGGAGTTTGTAAAAAAAATTGGCTGAGACAATTACATTGTTAGAAGTGAATTTGAATTCCTCCACTTTATTTGGTCTAGAACGTTTCAGTTTCTATAAAAGTGTGCAGGAATTTCATTTTCCTCCAAGTCTTCTGGGTGTGCATTTCATGTTCAAGCATGGTCACTGAAAGAGTTCTTGAAAGACTGAAAGGCCTTGAATTTCACATTGAATGACTCGGGCCTGAGTTTGACCTCTGACCTCCCTACAGGGTGAAGGTGGGCTTGTCCCAAAACAATGTATTCTACACTAACACACATGTATGGGGTCAGGTGGAAATAATGGACATACGTCAATAGAATCGGATGTTGTTGCTACTAATCTTCTACTTCTGCTGTAATCTGATTACATAACTGCTGCACTAGGTACAGCGACAGCTGTAGTAGAGGTCCTCCCTCCTGCTTTGAAAGCAGGTATGGAGTATGGCGCCCCCTGTTGAGTAAAGCGCTTCACTAACTTGCTAAAGATTTGTCTGCTCACTCTATAACTATGAGCTTTCTGAAACATTCATCACTAATTGCAATTATTTCCTATGAGCCCGTTTGTATGCTTACAATAAATGTATTTATAATGTATTATAATATTATATTATTATTGTGTTTGTTCCAGCGTTGTGCAGGCAGCAAGGTTGCTGTTCTTGGCACAGTAAAACTACAATCCTGTGTTTAATTTAAAGTCCCTGAGGATTGGGTCATTTGAACTACTAGGTTTGTAAGAACAGACAGAATACACAGGGTCAGAGGTTCAGGTTGGAAAAATCTTAATAAAGTGGGTGTAAGACATTGCTGTAATTCTTTAAAAAAAGGCTACTTTGCCAAGAGATTGAATAGCTGAAATATAATTATATAAAGACCAATTTAAACCCAAGAGTTTAGCCAAACCTGAATGTACTGCAGCTGATATTTAGATGTATTGTACAACCTTTAAGTATTGTCCAACACCTGTATCTGGGTGAGGAGAGGGGAAGACACTTTACTCCAGTCTTTTCCCAAAATTGCTTCAGTGAAAATGCTGAGAGGCTTAATGCAAACTGTGCTGCTCACCACTGTCCTTTCTATGACTTTTAAATAAAAGGACTTAGGCACATTTGTTTGGGATTTGACTGAGCAGGTTTTGTATTCATGAACTGGGCACAGATATTCAGAAAGTCAAATTGTTGAAGCACCTCAAAGCGGTGAAAGCTCCCGTCTGATAGCTTCATCTGCATCAGAACAGAAGGCTGCAGGGCTCTGGCTAAAGAGCTGTGGAGACAGAGGAGAAGCAGAACAACATGGACTTCATTACACAAAGTTGGAAATCACATTTCTTGTTGAACATTTTTCTTTGGATTTTCTTTTGATGGACTTCTCTTTCGCAGGTGTCTGCTTTGTCTGTTCAGCCAGGATGATCATTATTGCTCAGTCCAACTACACACTTCTTATTTTATTTAAAGTAGACACATAAAACAGCTCACATTCTGTAAGAGAGATTTTTTTTTCCACCAGAAAGACATACCAGACACCAAATAGAAAAGCTTCAATGAGCTGGTTATAGGTTGAAAAACAAACCTCTCCTTTGGTATATTACCTTGTAGAAATGGCAACATCCACTCTCCATTTAAAGTCGTCTACTTTGGGGAGCTGAGGATCTTTCTGGGAGGTCGCTGCCTCTAGAGCTGCACGCCTGCAAATACAAAGAGCAATTGTAATGTCTCCATGAACAGCATCTGAATGCCATCCACAGCAGCAGCACTGTTCTTAAATTCATGGACACATCTTAGAGAACGTGTCTTGCAACAGAGAGCAACTGTCCTCTTGAACTGAAATATGATCTAATTTTGACCCCAGTCTTGCGGTGATGAAAACCAACCACAACACTGACCAAAAAAGTTCAGGTTACAACATTAAAAAGGCATGTATTTATTCATGGTGAAGGGAGCTCTGTGCCTTCATGAGAAGACACAAAAAAAGGTCTAAATCTAGAGGCTGTAAATTCAACATACCGATTGCCAAATACCACGCTGGAGAAATCTGTGATGAAGTCTTCAGGTACCCTGATTGACAAAACATAGCAGAAACAACAAATTCAGCATTTGAGGTTGGAACTGCGTTATGTATGAGCAGCAGCTTCAAAACACTGGTGATGTGATAAAATGATGACCCTTGCCTGAGTTCTCTGAGATCTTCTTTGAAGGCCTGACCAAAGACACAAACACAACGTTAAGTATCATTTCACAAGAGATTGAAAATGTTTACATCTTAAAATGGAATCACACTGCCAATTAGGTCTGTTGGTAAGCCATGGCAGTAGGCGAGCAAGCACAGTACCAGGGTCCAAACACTGAAACACCTGAATCAAATGCATAAATATTAGTTAGAATCAGAACCAGAATCAGAAATACTTTATTGATCCCCGGGGGGGGGAAATCGTACAGTACCGGTTCTCCCATTCAAGAGTAGAAAGTAGCATACATTTAGAAATAAAAGTATGTACAAAATATAAAAATAAGAAATAGAAAATAAAAATATACACATTTATAATATTTAAGTGAAAAATGAAAGTAAAAAATATATACAATAGCGATGCATATATATATATATATATATATATATATATATATATATATATATATATATATATATATGTGTGTATGTATATACTGCGCTATTGTGTATGACTATATATGTATTGCACTGACATTTAAAGAATAAAGAATAGTAGTAGTATGTGAGGTAGTATGTGAAGAAAAGGAAGGAAGTTTTTCCTTGCCGCTGTCGCCAAAGTGCTTGCTCATGGTGGGAACTGTTGGGTCTCTGTAATAACATTATAAAGAGTCGGTCTAGACCTGCTCTATTTGTAAAGTGTCATGACTTTAGTTGTGATTTGGCGCTATATAAATAAAATTGAATTGAACAGAATTGAAAAATTGAATAGAAGCAAACCTAGACCTGTGCTTTTCCTGCTATGCCGTGTCAAAACATCTGTTGTGGAAAAGGCACATCTGTAAGCGGTACCAGGGTTAGCTGGCAAGTCGCTGAGACAGACTGATTTTGTGCCGGTATGTTCCAACGTGTCATTTCCTGTGTTTGACTCCAGCTTACCTCCTGTTTAAGTGATGATGTTGGGATGCGGATGGCCTCAGACAGCACTCTGTACATCCCAGCTACGATGTGACTGAGCCTCTCCTGGGGGATGGTACTGCTCTCTGCTATCGACTTCATCACCTCTCTGCAGTCCTTCCCCTCCAGGGCACTGACCACAGCTGGAAAGAGAATAATTCACAGCCACATTTAACTCCCTTATTTAATGGCTTCAACTGACAGTACTGTTACTGTACAGAGTCTCAGTGGCTGGGTCTTATTACAGCATGCACAAGTGTCCTGCAGATACCGTTGTATGAGCTGTTTTCACACTACTCTTCTATCAAAATCTCGCAGTAAAGGTTGTTGGTGCCCTAATATTCAATTTTAATTTTATTCTGTCAGTCTTGTGCCATGCATTTAAATAGACATGATATACAGACAGCTGAATAGATCCGTAATGAGTGATATTAAATCGTACGAAAGCTGTTTTAGAGAGACAATGACAGCTATATCATCTCGCAGACAATTAACCAGTAACCTATTTACCTTTCAGTATTTTTCTGAACATCTCTTGGTCCACATCCTTCAAGTTTTTCGACATGGACTCGATTTCTGGTGGTATCCTGCCTCCCAAAAAGCTGGCGTCTTTTGCATGGCTTGAAGACATGACTCACCATGTACTAATATGCTATTATGGACAGACAACAGATAGCAAAAAGAGAAAATTAAGTACAGGCGTTCGTGCTGTATTTCAGGCTAGCTTTCTGTTTATTGGACAGCTTCCGCCTTCATGTCACATGACGCTCGCCTCGCTCCCGGTAGTCTCGCGGTGACATCTGAGATTATCCGTAGAAAAGAAAGGATTTGCAAATGGAGATGGCAGAAATCATCATTCTTTGAACGACAAAAGGTTGGTGTTTTAATGTAGATAGCTTCTTAATTACAACTTTTCCAGGTTTATAAACCGTTCAGATTTGTGATCGCGGGGAAAATGTTAGTTAGCTGTCGTTTTGTGGCTTGGTAAACGCTACGTGGACATTTGGAGCATTAGCAACCAGCTAACCATGTTAGCTTGTGTTGTGTTCCAATCACAGTGTTCCAATTTACCAAAGACGATAACGTTTAATGTAAAATGTTTCCAAACTAATGTAGCTACAGCTACCTTTTTTAAATGCTGTACTCTAGTTTTGCCATGCCTATTTTCGCACGACGATAATGTATGTTTATTGTAAAGCATTTCAGTCTGCTGTCAAGAAAAACAACAATTACGAGAGTTGGATGCTTAACGTGGATGACATCTAGTGTCAACAATTAACGCCAACACGAGCAGCTTCTTAAATATCCTTCGTAGGTACAAAAAAACACAACAAAAAACATTAACAGTAGGTGCTTTTAACTAGCTATGCCCACTGACGTTACTAATGTTACCAGAAAAGACCCAAAATAAAAAGTAGCTCGAGTAAATGTTACTGCTGGTTACTATTTGGATGAGAGAAAGTTTTGCTTCGTTGAGTGACTGCGACTGTATTTACAACAAAGAGGTACAAACAGCGAAGACTTTGTAGCAAGACCAGCTAATTAAAGTCCATTCGTTAAAATTCAACAAATATACATAAATATATATATAATATATATATCGTAAGTCATCTTTTCTTTTTCAGAACAGCAAGCTTTAGGAGTACATAAAAGACCAAAAGAATTTGCTGTATTTTTGATATTTTATAATTAGCTAGCTAGCTAGCCTGTGTGTCTGTTGTCCAGACTTGGCATCTATGATTTATATACAAACAAACCTCATTGAATGAAAGATAACTATTGTGTGGACACAGTCATGAACACCTGTGCCACCCAGTGCAGCCCAATGCAGTACCCCTGGGGTCAGTACCTCTGTAAAGCTTTTTTTTTTTGAGCATGTGTCAGGTATGTTTTTATGTTTGTCTTATCTTAACCTCTGTTTCTGTGTCAGGTACAGGTTTGGCCATGTCTGAATCGCTGTATGAGAAGTTTTTGGCCCCAGAGGAGCCTTTCCCTCTCCTCTCCCAAAGAGCCAACCTCAGTGATGTGGGAACCCTGGATGTCAGTGACTTTGGCTGTCAGCTCTCATCTTGTCACAGAACAGATCCTCTACACCGCTTCCATAGTAACAGGCAAGTAGACAGTGTGTGTGTGTGTGTGTGTGTGTGTGTGCGCTTACAAAGAAACTGACTTTGAATGTATTTTATGTGTTAACAAAAAAAGGTCATAATTGTTTTGGAGAGATATCCACCTTTTATGGTAAAGTGCGCAAAAGCTGGACCTACCACCAACTGTGGCAGGATGTGTCATTGCAGCTGTTGGCAGCATTCACCACACAGCTATTGACAAATGTTAATGTGCTTGTCAAGTTGCACATGTCCTGGATGACAGTGCCAGTGAAGTCTCTTTACAACTGTGGCAGTGCACTAGTATTGATGTATTTCAACCATGTTTGTGTGTTTGCGTTGTCTCACATACAAATCTACAGCACAAGGCCAGTAATAACACACATGTTTTGCAGTTGCTGATGAAATTAAATAAAAAAAAAAACACTGGCTTCCATCTTTTGCCACTATAAAAAGGATAACAGTGTGTGGAAAGTTTCAGATTACAGCCTCAAACTGTGCATGATAACTTTATTGTCACATGGCACTGAAAATTGCCATTAGAAAATGTGAAAGAGCAGCATGTATTCTCTTAATTTGAAGGCTTAGAAAAACCTCATTTTTGAATATCCCTGTTAAGATAAACTTTGTTCATTCCTTTCTCTCTGAAACACATTACAAATGTCAACATTGTTGACATGTGAATGCTTATCTTGTGACATCTGAAGAATTTCCAGAAATGACTTACAGAATTAACTTCGACGTTCACTCGTTGTTCTCCCCAGGTGGAACCTGACTTCCTGTGGGACCAGTGTAGCCAGCTCAGAGTGCAGCGAGGAGCTCTTCTCCTCTGTGTCCGTGGGGGATCAGGATGACTGTTACTCCCTTCTGGATGACCAAGAACTAACATCTCTGGACCTGTTTCCAGAGGGCAGTGTTTGCAGCGACGTCTCCTCTTCTATCAGCACCTATTGGGACTGGTCCGACAGCGAGTTTGAGTGGCAGGTTGGTTGTTAGCTGGCCGGTCGAAAGTCATGAGAACCTAGTTGCATTATTTGTTTGCATCAAACATAGAGGATGTGGATGTTACAGTGATTAGCACACTCGTTTGTCCATTTCAAGTAATCTGTCCTCCTTTCGTTGTTTTCTCTGCTCCTCATGGTTTGTCTGTGTTACTGCTGTCCTCCCAGTTACCAGGAAGTGACATTGCCAGCGGCAGTGATGTCCTTTCTGACATCATCCCGAGCGTGCCAAGTTCACCCTGTCTGTTTTCCAAGAGGAAGCCTAAGCCCCACCCTCATCGCAACCTGGATGAGTTACCATGGAGTGCCATGACCAACGATGAACAAGTAAACAAAGCCAACTCACCCTTCTGGATTACAGTGTTTGAAATTGCTCAGAATTAACAACAGTGAAACTGACAAGCTTGCTGGCTCAGTTTATGATATGTGTTTAGGTATGTTGGTTTATGTCAGTGGCTGATAACTATTAGGTTGTGTCGTGGCTTGCATTTCAAATAAATAGGTTGCTCTCTATGCTTCATTTTGTTGGAGCTGAGCTGTCAAGACCAATATTGGGATTTTGCTTGAATTTTGTGCATATTTCACAAACTGAGCAGGAGGGCTTAAGGGGGGGAACATGAGGTTTTTATGGGCAGGCAGATAGCATAATCAATTTATGAAAAGCCACATCCTTGCAAATTCCAAAAACGTGAATCAGCAGCATAAAGGCATTGTATTTACAACCTAACATCTTATAAGGGAACCAGGTTTCCTGTACACCTGCACATGAATGCTGAGTAGCAGAACCATTATGAATAATCTGTGGAGACTTTCCATTAGTCTGGATTTTCCAGTTAAACACTTCTTATCCACCTTTAGTGTTCAGTGTAGGCAGAGATGCGTGTGGAAAAGGAACAAAACTCAAAACTCCATGTCTGCGTCTCCACTTCCAGGTGGAGTACATTGAGTACCTGAGTCGGAAGGTGAGCACAGAGATGGGCCTGAGAGAGCAGCTGGACATCATCAAGATCATCGACCCCTGTGCTCAAATCTCACCCACCGACAGCGAGTTCATCATAGAGCTCAACTGTCTCACCGATGAGAAACTCAAACAGGTGGGTAGTAGTTCTGAAGCAACACAAGTCAACTAAACCAGTTTATTTTCACACATAACCTCACACTTACACCATAGTGTGAACAGCCTTTCACCAAGTTGATAGAAAAGAGATTTGAATTGGCTGCATATTTAGTTGCCTATTTGATTCAGCTGTTGTGTATTGAAGAGAAGCACTCCTTGCTGATAAACCAGGGTAACAAAAAGAAGAGTTATGCAGCATGTTTTTTTTGTTTTTTTTGACCCATGTGATGTCATCAGGTGCGTAACTACATCAGAGAGCACAGCCCCCGGCAGCGGGCCAGCAGCACCAGAGAGGGCTGGAAGAGGAGCAGCCACAGCAGTGCCAGCACTGGCGGCGTCAGTGGAGCCAGCAGCAGCAACGCCAGCATGGTCAGCTCCTCTAGCTCCTCCACTGGCTCCACAGCCTCCAACTCTGTAGCAGGTGAGATGCTACCTGGTTGGCTAACGGTGATAGTGGCACCACCGCCACTCAGTTTAAATTATTTTTAGTTCTCCCTGTTACTACTGTTAATACTGTTTACATTTGCTGGTGTTCCAGGTGGTACAGCATCAGCCTGTAGCGGAAGCAGCGTTGCCAACATTAGCAGAGCTCATAGTGACGGCAACCTTTCCAGTGCTGCAGAACGTATACGAGACTCTAAAGTAAGATATTTCTTGCAGCCTCAGTTTGAACCTTTTGAACTTTGAGTTTTTGTTTTTGTTACATTATTACCGAAAACCTTTAAAAACCTGTGCACTTCTTTTACAGCCGTTCCTTTTGCCTCACCATTTCACAGAGCCTGTGAGACTAGCTGGTTACCTGGATCCTCATCTCATCTCTAACCTCTCTCTTGCCATATACTCTTTCAGAAACGTTCGAAGCAGCGTAAGCTTCAGCAGAAAGCCCTCCGGAAGCGGCAGCTGAAAGAGCAGCGACAGGCCCGCAAGGAGCGCCTGAGTGGACTGTTCCTGAACGAGGAGGTGCTGTCGCTGCGAGTGACGGAGGAGGACGACCACGGTGATGACCTGGACATACTGATGTGACACCAGTGATTGAATCAGTGCTCCCTCTATGCCTGCTCTCTCGCTGCCCAGCCTCTACCATAGAGCTTATAGACCACGCTAATCCAGATCACTGCATGCATTCGCTTTGAGTAGGCAAACATGCAAACATGCATTTTGTAAGAGTAATGTCTGATAGGCAGTAATAGCTTGTAGGAGCCTCTAACATCTAGCTTGACATATTGCTTGCTAATGCTAGTATAGTGCCGCTAGTGCTAAAACTGATAGCTGCTGCAATCACTATTAAGCTAGCTACAGCAATAATACTGCTAATGTTTTGATTAGATACTGACCTCAGTCTAGCCTGCTTATAGCCAGTACTAATGCACATAAATATACACTAACGATGACACTTATTTCAGCTTCATACAGTTAACAAGAGGATAGCTTAAAGATGCTGCAACAGCGTATATCCACTGCTACTAATACAGCCACCACTGGCAGAGGGAAAGGTCAGGCAGGAGAAGCAGAGTTTGTCCGCATGATGCAGATGCTGCTCCGCAAAAAACCAGGTGATGGTTTGTTTCTTCACAACATACAGGAGCAACTATATGCAAGTTGGCAGTATTTTGTCTAGTTTTGGTAGTTTCACCCATCTGCCTACACACACACACACACACACACACATCCATCCATCCATACATACTCTACAGGGCTATATCTGCACTGGCCAAACTCTGTTCATCTGCAGCTCTAGTTAGCGCTGCTGCAGGTAATGTTATAGCACGAGTATACACCCAAAGGCTGACAAAGTGGCTTGAGTGCAAAGTATCGGCATCAGTTGTACGGTGACAGAAGAGTTATTGTAAATATGAGTGCCCTCACAGGGACACATTTGGGGGAAAAAACACTAAATCTTAAGATTGAAACCTCGATAAGCAATTTTTTTTTTAATTGGCGCATGCTTGAAGCCTAATTCAGAGATTAATTTCAGGGGAAAATGATTGATACTGTCCAAAGTCATCCTCCAAAACTAACAAATACATCTGAGATTCAGAGGGTTCCTGATGTGGAAACTGAAGTGAAAGGTAGTGAGCTGGTCTGTCTTTCTATCTGCTGAGTGTTGTGGTCCCATTTCACTCTCAAGGCTTAGAGGGAGCACTGAAACCCTGCATGTTTAAACCGTCACCCACACCGAGTCCCTGTGTGGTCCAGTAACTAACAACTTGCATCATTATTTGCATACACCTGTTTAAAAATAGCTTATGTGTTGTAAATAAATGATAAATAACAGCATATTTACTGCTTGCTTTAAGATTTTCCTTGGTGATAAAGGTTTGATATAAAGTTTTTTTTTTTCCCTCTATGTGTATATATATTATGACAAGGTAGTGAACTAATTGGTTATCATAGCTTAATGCTGTCAATAGCCTCTGGTTCTATGCAGTATTTTGAGTCTTATTTTGAAGCATTTTGCTGTTTTGTTAGTACTTGAGTTTGGTTGTCGTCTCAGACATCTTTTGAACTCTGACTTTGTCCTCTTTGTTTCTCTACCAGCACTCCTTCTGTATATTTTGCCTGAGACAGACTTAAATAATCACAGATTCTCCACCATTTACTTCTGTTTACATTTTTGAATTTGACCACCATCTTAAGTTTTTAAGCATTAGAGCGTTGGTAAAGTCTCACAAGAAGTTACAGATCATGCTGTGTCTGTCCACGTACTGTATGGCTGGTTTGGCTTTGGCGCTAAACTTGAGCTGGTTTCTTAAGAATGTGCATCAAACATTGAGCCATTAACTCAGCTTTCAGAAGTGTGTTCATTTTGCTCTGTTAAAAATATTTAATATCTAACACCTCAAAAACCGCTTTTTGTGGAGTTGTAGCTACCATGCCGTTTTCATATTCGTTAGAAGTAGCAACCTGAGATATTGTTTCTTTTGTGTGTGTGTGTTTTTTTTTTTTTTTTCTGTCTACCTTGTAAGAAACCCACAGATTGTCAGCTGTAATGTGATGAACCACTGCAGTTGTTGGCTTAAAAGCCTGCTGTCATTTCTAATACTTTATGTGTACTGAGCTTTGGCTCTTGTCTCTGTCTCATGTATAAAGTTATTAATTACAGCAATTATGTTAAAAGCAGCTTTATGTATTCTGTAGTTATGAATTAGTAAAACTCTATTTTGAAAAACAAGATAATTTTGAAAAAAAAAATTAAAATCAGCCAGTGTGATGCAACAAAGTTATTTGTGTATATAAGGTACCATACATTTGCTGAAAATGAACGATATTGAAGTGATTAAATATGGTTTAAAAAAAATCTTTTAGTGTAAACCGAACTTTTTGTTGGGGAAAATTCCTTCATTTTCGAATCATTTTACACCAGACACCTGTTGAGGTAAAACATTTTAACCGGCAGTGTTATATATTTTTTTTGCATTAGTTCCTTACAAACCTCTATGGAGCAGTGTTGCCTGCAGTTGTCCCGTGTGTTATCACTGGCTGAAGTGTATTGACTACCAGAGATGCCACATTGGTGCCGCAGGCACTCAATGGTTCTGATTCACTAGAAACTTAACAAATAAACTTAAACTGTTGCATCCTCTTGTTCTTGTGTATTATGGCATTTTCTTGTGTGGAAGTGTTATTTTGTCACATTTACAAGATTGGGCCACAGCATTACACAGTGAAATAATGATATTTTTTACATTTATATTTATTTTGATGTTTTCTCTCAATTTGGAAAGTCCCCCTCAGCATTGTGCTGCAGACTGACATGCTGCAGGTGTCCTTTGATTGATGATTTGCACCTGAATTATTAAATGAATGGCACTTCCCCTCAAACGGGCAAGGCAAAACTCCCAATACTTCTTTAAAGGGAGACTTTGGAAGAAACCTTGAGAAGGACAACGCAAGAGGGGCCCCCCATCATGGGCTGTGCCGACTCGGTGCTTGTAGCCTGAATGTTGATGTTTAGCTGCAGTGTGTGCCTCTGATTGTAATGGTTTTCTTTCTCCTGCCTTTCCTGGATTACCACATGTTTTCATTCCTCACACCTACCAGTCCTCATACCTCACACTCATTTTCAAGAAAGTTTTGGACAGCAGAGACGATGTCTTCCTGTGGTTTGACCTCCACTGTCACGGACCTCTGGCCGGCTGCTAAAGAGAGCTCTTCTGTTTCTCTAAGAAGACTTTTCTTTTCTTTCCAGGCCTCGAGGCCAATGTCTATTTCCCAGAAAGTAAAAGTAGCAACACTAAAATACAACTGAGGTATTATCATCAAAATGTAGTGAGCACTCAGCATGTGGCAGAATGGCCTGTCAGAATTGAACTATTTTATATACTGTTTGTCTCTAACAATGCGTCATATTTCATGTTTAGTATCTGAAATCTGAATATGCCAAACTCGTAACTACGCTGTCAAATAAATGCAGTGGAGTAAACAGTGGGCCTATAATATTCTTCTTTAAAATGTAGTGACGTAGAAGTGTCATGTAGCAAAAAATGGAAATACTGTGTAAAGTAGCAGTACCTCACAATTGTACTTAAGTACAGTTAGTTATTCACATTGATTATATTGGCAGGGTAATCTCTGGGTATCTCGAGTATTCGGTTTGGAAATAACTATAAGCATTTCAAAGATGCAATGTTTCCATTGGACGCTAACTCGATTTTTGTGTTGTCTGTATTTGCAGTGCATTGAGCTCTCAGGGCCGCCGTAGTGTGCGATACCCGGAAACGGAAGAGACGACGAAGAAGAAAGCAGACGTGACGTCGTAGTGTTTACACTGTGCAGTTGAGTCGCAAGTAAACGCGAGCTAAGAAAACGGATTTGATAGAATTTCTCTTTTATATTCGCGTGTTTGCCCGCAGAGTTTGGGCGTATTTCAATGGGTGCACACGGGGTCTTGGGGAACGAGCCCGAGTCTATTGACTACTCGGTGCACGAAGCCTGGAATGAGGCCACCAATGTCTACCTGCTGGTTATCCTGGTCAGCTTCGGCCTCCTGATCTACGCCAGAAAGTAAGGACAGTTTGCACTCGCAGTCAACTCTTCTATCACTTAGCTTATAAATAATATGTCGTGTAAGTACAACACAGGCGTGTGCTTCACTCTCTCTCCCTTCACGCCTTCTCTAAAAACATTAAAATAATTCACGTCATATCCCATTAAAAAAATGCGCATTTTAATGTTTCCTTGGTTATAGAGATATGGGCGTACCTCATGTGGCATTATTTTATTAATAATAATAATACATTTAGGGTGTTCTGGCTAATTCGGCATTCATATGATCATCTAATCATGATGTATTTTATTTTAATGTTAATTATTGTTTATCTGAAACAAATGGTGATACTCTGTATAAGCAATGCGCTTTCATTGGCTCTCTTCAATCTATCTCTGTTCACTTATAATTTAGAAACAAGAGGAAGATCATGCGTATCTTCACTCTGCCTCCCACCGTCGGCAGCAGCCCGGAGCCCAACTTCTATGATAGCCTGCAGAAGGTCCGCCTGCGACAGCAGCTGGAGATGTACTCTCTGGGTGAGCATTAATGTAGCTCCGCACTGGACAAAAAAGACCAGCCTGGATCTAATCCAAATGACATTTTTCCCGTGTCTTCTATCTTGTCTTTCAGCCAGGAAATTTGAGCAGCAGCAAGGCCAGACAGACAGTGTGCAGCTCTCCATGGAATGAGAGACGGAGGAAAGTCATCCCTTTCTGTCAGAGCAAACACTCCTGCGTCTTCAAGCCCTCTGTGTATGAATAGGAAAGGACCTGGATGGCTGTCATGATCAAAGATCGTTCAAAAGACACTACTCCTATCCTGGTTGTTTCTGTTTGGCTCCTCGAATGAGAAGTGTCTTCGTTTGCCCTCTGTTGTCTCTTCTTCGTCTTTTATGCATGGAGTAGGTACAGCTGGATGGATGGAGAAGCCAAGAGCATAGGGGGTGGTGTGGCATCTTGCAGGGCTGCTGTACGGCATCCAGCAGTGACTCTAACTTGGTTGGAGGAATGATGAATGTGTAACTGCAGCAGATGTCTCTGAGATCCTTTCAGTATGGCGCGAGATTTAAAAGAAAAAAAAAAAAGTATTGAAGAATTTCTTGCACATAGAACACGATCCTTCACATTTGACATAGGCTCTAGTTGGTTTCATTTGTTTTTTACTTATTTGTCTCAAATGTGAAAATAAAGTCACATAAACCTGAAGCATCTGAGTGAACAAATGTCTTGATTAACAGACCTGATACCTTCTGGGTTTTTATTTGACCTCAAAACATCACTTTTTCATCCAGCTAGCCCTCTTGTACCTTGTATGAAGAAAGGGCAGACACATTTAAAGGGCCAGTTCACCCAAAATACAAAAAAAACATCTCACAACAACTCACTTACCTTAAGTGGTATCTAGCCATGCAGATAGTTTTAAATGTTTTATCCATAGCTCCATTACTATGTACAATCCACAGGACATGGTGTAGTGACCATTTGTCCTCACAATAAATAATAAAAAACAAAGAAAACAAACTCAAAATCAAACAGCCACTGAGGCACCTAAGGAACGAATCTTATGCAGGGAAAATAAGTCCATTGTCCAGGCAAGCATGACGTTTTGTGTGGTTTCTTTTACCATTTTAGCAAGCAAGCAAACAGTTATTGTTACTTCACTGTGCAGACTGATGCAGAGGTTGATGCTCGATGCCTGTTTTCACATTCATCTGCTGAAGTGGGGAGGTTTCTCTGTGCTCACCAGAAATCTCTGTGAAGTAGGACACACCTTGTGCCCTGTAGTTCCACTTTAGAATTGAAAAATATTTGCATATTCACAGTTTTCAATGAGGGAGGAGTGGAAGTAATTTTAAGATTTTCTATCAAGGTTATTGAACCTTTTGTGGAAAAAAAACAACCCATTTCAGACACGATTATTCTAAGCAGAGCACTTTTATTTGTGTTAAAACATGTCTAGAGGGGATCTTCCCATCAGCCTCGTCTGTACTTTGTGTTTAGTGCTAATTAGCAAATGTTTGCATGCTAACAAGCTAATATAAGATGGTGAACATGGTTAACGTAAGGACGTGAGCTTTTACTGTGACCATGTTAGCATTTAGCTCAAAGCACCACTATGTCCAAGAACAGCCTCACAGAGAAGCTAGCATGGCTGCAGACTTGTTTAACAGAAGTTTCTGGTGTTTGGAGTACAGTACAGTTGGGACAAAAATAACTGCATGGTTCGATTATCAGGAGAGGCGAATGAGAAGATTAGTAATTAGGGTGAACCGACAACGCTTAAAATCATTACTACTCCTTCATCAATGTCCCACTCCTTTCATAGTACTCAAGAAACTCTCAATTTTGGTATCTGCAGCGTTCTAGCTTTTGTTTGTTGTCCCAGTTGTATTGCCCAATCACCTTTGAGAGGGCTTTGGTTACATTGGCCGAAATGCAATCTCGGAACCCATCAGCTATCTTCTAACAATGATTTAGGTTTCTTGGAACCCTAGAGACTTGCTTGTTATTTGCTTTTTTAAAATGTGTATACATTGAAATCGTCGTCAGACTGTAGCCGATGGATTCCGAGACTGCTAATCGGACAGTAAACGATCGGGGCATGGAAGAAGCAGAAGGCCGTTGTCCCCATGGATTTATAATCCATGGTAGCCCCAGAGACTAAATCGACATCAGATGATAGCTGATGGGTTCCAAGATTGGTCGGGGACCAACTGAAATCCAGTTTCATCCAGAGCCTGGAGGTTGAACAGTTTTAAGTGTGACACAACATGCAGGGTTCAGCTTTTTAAGAGTAAAGTTCAAGCACTTTCAAGGTACCTTAACCAAAAATGTATATTCTGAGAGACGATGGTCGCCCTCATGACGCCGGGCTTTTATTTCGCGCCCATGTCGGTCAATCTAGGTCCAGCCCGGTCCGCTCTGCGTCTGGTGTGAGACGCTAGGAGACAACACACAAGTATGACGACGGGATCGTTTCATTTAAATTTAAAAAAAAAAGATTTTTGGTTTACATGACTGATTGAACTCCAGCTCATGTTGAAAATCAAGCATTTTTCAAGCTTTAAAGACTTTGTACGAACCCTGAACATGTCTACTGATAACAGAAACAGGATCTCAAGCACACAACAGATGACCCTGGTCATGAAGCGATGAAGGAAACGGCACAGGCATGTTCAGTAATTATCAGTACAGTAAAACAGAGATGCCAGACAAGGAAACTGTTTTTTTCCCCCCCAAACACAGAACAAACACTTCAATCGTAAAGTTAAGCATGCTCACTCTTATTTGAGTGAGGTATTGTCTGTCTGTAGTGGAACACATTCAAATCGGATTTCAGCCGTCAGTTATGAATGGAAAATTGAGAGTATTTACAAGAATCTAGTACTGTTGGACTGACAGTACAACAGGTGGTTTCGCTACGCACGGACATTAACAGCTGATAGCGTCAGCAGTGTAAACATGGCCACGGTGTGTGCACCTCTTTGGAAATGTTTTATTTCCTGCATGAGATTGTTCAAGCTTGGCCCCAGGAAAATATACAAAATGCTCCAGGCATAAAATAAATTGCACAAAGCAAGTTCCCTTGCGCCTTAACTCATGTAGGAAAATTGTCAGAACAACACAGGAGTATAAAAATAACACGTTTTGAAACAAAATATAAAAAACGCAATTATATACAAAGAAACAGGCAGCCAAGTCAGGAAACAGCAATAAAATAGCCTGTGTTCATTCACACAGTACAGCAAGCGGATTCTACATAAGTAAAATAAAGTTCAAGTGGCAGGAGCAAGCAAGATGCTCATCTACAATGCAATGTACTTTACTGAACAGCAAACCCTCAGTGTGGGCCTCGAGGGCAGACGTCCACATCGCCAACAGAGAGAGCGCTGGCATACTGAGACGTCCAGTCTCTACGGAAGAGCTCCTCTGCTTGGCTCTGCAGCGTCTCTTGGCCTTTGTTGACCTCAGAGCCGGTCTGGTTCACCACCAAGCCCACACCAGCTGTCTGGGTGAAGTAGTTCTCCGACCAGTTGGACGTCCCTGTGAACGTGGAAACCAGTCACGTCAGTTAGATTCCATGACACTCTCAAACATCGAACATTATACTCTCACCTCATTAAAGAAAATATGTACTAAACGCTAAAAAGCAATCATGTTAGCTGCATGAAACAACATCTATGATTCTTTCCCACAGAGTGGAGGACCTTCATATGAATGGTAAAGGGTTATTTACTCACTCAGTGTTTGGAATAGTTTTTGGGGTCTATAAAATTAGAGGATTATGAACCAGCTAAAACCCTGAACTGTCAAAAGCAGGTCAAAGCAAAATGTTGTTGCAGCCTGTCCTCGATCTTATAAAGACATTTCTGTCTATAACTGAGTCCTAAAAAAGCGCATTTTGAGGTGCATTAAGAATATTTAAACCTATTTAAAATCAACTTGTTTTTTTTGTTGTTTGACTAAAATGACTTGAAGAGGGAGATTTCTTTCATGTTTTAGAAGCTAATCATATGGTGTGAAGAGTCCTCAAAATAAGCAGAATTACTAGTAATTGTAAAGTTGTAAACAATATTTTTAGTATAAAGTTGCATGAAATGAAAACATCTCAAAACTGTACTTGAGTAAATCTACTTGTATTCCACCTCTGAGCCTGTCACAGTCACAGGGGACATTTTGTTGTCTGAAGGGTCAGAGCAGGTCTGAATACGTAGTAAGTGGAAACAGCGTACCTATGTAGACCACTCTGTCTGTGACCATGTACTTGGCGTGATTGACTCGTGCAAAGGGAATCTTCATCTGCTCTGCTGTTGAAGGCACTGTAAATATTTTCTGCATACAAACACAAACACAACAGGAGTTTAGGGTGCATCACCTAGTCTGTTAAGATGTCTTAGGAAATAAAACCTCCCAACGTACCACGTCAATGTCACATTTCAGCGGGGGCCTGTTGAGCACCAGCAGTGACTGCAGGAAGGTGAACATGGGGGCCGGTGAGTGCTTCCAGCAGCTGACCAGGAGTCTTACCTGTACCTCTCTGGTGCAGGCGGCAGCACGCAGGGCAGAGTCGATGGCGGGCCAGAACCTGACAGAGAGGGGGGGACCAACACTATGTCTGAGGTGCTAACGAGGGACACATGGGGACACATTACAGGACCGATCAGCCTTCTTCCAGTTAGACACGTTTCCAGCATTTTTATCAGGGTCCAGACCCTTTTAACTAGTCTATATCTATTTACAGGACATCATGCATTGCATTGCATTATGTGTTACTGAAATACATGAACTTGAATAACATGAGTCGACACAAATGTTTAATACATTATTCTGTATGGGGAATCTGTTAGTGTCTGGTGATGAACATGCCCAGGGTTGTAACAATGCAGCTGGGAATATTGGTGGGTCTCTGTGAGTTGAGTGGCGAGTCGTCACCTGAGTGGCTCTGTGTACTGAGACAGAGGGAGGTAATCCATGACGGAGACGTAAACGAACTTCTGGGCGTCCTCGATGACAGACAGGATGGTGGACAGATCGTCGGAGCGGCCGCGGGCGGAGATCTGCGGTGGGGCACTCTGCAGGAAACAGACGTAGCACAGGAGGTGAGGTGATCATGGGAGGAGCCCGAGACAGGAGGAGGACTCTGTCACAGCTGGGTACACTCCTCGTCTCGTCCAGAATGTCACAAACACCCTTATATCAATATCACGTGACATTGAATTTTAAATACATCAAATCAAAGAGTTTTTAAAAGCACTCCTCTTGGAGGAAGCTTGTAGAGCAGTTCTGAACTTACAGACAGGTAGACCCGAGCAGGCACGCCATTGAACTTCAGGCGCAGGGGATTCTGGGAGCTGGACAGGGCGGAGAAACGAGCAGGCCAGTACGGCGGCAGGTAGCCATTGTTGGCGCCACCGATGCTCCAGTACACCCCGAAGATCCGAAAGGCATCCTGAGCCAGGCAGCTGCAGTCCTCCACCGACAGGCCGACCTCCTTCACCTTGGATTCAACAAAGCACACGGGACGCGTTCAGTCGGTCGCAGCCGCAACTATGAATGTGTTTGTATGCGAGCAGTGGCGGGGTCATCTGGGGCCTGCTCCAGGAAGCAGGTTTAATGACTCATCTGAAGGAATTTCCTGAGCACAACCTGATCTGGAAGCAGCACAATTACAGCATGTTGCTCCAGATGATCTTAGTCAATATATAGATGAGGAAAATGTATCACTCACTCGTCTGTTAGACTGAGTAGTACACCACCAGTCTGAAGCCAATCTCAAACCTGCTGTCTCACTGTAGCCTAGTCACTTTCACTTGTGTCTTAAAACAGAATAAACGCGTCTTACTGCTCAGTTACTTTTTGTCTTAAACCTAGACAGACGTTTTGTGTGTAGCCTGAGAGTCAGACTCCATTTAAGTGACTGGGACAAATCTACTGGACAGTATTGTAATCTTTAACCTCATCCTCCTCATGCAGGAGGCCGACGTGGGCTGCACATAATGAATGCTGAGTCTTATACAGATAGATGCTTCTCTCCGTTCTACCTGACTTAGAGAGCGCCAGTCCATGTTAGCGCTACCCAAGTAGAAATGCTTTTGATCCACCACCCACAGCTTGGTGTGGACAATGCCTCCAGTTACGGCCTTCAGGTCTACCTCTCTGACTTCTGCACCTGGAAAAAAAAACCCATAACACACATGATGAGAAATCACTGCAGAGTTTTAACCATCACAAAATATCCTGTTTTGAAAAACATAAGTCAGTTGATGACTGATAAATGTGTGCATTCTAATGATGTTGCCTAGTTCAGCTTTAGTTCACGGTGCACACATCGGAGAGGCGACACAACGTGCTCCCTACTGTCAGGTGATGGCGTACCTGTTGCAGCCAATTCTGCCGTATCTTGAGTTGAGGTCTGGGGGGCGTTGACGGCAATCTGGAGTTTCACAGCTTTGGATTCAAGTTTTTTAAGTTGCTCGAAGACCATTCTTCCCTTCAAAATATGTGGAAATAATATCATGCACATTAGAGGTTCAAGGGATTCAGGATATGCTGCATCATGACACCAGGGCATGCCGCTGAACTAACCTGAGAGTCAGAGGAGTCGGCGAACTCCAAATCGCTGCCTTGTAGAGTGAAGTAGAAAGCAGCGATGTGTACCGAGCTGTTGGCCTTGTCCAGCAGACGAAGCCAGCTGTCTGCGATGCTCTGTCTGAACGAGGGAGGAGACTCGTAGAGGCCCACAGGGATGCTCTCCACCAGATGCACTCTAAACAAAGGAGAGGGAAACTAAAGCTACAACAACCACTTACACACCAAACAGAATTCATCTCAAAGTAGAAGAGCTTGCATGACATTTCTTCCGCTGCTCATAAGTCAGCTTAAAAACAGCAAAACGAACACAAAGTTTGGTGCATTCACACTCAGATAACTGTACATGAGAAGGTGAAAAGATAACAAACTCACAAAGTTCAGCGTGTAATTGTCATGATAAGGTACATTTCACAATTTCTTATTTTTGTCAAAGCAAACTGCTCAAAAAGAACAAAACTGATTCATACCGACAATCAGTGCTGCAGGGCTCTGGTATGAAGCCAAAGCCCTCCAACATGTGCAGTTCCAGCTGAGCTGTGAGCTGAGCCACAGACATGGGAAGCCCATAGTGCCAAACGTGCTGGCCAAAACCCCCTAGAAGCAGCAAGGTGGTGGGCAGGAAGCAGAAGAGGGCAAAACTGGAGCATCCTGAGCTCTGCAAAACAGGAGGAGAACAATTTGAACTTGTGAACAAATGGGTTAAGTTATGTTCACAGCTTTGAGACTGGGAAGCAGCCTGTGTTGCATGCCACAGCTGTTACTGCAGGGTGTGGTGAAATTCCTTTTTGTATGACTGACTCCGTTGAGACCACCAAGAAAACAGTAGGACTGATATCAGTGCTTTCTATGAGGGAAGTAGAACAACACAACCCACCTTGGCTGACTTGGTTGATGCGGCTTTGGCAGGCTTCTCTGGTGCTACAGGAGAGGTGGATTCATCCATACTGGCTCTTTCCTCTGAAAGATCTGCAAACTTCGACTGGCTTACAGGCGGTTCATGATGCTCCCTCACCTCCCCTCCACCTGCCAAATCATCCTCGCATTCAACGTCTGATGAAGATCTGCTGTCCTTTAATTCAAGTGTGTTCATCGGTTCTGTCTCCCACGGCGGCTCTTCGTCCATTATAGCCTCCTCTTGGCTGACCTCAGGTGTGTGAACGATCTCTGCAGACTCTGACTTCTCAGTATCTCCAGAGTCAGTGATCCTACTTTGAACCTTTTTAACCTCAACATCATACTTCTCGTCTGTGTCTTCCTGTGGCTTCTGGTTGACCGAGCCCTCCTGTGGAAGGCGAGATACGGCGGCATCTGGCACAGTGTCAGCCTCTACTTCGAACGCTTTGTTCTGGTGGTGCTCTGGTAAATGTAGCTCCGACCCTCGCTCCGGTCTGAGGGCAGGCCTGGGGCTGACAGTCACAGGAGGGCACTGCACAGACTCAGACAAACTCCAGCTCTTGGGTGCAGTAAATAGGGAACTATGGGCTGTTGGAGTGGCTTGTTCCGTGCTGATGAATGGAGAAGGGGCCTCGAAGCCGATTTTGGGGATGCGGATGGATGGCAGGGGGAGTGCTGTTTCTCTGACATCGGGCGGCTTGGACTTCTCCACACTTCCACTTCCAGCTTTCTCAGGGGGCGGACCCACATGGACAGGGGTATCTTTTTTGAGAACAGGCAGCTCCGTGTTCTGGCTCGCACTGCTAGGCCGTTTCAGGAAAGTCGGGATCCTGGAGACGGGTTTGCCTTTGCGGCTCATGTCTTCTTTCTCCTCGAGCTCTTTTTTCGCAGCCTTGTCGTCAGCCCAGAGACGGTCCAGCACAACGCTGCAATGCTTCAGTTCCTGAGGAAGACAGAACTCCATTAGAAAAAACATGCACCCAGTGTGACTGAATAACATCATGACAATACCCTTAGTTGCACATAACACCAAAATACCTTTAAAAAAGCTAGCTTTTAAAACATGTTGAAACTAACTATCCTCTAGCCTTTTGTATCTTGATGCTGTTTAACAAGAATACTATAACACAGTGTATCACCTCCAGAGGCGTCTGTTGCACTGCAATAGCTAGAATAGCCACACCTATTCAAATGAGCTCTCCTGTCTGATACTCCTCAGCATGGCTGCCACAGACTGTTTAACATGTTGCCAGGGACGTCAGTATTTGTTTATGAACATGGCGTGAGTGTAACCATGGCTACAGTGCCATTTAACTTTACATTCTGATGGTCAGTCAAAGCTGAACGTTCAACTTGCTTTGCACCGATATTTCACGGCGACCATCTTTCATTATTCCAAAATAAGATGGATGCCCAGGATGGTTCATCAGGGTGGGGCCAGTCGACTGGTCACATTTCTGTGTACTGCTGCATTAATTCTACAACAAGATATATTGTAGTCCTCCCATAAACAATAACTACTGACATGGAACTCATTTCCAAACAGTGTTTAATTTACTTTATATTGAATGTGAAGGCAACTAAATGTCACTTTTAATATTTTCTCCAATGTTTTTTTTGTACTTGTTTTTCTACTTTCAGGGTTGCCACTTACAGTGCATCCGGAAAGTATTCACAGCGCTTCACTTTTTCCACATTTTGTTATGTTGCAGCCTTATACCAAAATGGATTAAATTCATTTTTTTCCTCAAAATTCTACACACAACACCCCATAATGACAACGTGAAAAAAGTTTATTTGAGATTTTTGCAAATTTATTAAAAATAAAAAACCTGAGAAATCACATGTACATAAGTATTCACAGCCTTTGCTCAATACTTTGTTGATGCACCTTTGGCAGCAATTACAGCCTCAAGTCTTTTTGAATATGATGCCACAAGCTTGGCACACCTATCTTTGGGCAGTTTCACCCATTCCTCTTTGCAGCACCTCTCAAGCTCCATCAGGTTGGATGGGAAGCGTCGGTGCACAGCCATTTTCAGATCTCTCCAGAGATGTTCAATCGGATTCAAGTCTGGGCTCTGGCTGGGCCACTCAAGGACATTCACAGAGTTGTCCTGAAGCCACTCCTTTGATATCTTGGCTGTGTGCTTAGGGTCGTTGTCCTGCTGAAAGATAAACCGTCGCCCCAGTCTGAGGTCAAGAGCGCTCTGGAGCAGGTTTTCATCCAGGATGTCTCTGTACTTTGCTGCATTCATCTTTCCCTCTATCCTGACTAGTCTCCCAGTTCCTGCCGCTGAAAAACATCCCCACAGCATGATGCTGCCACCACCATGCTTCACTGTAGGGATGGTATTGGCCTGGTGATGAGCGGTGCCTGGTTTCCTCCAAACGTGACGCCTGGCATTCACACCAAAGAGTTCAATCTTTGCCTCATCAGACCAGAGAATTTTGTTTCTCATGGTCTGAGAGTCCTTCAGGTGCCTTTTGGCAAACTCCAGGCGGGCTGCTATGTGCCTTTTACTAAGGAGTGGCTTCCGTCTGGCCACTCTACCATACAGGCCTGATTGGTGGATTGCTGCAGAGATGGTTGTCCTTCTGGAAGGTTCTCCTCTCTCCACAGAGGAACTCTGGAGCTCTGACAGAGTGACCATCGGGTTCTTGGTCACCTCCCTGACTAAGGCCCTTCTCCCCCGATTACTCAGTTTAGATGGCCGGCCAGCTCTAGGAAGAGTCCTGGTGGTTCCGAACTTCTTCCACTTACGGACGATGGAGGCCACTGTGCTCATTGGGACCTTCAAAGCAGCAGAAATTTTTCTGTAACCTTCCCCAGATTTGTGCCTCGAGACAATCCTGTCTCGGAGGTCTACAGACAATTCCTTTGACTTCATGCTTGGTTTGTGCTCTGACATGCACTGTCAACTGTGGGACCTTATATAGACAGGTGTGTGCCTTTCCAAATCATGTCCAATCAACTGAATTTACCACAGGTGGACTCCAATTAAGCTGCAGAAACATCTCAAGGATGATCAGTGGAAACAGGATGCACCTGAGCTCAATTTTGAGCTTCATGGCAAAGGCTGTGAATACTTATGTACATGTGATTTCTTAGTTTTTTATTTTTAATAAATTTGCAAAAATGTCAAAAAAACTTTTTTCACATTGTCATTATGGGGTGTTGTGTGTAGAATTTTGAGGAAAAAAATTAATTTAATCCATTTTGGAATAAGGGTGTAACATAACAAAATGTGGAAAAAGTGAAGCGCCGTGAATACTTTCCGGATGCACTGTATACCGATATATCTGCAGTAAGTTAATACCGGCTGATAGGTCAGTCTAGCTTTATACATTTTATGAATTTCACCCTTCATAACAGTGAGGCACTCTGTGACATCTGCTCTTGAAAGGCCTAACATTGTCAAAGATGTACCTGTAACAGCAAATAGGTGAGCAGATGTGCAATAAGGAAAGTCATGTCTAGTCATTTTTAATTAAATTCTCATATATCTTTGATGTATACATGTTTTATACTTATTCTTTCAAACAGATTTATTTCTTTTGTTAGATAGATGTTCAAAAATTGCTGCTATTTGTATTGTTACAATCATCTTAAATCATAATATAGGTTTTTTGTCCAACGGTAAAATATCAGGCAAAAAAATAATAACCAAATTTAAGGGATTCTTGGTGTTTACATTATGTGATAATGATAGAAACAAATATTAGCCAATATATAAACCCACAAATACTGATGTTGATGTTGGCTTAAAAACTCCAGTATAGGTTGGGTTGTCTTGTTTATATGTAAATAACTAACTCATTTACTTCTCTACAAGCAGGCTAAGGGAGATTAAAGCACTTCCACACTAGCCTGCCAATGTTTCCTGGTGTAGATTACATGCTGCTGCACACACAGCACAACAAAGAGTTATTTCTCTCACCACCTGGCTGTAGAAACAAGAGGTGTGCCACACCCATGCATCCTACTGTAGGAAGCAATGTCTTTTCAGGCCTATACAAAACATCTCTTGGAAAGAGGGTGTGTTTGTTTGGGGTTTTCTGTAAGGGTGAATTATAGACTACCGTCACACCAGCCTCCTCAGCAGTTTCCTCCTCCAGCTCAGCAGGGGGACTTAGCTGTCGCTCCATCACTTGGCTCTGGACAGACTCAGAGTCTGACTCATCTGACTCCTGACAGGACAAGATCGGTTACACGATACAGTAAACAGGGAGGAAACGGCACTGCAATCATCAGTTATACATTCCACAATGTGAGACATAAGGACGTGTGTATCGGCTGCATAGTCACCATGCCAAAGGCAAAAGTAAAGGAGAAAAATTATATAAAAAGGACATATGTTTTGTCATCCTCTTCACGTATAAACAAACAAACTTACCATGATGCAGTAACTTGCTAGGTAACGTTAGTAAGTTTTGGCTGGGCGCAGGGGTTCCCACTCACGGTGCAGTTTTTAGCTCTTAACAGTTATGCTAACAAGCTAAATTTAGCAAATATCACACACGTTAAAGTGATAATAGCAGTAATATACGACAGTTTAAGGTGGGCTGGTTTCTGTATAGCCCTTCCTTGAGTGTTTTTCTCGGGTTAGCCAGCTAACGTCGCTGCCGTTTACGTTAGCGAGCAAGCTACGTGGCCGACTGTGAAGTTTTTCAGCGGTGGAGGAAGAGGAGGCGGAAAAGCTGAGTAATAAAAATACCCACCTCGTACGCAGTCCTCCCGTGCGGGCGGGTCGACCTTCTTCTCGCTGTCACCGGTGTTGTGTCCCGTGACTCTACCTCGCTTGCCTGACTGGAGTGGATGGATTTTCTGGATCGCAGTACCATCGGCATCTTGGACCGCTTTAATAATGCAGCACCTTCGTCATACGCGATTAACGGACGGGACGGAGCGTAAACAGCAGTAACGTTTGTCTGCAGTTCTGATGCGAGCCCACCGTGATAAACGGCTAATGCCGAGCTGTGTTAAACAAAACTTGCACTGAACAGCTACTAGAGTTATCAAAACACATTTCTCAGTGACCTACAAAACAAACGGAACGTTTAATGTGGTTTGAACGCGCCGTCCTTCTCAAAACAAGTAAACAACAAATTGAAGAAACCGCGATTTCCTGTCAGCGCTGATTGGTGGTTGAAATCCAAACAGTGGCTCCGCCTATCAGACGTTACGCACATCACTCAATACGGAAGTAAGGGATTACCGTCGTCCGCTGCGTACCCTGGAGCTTGATGTCCACTCAAAATAAGGTCTGTTATTGTCGTTCAGTGATTACTGACAGCTTAAACATGTCAAGGTTTTGTGAGCAAGCAAAATATAAATCGGTGACAGCTCAGATAGTTGACATTCGCTTTAATTAACAAAGTTAGCGTTACTTTCAGTTAGCTTAGCCGTTGTTGAGCAGCCTGAACGGAACATGACCGGTTGTTTATGTTCCAAAGACCAAGGTAAAGACATACGTTAGAGCTAGCTGGGTTAACTACTGAGTTTCAAAGGTCACTGAAAAATACTCAGGGCACATGAAAACCAGTACAATATAACACAATCAAATAACATAACACAGTATGCTGCATTACTGAAGTTTGAAATGTTGATGTCTGTCGAAAATGAATATTTGTGCTGTTGAATAGATAAATGTATGTTTTTGTATCCACTCCTGTTAAGTGGCGGGACAGCCAGCCACACCATAATAGTTTCAGTCAATGGACAGGATGACACAGCTGGGGAAAGTATCCACATAGTCATAGTCATACATCATTGTGATTATATCATGGGATTGTCGTTACATTGTCAATAATGGTGAACAGATTTTTAAAGTTAGATATCTCCTTGAATTCGTTCTGAAATACTCAAGAATGCACCTGGACATGAAAGTTGCTGTTCGCCTTTCCTTCAACATCCAGTCCAGTGTGAAGAATAGCAGCTAGATAACTTCAAATGGGATTTGCCAGATCTAAACCCATACTTTGATTTATATTATTATTGGATATTGCAGAATCAGATGTTATAATATTTGACTTCATTACCTGATGTTGATAAATAATCGCAATTTATGATTTTATTTGAGTTGATGCACAAATTCGATGAAAACAAAAACATTGCCCACAGCTGTGTATATAGTGTCACAGTATGTATCGTCCGACCATGGGAGTGTTATCAAGATATACTCTTTTCCTCCATATTGCCCATCTCCTGCTCACTGTTCATGACCTGCTGACCTCTTGTGATCATGTTCCTGCCTCCAGGTCTCCCATGTGAACTCATCAGGCTGAGAGGAGAAGGTTTGGCACTTTCTCTGTGATGAAGGACTGTTAGTCAGTCCCGTCAGTACTCCATATGGAAGCCCCGGTCACAGCTGCCCCTCCGCCCAACTCCTCCACCCTGCCTACGCCGGTCCCCCTGCGTCCGGCCGTCGCCCCCTCGGTCCAGCTCGGCTTCACTATCCTCTACACCTCTCTGTACGCCGGACTGTTCCTGGTGGTGTACGTCCAGCTCTGGCTTCTCTACCTCTACAGACACAAAAGATGGAGCTACCAGAGTGTCTTTCTGTTCCTCTGCCTGCTCTGGGCTGCCCTCCGCACTACGCTGTTCTCCTTTTACTTCTGTAACGCTCTGGAGGCCAACCACCTACCTGTTGCAGTCTACTGGCTGCTCTACTGCTTCCCCGTCTGTCTGCAGTTCTTCACTCTCAGCCTTATTAACCTGTATTTTACTCAGGTAAGACCGGGGTGAACGGGACAGGGGTTATTTTCTTGAAGCTAGGACACAGCAGCTGCAATATGGGAGGAAACACTGATGGAAATAGACAAAGGGATTATAAAAAGAACTGGTCTGATACCACCGAAGTGAAAGGGCTTCATGTCTTAATTGAAAGGAAAAGTAAAAAATCAAGCCCTCCTTAAACCTTTTAGAGTATCAAGGTATTTACATAATGTTTGAGCAGGGGAATTCCTTTCAGTAGCTGCCAAACAGCTATTACAGTTGTATCAAGATGCATTTCTTTTGCTTTCAGTTTCATTCTTAATGTTTGATTTGTCTGTTTACTCTGTTGCTTATTTCTCTTGTACCACAGGTGTTACTCAAAGTGAGAGAGACTTACAGCTCAGAAGTGGACAGAGGACTGTAAGTTTCACTCCACAGTAAAGACTAAGCCCTTTTTGCATTTAGAATAATACTGTACCAGGCTTCTGTTCTGAACCCTGATTATCTTGATTAAGCCTCCAAACACCATATGACTACTAATCCATTGGTCACTCTGGCTTCCATGTCTTCTTCAGGTGGCTGGCACGGTGCATGTATGGCACACTGAGCGCCATCTTCTTCTGCGTCAACGTGGTCTGTGCGGCCCTTGGGGACCGAGGCGAGCGGACCTGGAATCTGGTCCTGGCTCGAGTTCTAGTCAACGACCTGCTCTTCATCCTGGATGCGGTGTTGCTGGCCGCCCTGTTGTTGCTCCTGACCAGACACTCGCGCTCCACCAGCCCCTACTTGATCAGCAAGGTTGGCCAAGCGTCGGTCTCGGGAGTGATGTGCAAATGATCCAGTGCAGGAGTGATTTTATTTTGAGTAAAATAACTAGTTAAAGGGGCACTCCACCGATTTTACACATCAAGATTAGTTCACTCCTCATCCAAGTCCTACTGAGAGAACAGTTGTATAATGTGTTCTGTGGTTCTAGAGGAGGTCTGTCAAGAAAATGACCCCAGTTACATCACTATGACATCGTCAGGGTTATCTCAGCTTGGGCTCAGATACATTTATAACAGGACTGCCTCACAAACTGGAGGTGTGGAGTTTGAAAGACGTGGGCCCAATGAGTCTAAGGGAGGGTCTGATGAAAGGTAATATTGAGTTGCATTATGGGAATTGTAGGATCCAGCATTTTTTGAATGCTAATGCTAAAAGTCAGGATATCTATTTGAACCATTTTTTCCTAACCCTAGTCCCCCAACTTTATGGAAGTGTAATACAAATCACTGAGTACGCCTTTAAACGTAAGCCACCTCTTACCCTCCTCTGTGATTCTGATGGTTCTCCAGGCTAACAGTGCCTTTCTTTTCTGACCAGGGGACCACAGTGTGCCGTACAGCAGCGCTGGGAGCAGCAGTGATCTTGTTGTTTGCCAGTCGAGCCTGCTACAACCTGACAGTCCTCATTCTGTCTCAGAGCCACCGGGTGGAGTCATTTAACTTTGACTGGTACAACGTCTCTGACCAGGTAATCCTCTAATGTCTCAGAACATCACGATGACTTTGAGAGCCATGGCCAGTACAGTAACCCTTGCGTGTGTTTGTTTGTAGGCTGACTTACGTAGTGAGCTGGGCGACAGGGGCTACCTGGCCTTCGGCACCATCCTCTTCATATGGGAGCTGCTCCCAACCAGTCTACTCATCCTCATCTTCAGAGTACGCCGGCCTGCTCACGAGGTAGTAGAAACTGCACTGGATGTCAACTCAGTAAAGAAATTGGTATTATTATTTCAACCTGTGTTTTTCTTCTGGTTCTCACAGAGCAGCAGCATGGCCATCAACAACAGGGTCCTACCTCGTCCATATTTCTTTGATGACCCTCAAGGCAGCGATGAGGATGCACCCGTTCCATGGGCACGCAGTTCACATCCACACTCAAGGTACTGTTATTATAGACTGTCTGAGCTGAAATGATCAGTCAATTAATCAGTCAATCAACAGAAAGTTATTTGACAAGTATACTTGTATTCAGGTATTTTTATTTTACGCAGGGCTGCAAATAACAATGATTTCAGTTGATTAACCTGCAGACTATTTTCACAATGAATCGATTAATCAGTTGGATGATGAAATGGTGAAAAATGGCCATCACAGTTTCTCGGAGCTGAAACTGACATGTTTAAATTACTTGCTTTGTCCGACCAACTGTCAAAAACTCAAAGGTATTCACTTTACTGAGATAGAAAACTTAGGAAAACAGCAAGTGTTCACATTTGAAAGAGAATTTTTGGCATTTTTGCTTAATAAACTGATTAAAACTAAATGATTAATCGATTATCCAAATTGTTGCAGACTACTTTCCTGTTGGCTGACTAAGTGATTACTTGTTTCAGCTATAATTTGATATCATCGTAAGTTAAATATCTTTGGGGTGTGGACAAAACAAAACTTTTGAGGACCTCCATCTTGAAAAGAAATGTTTCTCTGGGTTTTAAAGTTGCAAGTTTTAAAATATATATCATAATGTAAGGGCCTTAATAAATCTAGAGCAGATAAATAAAGTGAAGTGCGTCTTGGTACACTGTTCGGCGTATGTTCCGATGTTGTTTTGAGAGAATTTCCAACTGAAACCACATCAGAATCCTCAAACATTTCACAGTGGGAACAGCTGTCATCTGTTCCTCCTCTTCTCGCTCTTGTTTCAGCTGGTACGGATCAGAGACCGCCCCTCTCCTGTTCGCCAGCAATCCTCCAGACCAGAGCCACCAGCACCACTCGTTTTACTCCACCCCCCAGACCTGACCCTGACCCGACTCCTCACCGCTATCAGGGTTGACGTGTCCTTGATGACAAACCACACACAGCTACCAGCCAGTAGTAACCCCCCCGCCCCTCTCTGACAGCAGTTTTTGCACTGAAAACCTCAGGAACCATCACCAAACAGTGAACATGCACCTTTTTTTATAGTTTTTGAACAGAGAATATATTTAAATCTTTCGTAGATCCAAGGGAACAAAAACGTGGTGGAGTGATCTCCTTTATAAAAGTTAAGCTGAGCTTTAGTCACAATTTGTTAGCTTGTTTTAAAGAAGTCAGTGTCCAGTTGTGGATAAAACAAGGTAAACTAGCTCCTACAATTCCTGAGAATGGCACATTTAGCTTCGTTAGCATTCCTTATTGAATTAACACTCGTAATGCAACGTAGTTCATCAGCCTGCAGCATGTGATGACTTTTTGTAACAACCTCTGACGATACAAATTAGCAGGTTTTTCCAAAAGGTAACTTTCCCCTTACACTGTTTACAAGTGTGCAGGAAACACAAATGATCAACTGACTCTTTTGGCATTTGGTTTCTTTAAAACCAGTAATGTCTTTTGACACCTTTCTAATCTCAGACCTTTACATTGCTGCGGGTATTGACATTGCTGACTTGTTGTTTTTAGGCCTCTTCAGGGCCACTGTCTGCTAATTCTTTTGGTTTGAATGTTACATTTGCAAAGAGCTCATCATTTTAATGTTTCATAACAAGTTGATTTGGATTCTTATTCCCTTCCTGTATAATTGTATTTTGATCGAAGTTTAACTTATTTTATATCTTTTAATTGTAGTTAAAAATCAAATGTTCTTGTCCTTACTGGAATGAGGCGACTCGCTCACCAGTGGCTTTGACTGATATTTACTATGTAAACAAACCAATAAAAAAACTTAAAAATGAGCTTGTTCAGCTTGTTGTTAAGCAGAAAACCCATGTGGTGGTAAACCAATGTTTTTACATGTTTTAGACCGTTCACTGCAAACTGCCAGAATGTTTTAGATTGTTAAATATATCCATTGGTGAACATCAGGTCTACTTTTGTTTTTGTCTTTCATTTTATTGTTGAATAATACTTAAGTACAAATTAAAAAAAAAAAAATCTCTTCACTCTTTCATCTGCACCACCTTCCTACTGGTTACGCTTTATTTTACGGGTTTGTGGTTTCTACATAATTTCCAAGGACATTTCCCGGAAAGAGCAATGTCATTTGGTACTAATTATATGGAAAATATTTTGATTGGTACACACAGGTAAGCTGAACATAAAAAATAATTTTGAAAAATGTGTAAAAGAAAACATGACTCAACATTTATGGGTTTCCAATCATAAATGAATGAAAATCTACTTGGGTTTACAAAGAGCTTTCCTTTAAAGGAAAGTCCTATTTTCCCTATAATTGGCACCAAAACACATCCAGGAAACTTCCTGGGAAATGATAGACCTGTACGATAAAGCATTGCTTAACAAAAGTGACATTACTTTTACAGCAATAAAAGCAGATATGATAATTACTGAGACGGATAACACTGGGGAACACAATTTTTGGGGCGGCGGCTGTTTTTAACTAATTTTTGGGTGCGGAATCCAAAACTGATCTCAGTTTTTCTCTATCACGTCAAGTTTTTGAACTATAGGATCCCCGTTTTCTTAAAAAATATGAAAAATACTGTACTTTACAGATATGTGTGTGATAGTACTGACCTATTGGGAGCTGCACACACCTCTCACCGCACTGTCTCAATTGTGACTGCACAAACAAGTTGCCACGTAGCTGTAGATGAGTCCAATCGTAATCAGCTGGCAAGTCTCACTACAGCTAATCAGTGGAATTTTGCTTATCTGGAGGGTAAGCTGTGGAGAAAAAACTTGATGTGCTAGAAAAAAACTGACTGCAATTTTGGAATCAGCGTGCCAATTTTAGTTTTAATCAGCATAAAAATCTAACTCAACAGAATTTTTTTTTCAAATTGTTCCCCAGTGTAATCTGTCCCATTTCATGTTTTTGCAAAATGATTTTTAACATGTTGTGAAATTAGTGGAAACCAGAGGCTAACTCTAAAACATACAGGAATTATAACTGGGCTAAATGTAAGAATAACTTCAAATACACCCTCTGAGGAAACCTTCAAATGTACAATGGATCCACTACAAAAGGTACATTTTGCCCCATTTTAAATCGGTCAAATTAGTTTAGTAGAGCACATAAAAAATGACAAAAACGTCACATTTGTTCTTTGAAGAACTCCACAGAAAATTCCACCACACCGTGCACTGTGCAGTTTGGTCTGTTACACTAGTTGACACTGTGTGAAACACGTGTGTATTTGACGGCATTATATTGTTAGGCAGTGGTTCACGACCTTTTTGGCTTGTGACCCTTTAATACAGGTTAAGGCCTCAGCGTGGACAGTTATGAATTTATTTACGAGTTGTGTTTTTTAAAATTAAAATAAAAGTAGAAATTAATTAAAAAAAACATAATAAAAAGAGGTCAAAATATCCAGTATTTCACTTGGAAAGAAATAGGGAAAAGTAAGAAAACAAACATCATTTTGTAACAGATGTAACTTTTCCTTTAATCATCTTGTGACAACTCAGATTCATGATGGGACCCTTCGGGGGGTCCCGACCCCCAGACCCACCTCTATGGCATCAGTTTGTGAACATACAAATCAATATACATGTTGCGCCGCTGCCATATCAGTCGAACAGTTTATTCTGCATTATGTACAGATCATCCTATTAAAACTCTTTATACAGTATGTACACATTCAAATAAATCAGTATATTACAACGTCTGCAGTGGCAACAGAAGAGTGATGGATGTTAAAAGGAAAAGAAAAGCCAAAGCCGAAACAGTTGATCAGCTTCCCTTCACTGGATGTGACCCTGATCCAGGTGCTGAGCGGCATGTTGACGTGGTGAATGGGACCACCTTTATACTGAAGAGAGCTGAATTAAACAAAAATCAAAAGTGCAGGCAAAGACCTCACCGACAGTAAAACTACTAAACACAAATCCAAACACTGTCTCTCTCACACTGACCGAATAAAACCTGATTCCACCTGATTCAACTTTCTAACACCTGCAGTACTCTTATTGCAGTAGTCAATCTGGGAGGGGTGGGGGTGGGGGTGGGGCAAAAAACAAAGTCGTGCTATTGCTTTCCGACACAGAAACAGTCCAGATAAGCGGTAAAGATCATTGCGTCTCCCGGTAGCCTGAGTCCAACTCGACACAGTTAGAAACCTGAGCCTGTGGAAGGCGAGAGCCACGAGGACGAGAGGCAATGAGGAGCCGAGAGCAACGATCAGCTCAGAGTTCCTGTTGGTCCAGAGCAATATGTCAGAGCGCGTGGATCAGTTGTCTGGAGGGGGTGAAGACGATGAGGAGGATGATGTTGCGGTCTCTAACTTGCGAAGGCGGCGGCGCCTCAGCTCAGCGGCGTTGGGCTCTCCGTCCTCATCCCCCTCCGCCGCCTCTCCTTCGTCCGGCTTTTCTCTGCTTTCCGTGTCCGAGGCGGCGGAGGTGGAGTCAGCTGGCTGAGAGGACACCGTGGCTCCATCCGCCTGCTCAGCTGGAAACGGACAAAAAAATATCACATCAGGGTCCCAGGTTTTTTGGATTGAATCGTCTTGGTTGTCTTTGTAGTTTACTTACAGCTGGGAGAGTCCTTCTCCTGGCTGGGACTGTCCGTGCTGCTGCCAGCTGCAGGAGGTGAAGCAGCGCTGTTTGTCCCGCTGGCTTCTCCAGCGCCGCCCTCCGCCCGGGGAGGACTGTGGAGAGCACAGGACAATGAAGCATTCCCTTAACTCTTAGAACAACACAAGTCACATTTCAAGATTCAAGCTTTATTTGTCAGAAGTTCAACTAGGGAAGGTTCGGTTACGTGAGTGTGGCGACGGTGCTGAGGTAGTGGTGGATGTTGAGCATGGCGGCGTCCAGCAGGGTGTGGATGTTCTGGAGACACTGCAGCCGGGCCTCGAGGCCCCGCCGGCCCTCCGCCTCCAGCTCCCTCAGCTCTTCCTCCGACAGCCGGGACAGAGACGGAGGAGGAGGAGGCATTGATGACACTGGGGGAGAGGAGAGGAGGGGCAACACTCAGCTACAACACCACTGACATGAGCTCACGGAACTTTATGTGGAACTACTACATGTGTTTCCTTGTGTGACGCACTTTTGAAAAAGCTTCAGTGTAGTAAATTGTATTTATACAGCACTTCCTTACACAAAGGCTGATAGAAGAAGTAAGACATTATTAATCACCAACATGACTCTTCTTTTACAGAAGAGTGGCATGACAGCAGGGTGGAGGAGGTTAACCTCCAGCTCACTCCACTTTCTTACTTCCCCATCTTTCTGCTTATTTTCTGCAACAGTCTGCGAGACGGTACAGGCAGTTAGTGCTTACCAAAGGGAGGAGGTGGTGGCATGGGCAGCCATGGTGCAGTGGGGAAGGGAGGAGGGGGGAAGGAGAAGGGGAAGCCTGGGATTCCTGATCCCGGAGCAGCAGCAGCGGTGTCTGCAGTGGACGAGGTGGGCTGGCTGGAACCTGATGAGAAAAAAAACGCACAGCATTTAGGGTAGGTGTCAAGCCAACAGAAAATAAAATAAATCAACAACACGGGTGTACTGGTGAAGACATATCTTAAACAAGGAATTGACAGACTGTTTTATAGTATTAGGATTGAGTTTATTTTCCTTTTCGTTGTGTTGAAAATTAGGGTGGCTAATTTGCTGCAGGAGAGCATGAGGTATCCTTACCAGCTGCTTGTGTAGCCTCTGTGCTGCTTTGAGGTGCATCAGCAGCACCAGGAGCTGCAGCTGCTGCAGCAGGAGGAGGCACTGCGGGGAAGGGACCCCAGAAGGGGAAGATGCCAGGAGGAAAGCCAGGTAACATGCCTGGGGCCACTGGAGAGGAAACAGAACACACAAGATCCTTACCAACCCTGGAGCAGGCTCCAACTATGCATTTAAAAACATATTTAATATGCTCTGCAAAGTGGTCAACATGACCGGTACTTGCTAATTGACCACTTTCTCAAAACGTAAAGCCACTATGGGCAGAGTTTGAAAGTGTGCGACAGCATCATTTTTCACCAGGATTGTCTAATTTTGGCACAGAAATGTTCAACTAACCATGTGAAGATGTTGCAGTACAGATGTTACTACATGAAGTGGCTTTAAGCCCATGAATGGAAACAGTCCTGATAGCAGTATGTATAAAGGTACATTATGCCCCAGTGAAACATTACTATCATTATTGGAATGTGTGGTATTGCACAAGTTGTTTCAAAGGCATTGTTCCGCTCTGGTTTACTCCTGTACAGTGTCTGTTTTTCAGCTGTGGGTGCCCACATGACAATAATGCGGGCGTAGGCAGGCTTCATGTAGTGCTGGTAGAAACAGGAAGACGGGAGTTGTGTTCATGTGCACTGGCTCTGACTCTCACCATTGGCAGGTGGGGCTGCTGGGGCGTTGGCGGGGGCTGCGGGAGCAGGGGGCGGGGCCTGGGCCGGGGCCGGAGTCTGATTGTTATTGGATGCACGGAGGACGTCCATGCGACAGGTGGGGCAGGTCTGCTGCCTCTGGAACCAGGAGCGCAGGCAGCTGTGGGGAGGGAAGGAGGGCGACACATTATTTGACGCACTACAAGAACAAACAAATAGCGACCTTTAAAACACAATGCAAAGTTTTGTTTTAAATCACTGACTTGTTATCTGCTTAAATACAGGAACTGTGTGAAACAACCTGTCTGACATCCACGTTGTTTTGTTTGTTTGCAGTCTGGAATTTTCCTGCCGAGTCAGGACTTACCTGGAGTGGAAAATGTGATTGCAAGGTAGTTTCTTAGCTCCGGTGACCATTTCCTCGCGACAGATGATACAGACGTTGTCAGAGGCCTGCAGATCTTCAGGAGTAGCATCAGGGTATCTGGACATGGGCATCTTATTAGCTAAGGTTTTATCTGTTTCGTCTGTCTACATGTATTGGCAAATATCCCCGGCTAAAGATGACAAACATCACAGAATACCTCTTGAAAGAGGATCTTATAGACGAAAAAAAACCACTAACTAACCAAACATAATGTGTACACATGGCTCAACACCTAAGATGCATATCAGACAAATTACATAGGTTTGTGACAACTTGAGTAAGAGCTATATGGAGATATAATAGATCTGTTTATAGGCCATAGTCCATGTCATTAAATGAGAATTAAAATCCCACCTGACCATGTTTTGCCAAACCAAATAATATATAAATGAATCTGGGAAATAATGATTTTTGCAAATACAATATGGTGCAATCAGGACAAGCTTATACTCACAGTGTATTCATGTTGCGGATGGCTCTCCGAGACATTATAGCATCTGTTACAGCTTTCTTGAACTGCCTGAGAGGACAAGGGAGACAAAACCAAACTCAAAACATGCCTTAAATACGAATTCAAAATATCCAGTGACCCAAAATTATATTCAATCTGTGTGTAAAAAAATAAAATAAAAAAGCCACTTAAAATACCAAATAACATAGTCAAGATCATCTGACCTATAACAACAGACAGTAGAGTAGTGGAAGTAACAAAAACATAATATAACTTCATCACACAAACGCAAAACTGCTGACCTCATAGCCAGATACATGGGGCGAATGGCGAACAGCGGGAAGGTGTGGACCTTTATCATGATGGTCATGAAGGCGATGTACAGGAGCACTTTGATGAAACCTGGAATAAATACAAATGTGTGAGCACGACTGCCACCATATCGTCATAACTAAGGGAAAAAAACAAAAACAAAAACGATTCCAGCATCACATTTTGAACTACAGCTGAATACAGTACCCGTAAAGAGCTCGGTGTAGAGCATGTAGACAGCCTTGTTGTCCCAGGGATTCTCACTCTGCAGGTCAATAGTGTGCAGGAGGTACTTGATGAAGGTCGTCAGCACCATGGTCAGCAGGATGGCGTACTGAGGGGCACACAGAGGAGATATCCTACTGAAAACACTGGTGTCCATTGTTGTGTGTGCATGTTAGCAAGTGCAAAGCCTTGTGAAAGGATTAAAGTAAGAGGCTGTGGTGAAGCAATGAGGGGTTCCATTTCCAATGTATCGGTTTTTTATTATTATTTTTGTATTATTTGTAATTGCCTGATTTTATTTGCCTCATTGCCTCCTGAAACATTTTAATCCTGCTTCAACCATGTACACAACTTTGTAGCTTTGATTTGAAAAGTGCAGCATTAATAACGTTTATGAACATTTGTTCTTATGTTTCACAAAAAGAGGACCGGTGCTCACCACTACTAACACGTCTAATGACCACAAATAAAAGGAATCAGCCCGTCAAAGCAGAATGAGGGATTACACTGTTGAAATGACCAAAGATTGTGTGACAAGCGTGACAAACCTCAAATCCAAACACAAGCTGGACTGAGGCTCCTCGGGTAATGATGCTGTGACAAGCATGGTTGACAAACAGGAAGTCCAGGACACCCAGCAGTCCCATGAGAGCTGCAGGAAATAAAGAACAACACTTGTGTGAGGGGGGGGGGGGGTCGCAGTACCTACATGTAGAAGCTCCACAGAAACGTAGAAAACAATACCTTTGTGCACTCAGGACATAAAGATGTTCACTGATTTTTTTTAAGTATCTGATGGACAGTTATTTTAAAACTTTAATAGCCTCTGGGCCTGATTCTGGATACCAAACTGGAAATGGCGCCCTGATGGAGCCACCAGCTGTCCTGAAATCAAATACAGTGGGCAGGATGTCATCAAAAGGCCACTTAGATCGCTGCTAGTTACGTCCGACAAGATGACTGAAGGAGTGGATTTTGTCTGTTAATGTCAGCCCTTCTGGTGTTCTGTCGTGGGGCTCCATCAGACCGTGGCGCACCTGGCCTCATGTGCAAACAGCAATGATTTGCATACAGTTTCATTCAGCCTTAAGACTTGTTTTACAAGTAGAATAAATAAGACAGAAAGAGATAGAGACAGAAGTCAAAGATAAAAAAAAAAATGCCAACACAGAAAGGCGGGAAGAATGACGTGGTGCTGATAACGTGTACTTACATAATACTCTCAAGTGAAACACGCAGGATATGTTTGGACTCCGCTCCATCTGACAGAAAAAGGATATAAAAAAACAAAACAAAAAAAAACAACAGAAAAAACATTATTTACATGTTACTTAAAACACGCACAGTTTTAGTTGAAAATGTATGGCATAGTAAGAGGCCTTTACACTGAATCTGTAGCTGAATTATCAGTTGCAAAATGTCAAATGACAATGTTTGTTCAACTCTGGTATGCAGCCTTGGCCACACATCATCTGTCACATCCTTTGTCCCATGTTTCCCTTCTACCCTTTAAACAATGTCCTATATACACTGAAAACTGTGTAAGATGAGGAAGTAGTTTCTCTGTCATCACTCACAAAGTCCACCCGGTCCTCAGCCAGCCAGTGGAAGCACTTAAGGAAGAGCAGGAGGGTGAAGAGGGCGACAAAGCGAGGGGAGAAGTCATCCCTGAACACAGTGAACGCCAGGCACGTCTCGGTCACCGCGTACCAGGAGCGCTCAATGAGATGCTGAACGCACATAAACAAAGAGGCTGATTAGACACTGTTGTCATTTATAACTGAGACCACGAACTCAATATTAATGTGAATGTGTGAGTAGTAAATATGAACAGAAGTCTACCTCCATTTCTGCAGCCCTTAGCTGTCCAAAGAACACCTTCCGCATGAACTTTCCCAGCAGAAACACCAACACAAAGGCCTGAATGTACAACACCTGATACCAGAAGCAAAACAGAAACAAAATGTGTCACAATGTCACTGCCATGGCCTCAAATCCAAGGTGATCAAGATGGGTAAAATATTCAAATGATTTAAGCCAAACTCGAGACTTGACTTGACTTTAGCGCTGCTCTTACCGCCATGCTGGGGCTGCTCTTGGTGAGGTAGACCACAGTTGGGTAGAACTGGTGTTTGAGGAGGTAAGCATGGGCCACCACAGCCCCAGTCAGTGCCAGACTGGTGGCAGTCACCAAGGCTGCTCGTACCATTGTGGACTCAGCTACAGATGCTGTGGAGGGAAAGCAGATGACGGGAGAAAAAAAAAAGAAGAAGACTTGTTACATGTGAAAGCTGACTGATGTAGCAGAGCAACATGCAAATAAAGAGCAGCTCTTTGCTGGAAACTGATCATTCTGGTCAGACACCTCTCTGCAATGTTCTCACACAGATATGTGCAGCAAAACAGCTTCATATAATTATCTACAAAAGCATTACTCAAAACACGTGGTCGCAAAACTATGACAGCCTGTCAGTTATACGTAATGAGACTTCTGCTCTGCAAATAAATGAAGAAAATGTTGGAAAATCATGTCGTCCTGTTCACCATCTCTCTCAATTTATAAATGGGGCCTATCACCCCAGCAAGCCTAACCTTTATATAATCATAAAGATATAATAATAATAATAATAATACAAAAGATTATATATAAAATATGATATGATATTTGGGGAGGGTCTGTTTGCTGTAAGGGGCTGGCCCTGTCTCTTTCAAATGCGTGTCACAGAGCGCGGATAACTGACACTAACTGAGAAATACATGTCAGGGTTACCATCTGCTTACAATCCAACCACATCTTAACGATTTCTTTTTGTTGCCATTCATGTTGCTGCTTGCAAGTTATGCATTAACTCTGTTCTGGCATTCAAACAACAAACAGAAAAACATTCAGTGTTGACATGGGCCATTTCCAGAAGATTAGTCAAATATAAGTACCAGATATGTCTCAACATACAATTGCCAGGATTTCATTTTATAATCACGAGAGCCATTTCTGTATCAATTACTGGCCATTTTGTTGATTAGCACAAATAAACAGAAATGGTCCAGTCCTCTGACAATGATACCTAGGTGAGGACAATAGACAAAACCAGGAGAAATTGAGCATCTCACCAATACAATACAAAAAAAACGACACTGTTCAGTTAGTCCATGTATATATCATGTCTCATATCTAAGACAACACACATGTAATTTGGACTGAACATGTGGAAATCTCACTAATGCAAAGTAGTATTTTCAAAACTCAAAAACAAACGATCGGCTCCAGTGGAAGCACTGCAATTCAAATGCTCAAATGCCAAATGTTTGTTACTGGTTGGGGCAGCATACTTGTGGTGTTTATGTTGCCCTGTGTTTCAAACAAACAGTGTAAAGTTTTCCTCCAGGGTTTCACTATAACCACACTTGTTCTCAAATGTTAACTACAGGTAGTTAAGAGACAGAAAGCCTTCAGGGCTGTCAACCTGCCAGGTGAACAAAAAGGGGTGAGTTTGAGACTGGATCCAAAGTGTGAATCCCTACTACAAATAACCCTTTAAAATTTGCATTTTAAGTTTAGTAATGGGACAAAGAAAAATATAACTTTGTACAATATTCTGTTGGCATTTTTGCTAAAAAATAACGGATATGTGAAAGGCTACAACTGATACAGCATCAACTTACAATAGCCTCTAAATCAGTGGAGTATCATGTGAATATGGTTAGTGATTTTCATTTGGCCGGACAACAGAACTCAGTGTATCATACCTCAATGTAGATGAAGTGCTTGCTTGGTTTTATTTTCTCCTCATTGATGCTAAACAGTAAAGTGCACTTGGTCCGCATTGTGTCCACTCCCACTGTTGCAACTACAGCATCATTCCCTCCTATGCTACATTTCTCACATTGAAAGCAACACAATAAATTAGCTAATCTCTTATTACCGAAAACCAACATTTACCTCCCTGGAGAAGAGGGAGCTCTGTTAGCTAACTTAGCTCGCTGACATTAAAGCTACCAAGGTAAAATGAAGTCTCAGAAATCCGACCAATCTTTGAGAGCTTTCCAAGAAAGAGAGAACCTTAAGTAAGCTAGTTACATACTTTTCAAAAAGCTAAATACATATTTGTTTGTTTTAGTAACGTTACTTTACTCCAGAGGCTACCTAACTGTCAAAGACAGGTAATTAGCTTAGCTAACGAGTTAGCTAACGTTAGCTAGCTAGCTGGTAACGTTACAGCTGTCAGGACTCTGCGGGACTCACCGACTCGATGTCTGCGGAAGACTTGCTCCTTGGTTAATTTGACGGATGTCTCCTTGCCTGCTAAACTCTCTGTTTTCTTACCAGCTACTCCATTTCGATCGTTTCACAGTAGCCTCTCTACAATATTAATTATCCTCGCCCCTCTTCGTCTGGCTACGTGTTTATCTTTGGCTTGCTTCTTGGGAGCCACCTCACATCCGGCTGCGACGGTAATTTGACGCAAGAGCAATTTGAGGCGTCACTGACAAGTTCCTTGTTTTCTGTCAGTTTCTTGGTGTAAAAAGCAGTTAGACAGACTTTGTCTTGAATATCTATAAAATACTTAAAATTTGCCTTTAATCGCCTATTTTCTGAGTAGTATTTAAAATGTAATTTGTTGTATTGTATTTGTAAATGTTTGGTGACCCACCTTATAGGAGACTTACGGTAACTACCGACGTGGACCAATAGGAAGTTTTCAGGCTGTTTCTAAGACAGCTTATGCCTCTAACACTGATAGAATTTGTTTCTGTCTCTGATGCTGCTGACCATTGGAATTAATTCATTATTTAATATCTGCTCGGTATGCTTTGATCTTTTCACCAGAAACAGTTTTTCATCAATAATGTAAATGAAGGGCCAGCTCCCAAGGGTCAGGGTATTTATTAAACCAGTAGTAGGCCTTAATTTAGCAGTGATACTTCAAGGGCTACTGGATTTGCTTTAGATTCTAGTTTCACCTCTTATCCAAAGGCTGCTTCAGTTAACCTGTCATAGTTAACCCTAGCTCCACATGTGGCTTTCTGCATCCCCTGAATGCAAAAAAATGCATGGGATGTAAAGATTACTTTGAGGACAATATCACAACCACAACATCTGTTGGGCTCTATTATAGTTTAAATCTGGCACCAGAACACACAAAGTGATGACACCATGCAGTTTTCAGGCTTATTCTGATCTACTGTATGATGTGTATTATACCAGTTTTCCCCTTTGTTTACATATATATATATTTTGTTTTATTTGTCATTAGCTTATGACAGCATTTGAAATCCTCCACAGCAGGATCATCTCTACTACTGAGTACTTCAACAAAGTCCTGACAAGCAGTAATGTGACTGTTTCATGATTGAGTGCAACCACTAAATGTTTTTAATTAAATATTTATTTGAATATCATAAAGAACACCATTATTTTGAACCACGTTAGATTTATTGATACTCTGAAAGCTTTACAGCAAACAGAAATAAGCTGTAGGCTTCATGTATTCAACATTTCAGTCATTAAAATTCATTGTTTGCTGTGGTGCTTTTATGGGTTTGCCATGGCAACATTGAGACATTTTAAAACTATGATCGCTGTTTAATTACAGCTATTCAAACAAGTATAACCACATGTAGATCAATACCGGTGGAGATAAACGGGTGGTGATATGTCTATCATCAGGTACCGTACTGTTGATCCGTCCTGATTCAACACAGTTCCACACTATTCATGTACTGAAATATTGCTAAACTGTAAAAGAACAGACAGACAGACAGACAAAATAAACAATGATTGTTACCAAATAACCTGTTTATTTCATTGAGCTAATGAAGTCAATTATCTATCAACATAATGCCTTGGTACCCACGCCAACATTTAATATGCCTCCACAAAATCTATGAGTGCACAATATTGTTAATATAGTGAGTATGGAAAATACAGTTGTTCTTACTTGAACTCGAGAGTACAAACAAGAATCAATAATGATGATGTCCATTGTCTGACTATATCATAAATGACTACTTCTATTGCAATAGATGTAACATTCACAATGTTGTTAGCTTATGGCGTGTTAAACTGGTTCAGTGATTGATCTCCCATATCAAAAACTATCAGGTTGGCATACATGACCTTCTCAAAGGCAAGTAGCTCAGTGTTCATTTCTAGCAGTAGAGACTATAAAAAGAAAAGCATTTGTTATATCTGAGCCTAATGGTAAACATCATCGTGTCTATATCTTAATTGTAAATATCTGACATTGAGACAACAATGTACGAAAAGTGTTCAGTAAAATTCCAATTTGTCTGTCGGACATAAGGCAGAGTAGTGAAACGGTTCTGCTTCATTAAAAACTACACGTACAGAGAAATAAAAATATTTGAGAAAACAATAAAACTTGATGCAAAAATTAACATTTGACAGATTCAAACTTGACAATGGAGCCCTCAATTCTTGCAGGTGTTGTAGCATTGTCGAGCAGTAGTGTGTCCATGTCGTTACCGCTACTTGGGCTTGTTCCTCTCTTTCTCCAGGTATTTGCTTGCTGCTGCTGTTGAATTTCCAGCCAGAGTTCAATATCCCTTCCCAAAGTTAAGTGTAAACAGTTCAGCCATTAAGACCACCTTAAATTATAAATCACTGAGGGGGAGTTAAGAAAAGTAAAAAAAAAAAAAAAACAACAACAACAAAAAAAAAACAAATGTAGACCTCCCGAGCTCCCACAAGTCCATCATTAGGACACAGAGGAGATTGGGTTGAGAGGCGAGCCCATTTGTGTTAGCACCTTGTCCAGCCACTGGAGGGGCCCATGCAGGTGCACCTCAATCCAGCAGGGGGTGCTAGTGACGTCCTGTCGGTGATACTCAGCTCCCCAGCCCTGTGAGGAGGCAGAACAAATTAAACAACAATGACACAGATGATGTTTGTGAAAAGAAAGCATGAGACAAGTATAGCTGTGCCTGCTTCACCCCCCCCCCCCCCCCCCGTCCTCTATTTAGTTCCTTACCTTGACGAAGCTCATCCTAATGGTACACATCTTGGTAAGCTCATAGACGGCCTCAAAGCCGTGGTTGACTGACTGCGCCAGAAGCTGAGCAAACTCCTGGTTGTTGAAGATCTTGAGGCTACATCCGCTGGGGATCTTGCAGACAGTGGTGGGGTGGAAGCCGTGGTGGTAATTACAGTTGCGGCTCTGGACAAAAATGCTGGTGTCACTGAGGCACTCCGCGTAGACCTCCCCTCCCACGTAGTACAGGTGCACTCCTGGTTAACAAAGACAGGCAACTGATGGTGAGGACATTCAAACCACAACTCTGCAGGCACAAAAAGGACACCTAACCAAGCCGCCTCTTCAGCTGTGTGCGACTGCTAGCCGTACCTTTGCCGATGTGTCTGCGGGTGTTCTCGATTGTCGAGTTGCGGTTGACGTTGGACAGCAGCCCTAGGCAGAAGCGGTTCTTGTTGTTTGAGGGGTCGGTGAAGCCGTCCACCAGCACGCTGGTAGACGAGGCATGGTAAGCTTCCCCCACACGATTGTTGAGTTCATAGTAGACAATAGAGCACCAGTGGCTCGGCTCCTCATATTCCACTGGCTGCACATCTGGGAAATTGCACAACAGGTCAGATAGGTGAGTCATAAACTTAGCTGATGACACACACACACACCTTCTAAAAGGCATGAGACATTGATTAAGATGCATCATATAAAGCAATATGTTTTTAGTTACAAAGAATGCATTTCGGCAGCATGGGACTGAGTATTGCAGTATAGAAATCTGTCGCTATGCATCTATTACTAGTACACGTCTAGAGTTCCCATTATCGCAAAAACTGAAATTCTTACAGTTCATACAAAACTGAACATGAAATCATACAGTATGACCAGTAAGACCAATGGGACAGGATTCATTAAATAACAAGGTTAAACTGGATGAGTGTTGTTAACGAGAGCCACCGGAGCGAAGCGGCTCGCTAACTGAACTCGTTGTTACTGAAAGTATTTCATACAGTGCTAAATTACAGCAGGTGGTTCTAATTAACAATACACTCCCCGGCCTTTTGCACATCAAATCAGTTATATGGAGGCAGCCTACCGTACAGTCCGGATAGAAATCTTGCTAGTTTACATTACAAAAGGCCTGTTTGTTAGCTTGACAGCTTTTCAGTTCTTTTTTTCTTTGTAAGTACAGGGCATCCAATTAGGACTGTGTGTGTTGGTGTTGGATTCAAACACATCTAAAACTGCTTTGCAAATTTTAATGTAGTATAACAAAATAAATAAAAAAAGCTCTCTCATTCATTTCAATGAGACCACTGCAGTGGTGCAGTTTGAATGCCGCCGTAGCTCAGTGCGCGGCATTCAGTTGCACGAACAAATATGTCGAAACTTTTGACTGCAATTTTACAGAGTAGTCAGAGAGAGTCTACTGTAAACTGCTGTGCAGCATCTTAGATTTCTCATAAGCCTTCAAACAGTATATGCATTTCTTTCAGAATCAGACATACTTTATTGATCCCTGGGGGGAAATTACACATTTTGGCATGGTACCATTGTCAGTGTAAATTGTGTGCACCCCTCACCTCCCCTGGCCATGTTCTGTGGCACCACGCTGCTGCTTGTTTCCATGGACTGGCTCTCCTGGCCCAGCTGCTCATCAGGGGGCATGTAGGCTGGGGGTGGGGTGTCAGCTGAGACATTAAGAAAGCATTTAGTGGAGGATGAGACCAGTTGTTGCTGCTGGCAAATTGTCGTACACACACACACACAAACACATACACAGTCTCCCTAGACTCAAACAATCATCGCAGGATCTGTTCCCCGGAAATGGTGTCAGATTTCACAGATCCCTCACTTGCTAAGCCACATGCTAACCCATTCCCGACAGAGATGCAATATGAGCTTTCCAAGCCCATATTGGAGGCACACAGGAAAAAACAATGCGGAAAACCTCCACTTAGATTGCGTCTACGGTTATGATGCTTGTGAGTGCAGACAATGACGATCAGGGCTTTTCAGCACAAATGAGCTCAAATCCTAAAATCCCATATTGCCATTAAAAACGTTTTCTGCCTGACTGCCTGCAGCCATCTGACGTGTCAGCAGATCTGGACTGGAGCAGAATAGAGTCACCAGACACACACATCAGCAGTTGCAGGCAGACACACAGACACACACAGACACACACACACACACACACACACACACACACACACACACACACACACACACACACACACACACACACACACACACACACACACACACACACACACACACACACACACACACACACACACACACACACACACACACACACACACACACTTGAATAGTCAAACAGTATTTCTCCGATATACAAAGACCACTGAAGAGGACAGAGAGGAATGTCTCAGTAAAGTGATGTTTCTTCATGTTAGATGTGTCTGTTCTGTCTCCCCTCAGTAACAATGAGACAGAACGGCGGCCTGGTCCACTGAGTTAGTGCCTTGACCGCAGCCAGAAGCCCTGGCTCTGGTGGACACTGCTTAGCTGGCATTTCCTTTGTTCTCATTTAGGGGTGTAGCTTGATTTGGATGAATGTAATAACATGACCTGCTTAGAGTACTGTTAAGAACATTTTCCTTTGCATACTGATGAAGTGTGTCATGATTGGGTTTAAACTATCAGTAGGTATAAAGAAGCATGATAAACTAGTAAACAATTCACTAATGCTTCGATGTATTGCACCTCGAGGATTTACCTGGATCTTTTCTAAGTGTTTGTTGTCCCTTAATTGTAAACAACTCCATAAAACCTTTTCCCCTCACTTTACACCACTTAAAAAACACAAAAACCACCAGAGACTAGTGTTTAGCCTCTTGTTGGCTACGTGACAAACCAGAAAAACACAATAGTTTGGCATCTTGCCCAGGGTCAGGTACATGAGTATATTTGGCGTACCTGGGAGCTGGAATGGACTGGAGGGCCCCGAGCTGGCAGGAGAATTTGGATAAGTACCGCTGCTGGCTGGAGAGGGAGGATACGGAGAGTTGGGAGAGATGGGAAAGGAGCCGCCTCCACCTCCTCCTCCACTGCTGCTGCCGCCCCCGCTGTGCGGCTGCTGGAAGGACTCTGGAAAGGTGGCGTTCAGGGGCATGTGTGGCTCGTTGTGGGTGAGATTGCGGAACTGTACCAGCAAGCTGTGCTGTGGGTTGAACTCGCTATGCCGCGGTACCAGGACAGGAGGGAGCACTGGATGGTGGAGGAAAATAAGTTGAAAATTAATTAAAAAAGGACACAGTCAAGGAAAGAAAGGTGTTTTCTTATCACTGATCAGCCCACGTCTCCCACACACATCTTTAACCAGAAAACCTGTTTGAAGTATGGCTTTTATAGTGCTTAAATGCCTTTCCTTGTTAATAATGTATCCTTTCCATTATTAATAAGGGAATGGAGCCAATGTGGGAAAGAGCAGCCCTTGATGGGCATGCTCTTGGAAAAGTAGCCTTGTGTAACACTACGGCTGCTGCAACCAATTATTTTCTTGATTCGACCAAAAAGTGTGACCAAAACAGCCTTCACAATTTCCTAAATCCAAAGTTGGTGTCTTCAATTCTCTTATTTCAGTCAACCAACAGTACAGAAAAAAGATACTTAATTTAAAATGAAATAAAGCAGATAAAAAGTAAATCCTCACAATAGAGAAGCTGAAGACAATGTTTGGTATTTTTGTTTGATAAGTGACTTAAATGATCAAACTAGTTGCTAATTAATTTTACACTGATCTACTGATCTGTTACTTGTTTCAGTTCTAACCTACGCAAACAAATCATTGTAAGGCCGTGGTGGGTGTTCTTGGCATTAATATGATAGCTGAGACATGTTATGTTGAACTAAATGTATGATATGATGAGCATTTTCTATATACAACCAATGTCTTCCAACAGTAGCAGTTCTTTGTTTTGTTAAAACAGTCCCAACTATCTCTTGAAACAGTTTAACGTAAAATACAAAACACTGCCCAACACCAACAATCCTGCATTCTGCAAAGGCCACTTTAGACCTTGGTAAAGATACAACCACAGAGGTCACCCTTATTTATTTTCATTTTCAACTCGGTCAAAAAGGATAGAGTGTGTTTCCCCAGCCTTGATTTTCATCTTCTAACTGACTTTACACGTCACGGCTCCAAGGCTGTCCCTCTAAACTACCCGGCGAGCTTTACTTGAAATGATACAACGTGCAGTCTCTCCCCTGACCGACATGTGATCCATATCCTTGAACTGGTCAATACAGAGCTAGTGTCAGAAAGGCTGTCCCTCAGGGTCATCCGTGAGTGGATGTGATGTGGTGTGTGTGTGAAAGAGAGAGAGAGAGAGAGAGAGAGAGAGAGAGAGAGAGAGAGAGAGAGAGAGAGAGAGAGAGTAGTGATGAGAAAGTGCTGGGAGTTTAGGCTGAGTGGTTTATGCATTTAGTAAGCCACTCTCTTTGATGCCACACCCCATCTGGAGTGCTTGAGGCATATAATCTAATAAGACTCCAAAAGAGCTAGTGATATTGATTTTCTGTGAAATGGAGGGGGTGGGTGGAACAGGCCCGTATGATGACAGCCTCCTGACCTTTGTAGATTTGTTTACCAGCTCCACAGTTTACTCAGAGCTCCTGCTAAGGGATGTGCACAGCTCCACACTTGTCTAATCTGTCTCCTATTTGCTGCTATCCAGTAAATTAAAAAACAAAACACTGTTTTTCAGTTGTATGTGTTACAGACATCACAAATGAACAGATTTGGTGATGACAGTCTTACAGAACAAGCGTCTTACAGTCTTTTTAAAAACAAACAAACATCCCCTAACATCAGGTGTTAGGTAGCACATTTGGAAAGGTAATGTGAATGAGAGCAATTATGCCGTAAAAATTAAATATCTAGAGACGTTCATTAACCTTCCAGTATTAAAAAAATGAAGTCAAGTCGATATTCTTTGACTACCCTATTCTGAGACGGCATGAGTACCTACCAGGACTCTCCACTCGCTTGTAGTGATATGGGTTGATGCAGACCTCCTTCTGTTTGGAGCCAAACGGGTACTCGCACACCTCCAGGGGCTTGAGCTCGTGGTGGGACTGGAGGTCTGGCCAGCGCCACACTCTGCAGTAGATTACGTGAGGCAGACCTTTCCTGTGGGAAACCTGTAGCCGGCCGTCCAGTGATCTTGGAATGGTAACACACTTGCTGGGCTGCCCGGGGCAGCTCAGGGCTTTCTCCAGGTCCTCCATGGCGCCTTTCTTCTTCTTCAGCTTTTTCACAAGCGCATCCACTGCCTTTTCTGCCCATTTCTCCTCCTCGTCTCCCTGCTTCCAGCCGAGCAGGCGTTTGACTGCTGGGCTTGTGAAGGAAAAGAGACTGGACATGGAGGTCATGCTGGAGGCTGTAGTGTAGGTAAAAAGGGAGCACTCACTCCAGGAGGGACCAAGGGGGCCTACAAGTACCCTGCTGATGATCTCCAACTAGTGATAGTAGCGTAAAAAGGTGTGTGAACGCGTGGTCAACAAGAGAGACCACTTGAGTCTGTGTGTGAGAGAGTATGAGAGGCCAGCAGAGATGAGGGGTGGGGTAGGGGAGAGGAGGCTTTAGCCTTGTCTGACCAAGGACAGGAAGCAGGGGAGGGAGGGGAGTCAGCAAGCAGGACGCAGCTGCTGCTGCTCAGGAAGGGCCCTGCAGCAAGCTGTCCGGAGCTGGGTCACCACCACTGATGGAGGGAGGGGGGTGCAGGCTGCAGGACCTGAGATCAGGACCTCTGTTGAACTGATGCGCTGAAGCAGGTCTCACTTGTGCAAGTTAACAAGTTAAGAAATGAGGAAGTGACTACTTCTCAACAACAACTCCCAGATCCTCTCCTGATTGATTTCTCCAACCAAGTGTTCTACTCCACCAGCCTTCTGCAAAACAGAAAAGAGAGCAGATACATGTGAAGTTCAGCAACACACTAATTTGTTTGGCTTTACATATATAGATACACAAGGAAGCATTCACAGAATTTAAAAATCCAGTTATGAATAGTTTGAACCTCAGCTCAGCATGTGACAAACCCCCTTCTAACCCAACAGGATGATCAAATCAAAAAGCCCTTTGTCCCCCTTTTTGATCTGACACATCATTTCCATAAAAGAGACACTTTCCAAAAAACTTGGATGATGCAATTATCAGTTAGGTGTTGTATGTAGAACTTGCAGACAAGTTGCATATGAAAAGACAAACCTGAGGTGAAACACTCTCAGAGAACTATGCTCAAAGTGGGTAAAATGAGGCTTAAAGTTTGGGGCTGAAACAACATATTCACTCCTTTTATTCAAGCATGTGCTCGGGGGCAGTAAGATAACGGTTAAAATTATCAGCCATTTGTGCATTACACAACCACGAGTCACAAAAAACATAATACTAAATCATCACTTAGAAAATGAATGTAGTATTGCATCAGGGTGTTTCCAATGTCCCTACAAACCACTGTTTCCACCTACTAATGTGGAGATACTGAGTGTCTCAAACCATCTTCCTGACATATAACTACACTAATGAAACAAACCATGCTGTGATATGTAACACTTCTGTCTACATCATGCAGCCCTGCAAGCAGACAAACACATGTAGCCTGCAGCAGCAGCTGTTTGGGGGCTTGTGAAACTGGCCTTAGTCAAAAAGGATGTGACCACAAAGAGCTGCTTCCTCCCTCATCCCATCTCTGCCCCGATCCCTCCCTTCCAGCACACAGCTGTCCAACAGCACTGCGCCCACTTCCACTGCTCATTGTTCTTCATGCACATGAAAGCGGAGGGAAACCTCTTAAAGTAGAACATGTAGGCATACACTAAAATCATCAGCCTGTAAATGAGTTTTTTCTGACATTCACCAGTCTATGTTGCAGCAGCTGTTTCCAGCCTTATCAGTCAGAGATCTGGATGCAGCTAGGCCTTTTTTTAGACTGCATCAGCAGTGATTCATCAGTTCATTGTAGAGGGTGAGCAATGACAAGTGACAGATTTCAACATAAGGACATGCCCAATCTTCCTGAAACAAGCAGAAACATATCATTTGATGATTGATTGACGTAGATATTTCTTGCCTGAATGGCTGAAAGCCGATTTGCATCTAAATGACTGACCCGTCAGACGAAGCTGATCAGCTCTACAAACTGATAACAGTTCACACTGATAGCTCTTTGTGTTTCCACCATCAAAGGCTAAAAATCAAATCAATCTCGACTGATTATACATTTATACGAGATCACATTGTGAGAGAGGGGCAGGAGGAGAACTGAAGCCCCTGATTTACTGATCATTGCCTAAATTAACTGTAACCATGACTGAAATTTGTGGTGTGTCTTACAAAAATCATCAGGCTTCCTCCTCAGAATTCCTGATATAAACAGTCTGACCCACATATTTTGTATGTTGAAGTATGCAGTCCCAAAAATTATCCAAACGGACACATTGTACCATCACAGCTTTGCTATTTACATTTGACTATCGTCCAAAAGAGAGGCTCAATGTTCATATATTTTAACAGTTCAAGGCACATGATTCTGAAGATAAACATACCTGGACACTGTTTGGGGAACCATGGGATATAATCTATGCTGAGCATATCAATATTAATCTCAAACTCTTTCCAAAAGCCCAAACCACTCCATACAAAATTGGAAAAGAAACAAACTGGAGGTAATAAACCACAAAAATCATCCGGAATGGCTGTCACATTGGCCTGCATAAGTAGCTGTTTATCACAGTTTGGTCTCCTCTGAGTTTAACTAATGTACAATGCCGTCATTATCGCTTTAACAAGGTCTACACAAACTTTAGAAAACTCAAGAATAACACATTTTCTTGACCGTGAGCAACCTGTCTGAAATGCTTGACAAGTATAGAGTACAGGGAACAGACAGACAATATGGAAGAACGATTCGCTGAGTAGTAACGTTAAGCACCCCCCCACCCAGAGAAACCGGGGAAAAAGGGATTCAGAAAGACGCACCTAACGTTACACAAATCCCCAAACAGCGGTGAAAATGGCATTAAGTGCCGCTCTGATTTAACTGTAACACAAAAATACGCACAGTTATAATACAATACATTATTTCAGTGGCATTAGCTAGCCCTGGTATGTAGCAAGCTAATGTAAGTAACCTCGAGAATTTGCTAACTAGCTTAGCTAACGTTAACAGAACACCACTTGTTTAGCTTAATCTTACAGTCAGTCACCTCACAACAACTATCACTATCTAGTCCACGAGTCTAACGTTTTAGGACGCTTGTTTCCCCTTTCAAATACAACTTTCGGAGCCATGGCTTCCTACCTCGTAACGGTTAGCCTAAGTTACTTCACCCTTCCTCCTCTTCCTCCATTCCAGAAAACTTTTTGAACTTCTCACAACTGAGGCTAAGCTATGCTAGCTGTTAGCCCAGCCCTCCGAGGGAAAGTGGCGAGCCTCTGCCCAGCGTACCCTGCTGATGTAGCTCACCGGAGTTCACTTCCACTCTTTTAATGAAACTATTAAATGATCGTTTAGTCACATACCTTCTAGCAATGCACGCGATCCATGGTAACGAGTTTTCTCGTAACGTTTAAGCGGTAGTTCCTACTTCCTTAAAGATTTTCTCTCCTTTTCCACCACTTCTCCCCTCCGTCTCCCCGTGCCATGTCCTCCAGATCCTGGACACAAGTAGACTGGGGCGGCGGAGTGCATATCACTCCGCTTTCCTGACAAACTAGTGCTCGCTTTGGCGTTACAGCTGAGGAGAATTTGGACACTGAATGCCTTAAACATGCTACCATAACATAAGCTAAAACAACCGTTTTATATTGCTCAAAGGCAATACATTCAATGACCAACTTTTCAAATAATTAATTCGCTTTCCTTGTGCATAGATAAGAGAATGTTCCGAATGAACTAACTTTTTCCACCTTTGACAGCTAATGCTACATTATCACGGTCACAAACGTCAGCTGTAACATCAGCAGCTGAACCTGTAACAAAACGAATACCTATACAGCTCTGTTTTTATTGCGTTTTTGACGTTTCAGTATGTGAAGTTGGACTTCTTACGGTGGTCGTGCTGCGGCTCTGGAACGTCTCACAAGTTGCTGGCTCCACTCAGTCTGGAGCTGTGCGGTTTGTTGTGCATTGTTGTCCTTTGTAGTCAGTTGTACGAAGCTTCAGCGGCCCCCCGCGCCGCTAATCCATTTAACTGTAATTAAACATACTAATAATTACTATTTCACACCCATTTCCGTAGACGACCCGCTACTCTCTCAGGCAGGATAATGTTGGGAGTGCGGATTCTTCATTCAGTCTTCAGTCCAAATGGAAATGCAGTGTCCGTGTTCAACCACTAGTGGGCAACCTACACCCACTTTTGAGCTGTTAAAAGTATATTTACAGCATCCCAATTTACTGGCACAAATAATAAAACTTTATTCTCTTGATGCCTTCATTTTAGTGTTTGCTTCTCCCATCTCATGCAGACAGAGATGTAACATTAGTGGAAAAGGGGCTAAACCAGACCTCCACCATCAGGAAAATTGACTCAATTCTTTAGCAAGGAAATGAGATACTCTTAAGTGAACAGTGAAAATGTGAACATTCAGTTATTTTCATGAGCCATCACTTTATAAATCAAAATGATTATTTACAAGTAATATAGTGTGTGAGATGTAAGGTGTCCATAATAAAACGCATGTGCTCATGTTTACTGTAACACTAATTTTCTACATGCCCGTTCATGCAACTTACAAAACCTGAAATTCACGGTTTTATTCTCACAACTTCCCATGCTTTCCAAACCCGTGTAGGAGCCTTGCCTACTGAAATGTCCATCATACAGATATACGGTCTTATTGTTAAAAGGTGGATGCCGATAAAAAAGGTGGCTGAGGTAGGTTTACCGTTTACTGCATGTCCGGCTGAGTTTGATGGAAGGAGCTGACGCTTTTCTCTTTATGGAATTGTTCATAATTACAAACACTGAACATCTGTGAACGTGGATGACACAGTCCGAGGTCATCAGACTGTGTAACATTTGGATCAAGTATTACAGGAAAGGTACACACAATGACTCAGGCACCAGTTTATTTTGAAGCTGGAGTCACTGCAACCAAGCAAAAGCCTACAGTGCTACGTGCTACAAGAAACATTACATCCTGTTGTGAATAATCATCAAAATACTGTCTCCATAAGAGGAATCCTTCATTGCTGTATGTGCTTCATACATTGACCATGACTACCAGGCATCTATTAACCCTATAATCACACTCATAGCAGGTCAATGTTTGATCCAGGCACGAGGAGCGGGAAAAGTTTACATCTCTCAAGGTGTGCTCCATTTTCTTTGAAATCTTCAAAATCTCTCTCCATTGCTACCCCCATGACAGTAGCCTCTGGAAGTAGACAGAAGTATTGTGTTCAAATATAACCAGTAGGAGAATTGATTAGATGCTATTTTTATAAACAACATAACAGAAGAGGTTGTGACAACCCCAATGGCACAGTGTTGTCGCAATGCAGCCCACAGTTTACACTGATCTAATTAAATATTCACAACGAACAGTGATGTCGTGACTGTGAGCCGACTCCTAATGCAAAGTTTGCCAAACCCAAACCCTGGTATCAGGTATTCAAATATTTTACTAATTTATTCACACAAATCCAATAGTATTTCCACTATTTTATCTCTTGTCATGGAAAAATCTGCAACGACAATGCAAATATGCAAAGACAACTTTTATTTACAGACGAGTCCAAGCTGCAAATGAAGCACATGTTCATTTCGTAAAGCGGTCCAGTCTCTATAGGTGCAAACTTGTACAGAAACAAAAATAACAACCCCAAAAAAGTCCATGTTCATGGCATACGTGTGCACAATTTAGCCTCGTGTTGTGTCCACTGTCATCACTCATCCGTCCTTTAATCGTGGTCACTAGAAGGGACTTTGTCACATTGGTTTTGTCCTTATCGAACATAAAAAGCTTGTGGTAACTGTTTGTGTAACAACCTGCCAAATGTCTTGCTGCAATGTGATTAAACGCTCAGTAAGAAACTACACTTCACATTGTTGCCGATGCATTAAACATATTGAGTCATCACATTCCTAGTTGTTACATGAATGCAGCATCATTACACAATTTGAGACCCTTATGAAGTAATAAACCCTTTGTTAATAAATGTTGTGACGCAATTGCGTTATCCAACAAATTTGGTAGATTTGACTATATTAAACTTTGTCATTTTTGTTGCTAAGCCATCATCAGTGTGGACTACACATCCCAGAGATCACCTGGTTTGATTTACTCAGTCTTTTTAGTCAGTTTTTATGAAGTTTCAGTATTTTCTTTGACTGTTCAGCCATTAACTGTTAACTACACAAGTCTTCCTCTACTTACTTCGAAAAACCACAAATGTAAAAATGCATCACTTCCTGATGAGTAACACTTTCATGAAGTGAATCAGGTGAATCACTGCTGTATTTTAAACACAGAGCAGCAAAAGGGACATTTAGTTTTGTGACATTTATTACAGATTATCAACAGCCCGCTCCTACATGTTGAAGTGACGCCTCCAAAGCAGAGTCAGACAGAGGACCGTGGCGGACGACCTGCAGAGTTCTCCAACAAAGCTTTTGAAAAGGCTTAAGAGGAAAAGATCACTTTAATGCTGCCTGCTGCTGGTTGTATGTTGCTGGTTCCAGCAAAAGCTTCTGCTTCAGCTTTTAAAAAGGAGTCTGTGAGCTGTGAAAACCCTAATATTAGTCAGTTATTTCAAAATGATGTGTCAATTTCTTGAATCAACTCTTTGTATACTGTATTCAGCTAGTTACTTCCATGTATTCTTTGCATCATTTTGTCCCCTTTTTTTTGATTCACTTGAAAGCAACAAATAAGACACTTTTCCTCCCCAAGCTAAAATTCAAATTGCACAATCCGCCTTTAAAAGGAGACAAATACATTCAACATAAACTGAGGAGGTTTATTGGTTGGAGTCATATGACTTTGGGAATCATATGAATGAGCAAACATCATGAATAAGGTACCAGTATCAACTTTTATAAAAAAAGATTAGCTGTATAGAGTAAATAGGCTTTGGTGGACGGGTTTACAGTATTATTAAACAGTGTCAATTTTAAGTATGGATTCCTAAAAATGGACTGAACCCTCTGGTAGCCCCCCCATCTCTTGTCTTATCATACATCCATATAGTTCCTCTAGTTAAAGTGATATTTCACTTCTGTAGAACATTGCAAGCTCTTACTGGACAACTTAGATCTGCTTTTTAAATTTGTATTGTAGATTTGTAATTTGTATTGAGAGGCAAGTGCAACTTTGACTTGGTTTCAGTGCTGCCTGTGGTTCTCTAAACAAACCCATCACTTTGGTTCGTCACCCTCAGGTCTTGTACTTTAGGTATGTGTGCTAGAAAAGTTTAAACATTCAGCCAGTGTGAAATATCGCCTTGGAAACACAAAGAATTTACTTGCAGCAACAACTAACAAGACAGATTAAGGTGACGGTGGTTCTGTTCTTGATGCCCCATGTACACAGTGAGAGCTTGTGATGCCCACAATACATTTTTACTATGTTTAATTTTTTCTCTTACGCTCAGTGTGACAAAGGAATGTAAAGTTACAGTTCTTTTTATACAGAAAAGAGATCATGTAATCACAGAAAAGAGATCATGTAATCACAGGAAAGCATAATATTGAAATGTGCTCAAAACGATACGATTTTTAAATTACACACTCAAATATTAAGAAGTAAAATCTCCGCAACTCAACCCGTGTCTCGTCTACACGCTTCAACAGCAGTGCACATTTTCCTCTTCACACAAGTGCATCATTTCAGTGAATGTCCTCTAAGAGCTGAGAAACACCAAATTAAAAAAATCCACACATTCGAGTGCAAATCAGTGAACTACTATCGACGTGAAACACTATTCCTAACTCATGCTCGAGCACACGCCATCAAAAATATCGGGATATGAAAATGTGATGCACAAGGACTAGAAGAATGTGTACAGCAGCATTGGATCAATTACAGGAACATGACAAAGTTCACGCCACAGAGTCGCGTTTGCATGTTTGGTAACTTTCCTTCTTATATCCAGACTCAGACAGACAATCTCCACAAAATATTGCTTTCATTAGTAGCAGAGGAACAACAATCACATTGTGGTTTGGATTTCAAAAAGTCATTAAACTTGAATGATTTGTCTCCTGAATACATGCCAATGCCAGTAGTGTCTTTTTCTGAAGCTGATAAATAGGGTGATTCCTGTTTTCACTGAAGATTGTCTCCTGTTATGTTCCACCTGATCTGCAGTGGTTCCCCTGTACTTCAGAGCCATTACCACACGAACAGCTTATTTTTTGCTTTATTCCAGTTCTTTGGATTTGTGATAAATAACAGGGACTTAGAATAATGGCCAGCATTAGTGCTAATTGCAGCCTCTTAAATGTGAGGATTCAGTGCCAGGCTGTCGTGGAGCCCTGGTTATCCCAACCAACCAGAAAACCAGCTGAAGGAAATGACTGGTGTTTCAAGACACACAGTTTGGAAGCTGGCGATCTATTAAAGGCCAGTTTAGATCATTTATTTGATGGAATAAAGAATGTGGCTGGTGGTTTGCCTCGCTCGTCTTCAATGCTGAAAATCTCATTGGCCTTCTTCTTGCTGTATGCTTTGCCAAACCTGGATAATTATATGCAACTGATGTAGAGCTGCTGTTCATAATCGATAATACATAACCTTTGGGACGTGGATGTTGTGGTGCCTGGCAATGATGTTGCTGTTCTGTGTTCTTGTTTTTGACATAAAGAAAGAGCAAAAGACCAATGGGCCTCTTAAGAGGAGTCACTGTATGTGCTTAGTATATATTTTATAAAAAAGGTCTCTTGTAGTCAGATAACTGCAAAAGATTTATTAAAACACACTTCATCAGATCTGAAAGCTGTTTTGAGCCTGGATGGTGATAAATGAATGTCTCATTGGTGCATTTGTTGATCTATTGTATCAGAAAATGCACAAATTACAGTTTTGCATTTGATAGGTCCCGTATTGGCAATATGACTGTATCATATTAGTTCTTCCAGTACAAAACCCCCACTTATGACTGGAGCGGGGTCACTGCAATGATCACTGCTTCCTCGTCAGAGTGCATGCACTGACAGCGTATCACCATGCCTTATTGGAGGGTGCTGCTGTCTGATGACATGCTGTGCACCCGGGCATAACCAGCGTTCATCACAGATCACTGTCAATCTATGTTAAACTGTCAGGTGTTGTGCTATCAATCCAAGACTCGGAAGAGGAAACCGTGGCTGTATTATTGTTATCATGATTATACAGATTCATGAAAATGGTTTAGTCGGATGTTTTACCTTTTTCATCAGCAACCTTTATATGGAATTCAGTTCCTTTTCTATCATGCAATAACTTAGTAAAACTGAGGGGCAGAGCTGAAGCTAAGGAGAGAGACTGAGTGAGGACTTTTTTTCTGGAGCTTGGATGTTTTTTTTTTTTCTGTGTTTGTGTTTTGTTTTTTTTCCGCCACACACCAAAAGACATGCAGGGAAACTCTTGGCTTTGCCACTGACCAAGGCACTGGCCTCAGAGCTGCAGTTGGTCCCCAGGCACTGCACAGTGGCTGTCCAAGTTTCCCTATTGGTGAAATATGTCCATTTCCCGCAGTGCGTATGAGCAGCTTGGCCGCTCTGCATGGTCACCTGGGCACTGTGTGTTGAACTTGCTGAACAATGTGTCAAATGGTAACGGGTGGGAACTGATCAGTTTAACTTACAATGCATAAAATGGTCGGCTAATTTGGCAAATGAAGGCACTGAAATAATGAGTATTCGATAGAAACATCACTACACTGTACTGTAGTGTAGAGATACACAACATATCCCCGCAGCATCAGAGGCTCATGTTATAGAATATGAAGAGAAAGTAAGTACATTTCCATTTCATGAGGCGGAAAGCTGGTGAGCTTTGACATGAAGACGACACACGACAAACTGCTCCTTTGGTGCTGGACACTATCTGTCCTGGTTGTCCAACCTGAGGCCACAGTCCGAGGCGTCCTCAGAGGGAGTGTCTAGGACGGGATTGACGAACCCTTCAAACTCAGTGTCTGCATTGTCCTCGGGATGGGTACTCACAAAATCATTCTCCCACTCCAGTGCGTTGGAGTCCTCGGAGGCCGAGGTCGGGCCGCTGTTCATCTGCTTGCTGCCGGGCCTCAGGGCTGCGCGCAAGATGTCCTCCTCCGTCCGAGACCTCTCCCAGGCTGGGAGTGCACGGTTGATTCCTGCGACGCAAGGACACGAGCTTTCATTCTGACAGCAGAAGTCATGGAAGTCACAAAGTGCTGCAGGCTGTAATCTGGTGGTTTAGAGAGAATCCAAGAAACCTGCTCCTACCCAAGACTTTCTAAACCAAATTTAATTGTATTTTTAGGTCTTTTGTGGAGCCTAACTTAGATGCTATATTTGTATAGAGAGAATCTTTTTATGTTATGGTCAGAGCTGAATTGACCACATATATCTATTCGGCTGTAATACCAGACACACAGGTAAAAGTGTAGCTTTTGTAGTGAGGAATAAATAGGAGCAAACATCAGCAAAATTTACGGCCAAACTTCCAAAATGACAGTGATGTCTGGACTGGAGGAGGGTGTTCGCTTTGTGGTACTGAATATGGCCACAATGAGGAATGTGTTTCTGCTGAATGTCAACCAAGAATCCTTACATACTGACTTGTTTCACACCCGTCATTTAAACATTCTGATGTGCCTTTTGAGGAGGATTCATACATATGAAGACTGTATTCACTGAGCACAAATGGCCTGCTCTGCCTCTTCCTCCTCCTCCTCCTCTTTGCTGCAGTGTCAGAGAAGAACAGAATCAATCTCAGCTGAGAAATAACCGGAGTCCTGGTGTGGAGGCAGAGAAAGCTCTGACTTGGACCCCCGGAGTGACCGAACTACAGTCAAACTTCAATAGAAGTTCAATCCGGATGTTACCAGGATGTTTGATGGATTTGTTTCGTCTTTGCAGTGGAGGAGTCGAAGGGAATAAAGTCAACTGCTCAGCAAGAGAAAGGTTTCCAATCTGAGCAAATAACTCTCACCTTCCTCGTCCTCCCACTCTAGATCCAGTGAGGTCCCGTCATCGTTGGTGGAGCGGGTCTTGGTGGTGAAATCCCAGCTGTACTCTGTGTTTGGGGTCACCACGTTGTTGTCAGAGGGCAGTCCTGGAAACAAAGAGTCAATTATTATAACAGAGTGTGTGCAGCTCTCATACCTTTTCAATGCAGTATGCTCTGAAGTGAGTGTACGTATACCTGTGTATAATTAGAGCTTATACAATTAAGGCTACATGGTTCACTTACTGGTGCTCCTGAAAGCCTCGGACTGGGCTTTTACATTATGGAGGTAGACATCAAAATCCTCCCCAGAGGCTGGTCTGGAACAGGAGGAGACAACAATCAGCACAACAGAGCTGTGAGAACATCCACTCATAACGCTTTTTCACACATCTCAGTGGGTCTGAATAATAAGGTTTTTAGTGACACCTGTTATTTACATTTAGATGATCCTGCCTCAGCTTGCCTTGTAGTGCTTTAATATCTGATTTGTCAGATCCTGGAAGTTCTGAGGTGGATGAGAGGCTCTCTTAACTTCGTGCCCCTTTAAATATATCGAGCATTACTGTCCACTGAGAATGTCTACTAAAACCTAGGAAAACCTCATGACCGCAGCTCGTCCTCAGCTGAACAACTACCCTGTTGTCTGATGAACTTAAGTGACTCACTTTCTCTGCTGAGTTTCACCGCCGGAGCCATCTGCTTTCCCTCGTTTCCTCTGGGCAGACAGCTGCTTACAATAAAACCATACATCAAGTAAAAAAAAAAAAAAGATCAGTCAGGTCAGTCTATATTAATAACAACAATTTCACCGTTTTTTGGTGAAAAAAAGGGGAAACATGTGAGCAAATAACTTTAACAAAACAAAACAACACCAGAGAAGCAGTGGTATGTGGCATGAAAAGCAAAGAAATAGTCCCATTTCCGTTATATAACATATTATGAAGAGCCAGTTTCCTTCAGCAGGCCTTTCCCTGAGACAGTATAGGAAATATTAAGCCATGATATTCTTGCTGCAATACTACTATATTCCAATAGTCCACATTTCTTCAGTGTAGTGGCATTATTTGCAGCGTGGGCCTCGTCTTGTCCTCAAGTCACTGCTTGTATTTATGAATACAGTTCATTGCTGGTTTTATGTCTATTGGCACTTTAGTCCTTGCAGTGTATCATTCATCATCCACCGCCTATTATATTATTCCATCCAAGTGCCCAACTGAAATAAATGTGACGTGTGTTGTCTCTCTACAATAAAGTGATTGAAATAGTTAACATTGTTCCATTGCAGCTATGATTTTTGTCTAACGGATAATTAAGAATGTTAACAATGCTAATATGTGGTTTGTCAGGTAAATAAAGCACTGAAACAGACAACAATCCAACACGGGCAGGTTAATGAGGACAAAAAGAAGACTGAACAGAGGAAATATCACTGTGTCCCTTTAAGACACAGAAGGTGGAGGGGCCTGGAAATGCTGGGAAGCCGCTGCACAGGGCCAGCAGGTTAGAGGAGAAGTTGTTTTAGCCAAGCAGTAAGTCAAACTGGCAGAAGGGAGCGCTCAGTGCCGCCTCACCTCCTTCAATTTTCGTTCACGCGCCAACCTGGCGGCCTCCCGCTGGGCGGCATTTCTAGCCTCCTCTTCTAGCCTCAACTTCTCCTCTTGTGCCTCTAACTGAAGCAGAAATAACGAAATGAAACAAAAACACAAAACACAGAACAGAAAATTACAAAAACAGAAGAAAACAATGCAGCAAATTAAAAGACAGGCAAAAACAGGTCTAAAACATAAAAAATGGAATAACGGGGGGCTGTTAATCTAAAAGAGACAGATCACTCGAAAGATGCTCGTATAAACTGTCTCTCACCTCCACTTGCAGCTTCTGGTCGATCAGGATCTGCTTGTCTGTGATCGCAGTGTAGCGGTGCTCTTTGAGGTGCTTGATCTCATCTTCGCTGATGGGCCTAAAACAACACAACATGCTTTAAAGGTTAAACTCTTCTTTCAAAGTTTTCTGGTCAAAGAATACTCGTGGTTGTTTTTTTTCTTACCTGGGGCAGGGCTGTGGGCTCTCAGCCTGCAATGCAACAAACACAACATTTTACCATACAGCAATGTGAAACACAATCTTCTCCGCTGCCCTGTTCGACTCGAGTGCTACTAGTCTGGGACTCTGCAGACAGTAATTGAGTTACTCCCTGACTGCTGCATCACAGTGAGAGGTGCCCATTGGTGCGCCCATCATTTTACTATCCATCACTGGAGGAAGGCTATCAGAGGAAAGTCTGAAAGTAAAAAGTATCCTGGGAGTACCAGCATAATGCAGCTTTTAATTAGACTACACGTCTCAGAAAACACTTACTCAGTCTATTACAATGTAATTGGCTCCAAAACTCTCTAACAAGGTTTTCCTTAAACTTATTCAGGGACTGAAATCTCTTTTATATATATATATATATATATATATATATATATATATATATATATATATATATATATATTCAGAACATGATCAGAAGGATGATCAGACTCACCTCATCACTCTCCACCAGATTTTCAAACTGCAAAATTAAAAGTGACAATTAGACATATAACATTATACTGAATAGTCGTCATTAAATGAACAATACTAGTAAATGTACGACTCATACCTCTATTGTATAATGCTCCCCCGTGGTACTGCTTCGGAAGTATTTTGACCTGTATGAATAATTAAGAGAGTGTGAACACACTAGCAATAATCTGAATCCTGTTAAAAGGCCTGTCATTTTTAACAGACAGTTAGTTGCAAAAGTGGATGATGGCTTAAACATTTCATCTGAAATGCTGCTGCTGATGCAGCTTTATGGCCAACATTATGATCATTTACTTATTTGTAATGTTTGAACAACTTTGCCTGTTTGTATGGAAGTGACGTGGACAATGCCAGCCTACGTATAGATTAAAATCACTGCACAGTGAATGAATACGTAGCCCATCTGTAACTGCCCCAAAAATCCACCTCAGCAAGTTTACACAACATATGTTAAAACTCTAGCAACCGAACCCAAATGCCAGTGATCTGCTGTAAATGCAGTGATGACGTTTGTGTCTATATTCTCAAGACTAAACAGGTAAATTAACCAACGTCCCTTTCTATCAAAAACTTGATGTGATTCTTTAACCCTTAAACGCAACAAAGATCCTTCAATAGCAGCACTTTCTTTGATATTGAAGGGTCTACTGATCAGGGTTAAAATGAAAGATGAGTCTGAGTCTTTTACCCCATCACATAATTCAGAGGCTGAAGCAGAAGTGTACACAGCCATGTTGCAATGACCACAAGACTGTGACTTGTGTGCTGACTAATTTGGTTTGGTAAGTGGCAGTCATTGAGCAGTATGTGTAACACAGTCCAATATGTATACAAACATCACATATAATAGCCTACAGGGAAAGTCATCAATAAGACAACAAACAAACAAACAAAAATCTGTTTTGGGGGTTTCTTATTGTTAAAATTACATTCTGCTAAGTTTACATGTAATGGTATTTTAAGTTGTAGCTCAATCTGAGATAAATAAGTAATGGACTTTGTGACCAAAGGTATGTAGGAATATATGCGTTTAAGAGTTAATGGGTTAATAAACACTGAATGTTACAGAGCAGAAAACAGCTGCTGAAAAGAGCTTTATTTTAATGGCAGATATTGACTTGTAACAGCAAGAGAAGCACAGGTGTAACTAATAACATTAACGATGGTTCAGTTCCATTCAAGTGTCCCAGTAAGTGACGGCAGCATGCACAGCACCAGGGGCCTGGGGCAGGCAGCCATAATTAACATTATTGATTACACCTGTTGTTTTTGTGCTGTGCCATGTCAAAGTGTCTGCAGTGAAACATATATGGCTTTCACAGGGACTTCACAGCTGGCGTTTTGCTTTTGACAGCTAGGACAGCGTTTTGTGACTTGACAGGCTTATTAACTCCAAATGTAACTCGATCGTCTTCTTTTTCCTTCACTTCATTGAGTGTGGCACGATGCTGCCAGTTCAGATGGCTGTCACTTTACAAAGTTAAAACATGACCTAATGGGAGAGCAGGCAAATTGGACGTTTTACACATTTATAATGTCGCCAATCCAACGCTAAAGCCTTTATAATAAATGCATACACAGCTGTCACTTCCACATGGAAGTGATGTATGAGTGTTGAACAGCTTGCTGCTTGAAGAGAGCAAGCCTCTAGGGTTAGACTAAAAAAAACATCAATTATTAACCTTAGGTTTGATGACACACCGGCCTGCCAATAACGCAAGAAACAGACAATTGAGACCCAGCATATGTATCAGGAATGAGATTCAGGACAGACTGAAGTACAAGGTCCAAATACAAGTCCACAGCCAAAGACTTTTTAAACAGCCCCAGCTCAGTCTGCCGTTTATGCTAGTGCTGTCTTTTACTCAGACCTAGCTAGACTTCAGGTCCAGGCTGTTGAAACTAGGGGTGGGGTCTTGATTCCTGGTGGCACTAGCTGGCTGCAGGTCAGACCCCACACAGACCATACAATATCGTAACCAGCAGCTTACTGGCTGGCCTTTATCTCTCGGTTACAACATAATTACCAGGCTAACACACAGAGCTGTCAAAAAGTCCTAACAGAGACGCCGAGGTGTCAGTTATCGGCTAACCAACTTTTAGCTAACGCTAGCAGCAGTAACCGGATACGCTGCATCAGATGATGCTTTTTAAGCTAGTTAGCTCACCTAGCTAGTGCCATGTTTCACTTACCCGCCTCCTCTCTGGATCCTGTTGGCTTCTCTCCTGAAGAGCCCGACACAGAATGCCCAGCAGTTGCCCATCGCATTGTCAAATGTTCCTATTATCTAGCTGCCTAGCTAGTAACCCCCTGACAGCTGCTGGTGCTTCCGTGGGGGCAGCTAGCTACATCTCTTGAGTCCAGTCCTGCTCCAGCAGCCACTTCCTCATCCTCCTTCCTCTCCGGTAGATGACTGACAGACACGTTCGACACCACCGCCTACTGTCGTTTTTTTGCAACTTGTAATTGAAGTATAACCAGGTTTTTTTCAGAACCTAATGTAGAGATATTATTTGAAAATCGATGAGGAAAATTGGATCATATTGCTTATTGCATTGCACAGATGGAGGCACATTTCAGTATAAACTATCATATCACGGATGTGTCTATTTACTGGAAACAATCAGACGCGTAGACTGTATAGAGTCAGCAATGGAGTTGTTGGAGGAATATAAATAAATGTACATATGATCATAATAATCCAAATACTTAAAGTGCTAACAGTTATACAACCAGAGACTCAGTTATTCACTGCAACCAGACTGCTTTATTGTACTTTACATTATTTACTTTGCCTAATTTTCTTTTCTTTTCACTCTGTGTCCTCAGAGGCGAAGAGGTAGGCATGGAGCTCGTCTTCAGCAGGGGTGTTGTCCACATTGCTGACTCTGACTTTCTGGGCAACAGGCATGCACCTGGGCATGAGCTTCCTCCCACTCTGCAAGAAAATGACCTGCAGTTTAAGCATCGCTCCTGGGTTTGTATAGTGTTTACTTTTACTGTGAATTCCGTTTCAGCCTTTAAGACAGGTATTCAGTTTGAATCAGGACACACAGTGAGCTTCCGTTAATGTTCTAACTCATTAAAAGAGAAGCGAAGAGATCATTTACTGACATTAAACTGTGATGTTTACTGCTGGTAATACAACATTTGGAGAATAGTGTAGAAGGCTGTTTTAAGCAAATGACTTACTATTTTCTTGGAGTCAGCCAGGGATCTCTCCATGTACCTCCTCATCCTTTCCTTCTGTTTCTCGCTCTGCTCTCTCAGCTTTTCTTCGCGCTGCCTGCAACATGATGGAGGAAGAGAGGGGATTTTAAAATAAAATGCTACTGTATTTTTTATTCAGTCTGGAAGGAATATATTGAAGGAAAAAACATCCTGGTGTGCAATATATTCCAAATTGCCAAAGGTTATGTCATTGCCATTTGACATTATCTTCAGAAGAGGCTTGAATTTGTTGCTCTATCGTTTTTTTTTCTTGCCGTCAAGAGAAAGTTAGCAAAGCGTAGTCACTGAGACCTACCTGCTCCTCCTCTCACTGTCCTTGATCTTCTTCATCATCTCTAAGCTTTCTTCTGGGATGCTCTCGAGGCCCTGCAGCAGCAAATACATGCGGTTCTCAATATTGGCCAGCTTCTCCAAGGTGCTGAGGTTGGTCACCCTGTCATCCACGCAGCAGCGATGGACCTCCGCCACCTTCTCACCCAGAGCGTCCAGCATGACGTCCTGCAAGCAAGATAGAGAGACCAGATATCTACTGCTCAAAGTTACTAATGCCACCTTACATGATTCTTGAGTGTTGTTACCGCTCAGATCTTGGATTAAAATGCAGTCAAACACACATTCGGCTTCCTTACCTGGTCTTCTGTGTTCAATGAGACATGGAGCTGAATCTTCTGTTTGAGCTTGGTGCCTCTTGCCTTCTCTGCGTCGATTCTCTGGTTCATGTCGTTCAGCTGAAGCGTCAGCTGCTCTTCATCCTTTTCACTTCAGACAGAAAGGATTCAGCGTTCCATGGATGTGGGAAAGAGGAGGGGATTAAAGGGAGTAAATGGTGTACAGGGGGAAACAAGGCCTGAAATTCCAGGTAAAAACATTAAGGAAACACTGAGGAAGAAGAGCAGATAGAAGGAATATATTTTAAGTGAGGCACTTGAAGGGGTCAGAAGAGCTTCCACTTTTAAAGCAAGACAACAGGTAAAATACTAAAATCATTCATTCACAGAGCATTGACCCTTGACCCATGATGCTTACATCTTCTTCCTGGTTGTCTCCATGGACTGTCGGAGCTCTTCCAGTGTCTCTTCCACCCTTGCAGAGTTCTGAATCAGGGACAAGTTCTGATCTGTCAGCTCTGTCACCAGATCCAGTAGCTGCTGGGGATCAGTGAAGTACAGCTCTGGCTCATCCTGCACAGGAGACAAACAAGGTGGGGCAATAAAGGTGCACTGTGAGTACTGCGCAAAGAAAAATACTCAAGATTAAGAGAGATGTTAGACTGACCTCATATTCTGAGCTGTCTCTATCCAGTTTAGAATGTGTGATCCTGAAAGAAGAAGACGGAGTTTGGGGTCAGGAGAAGGTTTTTGCAGCAGCACGTTTTTAAAGCTATGTTCTGATGTATATTAGTGATTCTTTCAGGGATTATCACCACATCAGAGTGTATGAATGTAAAAGATAAATACAGGATGTGCAGCAACAGCCATCAGTGTTGTGATAGAGGTGGGTGTGTTGAGGTCTCCTTACAGTGTGTCGCTGTGGGCTGAGGACATCCTGGTCTCTCTGATGGACGGCAGCTCTCTACCAGGACTGGAAACCTTGCTCTCCAAACCTGTGCGCATGTGATCACTCAAATCACACCACTAGGACCTTAGACCGCATCAACCAGTACTACCCTGGTCCTCATAATCTGTGTCATGTTGATTAACTTATTGCACCAAGTACTTGCCGTTCCTAACAGCTGACACCTCCTCCTGAGCTTCTCCGTCAGACGGGACTTTAGCTTTCAAAGCCTTGGGCTTCTGGGCCTCCTGCCACTCTGGAGGAGACAATTTGAACAGAAGCTCCTGGTACCTCTTGTAGTCTATCAGGATCTCTTCGAACTTGGCAAATTCACTATGAAGAAGAAAGACTAGATTTAAATCCACATGTATCCACCCTTATTTATAGTTCCTCTCAGACACTCATACGTGTTACTTATACGACATTATCAGAGTGCTACCTTTTTATGGTCCCGATTTCAGCAGTCAGTTTCTTGATCTCAGCATTCTTCTCCTGTTTGGACTTTGCCTCCTGTTCAAACCTGAGAGACAGAGATGAGGCAGCCATTTGTAATGTGACTTTTTAAACGTCATATGAATGTCCTCTTGTCATGACATTAGCAGTCACACTGATGAAGCAGCCAACATGTCACATCTTCAAATTTCTTACAACGTTCGGGCCTCCACAGACTTCTTCTCGTTCTCCCTGAGGAACTCTTCAAAGTTGAGGATGTCCCTCTCAATGATCCTTTCAAGCTCCCTCAGCTGTCTCTCCTCTTTTGCTATGGCCTTGTCCATCCTCAAAATCTCAGACCTCTTTGTCATCAGAGATAACTGAGGAAGGGAGAGAGAGGACAAAGCCAGACATGTACTGGCAGTGTATAAAGAAGATACTGATGGAACAAAACGACCACGTTACAGTGTCTTTAATAATGCTCGTCTAATCTTTGTTTAAAACATACAAATCCCTTGCTTCAGTTTCCTATTTTTTCATGGTTTGTTGCTTGAGAACAGTCATGTTTTAACTTCTGTTTTGGATTGTAAAAAGGTATTATGCCTGTTTCCACTTTGACTTCACGTCCATGTCACTCTGTTTCTTAAGTTGTTTTCCTTTCAATCAGCTAATCAGGTGAATCTAAATATTTTAGTTTTAATATGCTTTCACCAGTATCCATCTGCTCACCCCACAGTCTACCTTGATGCTTTAAACTTTCAGCTCAGTGTCTTCATCATCTAGAATATCTACAGTGGTGCAGCGATATATTAGGCTGATGTTAGTGTTTAAAAAGAGTCCTCCACTGATTTAGCATCGCTGTCCTGTAAAATCGATGCAGCAGAAGCAGAGATATTGTCTTTTTTATTCCACACATTCTTTCTCTTTGTCTAAACCTGGCGCCAACTTTACCCATGATGCAACGTGACCGCTGACACTTAGGTCAGAGATTCAGGTGGATTATGCTAGTGGCGGCTAATACAGCCTCGATAGCCTCAAGCAGAGATGAGGAGCGGGCCACAGAGGTCTGGTAAGCTCACTTCTTTCCAACTCCACACCCCCAGATTCTTTCCATTTTCAAAAGACTTACTTTTTGTAGTCTTCAGCACCACTAATCAATTCATCAGACTTCACACAGCTCCCTACAATACAACTTAACTTATACAACTTTTCACATGATGCAGTAGTACTTTCCAAGACCTGTAAACAGACTTTGATGTGTAAAACTGGTTCCCCTTTACTAAAAAACAAAAAATGTTTGAATGAATGAGACAGAACTAAAATAGTCTCTGCTGAGTCCCCTGACTAAAAAGTTACATCCTAAATCGGTGGAGTACTCTTTAATTCAGCTGTCAATCAGTCATGCTTGTCTACAGGAATTTTTGAGGTAGTGGAATAATAAGAAGTAAAATATCATCATTATCAAAATGACATCAATGCTGTGTGGCTCTTTCAGAAAGAGCCTTCAAGCACTATTTCAAAACAGATAAAGTTTTAGAACATAGATGATGGACGTGGTTCAAGATGACTGACAGCATCAGCTGACAGAAAGCAGACACTCAAAACTGTTGACGTGACTCCACCTTTATTAAGATCTAAGCAACTCCTGAATACCGTTTACCTCCAGCACTGCCTTCTGCCGTTCCATGGAGATTAAGTCATGCTTGCTGTCTTTCGTAATGTTTTCTGGGGACAGAGGACAGGCGATAGTTAGCATTTAGATTAGCAAGTTAGCCTATGCACACAGGGGTTTTACAAAGCTTTGACAAGCTTTGACTCTCCACTCACCTCGTTTCATCATGGCCATCTTCAGCTCATGTCTGCCGGGTGTTTGTTTAGGGAGAACTGTCCTACCCTTGATTTGTTTTGGATTCTTCGTCTTTCCCGTTTCTTCCTCCTCCCCCTCCTCCTCCTCTCTTTCTGCCAGCTCTTTCTTCAGCTTGGCCATCATTCGTGCAGCGTGGGTCGTCTTCTCATCAATTGGCAAAGCCAGGAATTTACGCATCTCCTGTGCACGGAGGAGAACAGCAGCAGGACTTGAACACGGAGATCGATTTTTGTCTTTTTGCAGACACTGTGTCACACAAAAACCATGCAGTGTGTGTAAAAGAGCTTATTTGTACATACACAGTTGTAGTCAAACACCAACCTCTTTTCGGTCCCCTCTTTCATTGATACTCAGTAGAAAAATGCTATTACTGTCTGGCACTTTGAATGGGCTCTGTCGAGGCTCCCTCCTCTTCCTCCTCCTCCACGTCATGTCTACACACAATGTAATAAAGATGTTAAAACTGTGCATATAGCTTTCAACAGTTTCAGTGTTTCTGCTTTCTATGTTACTGTACCTGGTTTATGTGACTTGGCAGCACTCTCAGTCTCTGAAACAACAACGCTGCCTGAAGAAATCTCTGGTCCTTCTGTTGAAAACATATTGTTAATAATGGTGCAAATTCATCATCAATCACTGGCTGTGTTTACATTGTGTCTTATGTGTGAGGCATGGCATTATAACAAATGCTTACTGGGCTGTGGTGACGACATCCCTGAGGTTACGTCAGGCATCTGGCTCAGTGTTTAATATGGCTGCAGGTTACAAAAAGAATACACATGAAAGCCTATTTGTGGATGACAAACTGCAAAAACTGTCTCTTTTCATGTATTAAACATATACTACTTATAGGCTTTGCACACCCACAGTGTTTACTTTTACTTATTTGCTAATCAGACCTCTGTTGGGTGGAAACAAGCAAGGAGTCACGTGAGGTCATCAATCAATCAATAATAAAGATCCTTGGAAGAGGTCCAATTAGGCAAAAGTGAAAACACCTGCAGGGGTGGTCCATTGGTGTGTAAATAGAGCTTTATTTAAGCTTAATTTATGTAATGATTTGATTATTTGTGTTTAATTAAATTATAATAAAATCACTGACAAGTAGCAAACCTGGGGGCCAGTACTATTCCAGCATATGGTGGCAGGTTCTTGAAGGCAACATGGTACATACACAATGTACAGACAGAGAGGAAGAAATGGGGGTTGACAGGGGCGCACACAGCTAATTGTATCACTGTGTTACACTGTAGATAACTTTATCTGCCGTTTGTTTTGATGGTTTAAATTGTTTTTCTCTTCTTACGGTACTTTGTGCGCTAATTCTGTATTGAAAAATAGTTTATGTTTTTTGACAAAATATATCTTTTAAAATCAGTTTAGAAAAAAACAGTATAACTGAATATTCTCTTTACCCTCCTTCAAATGAGCCTCTATGTATTTTAGCAACATATCACGTAGGCTAAACTGTTAGCTTGCCGAACTAGCTAACTTACGTTGCAGGTTAGCCCCGGTTAGTGTCTCTCGTGATAAACAAACTGGGTCTAGCTGCTGTACAGGTTAGCATAAAGCAAACTGTTTTACACATTTCTTCAATTTGACGTTAATACTCAACCTACCGTCTGATACTGCTGTTCATACACAGAATAAGTAGTTAAAGCAAACCAGCATACAACAATTCAACATACATTTTTTTCGCTCTTCAAGCTGGCCGGGTCCGTTTACGTACTGTTGTCTAGGTAACTGTTGCCTTCACGGTCTCCTTGTAAAGTTCTAGTTTATTTTGGATTTCATAGCTTGTATACATTGTGTACCCTAAAAACGCATGTGGCTCTTTATAAAGTCATTGTATTATCATTTATATATTTCATAACACGTGATACTGCTGTCACTATTGTCTTTGATACACACCATCGGATGGTGTAGAGATTTGAAACATTGTCTGTCACTGATTATTTGGTGACTAGAAAATTGTAATGACTGAAAGAACCGAATGAACAGAAGGCTTGTAAAATAACAATATTCACAGAGTCACAGGAAGGGGCTTGCTCTTCATTCTCATTCATTCTCCACTAGATGGCATAAACAGATCATCTGTTTTAGGCAGAACTCAACATTTCCTGACTGTCCTTGATGGCCTTCTTAAATAGAGAAAGGCAGATTTCAAGACTATAAGAGATCCTATTGAAAGACGTGGACATGTTTGTAATTGTAGTGAATTACGCAACTACATCAGTGATGATTTCTTCCTGAGTTAAGTTGACTTGGCTGCCAACACTTCTTTTAGTTCATTGTGTGTTCCAGTGAATATACTTAGAACCTGATACTGTACATTCCCTCCCACGCATCCACACATGACCCTGCATATCTCAGCTCAGCAAAGCTGCCCACACACTACACTTGCTTGTAGGAAATCCCGGTGTCAGATTGTCAGGTTAAAGCAATGCAAACACATGGAGGAGTGTTGGCTCTGGCAACAGAAAAGGGCACGTTGTGTAGGGAAAGAGGAATGGTGTTTTTATTCACATTTGAACGAACGGTTTGATGCTTGTCAGGGGTCAAAGGAAACCTAGAGCAAGCACTGGCAAGGTTTGCTTTCCAACTTTCAAAAATCTTCGTCACGTCTTCTCAAAATTCATGGCAAGACTATTCTCAAGTTTAATTAAAGCAATGTTTCTGAAGCCAGTCCTTTAGTACAGCTCCCCAGAAAGTTGTTCTGCAGACAGTGTCACTGTCTTCCATGTAGATATCATTAGTTGCTGTAGTGTGAAGATGCTGTAAAAGCAGCTGGTTTCTTGCAGTGTTGCATGGGTTGTTTGAGCATTACAGATTGCCTCCGCCTCCTCCGCTTTGTAGCCCAAAGACAGTGGATATTTGGTATTACATAAGAGGTGAACATTCAGCCTCCTATGCATAATGACATTGGCAGCTTTTCTTTACACAGAATTAACCCCGCCACCTTCGATGAACACAAACATTTAAAAAAGGAAAAAGATGCACAGCCATATGTTACCAGATAAATACGCACAGAAAAGAAAGCATTTCTTGAGCAACATGTTCATTTTGAGTCTGCTAATAATAAATGTGAGACGGACAGGTCTTAAAAGCTAGTTCTCTCCCTCATGTCTTGCAGTGAGTTTAGGTGGCTGAGTTAAAAAAAAAAAAAAACAGCACTGACCTCCTGTCAGGAAAAACAAACATTAGAGCAAAGTTGGAGCTGCCACACTGTCGGGCAGCTGTTGAGGCGGCTGTGAGATGCAGACTGAGCTCAGGTCTGGATCACTGTGCTGCAGGGCTCCAAACTGAGACAGCGTTTTATAAAGTTAGGCTGTTTTACATATCTGCTGGAACTTTGTTCACTAAACTACATTACTTTCTTCCCAGAATGAATACGCATTATTTACTAATGAAGAACATTAGTTTATTAATACAGTAGATTAAGCTATTATTCCTAATTAATTAAGTATCAATTGTTTTTGCATTTCAAGTGATATGTATGAATACTTTGTTCATAACTTCAGAAATTGAAGACAATCCAGGCAAGCGTTATGAGGACCTGTAAATTGTGTATATATTGATAATTGACATTGCCAGTTAGCAATTTGAGTGATGAGACACATTCTTGATTTTGGGAACACAGATCTGTGGTAAAATATGCAGAACTCAAGGTTCACTTACTGGCTTTTATTGCAGAACCTTCAAATGTATGTTGAGTGACCTAAGTACTGAAAAGTATACAACTGCTCGTAATCATGGGACCGAAGGCTTAAAGGTATCAGAGGTCAGTTTCTTTTTCATCGGTGAGAACAGTTTTTAAGTGAAGTTTGATTTGCTGATCTTTGCCATACATGGACTAAGAGAAGTGGACTATGCCATGTTGTTTATTATGTCAATGGCAGTTGAATTTAACAAGTTTCTCTTCCCAGTGAGCACATGTGAGAAAAGGCTTCACCGACCAGAGAGTTTCCCTGGTGACTGAGTTGGTGGGGAGGAAAGGATACGGGTGGATTTTGAGTGGGCATCGATTAGAGAAACGTTCAGTTATTTTAGGTTAAATAAATGTCTCAGGTCAAACTGCAGAGCTCCCAGTCATGTGCTCAGACAAGGACTCAGCCATTAAAATGTAAATATGAACCACTGTCATTGAATTACCCTTTACCTCTAAAGCAGCTGCTACAGTACAGTACCTTACCAGTACAGCACTCTGAATTGTGTTGTCACTAATACCAGAGAACTGCCGAAGGCCTCTGCATTCGTGTCATTGCTTTTCCTTGGCTGGAAAAGTGATTTTTATCAATGAAAAAAGGGTTTCTGAAGTCTCTGTCCTCACTTTTCGACTCGTACATGTATTTTTGTCTGTCAAATAATAATCATGTTATAAATATAAAAAAATAAACTGGAGGGCCGTGATTGGCAAAGCCTCAAAATTTAATGAATATGCTCAATTGATTCTGTTTGGTATTATGATTATCCTTCCCTGTTCTAAAATCTATTTAATTGAATGAATTATTGCACTGTGAATTGGGAATTTGGAAAGCCATTTTCTAAATATAGGACACTCAGAAGCATGTCTAATGCCAGTTTACACTGAATAATTATTTACTGGGAAATGAGTGAATCTTCAGCTTGACATAAAGCACAGACATTGAGACATTATTCAAATCCTCCAAATGTCTGTCTATCAGCAGAGCCAGCTCAGTTTATACTTGCTTTTCATGCAAAGAAGGTCCTATGAAAGGTCTAAGAGTATTAACATTTTCATTTTCCCGTATTCATAACAGTATTTGATGAGGAGTCTTTAAAGAAGACATAGTCTAAATTTAAATGAATATACACAACATTCATTTTTACACATGTGCTCAATGCACTAAATCTGGATTGGGAAATTAAATGGAAATTAGGCAGGAGCGAAAAGAGGAAGGAAGAATGTACAGTTAAAAATGAACAACGCATTTTTAATGGTATGTAGAGCTATCGCAAATGTGCAATATTTGACTGACTGAAGATCATTTCCAGCTGATTTTCATGGACAATATATTTATATTGCGCTGAAATAATAGAGCAGTCGACACACCGCCACCTAAAATGAACTGAAAGCTTACTCATTAGATAGTAAGAGCTGAATCATCTTGATGTCAAGACCTGGTGATCCTGAAACAAATAGGCACAAAATGAGCAGAAAAGTAACTACACGCATATCTGTGTATAGATTCAACATCGAATGACAGGCAGACAAAATTGGCAGCGAGCCGGCAAAGACAGTGGAACAGCTACTAAGTTAAAGAACCAGATATTATTTTAAGATAAAAGGAGAGTTAGTTCTGGCCTTAAATTTGTCAGATGGTCAGACTCCAAATGTCTGCTGGGTATGCCAACACGTTAGCCATAACCAGTGCTGGGTTAACACGTTACTTAGTAAGGTGATTACTTTCTGTCAGCTTGTTCGCTGTCTTACTGGGACTTTAATGGAGGGTTGATAGAAACTTTGTCTCCGTCCTTCATTGGACAGACTGGTCCAGGACATGTTAGCTTGGCGCAGGGGCTGCAGGTGTGTGGACGCAGTTAGCCTTTGCCAAAAAAAGAAATGTACTTCCTGGTAACAAAAACTTGTCTTATTTACATTGTGTCTTGTTAGCTGGCTTGTTAAACCACAATGTCCCCTAGTGCCTAAATCAATCAACGTATGCAACTTTAAAACCAAACCAAAAACATTTTCTGTGTGCTGTCTTTCCAGAGATGTTTAGGAAAGGGGGGGGGGGGGGGGGGTCACACTACTCAGAGAAAAGTCACAGATTATCTCTTTAACATGCTGCTGAAGAGGCCTGGCATACAAATATTACACCTTCAACTTATTTCAGTCCATCTATGAACAATGCATTTCTTGTTGGTCCCTATACACAAATGAATTAACATTTTCTTGTTTACATTTCCATTTGCAAATGTCGGCCCTGGTGGGACGTGTCTGTGGGAATGTACAACTGAATATTTGGGGTGTACGTCCATGTCTGTCGGCTCTGATCCCAGCAGAATTAATCCTCATATAATTAAAAACTCGTTAGCAGACAGACGCCTGGTCTTGTCTGGAGAAAATGCTGTCTGTATTTGGAACTCAATTTGGCAGCAAACGGACGTCTTAAAGGGAAAAGATTGAAGAAAACTGGGGAAGTTGAGTAGACAGGAACTACTCTTCTTGAGGCACATGTAAAGGTGTTTCATTCTATAGCCCACAGTATATACTGTTGTTGACTCTGCCTGATGGACAGTTCCTTCCCATTAGCATCTTGAATTTAGTAGGAAGTACTTTAACGCTTTACACAAGTACATGGATTATACCCCAGGAAAGTTAATTGCCATTGAGACTGCTGTGAATTATGGGATCCACCTCTTGGACTAAACCACTAATGACGGAGGATAATGAGCTCTTTCACCTTGGCCCACAAATTTACTTCATTTAAACCCTGTAATCGTCCCAAATCTGGAATCCTTTACTCTGGGAGGATAATAATAGTCTTTAATGCGTTCATCAACACTTTGATATGTTTTCCTCCAGCAGGATTAAAGAGATAATGTGACTGACTTTGATAATGTGGTGTTGCAAATAGCGATCCCCTGAACACTTCACTTAATTTAGCACCCACCGTCTCTATTGCTCATGTGTCCAAAGTTTAGTTCTGCCACCACAGGACAGTAAAACGCAGGGTAACAGTCCTGTGACATACAAATGGGAAGCAATTTGGGGTTCAGGGTCTTGCTCAAGGAAACATTTGACATGATGTGGAGCTGGGGATCAAACCACCAACCTGACAATTAATAACACAAAAAAAAAACTTGTGCTAACCTCCAGTCTGCAATTGCCAAAAGGTTTGTGAGCATCTATGGTTACATCAGGTGGCGTGCTACTGGCTGTCATCCCTTGAATGTATGGACTGGTGCTCAAAGTGCTCAGTGTAAAATAGAATATAAAGGCCGTCTCATCACTGAGGTGTAAAAATAGATTAGGATTTAATCAGAAGACAATTGCATGCAAATCAGTCTCCCTTGAAGTGCTGTGCCACTCAAGGGACGGAAAGTAAAGGAGATTTGGGTTAGATTCCTTTCGGCAGCCATGTTACCCCTCTGAGACTCTCATGTGTTTTTTCTCTCTCTCTTTCTGGCAGCATGACACCATAGAAACTCCATCCACTGCTAAAAGCTACCCTTTCATTATCAAAAACTATTTCATCGTTTGGCAAAAGTAGCATAAAAGCTCCTTTTAGAAAAATCAGAAGTCACGTGCAAAGGCCCTCTATCAGTATCAGTATCCGAATCAGTACGGTGAAAGTTGCACCGTGTGTGTGTGTGTGTGTGTGTGTGTGTGTGTGTGTGCAGTCTTACTGGACCACTGTAAATGAATCTGACATGATGATGCCATGCCATGATCTAACAGTGGATAAATACTGGTGTAAATAGGACATATAACGCACCCTGTCTGTGTTTCAGCACGTTTTTGGATTCTTGGACTCGTCGAGTATTGGACTTTTTTCAAATAGGGACCTTTATTGTGAAATACTGGAAACATGAGGACATTTATCTATTTCCAAACCCATCTGCCAATGCATTTTTGCAGTCAAAATATCCATACGGTCTGAGTGGAACACATTAACATTTATCTAAAACGATAGCCAATCTGCCAGCAAATGTAATATCTTGTTGTGAAAATCTGTATTGAGGATCTGATTTGGGCTTTTTTCTCCCAGAGCCATTAAAGGTCTGATGCAAATGCTTGATTATTTGAAATACCTTTACGTCTTGACTGAGGTTACTTTGACAAAAGTTAAAGCTGCATTAATTAATATTTTTTATAGAAACAATGGATCAAATGACTACGTGTAAAATAATAATAATGAAGGGAGTCACTTGTAGTGACAAACCCACAGAGAATTATCATCTGACTGCAGTCCCCCTCTGCTCTACAGTGTTAGCGTTCAGCTCATTGTTTTGGTTTTATGAGCCACAACTTTACTTTTTGGTTGTTCCTCACCGCTCTCATCAGCAGTGTTTCCAGCAGCAGCACGCAGGTGTTTTCAAGCTCTGATAAACCCACTGCATGCATCACAGACAAAGATAGCAACTTGTGAGCAGTGAACATAGTCGAGCATTTCGCAGCTGAAGAGCAAAATATTTGTGTTTACTGTTTGCTGACCTTTCGCCACTTTATAAAATGATAATATGTTGATGTTATGTTTACAGCTTGTTCCGCTGCCCCCAGTGGTCAAAAAATCCCTTGCTGCTTTAAAGTTTTTAACAGAGAAGTACTGAGCACTATCTGGTCTGAGGGCTTACAATGGCTCAATTTTGTATTCATTTATTACGCTTTTATGTAAAAATGTAACATTTTACTAGTTATACAAAATCTTGACAAACATTCCCTAATAACTCAAAGACTATATTGCAGATAAGCTCAGTCTTCTTCACTCTGAAAGTGACAAGTGAAGTTTCTCAGGCTGAATAAAAAACAAACAATCCAATCAAAAAGAAGAGTCAAGTTTCATTTTTCACAAGTTATACCCAGGAGTTGCAGAGTCGTCAGATATCTGACAGATATGGTGAGATATTGTGAGATCATCATTCATTAGCACCTTGTGGAGGAACATGGGGGACGTCTTTGGGGAAAACATGTCCGTTCACGTACAACATAATTGCGACAACATTATTCAGAACATGGAGGGAGAAGAACGAGTAAACAGACCTGCACACACTGTTGAGGATAACTGCTCTGGACGTCATGGCACACAGTAAATGAGGCATAGAAGACTAACTGGATGGTAAATGAATACGTGTTTTGGCTGCAGGAGGAAAACGTATTTTTGAAACAACTTCATTGCATCAAAGTTTCCTGCATGGATGTCTACTGTTATATCTGGCAGATATGCCTTTAAACTACTGTGTACAACTTCTTCCTCTCAAAATGTGAAGGGATTCCACAAAACATCGTTACTGTCCAGATGTCTGTAATGTTCTGGCCTATATCTCAGTGTTGGAAATCTGGCTATTGGTCCAGGCCCTCTCCTGAGAGACTCCTCTGAGAGTGAGGGTCTATTTCCAGTGTGCCTATTAATACTGTGCCCGCCTCAATAGAGAGGAAAAATGAAGCAAGATCTTCCCAGCAATCAGGCCAACAGAGTGAGGGCTTCAATGGATCAAAATCCCATTTTCACTGTGAGACATGTGAACGTATCCCAGCATTGCAACAGTTCTCGAAATCAATATAATCAATACAACATTACATGTTTTGCGTGGATGTGTGTGGTGGTCGGTGATACTCCTCTGTGGGTTAGTCACCACGAGCGACTCCTCTCATATTACACGCAATCATTTGATCCATTGTAAATCTAAAAATATTGATTCGTGCAGCCTTGAAGGTGGTTAAAAACCGAAATATTAAATAAACAATGACATTAGACCATTTTTCAAATGTCTTACCATTAATTTCTAGACAAATGGAGTGAACTCCATGACATGCTGTTGAGCAAGGTGATGATAGAGCGTTTGTTATTACAAATATCATATCATATGTCACTTTTAATGAGTTTTCTTTAACTTTTGGAACAGAGGCACTCTGCAAAAAGGGCACCCCATTACATGCAAATACACATTACATGCATATTTATTCACATCAGTCTCCTTCAGTCAGGAACACAAGTGAAATTAACTCACACTCAAAAAGAAATCTGTAAATCTCACGGTCAGAGCCGTTTTCCATATTATGAAGTGTGTTGAATCATTTTGACTTGTTTGCAACAATAACAACTTGAAGTTGTTGTCATCCCCTTAATAAGGAAAACATCTTAGAAACAGGTGCTGGCTTAAAGTTGAAACTCGCACATTAGTGGAAGGATCCCTTCAGAGCAACTGTATTCATTAGCCTAATCTTCTGGGTTGGGAGCACTCTTTTTTTCCTTCCCTCCCCGCTGAAGTCTCTAACGGCTGGATAATATGTCTGCTCCAGGCTACTGCTGCTAAGATGCCTGGAGGGCCCTGGAACAGTCTGCTTTGTGTTTCTAATCACAAGATCTGCTAAGGTATAAACGTCCTTCTAAAGGGACTTTCTTCAAGGACACAGGAAATGACATGATGATCTAGTATCTTTGTAATCTCCAAGGCTGAACAACAGGTACAATTGATTGCATTTAGACATAGTTCCACCTCTTCTTTCTGGTATCATCTACACCAAAATGTAGATGCCACTTGTTATATTTGCTTGGAATCCTACCTCAGTGTGGATTCCGTTGTGTTTTTGGACTTTTGGAAGAGCCCATAATGCCACTATCAAGCAAAACTTGGCATCCACACTCAGTCCGGGGACTTTATGTGTCCTGCAGAGATGAAAATGATGATACAGTTGCCACAAAGTGACATGCTAAGTTTGTCCTTGTGTGCGTGTTGTGGTGTCAATGATACCAAGGTTATCTGGTGTCACCCTGTTTCTCTTGCAATTGTCATGCCTCAGCAAAACGGCTCAGTAAAGTGTTGTGGCTGCATCTGCTGCTGCCGGTGGGGGGCCCGGGCTGCTGTGGAGACGACTGAGGAAGCGGAGCAGGAGCAAACTGGGTCCACGTTTCCAACATGTCCTCCAGGAAACACTGTGAGGCTCATCCCGAGGACGGGATATGCTCTTTTCTGGCTGCGCAGAGAATCAAATGTCATTAAAGGGATTCAAACCAATAATTAGATCTTTGATTTTCAACAAACACCAGTAAAAGAATAAAAGAACAAAGACATAAACTCCTTTTTGTGCTATTATTCTGTCATAAAATGATATAGATCAGATGGTTTCTGTAGTGTAATTAGATTACGCTGACTATCTTCGTTGGTAAACAGGTGATTAATAACTATTTTAGGATGTTTTTCATGTTTTGTATTCCTCACATCTGGCCGCCATAATTTCTTTGCTTTTATGATTTTGCTGGTAGAAAACTTTATGCAGAGACCAATGCCTGTAATTTATTCATGACATCCACACTTGCATATGTTCATGTGCACAGAAACACACGCACTCACACACCATTTGCTGCAGGGCAAACATTCTCCCACCAACATTTACGCCTCTTCTTGCATCTCCCACCGGCCACGTCCCCTACAGACGGATTGAAAATCATCACCAGAAATGATCTATAAATGTGTGAACGCCTCATTTCCGCCTCAGAAAAAAAAGTAAAATAAGAAAAAAGCCTACCGCCTACAACAGCTGTGCTCCTCTGCATGCTGGATACTGTTTCTACTGTATTTACAAAGCTATTTCTGATTAAGCTTATTAAACACAAGCAGTGTTTTTACGCCACCTTTCTCCAAATGCATTATGGTTTTGAGAAATAAATTGTCTTGAAGGTCTAGATTTGGAGAATCTCCACACTGATACACAATCTAAATGTTTATAAAAGTTACATAACAGCTAATAATTTGAGAGTCTGGGGTCCGTTCGTCACAAATATAATTGGGATAAACATATTTGGACTACAGAGAAGTACAGAGAAAGCTGAATCTCAAAAGAAGAGAGTGATGAGACACTGACAGACTCAGATAAGGAGGTGAATGTTATTCTCATGCTGACTGTCGCTGATGGTGATTTGGTATAAGCTAACCATTAACTGTTCTGATTCTGAAATTATATTGCAGTTTAAGTCATTGGATATCCGTCGGATGTGTTCAAAAGGAATCCATCCATTTCATTCAAGATGTACCATCCATCGCGATCATCATCCGTTTTTTCCTGTGGGATCAGCAGCAACTTCACTGACAATTAGGGAAATACATTGTTATATTTTATGAATCATATTATATTTATAGAGTTGTTAGGTTCACAATTAAGGGAATTATTTGACCTTTTAGGAGTTAGTTGAGAGGACTGATATCATTCTCATGTTTGTGTATTTAATGTGATGCTGGAGCTGAAGGTTTGATTAGCTTAGCTTAGCATAAAGACTGGACGTAGTGGTAGATAGCCAGCCTGTCTCTTCCCTGGTTGTTCCAGCTATAAATCTCACTAATAAACAGGTTGTGGTTTTGGGAGACATGCAGCAACTATTTCTTGATAAAAAAAAACAGTCGGGTGCACTGACTTCCTGAAATCTTGTTATGTGAGGTTGCCAGGTTTAGTGCCATTGTGCCTGTACAAGGAGCCAAACAACAACTTGTACTCATTGGCCAAATCTGGCAACGCACACTAGCCATGGGCACCTCTCAGAAGTAGTAGGAAGATGGATGAACTGTTGTTCATAATGAAATAGCACATTACTCACCCAAACTGTCGTCTTTTACATTTCTGTGTGTGTATGGATTAAACAGAGGTACTAAGGTGTGTTCAGACAGAAAGCGTCATTGCCTCCAATGTGACAGCTCAGCTCAGAACTCACCAGAAACTCCAGTTCTTTCTGTCATTTCTTTTCTGTCTCTCTCTTTTCCCCCCCTCTCGCCTTTATATGCAGCTGTGCAGCCTCTAAACTTCCTCAAGTTCTGTCTGAACACACAGGTAGAGTTGTTGGTGGGCGGTATGTTTGAACTTGGGAGAGTGCCAGGCTAGCTGTTTCTCCCTGCTTCCAGCCTTTATGCTAAGCTAAGCTAGCCGCCCTCTGACTCCAGCTTCGTACTGAATGCACAGACATGACAATGGTATCGATCACTCTCAGAAACAAAGCCAATTAGCGTATTTCCCAAACTGTTGAACTACTCCCAAGATGCATGATCCAATTACCACTCAGCAACAGCTTCTCTCAGATAGAGGTGTACACTTTTACGCTTCTCCAGAAATTGATAGATGGTTAAACTAACTTACCTTTGGTAATTTAAAGATTTATGAAGTTTCACCATTAACAAAGAAATGTGATTATATCAAATATCGTGTTTATATACTGTAACCCTGCTGCAGTGGTTCCACCCTATTAAGAACGCTGCATTAAACCTTATGCTTTGGAGAAGGTGTATTTACACCCATCCAGTAATTGAGCGGAGAGAGGCTGAGCTTACTGTTCAGCATACTGTACCTTCACACAGAAACATAAAAGAGGCATGCATGACTTTCACTCCAGATGGAAAAAATAGCACAATCCCCCCAAAACCAAACTATCCCTTTAAATTAGGGCAAGTGTCTATACTTAGAAGCCAGGACACCAGACGAAACAGGGCTGAGGGACATCAGAATCAGAATCAGAATCAGAAACTCTTTATTGCCAAGTAACATACATTACAAGGAATTTGCTGTGGTCTGAAGGTGCTATTGTTTTGATGACAAATAAGTAGAATATAAAAGGTGAAATAAGAATAAGAATAAAAATAAAAATAAGATAAGATAAATAACAACAGTGCAGTGACCAGAATAAAGTAAAGTGTCCAGTAGGGAGTGGGTGTGTTAATGTAACGCAGGGGGGACAGGGGTGATGTACGTTAATATAACGTATAAGTAGTGTTTGTGTTCGGGGGGGGGGGGGGGGGGGGGGGTCAATGTAAGTTCGTCAGGTTGACTGCAGAGGGGAAGAAACTGTTTTTGTGGCGGGAGGTTTTGGTCCTGATGGACCGCAGCCTCCTGCCAGAGGGGAGGGGGTCAAACAGAGAGCACCTTTGACCAGAATGTCCCATAAAACAGTTAAAGGTGCAAGAAATTCGGGAAACAAATCCACTGGAGTTGTTCCCCTGATGTTCATGAGCTCTTCTCTGGTGAAAGAGCTCCGTGAACCAAAACAAAAAACACTGTTTACAAACAAAACAAGGCAAAACAATGCGCTCCAACAGACCGAGGCAGCCATCCGCGGCGCCATCTTGGCTGATCCATCACGGTAAATTACTGGCCACCTATCATGAATGCTTTATTGGTTTGTCTGAAGACAGAAGGGAAATAAATGAAAATAAAGAAAGAGATTTAAAGTTCTACCTTTCATGAAGCAGTTCTGAGGTGATCTGAGCGGTGCACTTCAAAATGAAGATGAGCTCAGTGCCCACCTCTTTGGTCGGTTTCCAGTCACTCTGCAGCCCAGACCTGAACTCCACGTGAGAGTGACAGAATTGTCTAGAAAGAGAGAAATTTGCCATCTACACATTATAGGGCACTCAAGTGTTGTCGAGTACTTGCATGTAATGGGTGGGCAGGCTTACCGGAGTAGATGAGAGGCCACTAGGGCACTGCTGAGCATAGATGACTCCAAATCAGATTCACAAGTGGATAATGGTTCAGGATGATGCCTCCTTTGCCTTTGGATGGAACAACTTCATTTTCCATGATTGTGGACAGCAATATCACTGAAGAAAAAAGTGCTTCGAAAGACTTAAGATGTTGAGCCACTGTTTTCTGAGTGCGTCTTTGAAAGTATCCGGTTCTTGGAGGACTCTTCAGTGCCTTAAGATCACACTTTCAAACCTTTTGGCAAATGGAGCTCCGTCAGACCAGGGACACATTTGGAATGTGAGCTCCAGAAGAGTTCATCTGTCACTTACGCTCTGGTTACAGCCTCTATGTCAAGACTTCTCATTGTTTTCACGGGTCTTAATAAAGGAAAGAACTGGCCAATGTGGGCTGTGAGGTGGTAACCAGAACCCTGAAGGAAAGGATATGTGTCAATATTTTTTCCTCTGAACACAGATGAGTGGAAGTTATTTTTATGGACTTGTATGTCAGTGAAGGTGGGTTTTTTGTAATGCCGTTTGAACCCTGAGGGGAGATTCTCCTTTTGGCTCCACCTACAGGGAAGTCAGAGTTCACGGTCAGCTTCAAAACAACATGCCTGTCTTCTAGCTGAAGGACGGTCTTCCTGCTCATGTTTGCCTGAGCACGTATAAAAGCAAGCTGGGTTTTACAACTGCTGAGTGAGGCATGGAAGTGCAAACCTCTGTGGATAAATGCACCCATGATGGATGTGAGTCAAAGTCTAACGTGGGGCAAATGGATTATATAGCAATTTGGAGGTTTAGTTTGACAAATATTTTTCGGAGGCAGAGCTGCTCGGAAGGCAGAACTGAACCTTATTCAATGGGTTAAAGTGCAGTAGGTAAAAGAGCCACATTTGCTGTTCATTTCCAAAAATAACATTTCATTCCCCGCTGCAGCATGAGTAGCATTCAAACGTGGTCTGAGCATACAGTGTAAATTATGACTAACTGTAGGAAAACACAAACCATGCCCCTGAAGAAGACGGCCTTCCTTTATTTGCATTTCTGGACGCATTTCTAACACATCAGCAGCTCGACTCCCCCGAGCAGCGTATGACTAAATAAGGTAATCCCACAGGTTTTAAAGAAATAATCCGATACTTGACATGACAAAAACTGTAAAGATCTGCTGGTGAGCTTTCGAAGGTGAGAATGTAATGAAGTGTGTAGAAGTAATGGACCAAGATACGAGACACCTCACCAAAATGTTGAGAAATGGCTGTCAAACGATGGAGTTGCGTGGCTAGGGACAGGTTGAACACAACCAATTTTAAGAACGTACTATTCACCCCACTGCTAACTACATTAGCACTTGACTGTTAGTGACTGAAACGAGACTAAGAGTCTACAGCCATGCTAGCATCTCTGTGAGGCTGTACTTAGGCGCAGCGGTGCTTTGAGCTCAATGCTAATGTCAGCATGCTAACATGCTCACAATGATCAGGCTACTGTTTAGCAAGTACTATTCACCAAGTTCACCATCTTAGTTGAGTTTGGTAGCCTGCAAACATTTTCGATTTCCAAGGGCCGTTATCTATGGGCGCTACAACCACAATCACAGCAACGTAACGGTAGCCCGCTAGGCTAGGTAGCTAGTTCCAACATCCAATTCATATGGCTTCTAGTTCAACATAATACACAGACGTTTGGCATGACACGATTTAGAAGCCGACATTAGCATTTGCACGTAATGTGAACTACTGTCTGTTTAATACTGTCACATTAGCGGCAGCCATCTTGGTTTGTTTACGAAAACCAGCTGTTTTCAGTAAAAATGCTCTGATAAACCGGCTGTGCACTACCTGCCCAGCACCAAACAGCAGGCAGACAAAAGTAGCAGCCAGCTGGTGAACATAGCAGAGGGTTTAGCAGCAAAAGAGCCAGATATTTCTCTCAGGGGTTAGTGGAGACCAAAGACAGATTTGTAAATAGGTGGTTGCAAACACATTCACCATAAATAACTTCATAATGGGAAAATATGTCAGTAACATGTTTACAGCTTGTTCTGCTGCCTCAAGTAGCAAAAAGTACTGATGTCAGCTTCAACACTTTACACTGGAACACTACACGTCTACATTTTTGACTCCGTGCCATGTTTTGTGGTAGCTGTTATCAGGACCAAAGGTGGTCTAATGTGGTACTAAAAAGGGAAGTCTGTTAGTCTGGCCCCTGATGTGTTTGAAGTAGAAAGGGGGAGGGTTGAAGAGACACATTTGACTTTTTAGCATCTTTTGCCATCAGGTCTTCTTTCCTGGTGCAACTCTTCTGCTTTAAAAGCTGCATATTGTTTGCTTGTATATGTGCTGACATTCACTTTCAGTTTGTAATTTGCGCATGGTTAAGCTGAAATGCATGTTAAAGAAATGAATTACTGCTGAAGGAAAGCAGTGGCATAAGCTCTGCTCTCTGGTGTCTCATTTTCAGTCTGTGTGTCTCTCCCAGTGCATTTGTTTGGTGTTGAAGATGTCACGTTTTTTTTGGGCAGTGTGATTTCCCGAAAGCTTGACTCGTGGTTCTGACTCATTAGCTTCTTGCACTGCCACAATGAGCCCCATCAATCGTAACCCCCAGCGCAAAAAAAGAGCTGCTTTTTCCCCACCTGGCCATTATGGCTCTCCGCTCAATAACACAGCCTAGAAACACTGTGGCTGTGCTTGTTGCAGGGAAATAAATAACACAAACATGTTCAGAAACGTTGTCAGAAGTGAGTATTTTGACCGTGATTCACTCATTTATACTATTCAGGCTATATCAGAGAGGAACACTAATTTTGGTATCTCATGTAGGCACATGTTGCATTGTGCACAAACAGTGTGGGCTGCAGATTTGAAGATCCAACACATGAAGGCAAGAGATGCACTGACCTGCTGATCAGTGGCCAAAGGATTTTACTGTGATACTGAGCAAGTAGGAAATGGGACAGCTTTTACCTTACAGTTTGACTTACCTGCTCCATGGGTTAGGATTTTCAGACAGTGTCTCCTGGAAGGCACTCCCTGTTGTTCACATATAGACAGAAATAGTTGTGTGAAGAATGAAAAAAGAGGCATAAGAGAGAGAAATCATGACTCATTTCTCCTGTCGAATCGTTGTTTTTGGAAAGTTACAGAAATGGACAGACACAGCCCTAATCCCTAATCTGACATCGCAAAGATGTCGGGGAGAGGAGCGTTCACGTTCCAAACGTGACTCTGCTGGATGTATGAATAGACAAATATGTAAATAAATCTCGCTCCGATGCAAGTGACCAAAAAAACCTGTTAATACACGTTTGAGTTTAAAGGAGCTTAGCTTAACTTTAATCACAGTGGTAAAGAAATGTCAAATAAGTCAAAAGTCTTTATTCTAAAAAATGTTTTTGTTTTAATTGTTGATGCAATTAATACCTAAGTGGTATTTAAATGCAGTAGCAGATAGCTCTAACTTCTGCATAAACTGTTGGGATGTTCAGACCAGAGATTGAGTCATATTTTATGTCATATGTTTCTATGCAAAATCTTATATATGTAATTAGTAATTACAGTTGTTGTATGTTGTTGTGAGGTAAAAAGTGATACTAAGATACTTTGTCTGTTACTATTTTATGGAAATCAGTACCTCATAATTGCACTAGAGTAAACGTTACTCTCCACTTGGGATTACCGTCAATAAAAGATTGATAACGAGGTTTATTTGACTGCCAGTCTGCAAAGTTAATGAGATCTCGCTGTAACTGCCACACGGTAAAGACAGCAGTCTTTCATGTGTGCTGAGCTCCAGCTAACAAGCTCTGCTGCAGCAGCTGTAGGTGTGTGTGTGTGTGTGTGTGTGTGTGTTGTCAGGTTGGGACTCTCCGAAGGCTGTCATGAGGCCCCGCGTGGATCCTACAGGAGGTAATGTAATGACCCTCTGCTGCCATGCCCCCTCAACCCCTCACAACCAGCCGTCACAGAGCTATGCCTCACCTCTTCCACCTTCCATCACAATCACACACACACACACACACACACACACACACTCATGCGCTCACACTGATAAAGAACTAGGTTATCATAGCAGTTATTTCTGCTGCAGGGCATTTAGCTTACAAAGCAGAAGAACCTGTTTCAAGGCATCTTCAGGACAAACTGTATCAGAGACAAACACACACATACACACACACACACACACACTAAAGAGTAAAATAACAGAAATGAAATTAGAAACCTCTAACAATTCTTTAGTGCTCTGTGTCTTTAAGCCACAGATGTTAACATAATAATACATCGTGCGCTGTGATTTAAACGTAGGACGGTCTTACAGGCAAAGGTCAACGTGGCATAATAAGGCTGACGTGACTTTTCCCAAAACTGTACTTGTGACATTTCCGAGGCATTTGACTGCTGTTGAATGAATATCATCACAACCTCCCCGTCCAGTGCTTCCATTAAAAGAGCAAATTGTAATCAAATGTCTGAAAAAAGAAAAGAAAAAAATCACTTGGACGAAAGCCTGCCCCCACAAAGAGCACGCATATTACTCATCCCCCACAGAGCCGCCTTGCTCTAGTGTATTGTGGGAGGGCCGGGGTGGGTGGCTGTGCAGGGGATTGGGAGCTGCGTTCTAAGACTACACTACATGACTTCAGCTCGCATGTAACAGATCAGCATAATGTTTCCTCACCTTCCCTTCAGACTAAGTGGCTTCTGTTTCAGCCCAGTGTGTGTGTGTGTGTGTGTGTGTGTGTGTGTGTGTGTGTGTGTGTGTGTGTGTCTACTGTATGCACCTCAAAACTAATCAGGAAAGCCAGTGTGGTGGAACCCAGACATCTTGTTTATTCTGCGAGATTTACCCCGCACTTCACCTTCAGAGCCACACACACACACACACACACACACACACACACACACACACACACAGAGTGAAGGTCTTGTGCTTGTCCCAGGTGCAGAGAAATCTGTGAAGCAGCATGTGGCTTGTCCCAGTTCCTCTACAGTACCTGTGTGCCTTTGTGTGTGTGTGTGTGTGTGTGTGTGTATGTATGTGTGTGTATGCGTGTGTGTATGTGTGTGTGTGCGTGTGATTGCGTATTGCGACAAGACTGACCCATTTGAATCTTAATACAGGCGCTCACCAATGCATTCCTGAATCTAGTTCAACATGTAGGCTGGGCTGTGAGCGGCATAGTGTGATGCACATCGACCGATGCTGGGGTCAAAGGGCGCGTGCAGGGAGCACATGCAGGAAAACAAGTCCTTAAAGCAGAAAGCTGGGTGAAAAAAGTGTTGCTTTTTATGTATGATTTTGCAGGAGGCAGGGTGAGGTCATGCTGTCAGGAAACACCAAATGCTGAGATGGGCGTTGAGGAGCTGAACAGGCCTACACACTGCGTCCTCCCTTTCGCCCAGTTTTGACAGAGGGGGAAGTCAGAGATGTGACTCTGTTGAAGTCATTTCAAAGCAGCGCACGTCTAATCTGTGTCCTGACCAAAGCAGGTGTGTGTGTGTGTGAGAGAGAGAGAGAGGGGAGAAGGAGAAAGCAAACAGAGACAGAGAAGAGAGAGGGAGAGAGCAGGAGAGGGAGGGAGAGAAAGAAGAGGGTGAGACAGAGAGAGACTGGAGGAGAGAGAGAGGGAGGATTGTTTCTTTCTCTGGATGCCAGCAGCAGCAGCAGCAGCAGCAGCGGCAGCAGCTCGGATCAGGACGAGAGGTGACCAGGGCTGGGGGTGAAGGTGTGTGTGTGTGTGTGTGTGTGTGTGTGTGTGTGCGTGTGCGTGCGTGTGTGTGTGTTGTGCGTCTGGCGGAGAGACTGCAGGAGCAGCAGAGCAGGAGAGGGACTCAACTTGCTCCCTCTCTGCGCCGCTCTGCCCTCCGTGTCGCCGCGTCTCCCTCCTCCTCCTCCTCCTCCTCCTCTTCCCCGGGACACAGACAGCTGGCGTGGTGACATGTGAAGAGGCTTGAAGTATGGCATGCGAAGATGGTTTCTGCCAAGAAGAAGGAGACGGTGGCAGCGATGTGCCCCGCTTTTATTCGGACCCTCTTCTACTTTTTCTGTTTGGCGACTTGGTGAGTCCCCCGCCCCCCCGCCGCCGTGTCTCTGTCCGTGGTGCTGAAACCTCCGGCTCGCCTCAGGAAAACGACACTAACGAGGTTCTCCTCTCTTTTTTTTTTTTGTTGGTTCTTTCTAGTGTAAAGAAAATCTCTGGACAGACACGGAAGGATGAAAGGATCTATCCGGAGAATTTTACTCGCATTTTGGACCGACTTCTGGACGGCTACGACAACAGGCTGCGACCTGGATTCGGGGGTATGTAGGAAGGCAAAAAAAAAAAATGCGCATTTTTGAGCACCATTAAGTTTTCTTCCATGTGAGAACTAACAATAGTAATCACACCACAGCCCTGAAACATTTCACACCTTCCAATTAAAAGAGGGAAGAGGCAACTTTGTCTTTTATTTTACTTTGTTGGGGCCACAGGAGGTTAAAACACACCATTAAGTGCAATAAGGAAGCTGTAGACTCACTATTAAGCACCAGATACACACTATAAGTCAAGTTCATTTTACCCATAGTAATAACACCTCACATCTGAAACACTCTAAATCCTCCTAATTAAAAAAGGGAAGAGGGAACTTTAGTTTTTATTGGACTTTTTTGTTCAATAAGAGGATGAAACACACCATAAAGTGCAATAATGTAGCTGTAGACTCGCTATTAAGCACCAGATACATCCTATAAGTCAAATCAGTTTTAATCATAGTAATTATATGTCACCTGTCTGAAACACTGTAAATCCTCCTAATGAAGGAAGGAGATGGAAACTTTATTTTTTACTTGACTTTTTCGTGGAATAGGAGGTTAAAACACACCATGAAGTGTAATGAGATGACTGTAAACTCACCACTGAGCACCAAATTTATTTGTAAATGAATAATCACAAATCTGCCTCAAAGGGCTTTAAAAAGAAATTTAAATAAAAAGGAAGAAACCTCAGGAAAAGACTGAGGGGAGGGGTGCCTCACTTTTGCAACAATGTCATGATTTTTCTTGACTTGCATTGTGTGGAACATGTTGCTTCATGGTCAAGGGTTTCCCAACACACGCGATGTTGAATGGTGTTTCAGACTTTATCCTGTAAGCCTGGTGGCTCTGCAGTCTGGACAGGGGGCCTCTAAGCTCGCACGTTTAAGCGACTGCAGTTATATAACCATGTTTATGTTGCAGGACAAACCTTTAATGTGCAGTTCAAGTGTTAAAAGTGCAGATTTGGTTTTCTGTACACCATGTCTGAAACCAGCGTTGTTCTGAAAGAGACATCTCACTGGTTTATCCCTCCACTTCTAAACAGTCTTTCACTGAGAAAAAAAAAAACATACCAAACTGGATTATGTTTTTACATCTTTTAAGCTTTTTTATTTATTTATTTATTTTTTACATCCACTATGCAAAGACACCACAGCTCTGGATGAGATAAGCTATTGCATGTCTGTAGGCCTATAAAGAGTATAGTGTGAATAAGACTGGTGTCCCTCTAAGGCTGGACTGTGACATGGAAGGATTTAAAACCGGAAACAGTCGCTTGTGTGACGCTTGTCGTCTGTTTCGTTGACTCAATAGGTCCTGTGACTGAGGTCAAGACCGACATTTATGTGACCAGTTTTGGGCCTGTCTCAGATGTTGAAATGGTATGTAAACACACTTTAAATGCAGTTCAACACATGTCGTTTGTTGTATTAATACTGTTGAGCCAGATCTGGTCATTGCAGAAGATACAGACAAGAGCCATATTTGAACATAATGACTTCCATGCTATAGGGGAAGATGCATTCAGACAAACTCCTTCTTTATATTTGGGTGGAGAAAAAGATGCTTTACCTCCAGATGAAAGCAGATGATCATGAAGCCATATCATCCCACCTGCAAGCCTCATATGTTTCTCTTTCACTTGTCACCTTTCCTGTCTCAGGAGTACACCATGGACGTGTTCTTTCGACAGACGTGGGTGGACCGGAGGTTGATGTACGAGGGCCCCATAGAGATCTTGAGGCTGAACAACCTGATGGTGACCAAAGTGTGGACACCAGACACCTTCTTCAGGAATGGCAAGAAGTCAGTCGCTCACAACATGACAGCCCCCAACAAGCTTTTCCGCATCATGAAGAATGGCACCATTCTCTACACCATGAGGTACTGTAGTGTACTCCATCACTGCGTACAGTCTATTAGCATTAAACATCTGATGGATAATATTCAAAGCCACAAAACTACTATTTTAACGTATGTTCATTTGTGATGGGGGAGTGGACTCTTCACACAATTGCTATATTTTAGTGTTTGTGCTAATTAAAAAAGAGAGAAGACAGACTTTATTTGATTAAAAGCAATCCAGCAGATTTGCTGTGAAACCAGTGGCCCACAGTGTAAACAGTGCAGAGCTGTGTGTGGAGACAGTGCAGAGGCTGCCAGACATTTCAATCTGAAACTCAGTATCGCAGTCGAATAACTGCTCTTTTGTAAATCACGATCGGAGGAATCAATCGTTCGGGAACCAACTTCTGTGATCTCTCCACCGCTAGTTTACAAGAGTGCATGCTAACATGTAGCACACCATGGCATGTTGGCAGCTATCACAAGCTACCTTTTTCTCCATCAGACATGATATGAAGTGAAACAGTGCTGAGTGGATGGTAACTTACCCTATTTCTTGCACATGTTCTTGATGCATGTGTGTGTGTGTCTATTTGGTCCTCTTTTGAGCAACTCTTCTTTGTACTTTGACAGGTTGACTATTAGCGCAGAGTGTCCCATGAAGCTTGTGGACTTCCCCATGGATGGACACGCGTGCCCCCTCAAGTTTGGAAGCTGTAAGTCCTGTGTGTGTGTATGGCCTTTATTACTCATGTTGTGGGGACTCGTCTTCCTTTTGGGGACAAAATGCAAGTCCCCATAAGATAAATCATTAAATTTTAGGGTGAAGACTCGGTTTAAGGTTAGGGTAAGTCTGGAAACTCGACTGTGTGTGTGTGTGTGTGTGTGTGTGTGTGTGAGTGTGAGTGAATGAGATAGATACATAGATAGATAAAGAGGAAGAAACAGAGATGGGGAAAGACATGGTCAGTAAACAATGTGAAATCTAACCGAATGTAAGTAACTGACACAAATGCAGTCAGTCTCGTCTGACTGTGCACAGGCTTTGTACATGGCAGGTGAACAAGGTAACCAACAACCAGATGTTTGCTGATCTGCTCTGACAGGACTATATAAACCAGATGTGCACTTGCAACTAACTGGTGGCCAGTAATACATCTATGGTATGCTGCCCCAAATACTAGGTCCAAGACCACAAAATGTTGTCGAAGCCTGACCTCTGACCCCTCTACACAATCCAATAAATGTAGCAGTCATGCATGTTTTCAGAGGCACCCAAAAGATGCCATTTACAGGGTGTTAAATGTTGATACTACTTAGTGCCTGAGTCATTATTATAGTAGCTGTAAACAAATAATCTCATTGCTGAGCAGACTGGCAGCGTTTACCGGCCTCCACACTGCATCTTTCATTTTGTGCCCCCTGGTGTAGTTTCACAGGAGACCCACTGGATTACTTTACATCACTAAACAGTTTGCAAGTGATACACAGCAGGTAGTTTCAGCAGAGTTTTTGTTGTTGAGCATCTTTTTTATCCACCTTATTCCAAATGGAGTGACTTGGAGGACAAAATAACAGGATTCTTAAAGGAATAGTTTGACTTATTCGCTTGCTGAGAATCATATGAGAAGATTGGTAAAACTCTTGTGTCTGTACGGTAAATGTGAAGCTACAGCCAGTAGCCAATTAGCTTAGCTTAGCACAAAGACTGGAAACAGGGGGAAACAGCTAGCCTGGCTCTATGCAAAGGTAACAAAATCTGCCTGCCAGCACCTCCACAACTCACTAATTAACATGTCAAATCTCATTTGTTTCATTTGTACACAAACTGAAGTGTAAAAACGACAGGTGGCTAGCTGCTTCCACCTGTTTCCAGTCTTTATGCTAAGCTAAATTAACCAGCTGCTGGAGGAAGCTTCGTATTTATCATACAGACACGAGAGTGTTATCTAATTCTCGACAAGAAAGTGAATGCCAACCTACTCCTTTAATACCACTGGAGGTGGATTACTATTCCTCTCAGTCATAGTCTCACTTGTTTGAAGCTGTTCTACCAGGTTTCATGATTATTTTGTGAAAGATATATTTATATTTACAAATGCAAAATGTAAGTGCCTTTTAAATAGAGTTTTTTAAGAGTCTAGGATGGTAAAGACGTCTGTCACAAATCAAAAGTTTGCCCTGGCGCGGCCTGAAAAGTAGAAAAATAAGAAGTCACATAAGCTCGATCACATGACTGCCCTCTTCTTGGCACTGAAATGGATTCTGTGCTGAGGAGGACTGCTGAGGAGCTGAGCACTTTGTGTGAGACAAAAGCGACTGAATGCTAATGCTAAATAATGAAGTATTTCATTCTTCATTGTGAACAATGAAACCCTAGCTCAGCATCAGTGTTTATATTGGGCCTACTGGTCAGCAGAAATGACTTATCTCAAATAAAGGAGTTTCTCAAATGGAGCAGCTCCGTCTTATCGGAGAGGAGCAGCAATTTGAAGATTACATCTGCAAGAGAAAGGAAAGAAAAAGACAACGAGTTTGCCTTTACACTCGCCCAATCCGCCGTCAATTATCCGGCGTGGTGACATTGCAGAGGACAAATTCACATTTCTCAGTTATTGTCATCCGTCTCCCCCTCCTCATCCTCCTCCTCTCACCATCCTGCTCTGCTGCTGCTAGCCTCCAGTCAGGAGGAAGCGACCATGGATCTGATGTGGCCCGAAGCGAAGGAAAGGTCAGAATCCTTTCCTCTGCCTCAGGATAGCACAGACCTATGCAGCTATTTTCCATAGCTGGTGTGTGTGTGTGTGTGTGTGTGTGTGTGTGTGTGTGTGTGTTTGTGCTAATTTTCTCTCTGTCTGCCCTGCCTTCATTTTTTCTCCATCTCTCTCCCTCTCTCCGTCTCCTTTTCTGTTTCTCCATCTGGACTTGTGTGCACAGGCATTGCGTTCCACTCCATGACACACCAGAGTCATTTCACTTTGGCAGCACAGTTGGTATCCTGCCGATGTGGAGTCCCATAGGGAGTGGCAGGCAAAGACAACTGGCATTTTGTTGCGCGTCCACAGACTGACCAATCTCACCAGGATACACACAGCAAAACACACTGAGGAAGCAACATCGGGAAATAAAGGGACTCATGATTTAAAGTGTCCCTAATTCAGACACAGTGGAGAATTTATTTGAACATCGCAACTTGATGTCAGCATGATGCATTAGTGAATGTAATGTGACAGATGGGACCTCGATGAACTTTGACTCCAACCACATTGCGTTGGTTTCAGTGGATCTAGAAACGCAGTGGATTTGAAAGAGTGGACTGGATGTTGTCATGTCTTTTTGTTAGCAAATATCAGATATAAGCCAGTCACTGCCAAAGTGACATATGATTAAAGATCCTTATTTATTTTGTTTTAGTGGATTAGTTTCTCTTGAGTTTTCATAGGTTTGGATAGAAGTGAGGGGTCAATATGGCTCACAGGGCTGGTAGCCTTTAAAATGAATTAGTCGGTGGAGAGTTTTAGTATCCTGTGATGCTGCTTCAGAGGCTTTTCCACTTGCCATAAATACAATTCTCAGAGAAACTATAAACAGTGAAAAAAATATTCGGGATGACATGGAAAGTGTCACTTGTAGTGATGAAACCAAAGATGATCATCATCGGACTCCCCTCAGCTCTACTGAGCGTTTCAGCGTCTTTCAGTTTGTTGTTTTAGTTTTACAGCCGACAACTTTTGTTTTGGAACCTCAATTCCAGCCGCAAATTGGCAAAACAAGAAGTAGGAGAAGCGAAAATGAATGCATTTATTTCATGTACGAAAAGTGTGAAAAGGCTACGTAAAGTCATGTCAATATATACAAGAATGTGTGAACAGAGACAGTTTAGTATACAATCCCTCTTTCCAAAAGCTCTGCTGCCATACAAACACATCACATATGGTACATGCACAGATTTTTTTATTCTGCACTGTTCACAGCTTACAGTAAGTGACTCACATTGGGGTGGCTCTGCTGTCTGCCCACAGATGCCTATCCTAAAACGGAGATGATCTATACTTGGACCAAAGGGCCTCAGCATTCAGTGGAGGTCCCTCCTGAGTCCTCCAGCCTCGTTCAGTATGATCTCATCGGCCAGACGGTCTCCAGTGAAACGATTAAATCCATCACAGGTGAGACTCGCTCGTCCTTTCACCATTTTGAGTTATCAGCTGAATTATACTGGACGCTTCCAAGCAAAATGGCTGCAGGTGTTGATGTGATGTGAACTTTTATATTTATATTTTTACAAATTAATTGGAAAAAAAAAAAAAAAAAGCGGGGTAAAATCTGCTCTCTTTTATTGAAAGAAAAGATGTTCAGCCGTCTGTGTGTATTGTGCTATGTCAAACCTGGTAGATTCACCAGGTCTTCACTGTATTTTCCACATGAATGACAGGACAAATACTGCACAAATGCGGCACAGGTGGAAGATATTGGAAGGATTTGGAGCTTTGACTCCAGCCTCTTGAAATCAAACCCTGTAAACATCACGAGATGAGGCATTTCAGAGGGCCTCGCAGTTCACATAAATACTGAAGGATCCAAAAAAGATTTCAGCTGCGGAAAGTTGCAACAGGTGGCGTGTGTCCATTTGGGTGAAAATGGATGGGAGTTACTAAAATATAGAGCGAAAAAAATGATCAAATAGAATCAAATGTGACATCTGTCTAAAGCTGCATTAACTGAAATCTGTCAGCCTGCAACTTTAAAGTCTTTGTTAATCAAACTAATTCATTTCTGTTGATCCTCCAGGTGAATATGTGGTGATGACGGTCTACTTCCACTTGAAACGTAAAATGGGCTACTTCATGATTCAGACGTATATCCCCTGCATAATGACAGTAATCCTCTCCCAAGTGTCCTTCTGGATAAATAAAGAATCGGTCCCGGCACGCACAGTCTTCGGTATGTAGACCTCATCCTGCACTGCCTCTCTGCTCCCTGTTTTTTTCCTTTTTATTTGATGCCTGCATGCCAACAGAGCAATCAGAGCTGGAGGGTCTCTCCACTCTGCACAACAAGGTGATGTTACAGTGCGAGGTGATCGTGCATATAAAGAGCTGCTGTTTTTTTTATCTTAAGATTGCTATGAAATGCAAATTCACTGCTGTTAGTTTATAAAAACAGGTTTGAAATGCATGAACGAACAGCCGACAGCATTAGGGAACATCGTTTTGATGCAGCTTCTAAGCAAAGATGCCTCGAGCAAGGACCAGAAATTTGGGTCTACAGAAATTGTCTTGGCTCAAATAGTGAATGGTACTAAATCTTCTCAAGATGTAATATAAATATCCCTCTAAATGGGTTGAAACAAACCTTGATGGGGAAAGATGCCCTGCCAGAATAAGTTGTTATAGGCACAATGCCCCAGGGGGCAATTTTGATTTGATGTCTGAAGTGTCTACAGATTTTCCATTTTACATAAAGAATATCATCTAATTAAGAGCATTTTTTAAGATCCCCTTATAATTTACACCGACTATAGTAAGATATTTTTAAAAGTCAAAGTTAATTGAAAAAGGTATTTGCTACTTTACATTTGGGGGTCGGCTTGTTCACTGTCTGACCTGGAGTTTGGTGGCGGGTTGATATCAGATCGGTGTTCGGTGAAGAGACTGGTCCAGGACGTGTAAGCTTGGAGCGGGAGGCTTGAAGTAGGGGGAGGTGGCTTGCCTCTAAAACAAAACCTGGTGACTCCTTGAATGGCTAATGATTGCAAGCCAGCTAAGACGACACAACATGTGGATAAGACAACTGTAAAATAGCTGGGAGTCGCTTTTCTACGACGGCATTGTAGGTAAAAACTTGATAATAATAACAATAATAATAACTTAACTTTATTCTACTGTAACTATTGTTAGAGTGGGAAGTTATATTAGCTGGCATTTTATCACATTTTCAAAGATTGTTGCGTTATCCATCATTTCTCCATTATCAGTTGCTTTCAGTGGCCTGTGACCCAGTTGCGCTCCCTCTGGCACAACGTTTGGGTCCCTGTCCTAGAACAGACTGATTAGGGTGTGTCGAACAGACAGAGCTGCTGAAACTAGACCAGTGGCGCGAGGTGGTGTTGTTTTATTATTAAGGGATGTCTCACCCTGGTAGTTTGTCGACCACTTATGTTGATGGAAAGTCATTCAGTGATAATGGTCCTGACACTTGTGCTCCATTTTGAAAGTAGCTCTGATAGATTATGTTCGGCAGCATCATTTTCAAGAGGTGATTTGAACTTATCACCGTGACTAATGAGAGAGAAAGAAAAACACGTGTGTCAGCGGTGATTAATGATTCTGTGGAAGTGAAATATAAGTTCTATTTATTCAATTGAAATGGTTAGTTTTGCATGTAGTGCTGAATTAGTTTCTGTTAAGTGAAAACACACCGCTTTCTAATAAGTCACCCTTTATGAAGGGATTCATTGATTATAGCTAATGGCTTAATCATTAAGTAATACTTTATAGATCAGTTATAAGAAATTAGGACAACGATTGGGTTGCTATCAATCGATGCAGCAGAAAAGGAGATATCGTCTTTTTTTTATTCCACACGTTCGTCCTCGTCAAAACCCGGCGTCTACATTACCCACAATGCAACTCAGCTGCCAACAGTTCTGTCAGATGTTCGGGTGTGTTATGCTAGTAGTGGCTAATGTAGCTCGAGCCTCTTGCCTCAAGCATAGCTGAGGAGTGGGTTTACAGAGGTCTGGTGAGCTCACGTCTTTCCAACTCCACACCCCCAGATATATTTCATTTTCAAACTTCTAGTCTTCATCACCACCAACCAATTTATCAGATTTTGTGCAGCTCCCTCTGGAGCCACAAAAGGCTATATAGAACTTTTAACATATGCAGTAGTATATTTTATATATATATTTTTTTAATTTTTATAATTCTTTAATTATAATTACAGGCCTGTGACAGCATACTGAATCACTATAGGTGACCAAACAACCAACCTCTCTAATGGTTTTGGTGCTGGTGACACACACACACACACACACACACACTGCAGTGTCACCTGTATCCATTCAGTGTACATTTGACACGGTGTGTGTGTGTGTGTGTGTGTGTCTGCTGTTGACTGTACAGTTTGCGTTAGGAGTTTTTGCTGAGCAGAAAATGACTGTGTGACCCTCAGTAGAAGTGTCTCTCGCAGTCGTGCGGTGTAATAAAGCACTGGGGGGGGGATCAATGCTGCTCTCCTGCAGTGACCAATGTATCTGACAGTCCAGCTGCACTTCCCCCACCTCCCCGCCCCAAACTGTCCAGAACGACAGAGGCATCGCAGCAGCACAACCATTGTTGTATCAGTTGAGCCTCTGAGGCAGCGGATTTCTGCTGTTATCCGCTGTGTTTAAATGTGCGTGTGTGGCGGGTGAGGTTGGGGTGGGAAGGGAGGAGGGTGGTCGGATTTCTCCTCTCCTTGCAGCCACGGTCTGTTTTTGACTGCCTGCCTCAGTGACTCAACCACAGTGTCCTGCTATGAGCGTGGAGGGGGCAGTTTGTCAGGGAGACAAGCAGGAGTGGAGGGAGGATTAGAGTTGTAGCTTCTTGGCTTCAGATAGAAGGTCAGAGTAAAACGCACATTTTTAACAAGCTCATTCAAAGCACCAAGTGATTGGTTTCTACGCGTGAGGTGACTGTTGTTCACTGCAACGTCTGGAATGAGAGTGTGCAGGTGTGGCCCTTAATGGTGGAGGAGGTCATAAAGTTAGTTAGTAGTTTAACATTTTACCTTACCTTTACCTTCCTTGTGAAATTTAAATAAGAAGATTGATACCACTCTCCTGTCTGTGTGTTAAGTACATAAATGGAGCTGGGGAGCGATTAGCTTAGCTTAGCTTAGCATAAAGACTAGAAGGGGAAACAGCTACCCTGGCTCTGTTCTGAAGTGTAACACAAAGTGTGTGGTTAGTTTAATCAGTACACAAACAGTAATACTGTGTGTTACATGCTGTAGGCTATTATGTTGGTGAACAAAAGCCGAGTGCATTGACTTACCGGAGTGTGTTGTCACAGGGAAGTTGTCATGAAAACAGCACTATATCCAGAGATACTTCGCACAGACGTACTGGGCGGCTGGATAAAGTGGTGATTAGAGGTGCCGGCAGATGTATTTTTGAACTTTGGATTGAGCTAGGCTAGCTGTTTCACGCCACTTCCAGTCTTTATGCTAAGCTAAGCTAATTGCCCCCTGGCTCTGGCTCCATACTTAATGTACAGACATGAGATCCATATCAATCTTCTCGTCTAACTGTTGGAAAGAATATATGAGACTTTGGAGAAATCTGAGTTGGGCATATCCTTTAAGCTGTAACTGGTATTCGGCATCTGGTTTTCTATTTATAGGGGTAGCTAAAGTACCAAAATATCCCCTCCAGGCTGCAATCCTGTTATTGTGCGGAGGTGAAAATGAAACAGTTGGTGAAAGATCTAATTAAGGGATGAGTAGCTCAGCACTACAGTCAAAAAGGGGCCTGAGCAAAATTGAAATGATTTATTCTGAAAAAATCCACAAAAATGCAAATACCCAAATCTGGTTGAAATACTGTAAAAAGATGACTTCCATATAATTTTTCTGATTTCATTGATATATACTGTACAGTACTGCACTATTTGCACATACACACCATTAGTTCCACAGTAAGTGGGAAAAAAGAGATGAAAGCTTTTACATATGTAGAGTTCCAGTATATCTACCAACCATCTCAGTTTTTGCTTATGTTGAGAACGGCTTTGTATTAGAGGTTAATATCCTCAGTCTGTGGCCTCCAGCCGCAGTTCACCTGTCAATGTCATCCAGCTGCTTTTGAGTGACAGGTAATTATATGGCGGTCACGTCCGGGCGCAGGGGATGAATTTATGTTGGGCAAGGACTCCGCAGCACAGATTGTTCCAGGTCTCCAACGTAAAGGGGATTTTCTTCAAATCACATTATTGCTATTGGTTAATAATACCAAGGGCAAGTGATGAGCTACAGGCTTATACTTTAACCTTCCGTTATTGTAGAGGCCACACGTGACCTTACATGCTGGCCAGATTGCTGTCTTGTTTTATTTCTATGGTATCTCTCTTGTCACAGCAAAGAGTGAAGGAGGAACATGTGACATTCAGTCCAGAGATGGACGAGTCTCAGTTCAATGTGTCCTTTAGCTCTGTGATGTAGAGGCTCCCTTTACTTACACTGTTTCCACAGGCAGAGTCCGCAGTTGCTGCTGTGGCGCAGTAGTCCAAACATTATTTGGGTATAGAGCTTGTCTGCATGCAGAAAATAATTCTAATTTTTTCTCTCAATGGAGTACATTTGACTGAATCCCAGAGAAAAAGGCAAAAAGAGAGGAGGTAGCTACAGTAATGTCATGTAGTCATGTAGCCGAATGGCCCTGCACTGAAGGTCATAAGTTATGCAGGTTAGCCTAGTTAGCCCAAGCTAACCTTCCAAGCGTAATATGGGGAAGCTTTTATTCAGCCATGTGAGCAAAGTTATTTAAAGTTGCGACAACGGATTAAATTACTATATAACCCACAGACTGCAGTTCCCCTCAGCTCTTTGGAGTGAGGATGAGTAACTTTCATTGTTTTGCTTTTCATGGCTCACAACTTGACTGTTTTGGTTCACTGTCACACCTCTCATCAACCTCACTTTCAGCTCACTGTTCACTCCAGTTTTAGCTCTGTTTTGGTCTCCCTTAACTCCTGAGGGAAATATCTGGCTCTTCAGCTGCTAAATGCTCCACTAAATTCACCAGCTAGTTGCTAACGCTGTCTGTCTGTTGTTTAGTTCTGAAGAGCCAGATATTTCCCTCAGGAGACAACAGAGCTAAAAGAGTGAATATAGGACATTCGCCAGGTAGCAAAAAACTCGACTTCACATGAATGCTAATGTTGCTCCATGTATGCTGGATGTGTAATTGTCCCCAAGTGGCCAAAAAGAAAGGTGTAAATACTGTGGTTGTACATGTCTCCCATTTCAGAGAGTCATAATACATTTGGTTCATTATCCCCCTGCATTCAGTTAATGAAATATGCTGATGCAGACCAACATTATGTACATGGGTTATTGAACACTGTGCAAATGATCTTTTATCACTATTTATTTGGCAATGACATGAAGAAAATCTCTTGCAGGGTATTCATTCTGATCTACATTGAGACGGTGTTTGATACATGCTGATCTGTGGGGAAAACAGCAGTTTCAGAAGCAGAAAAATATTTAGTCCTAATTGTAAATTTCTTTTTTACTTATTTGGAACTGCAGTGGCCTCCAACACAGATATGAAACTCTCTCTCTCACTTAGGTGCAGGCTCACACGTTTGATATTGTCCTGTTTTTGATACCATTGAAGGCATCACCACCGTCCTGACCATGACGACGCTCAGTATCAGCGCTCGCCACTCCCTTCCCAAGGTCTCATACGCCACCGCGATGGACTGGTTCATCGCCGTCTGCTTCGCCTTCGTCTTCTCTGCCCTCATTGAGTTCGCCGCTGTAAACTACTTCACCAACGCACAGCTCGAGCGGGCCAAGAAGAAGCCGGCCAAATGTCCCCCGGTGCCCCAAACCACGCCTGTCAAGGTCAAGGACACAGAGGAAGCGCTGCAGGTGATTTTTGTTTCCCTCAAAGTGGCCGTGGCAAATAGTCTGATAGCACTTAACTTCAAGGAGCACTTACACAGCATGTCCCTTATTATGTGCTTACTCTATCTGGCCTTTAGCCTAGACTTTTGGATGGCCAGGAGTGGGTCTGCCTGAGGATCGTCAGCTGTGCTCCTGCTCATAAGGGCTGAGAGGATCTGAGATGTAGAGAAAACAGGAGGAATCTGATCGCGCGATGTGAATTTAGACTTACCACCAGAACCTGCATGTGTCTGTTGAAATGAAGTGAAATAAAAGATTGTGAAAGTCTTTAGCACCACAAAACTGAACGTACTATGCTTAAATCCCAGACTTCTGTTCTCTAACTGAAAATGTAGCTCAAACAGCAAACCGGACTTGGTTAATACGGTTAATATAAACTGGTTGTGACACACACAACCACTATTTTACGGTCGTTCACAATGTTTTAGCTTACTTATATCGCCCACAAATTATCTTTGATTATGGCGAAAATGATAACAGTTTCTCTGGGACTGTTTCTTTCATCTGATTACACAGATAATTGCTCTATCAACCACACATTGACATGTTGAAACAACTGCTTGTTAAATGTGGTAAATGAGGTGGACAATAAAATTACACACTTAAAATATTCCAAACCTGTTACCCCTCAGATCAGCCTGGACGAATTTAGCTTCCGTTCAGCCATACATTTTACCAGCTAATTTGTTGAGAAAAAAATAAAACAGGACCTGAACACAGCTTCACAACACAGATGTTCACGACTAATCGCGAGGAGCTGTGGAACCTTTATTTTGAAATTCTACATGATTAAATTGACATAATTACCTATTTCTGTATGGCTAGTTGAAGCGAATTAGATCGACACCATGGTAGCTGACATATGGATTGAATCAGAAGTCATGAATATGCCATGAAGCTATTGTAGAGCTCTTAGTCAGATATGATGAATGTGTTACAAATCAGTGTTCATGTAACTGTAGCAATGTATTTGTGGAGCTGTATGAACACTGTTTTACAGATGGGATGGCTGTGAGGGGAGAAGTGCACATTTCTTAGACTTTATGTTCTTCTAAAGAGATGACGTTAAATATATAGCACTACTGTTAACTGATCATTGAAGTTGACATAACCCAGCAATGCACATGTCAGTTTTACACTAACTACTTTAAGTTGCCCCCTCCAGTCCAAATCCCAGTGTGGCGTAATCATGCCTGAATGCAGTATAGTGACAACGGCACTTCAGTGGATTAGTAGGTTGCCACGGCAACGCAGCCCGGGTGCATCTGTATAGGTTTCAGAAAGGCTGTGGCACTGGGGGAAAAAATTAATACTTTTTTCCTCGAGAGCAGGTCCTGTTGGTGCTACCAAAGGGCTTGGCATGGGGGGCAGGGTGGGTTGATGGTTCCAGCTCCTCAGCCTTTTCCCACTTCCAGGGTGAAAAGCAAACCCCGCTATCCACACACACACACACACACACACACACACACACACACTGCCTCTGCTGCACATGGGACACAATAACACTGGATCCTTTCAGTTTCAAGGGGGGGTGGATTATTCCTGCAAATGCCTTAGTACAAGCATCACACTCTCCCTGCTTGAAAACATCAACTCTCAAAGGATAAGCTCCTTTGACGCTACACTGCATTACCGCCCCGATGAAGTGCTACCTACTTTCTGTCTTAAGCTTGCGTGAAATGAGTGAAATCCTTGGTAAGTGACATCTGTATTGCACACACTCTGCTTCGCGTCTGCTTCCAGATGAAGGCCATCTGTGTCAGGGGGACTGTAATCAGATCAATATGACGAGGTTTATGTTGCCCGGCCCGCTTTTTCAGAAAGGAAAGGCAAGTGAGCTTTACCTTGCCTGAAAACGCCTTCAAACGTGAAGCAGACAGGAGGAATGTGAACATTACTCACACTGCAAATCCTCATGTTGTTTTCTCTCAAAATGTGGGTCTATATTTTAACAAAACAGCTTTACTTATTTTATGACTCACTCACACCAGAACTTTAGTTTGATATGCATAATATTGTCATCTAGTAAATGGGTATATGTGTCAGGGTTTAATCAGTTTGTTAAATATTTTGGGCAGATATTTTAATATCTCCGATTTCTCCTTTAACAGGATACAAAAAGCCTTCTTCATTTTTGAGACTGATGCCAATATCGATATTTGACATTTTAAAAATCGGAGAACTCGATTGATTAAGCACATAAACAACAATTTAAGGATTCAATTTGGTTATTAAAGAATTGTGAACAAGATACATACTGAGCAGGACATTTTACGGTTGAATAAAAAAACTCTGCTCTTTGGTGGACAAACTATGTAATGGAGACACTGTTGCCAAATTACCGCTAACACTAACGTTAGCTTAAACTCTGATACAGCAGCGTTCAGGCCTGGCTTGCACATAGTGGGGAAATACTACGAATATCATGAACGGTGTGTCCCCTTATTTAAACTGCACTTTTAACTCCACAAAATGTTGTTAGCTAATGATATGCTAGCCCTTGGCCTTGGGAGTAACGCTGGGTTAGTTTTTGTTAGTTGTAAGCTAGTTAGCCGGACATGCTAACATTTGCTGCTCCCTTTAGAGCAGACAAACACTCTCTTACACATTTCATCTTACACTTTTGGTTGTGGAAAGGCCAAGAAAAAATGGGAGCAGTCAATTTTGTATTTGTTTGCCAACATATGATACCAATATAGTTGTGATTAGCTTATATTGGCCAATAATATTGGCTGGTGGATTTATTAGTCAGGTTCTAGTGTAGAGCATTCACAACCCAGATGTTAATGAAGGAACTTCCATCATAGAAGTGTTTTAAAGAAAATGCTAATATCAGTAAACTTCTATATCAGTACGACTCTAATACATAGATATAATTATTGTTTTTTTCTCTTTCACAGCAGAATCCTGATACCAACGGTAACCTGAGAAAGCGGATTAATTATATTTCCCAGCAAGAGCCCAGCAGTCACCAGAGAGCCCAGTCCACCACCAACATTTCGGGAGTGGGAAGAGCGAGACAGCTACGACCTTTAGCCAGCGGGGCCAACGGCAGCTCCTCCACGCTCTCCCCCTCCAGCCCCAAATCTGAGAGCCTGCTCAGCGTGGCCTCCTCCTCTGCCCAGTTGGTGAAGAGTACGCCCCAGGCTGCTGCTTCCACACCAGACGTGATGGCGGGTACGCCGTGCAAGCAGAACGCCAGCGCCCCGTCCCTGCAGCATCTGCTGGGGCCCAAGCTGGAGCGCATCCAGATGATGGGGAATAAACTGGAGCTAAAGCAGACGCCGTGCTCCCAGCCCACCACTGCTGGTATGGGTGGAACCAGCAAAATTGACAAGTATGCGCGGATCCTGTTCCCAGTGTCGTTCGGGGCTTTTAATATGGTCTACTGGGTGGTTTACTTATCAAAGGACACAGTGGTGGCTAAAGGTGGTTAGACTTTGCTCTGGCAACAGTAGTGAAGACTCATTTCTTTTAACAGATGGGAAGCAAATAAGGATTATGGGAGTTGCAAACAATAAGAGGAAACAATCTTTCTTGCCAAACAGATAAACAAAATGTGCTCGCCAAGCACTTCCATATCCTGGAGAACACACTCAGAATACATTTTTTTTCTTCCTAAGGTCCTCGAACAGCAAGCATGGGAACAAATCAGCCAAATTAGAAATATCTGACTCAACAGAAGAAAGAGCACCTGCACACTGGAATATGCTACTGTCCTCTTTATATCTTGCTACGTCTGACTGTGAAGGTCTTCATTGGCTTCAACTGCCTCATGATCCCCTTTGGCCTGCAGTCAAGATAAAGCATGGGATTTTTTCATTTTCCTATTTTTGTACCCTGCACCTGGCAAGATGTTGGGATGTGTGTACTGCCGTCCTGAAATGAACTGCACCAACGCTATGTAAATATATACATTTATTCAGATAAATGGATTTATATTTAATGATTGCAGTGTACTTCAATTTGAACTTGTTGCTTTGGTGCCAGCAGGCTAGATAATGCAGAGTTAAATTACTTGGGAGAACAAAGGGACTCTGGTAGTGGTTTCCAGCGGAAAACTATAATTCCTGAATACTGGGCAAATGCCAGTCAAAATAAAATGAAACACATCTGTCCGAATGAAAGTCTGAGGCTGAGTGGAGCTTTGGCCGGGATCTGATCAGCCCTGAAAAGCCTCTCTTGTACAGTACCTACTTGCAAAGCATCTTTCTTATACAAGATGGATTAACTAATCTGGAAATACTGAAGATGAAATCTGGGGATCAGTCGGGCATCAGTCAGTAGTAAAGACAAGTTATTAATTCGTGTAACAGTAGGATTTAAGCTTCTTTCCTGCCATAATGGGTTGGCAAACAGTAGACAAAGATTGTGCAAGTGATTAAAATACAGTCATAGCATGAACAAACAGAGGGAACAAAGAAAAGCCATTTGTCAGTTGATCACTGCAGAAATAACATCATGAGTTGGTTCTTTAGGGATGTTTCGGCATGTACAATGAAGGAATGGGGAGAGACTCAGGAGCTGACTGCTGTCAACAGCCTCTTTGAATTGCGTCTCACGGATGTGACTGAGAATTAGCCTGCTTTGGGTGTTTCTGAACCCTTTCAGTTTTAAGACATATCACTTTATTTCTCTGCATTTCATGGTGTTAAACCTGAGAAATGACTGGGGGTCCACGGAGCAGAGCCCGAGTGGTGTTGTTAGTGAAGTGAAGACTGAGCTGATGTGCAGCTGTCAGTCATTCAGCTGCAGTTAATTGTGCCAGCTAGAGTAGTGGTAACGGGATTTACTGTAGCTACACTATATTACCAGCATGAAAAAGTCCTAATAAAAGCCTGAGTGCAGCGCGGCCTCTTAGCCCTGCTCTTTCTGTTTGGATCGTGTTAAAGAAGTAGTTCAACATTTAGGGAACTGTCTTTTTTTTTTTGCTTTCCTGCAGAGAGTTACATGAGAAGATCGATGCCACTCTCATATTTTTATGCTAAATATAAGTCTACAGTTAGCAGTCGGTTAGCTCTCTCTAAAGGTGACAAAATCCCCCTACCAGCACCGCTAATTAACTTCACTAATTATACTCCAAGATGTCGGTTAGCTGTTTCCCCCTGTTTTCAGTCTTTATGCTAAGCTAACAGGCTGCTGGCTGTGGCTTCATATTTAACGCACAGCCACGAGAGTGGTATCGATCTTCTCGTCACACTTTCAACGGGAAAGCAAATAAGAGTACTGTATTTCCCCCAACATGTTGAACTTTTTGTTTAACTCGATCTCTGGATCAAACGTTTTTTCCATCCAATGCATTCAGTAAAAATAGGCCAGAAATCCCTTGACAATATCGAAAAAAATAGCCTCGTGTGATCAGGACCTTGTACAGTTTTGCACTCTGGTGACCCTCAGGGGTAATGAAAGATCCTGCTGATAACCGAATCTTTGAAAGTGTGAAGGACGTCATTTCCTAAATATCACACAACATGACGTCAGAAAATTGTCCCCTCTGCTGTCTCCTGTTACTGTTCTGTAGTGGTAGAGGTGGCGTAGGGGATTTATTGTCATTGAGTCCTTTCTCTGGACAAAGTGACATTTCCAGTGCTGTATATATAAGCGCAAAGAAGACTTCTGACCAGAAGCTATCACAGAATGACAGTTTGGGTAAATAATTGGAGTCTGTGGCATCTCACCAGATGTATTTCACGCATAAATAAACTTCAGGGTCTTCCCTCCTCAATTTATCTGTATTGTCTCCTTTATCAGGTACAGAGGTCTTGAAACAGGAATCAGGAATCACAAAAATCGAATACAATAAATTTCCTTATGACCCAATTTCCCTCTCCATTATTCAGCGGAGGCCGTTTAGAAGTTGAAGGTTAAACATTGGGTGGATGAGTTCAGCTCCTCTGCAGACAGAGATGTCACATGGATACGGTGCGTGTGGGGATTCATGATGTAGTAGGTGCCTAGTTTCTTGCTCTAATAGCCATATCATCCATGTAGTCGTGGTTGTTGGCCCTCATCGATCGGCTAGTCTAACAGGAGTTATGATGTTGCCACAGCGACGAGGAACACGCGGGCTGATGGACAGATCAAGATGCCCACCGCCACTCACCTTGCTTGAATGCAGCCATGTGTGAAATTGATTTTGCCGTCGTTACCTCCCCGTTGGCCTCCCCCTCCCTCGCTGTCTCTCTCTCTCCCTGTACAAAATACATCTCATCATAAAATACACAGAACATCCGTGTACTAATGAGGACCCTGTCAACAACAGATTGATGCTCAGTGTTTATGTGGCGTGATTCTGCTGCTCTAAATGTGTGCGTGATTGATGGAGCTGCCAACGCCAGGTTGTGGGTTTTCTGTGTTTTTCTTTTGGGGGGGGGGGGCAAACATGCTGTTCTAGATGACAGACAGACAGTTAAAGATGTACCACGCGCTCACTCTGCCGGTTCGAACGCTGACACCGTGCAGCTTTGTGGAAAGTTCAACCACACCCTGAGATCAAGCTCTCTATTAATCATTGTCATTTCGGCTGTTTAAATAGTTCAACAACATCAAAATAGCTTTTTCAAAAAGTGCAGATGGCTGGGCAAAATGGGCCATTCATTGTAGTTTCAGAGCACTTTTGAAGTAAATTCCTGGCATAACGCTCCCTCTAGTGGCTCAACTGACCCCTTTATTTATATTTTGAGGATGGGCCGCTCTATTCATTTTGAACAGGCAGGAGTTGGATGCCACAGTAGAGAAAGTTACCCTGCTTGTTGCCATTCAGGCATATTAATTAACTTGATGACGAGAGTTTAATTCGGCACCTGCTTTTCTGGTATGGCTGGCGAGGTTCCAAATCTGTTGATTTTCAATACAGACGCAAGAGGACACTTTTTTTTTTTGCCATTGCACATGATTGAGTCTGCTGAAAACAAAACAACTGTCATTGACTGCTGACCCTATTTACATCATATGAACTAAATCGTCACAAAAGTGTGTTAACATTTCAAAACAGACCATCAGGAGGACATTTTCATTTCTTTTTTCTTTTAGGTTCAAGTGTTTGTTTCCTGCTGACAAAGCAAAGCCACAAAAAGAACTGGGTGTCAGGGCGATCTGACTCACCTTGTTTTTAGGAGACATACAGTATCCTTAAATCCAGCACTGTAAGTGATATAATATATGCCTTAAAGGTTATACACTTTCTAACCAATAGAGTACTAATCCAGTAATGTCAGAAACATTGAACTTAACTGCAGTGGCATCACGTGTTATGTTTCGCAGCATTTACAGTAGTTTTGCACTGTTTCTCTTTTTAAATCTTCATCTTAATCGAGCTTGACCACGGAAGAATGTGTCAACCTGAAATATAAGAGTCACTTTGACTTCAGCAAAGTTCAAGTCTTTCAGTCATTATTTAGGTCATTTCAGGTCATTTCAAGTCTTTCAGGTCAAGGATAATCATCTGTTCACACACTCAATGGCAAGAAATGTACTATATGGTGTCAATATTCTTTTTTCTTTCTTTCAAAATGAGTCAGTAAATGGTCTGAATAACTCATTTCAGTCATATAAAGTGAGAGGTCAAGGGCTGCGGACATTGTGTGATTACACTTAAACACATGGCTGATGCCTGGTGGTGTGGCATGAACACACTTACCTGTGTGTTGGCTGTTATGTCCTGTCCATGGCATCACATTGCGCAGAGAGCATTTCATGTCTAACATCTTGAGGGAGATGAACCACTAGAGGGAGCCACATGCTGCGGCTTCAGGTGATCCGAATCAGACGGGTCTCAGCATTGGTAATTGGAGGGGGGGGGGCAAAATGAGGATTGATTATACATTTTTCTTATGGATGCAGTAAAGGATCCATCTCATTGTTTTATCCTATTTACACAAGTGTTACGTTTTTGTCTGATGTGTCACATGTAAACGGAGTTGGAGACATTTTCTTCAATTAATTATCTTTTTTTTAATATTCTTTTTGGCACACTTTTCATGCAGCATGTGTTGAAGTCTGAAGGGTTTCATGTACAATAAGACCTCACTTAACCCAGTTTTTGAATGCCATAGGCCAAGATAATTAAGGTGTATGCCCTTGGTAGTTCATAGGATAATACATTCTAATTTGTATTTTTACTTTCTAGCACGTCATTTTTCGGGGTTATTAATGTTCCATGTGAAGAAGGAAGACATGATTCCCACCGTTTGGTGTGTCACAACTTTTACACACACCTAAACGTTCTCCCCCTTTCTGCTGGTGCATATTTGTGGAACAATGATTTCTGGAGTCATGAGCTTGATGAAACCCTCAATAATAACACTCAATAGTAGGAGCACCAGCTAAAGCAATATTTAGAGTATTATATAAACCACACAAAGACAGCAATAATGTAAACAAAAGCATAGAACATGACATACAGTATGTACACAACCTTAAATGGCTTCCTTACACAAAGTAAAGCTGCACCAAAGGACTCATTACAATGCTTTTCCATTATGTAAGAATTTAAGACACATAATGATTTCACACATAATCAAACACTAACAGACCCTCGAGTTGTACTAGCATTTTAACAAAAATGAAAGTTGTGTATCGTGTACTTAGTATTGATGCCACGTTGAATTTATCTAAAGGTGACAAAAGTCCATGGTACTAACTGTTCATTACTCCAACTTGAACTGTTTGTCATCCTCTCAAGTTGTTACAGTCGATATGCTGATAAAAAAAAATATTTTTTGAACTGTTTCATTTATTAGTCCTTATCCAATGCACTGTTTTGAATAAAGACAATTAAACATGTTAGACAAAGCCCTGCTTCATGTTGTAACTTCATTCTGTAAACTGGCAACAAGTGTACAGTGATTAATACCATATGACACAAGCAGGAGACACAGACCATGTGTGTGTGTATGTTAAAGTCCTTCTCTTGTGTCAGTGTAAGTTGGTGATTAACAAAGAGCACAGTCGTAGTGGTGGACATGAACCAGGACTCGCTTGTTTGTGCTTAAAGCAGTGCTCATTTAGTTTTTGGCCACTTTTGGCGCAGCTGAACAACCTGTAAACACAATATTATTTGGAGTCGTGTGTCTGTCTAACTGGCGAATGTACGTCCAATATTCATACTCTGTTTTGGTCTCCACCAACTCCTGAGGGGAAATATCCGTCTCTTTAGCGGCTAAATGCTCGACTGCGTTCACCAGCTAGTCGCTAACTTTGTCTGCTGTTTTGGTGCGGGGGGCAGCTAGCTTACAGTTTCAGTTAGTCTAAATCACCGCTAACGCCTCCGGTTTGTTCAGAGATTAGAGCCTGCTGCATTCACAACGTGGAACAGCAGAAAACTAGCCATGCTGTCGGTGAACGTGTCAGCAATGTTCCATGAGACTGCTGGAAGCGCCGTGTCATGATATATAGTGATTACATTAAACTATTTGCCGGCCAAGAACAACCGTCAGATAAGCTGCTTGCTGCATTTGGCTAAAAGCATGCAGATAGAGGGGTAATCTGATAAGCTTGCGCAGGGAAGAACAAGTGCAGATGTTGAGTTAACAGGAAGTACATGTTTAAAAAAAAAAATGGATTGCCTGACTCAGGTGGTGTTAGCAGCACCAGACTAGGGCCTGTGAACAAGATGTTTTCTAAAACTCCCATTAAAGGGGCTACATATGGACACACAGCTAACATGGCCACTTGCTCAGCATTGCAGCTAATCCACACATGTTCTCAAAAACAACAGTTTCCTTTATGTGTCAAAGTGTTCAGAGAAAGAACATTCAAAATAGAGATAAAGTGGATAACGAGACAAGGAAAAGCTATCAGCGTCTCCTTCCCCCCTTCCCTTCCCTGTGTCCACGGGAAGCGGCAGCTGGTAAGTTAGCGCGCCAGTTTTGTGTCACAGCTCGTCACATGTAAGGCTGGGGAATACTGTTGGCATCCTGCTGTTACAGAATCAGAAAAAAAAACCTGCATAATGAGAACTCTAGATGACTTTAACGTCTTTCTCTTGACAAGTGGTAATGTTAATTATAGATCCACTTAAAGGGGCAGGAAATATTGCTTTCAACAAGTAGATGCAGCTCCGTTGCTCCCCTCACAGCATTTCATTGCATTTGAATATACTTGGTACTTTTTAAGCGCGTTTATGACAGTAAACTTGAACCTTGATACAGTCAGTTAAAGCTGTGTAGGTTTAGCCGTGAAGGTGATGAACCCACAGAGAATTACCATCTAACTCTGCTGCTCCTCTCAGCTCTGCAGAGCGTTTTTAGCCTCCTTTAGCTCATTGTTTTGGCCTGCAACTGCATCCGTTTTGGTTCACTCTGACTGCTCTTATTAACCTCAGACGGCTGTTTTTAGCTAAAAAAAAAGCTCTAAAAACCAACTGTGCACTACCGGTCCTAGACCAAACAGCAGACAGAGAAAGTTAGAAACTAGCTGGTGAACATAGTGGAGCGTTCAGCCCTTAAAGAGCCACACATTTCTCTCAGGAGTTGGTGGAGACCAGAGCAGACTGAAAAGGAGAGTGAATATTGGACTTTAGTGTGTTAAAGTGTTAAAGTGCTGTGTAAACAGTAAATGTGAAGGAATTCAAGGTTGTAGCCAGTGCTGTAGAAAATACTGAGGTCATGAGTCCAAGTTATCTAAATTATCATTTGCATATGTTATATTTTATTTATTTGATAACTGTTCAGTTATATGTGTCAAGTATCAAAGGTTTACTTACAGATATTGTTTTAAATCAGGAAACCTTTCTAACTTTAGATTATGTTTTATTTGGTATCTTTTTACTGCAGCAGGCTACTTAATTCCCATAAATGATACAGAAGACATGACCTCTGTGTCTTCAGTGTTAGCTACGTCCGGTCATGTCCCTAGATTAAGTCAAATGCAGAAGTTGACACCAGAGTTTCTAGTGTAAGCTCCTGAAGGAAGAGACAGGGAGTCCTTAAAAATGTATTCTGTCACAACTGCCACAATGTCATTCTTTCTTTTCAGTATATTTTAGTATATTTTTAGCATCATGCCAGTCATTTTCCCCTATAGAATATTTACTATACTACTGCCCACAACATGTAAAGACTTGTATGTGCATTATCGCTTTGGGCCACTGAAAAGATGTACTGACCCTCATCTTTTCATGCTATTTATAAAGCACAGTACACACACATTTTCATGTTCATACTGTAGGTTTGATCATTCTAATAACCAAGCGTTGTACTATTTTAATGCCGTTTTAATAATGTAAAACTGCCCACCTACAGGTCCCAAATCTAAAAACATTTTTCATCTTCCCTTCCTCCTCTGTATCGTGACACTGAGATGTCTGTCAGCATGCGACGGCGTGCCGTAGAAACCAGGTGTGAGAGCCCACGGTTTAGCTCTCTGCTGTTTGTACACTGGCTCGGCAGTTAAATTTAGCCGCAGATAAAAAAAAAAAAAAGGGAATTATTGTAGAAACTCTGGAGCTGAAGATGGCAGATGCAATATGACCAGGAAAACACGGAGGACTGACAAATAGCGCTCAGTTTAGTTTCCTTGGTAACCTGAGGGAAATTAGAAGCAGTGAGTGCAGAAAACTCCTGCCACATAAATAGCATTGGCAAGGTCATGAAAGTGACCTTTTAATTTTTATAAGCTAAATGTGCCTGTGATTCATTCACTGAGTTATATAAGATACAAGATGGGGCAAAAAATAGGATGCAGAGATATAGCTTCAGCGTTTTGTGAAGTTGAGAGCACCTGGCAACCGATAACACGAACCCTACATGAACTTTTATTTGTCTCCATCTGTGGTGCTCAGGGCTCACACACGTCTCGGCGCTGCGCCTGTCAATCAAACACTCGAGTGTGCTCAGGCCTTTCGATTCCTGCTGACAAAGTTTCCATGTGGTGTGTTTTTGTGGTCTGTTGATTCACAGTAGCTGTGACTGTGCATGCTACAGACCCCGTCCTTCTTTTTTTCCTGTCAGCACTACACCACATTCATTAACGTACTGGGACTGTGTTCACACAGGTCTACCGGACATTTACTAACATGTATTCATTTAGAGTGAAGTGTTCCTTCAACTGTCAGGGCTCGTGGCTGAAACGTCAATGGAAGAGGAAGTTGGGGGTAGAGTTCAAAACAAAAAATGATTTTGATTGCCCATTTGTTGTATTACTTATCTGATGCTTTCAGAGAGGATTCTCATTAGCTTCTCCATAAACTCAAACATCAGCAGCATGATTCTTGCAGATTCCTCATTATATTCTCCAAATTTGTTTGAGTGTGATATTTTTCTCCTCGGCCTCAAAGTGTTCTTCAAGAAATCCTTAGTCTTAGTATTTTATTGCCAACTGTAAACAATGCTATAGAGAATAAGAGAATAGAAAATATTTTGTGTGTAACTAATGATATCATTAAAGGTCAGGTTCACAATTTTTCAAGTCTGTCTTAGGCAGGTGCCCATAGCATTGAAAGAGGTTTTGTTTGCTTTAATCATTCAATATGTTCATGCTGGCCATTGCCAGTGCCCCTTCAATGTGAGTGATGGGGGACAAAATCTACAGTCCACAAGGCCCACAAGGGCAGGATCACATGACACACACTGGCCCAAAAAAAGACTTTTTCCCGTACACAATCATCACGAAAGAGATGGCTGTAAAACAATGAATACATTTGTCACAGACACACCCGCTGGCATGAATTTGAAATCCGCTCAGTTCATTGAAATTTGAAAAGTCTCGAAGAGCATTATTCATCTAATGCCATTCATGTGTTGGGGGAGCCAACAGGAAGTCAGTCAGCTCAGCCTTAAGTCTCAACGCCACAGAAGCCCGAGGAGGCCGGTAAAACCTGCCAGCAAAATTTCATTGAAATAAATGGGGCGCCATCTTGAAACGTGTTATCCAGATCTCTTAATACATCCATGGGTGCTGCGCATGTTGGCTCATCTGCACACTTTAATGTAACAGAGCCATCATTGGTGCTATTAGCTCCACATCCACCTCCATCTCCACCTGTGCTCCCTTTTGCTGTTAGTTTGCTCCTCTCCATATTCATTAATTGACTTGCTTAACATTTTCAGAAGCAGATACAGTAACATTACACTCAAAATATTAATATTTTATTTGACATGTTGAATTGAGGTCACCTTAGAAGGAGTGCAGCAGCACCTCGGGGGACAGCAAGTCAACTGAACCTTTAGTATGAAGAATGATGATCGAGGGGGGACACGATGGTTGATGTTAGTTCTGCAGGGAGGCCAGCTGTGTGTCGGCTGGTTTAATATTAGCGTGTGTGCTGTGGATGGAGCCGGCTCAATTTGACAAAGGATTCTTCCGAGGGCGACCTATCACTTTAAGAGTGTCAGAGCCCCTCGATGGGCTCCTCATCTTTTTTCTCTCACAACATCTTTCTTTCCGCCGTGCATGGCTTGTTGCCGAGGTAACAGGCCCCGAGAATGGTTTAGCATTTCCAGCATTGCCTGGTGAATCGACTCACGCTGACATGCAGCTGACAACAACACGCTGCATGACTGGCTCAGGTATTTTCTCGCCCCCCCCCCAAAAAAAATGTCAGCGGAGTCGACAGCCATACTCTGATATCAGGATCATATCAAAGGCGGACCTACTTGATATTGTGTTCAGCTGCTTTGCGTGATGACAAACACAGCAAGCTGAGCCATGTGTGACGACACTGCTTTGAGTGTGTAAAGCAGAATATCAAACGTTTTGATGGAAATGTCTGGAAATGTATGCTGATACAGTCACTTTGTCACTCATGTTTGCAAATCTATGTGGAGTGAGTTACTGTGTTTCTCCAGCAGAGGACACTGTGTGTGTGTGTGTGTGTGTGTGTGTGTGTGTGTGGGGATATTTCTGCATGCGTGTGAGTCATATCACCCCACATGGCTATCACGCTTTTTATTCTATTGCATTTGATTATATTCTACAACAAGCAAATATTCATTTTCTGCCCGGACAGCAGCTACGAGTTATCGATCATATTCAGATGCACCTGTTCATTTCAGAGTTACTCTGACATGGAAAATAATTCAATCAGCTTGTTTAAATGCGCAGCAACAGCAGCAACAGCAGCAACAGCACACTTTTCTGGTCAGGCGGTTATTGAGCTGCTCCCCCTCTGACTGAAGGCACATCAGTCACTTCCTGCCCGTCTGAATCTGCATTTGTATTGCTCCCTTGGTGTCCCTGCTGTCTACAGGTGATCTGATTATTGGAAGCCAGTGGCTGTAAGAACAAACAAGGGGTTAACGAAGAAGTCTGTTACCAAGAAAAGGACAGATTGGACTTACTCAGCCCTCCATTAATCATACTAATGATGAGTTACTTTGCACATTTGGATTGTGCTATTCATATGTGACTTTAATCAAAGTGTTGTCAGGATAAATGTCAGGATAAATGTGTGTTTTAACATACCGTTTGTCATGTTAACGTTTATGATCTTTGCCCTCCACGTCTTCATTTTCCGACACCAACGATCCTAAAACACATAAAACGGGGTGACAGTGATGTTAAAGGGTTACATTTTGGTTTTTAATGAAATATTTACAGCTGCCTTTCAACCTGTAATTACTGGCTCACCTTCCTCCACATGGGCCTGATCAATATGCATCGTCACTCATTGTGCCCAACCGGGACACACTCAGGCCTGGCGGTAGGCTGAGCGTGATGCAACACCTTGCAACAAACAATGTGCTGTAAGAGTATGTAACACGGTGGCTAGCAGCGCAAGTTTAGAGCACAACCAAAACATTGCACACACATGCAAACGCAGTTTAACAAGAGTCAAATATTGAAGAGACGAAGAGGTTTCTCTTTTTGTCCTCGGTGCCCTTGCTTCTCCTCAGCTAGCCGCTTCCTACCTGCCTGCTTTGTTGGACTGGATGGCGGGCCCGAGGGTCGCCGTTATTAAGACAACCTGCCTCATCGATCACCTGTCACATGTATGGATTAGAGCAGAGATCAATGGGACAGCCCTCTAGTCTGAAGTATAGCAAAGGGAGGCAGCGACTGCTTGATAATGGTCCGACCCCTGAGGTCCTGCGGTCTGTTTTGATCTCTGTATGTGTGTGTGTGCTTCTTAAACCAGGGTGTGTGCTGGGTTATCGGTCATCAGGTCCCCTTAATGCTCTTTTGTCCTTTTTTCAGCCTGTCTGAGCATCCGCCACAGTTACCTGATATACACAAACACAAACATCAACTTTTTCTAGGTAATTGACATGTTACTTTTTAGGACTTCAAATACAATCTGAAATTTCTGTTCTATTCTTTTTATTATTATTATTTAACACAGCTGTAGTTAACAAACACAAAGGATTAGTTTGAGTTGCAGTTGGGCCCCTACTGATCGCCCTGACACCAATAATTTAGAAATAATTCACACACCCCTCTACAAATTACAAAACAGAAGAACAAATTACCCAAAACCAAGTGACATGCAGTGAACATTTTGGGGTCCCTGGCCGTCTTGGGCCCCGAAGCATGTCGCCCCCTTTTTGCCTAGTTGGTAATCCAGTCTCGAGGGGAGACACCATCAACTTCATTTCCTGAAATCCATGGATAGATATTCTAATGTTACTTAAACATGAAAAAATCACTCACTTTCTCTGCAAGAATTGTTTTCTTCTTCACTTGTTTACTGTTTATTGGTTAAATTCTGCAACACAAAGACGGGCCCATCTGTCGACAGTATGTCGCGCTGAAAGAACAGCTCCCAGAGGTCGATGTCGAAGATGTGGCCCAATTCAAAAGCAAAGCAGTTCTGTGGGAACCATTGTGAGATATAATGATGGTTTTTATTTTTATTCATTTTTATATGTGAGTTTCTGATTTGAGGCCCACACGCTGTAAACACTGTAACTACAATACATGTTGCGAAAGGGTTGACTATTTCTACCACAATACACAGTCCTAGCAACAGCAAAGTGTCAAGAGGGCCGTTCTTTCTCTCTGGCTCCCACACACACACACACACACACACACACACACACACACACACATACACGCAACAAAGAAAAACACTTTCTTTTTTTATCAAATCCAATTTATGTTTAGACCGATATTTTGATTTGGTGATACTGCACATGAGATCAATACTGGCCTTTTGTTTACAGTTCAGTTATTGTTGCAGCAGTGTCCAGAGCAACCATATCTGTATGAAACAAGTTCATCAAGAATATGCAGTTTTTAAAAAAACAACCAGTCTTAACAGTAAAGAGATGCTGGTCACCCTGCCTTAAGGTGCTGCTTATCCACCAAACAGTCATGAATCAGCATTTCAGTGGGGAGTGTTAGTGTCCCATGGTCTAATTGCTGTGTTAAATGCTCTTCCATTCCAGTAAATACACAGATGCAGGTTAAATAAATCTTTTTATTTAGTGTGTAAACCTGAAAATTAAAAGAAAAGAGAAATCGAGGCTCTGTTGATCGACACACATATCAAAGCATATCTGTTTGAGCCAAACTGGTTGAACCCAGGTGCCATCCCACTGAAGCCTGACTGTTTTGCATAATCAATACTCCTCTGTATATTGACTGCTGAGTGGAAACAACATTCATTAACATCCTCACATACCAAGGTCTCGGCTGCAGGCTGCAGGAAGGAGGCTCAGTGCATAGCAAACTATCTCTAGGACCCAGTGCGTCTCCTCCTCAGCCTTTGTAGTTTTTGTGTGGAGATGAGGGAGACTGAGATGTGCTTCTTGCTTATCACGATTCACATCGAGCCTTTTTTTTTTTACCAGCTGAGAGAGGGGGGGGTGCTGAACAGCGCAATTTGAAGCCAGGATCAGCTCCCACAACTGCTTGGTTTTAATTTTAATTTATTTTTTATTTTTTAATGTAGCTTTCATTTCATTTCTCTCCATCTCATTGTTATAATTTTTTTTTTTTGTTGTAATTTCTGGGGACACTATGAAAGCCCATGCGTTTCGGGTGCATTCCTGCTGCTGGCTGGCACTATGATTTATCAGCTTTGTTCTCATGACAGACTTGCACTCATTCAGTATCAACAAAACAGGAGAGAGCGGTGATTTGTCTTTAACTTTCCTGCATCTTCGACGATTCCAGCTGCAGCAGGTACTTTGTGCACTTGAGGTGAGTCTGTTTTTTTTTTTTAATTTTTCTTCTTCTTTTCTTCCCCTCAGACACAAAGGAAACGCTGATTTTATTATTATTTCTTATGTGAGGAGATGCTGGAAAGCGTGGGAGAGGAGTCTGATCTCTCTTCCACATTTTCTCTCACATTTTCCATTCTTTTTTTGCATTTAATAATTGTTTTTTTTTTTGTTGTTTTTTTTTTAAATCGTCTTAATTGGCGATACAGCTTCAAATCGGTGTTGTGACTTGATCCAGTGTATTTGGTAACAGTAATGTTCAGTGAGTGCAGGCGTGGGACGTGTCAGTGAATACTAATTGCTGTCACTTGCTGTCTCTGCTGCTTCTTCTTCCTCTCCTCCTCCATCTACCCCCCACCCACCCCCACCCCCGTGCGCGTGCTAAAGGGAATCCCCAGAAATAAGTGATGGATCTAATAGGTCACATACAAATCCAATGGCATGTCAATCCGGTTAAATTGAGCCTCCATTCATTACAGCGGCGGTCCTGCTGTGTGTAGGTGTCGAAGCAGCCATGTGGAGCAGAGAGAGCGCCTCTCCACTTCTCGTCTGCCTGCTGGCGCTCACAGCTCTCTGGAAGACCAGGTGAGTCTTTTGAAGGGGAGGACGCCTTGAAGCGCTGATACGAGCCGCTGTAGGCCGGGGGATCACTCGCTGGGTCCCCGGGGACCTATCTCTATTTATCAAGGTTTTTTTCTTCTTCTTTTCTTTTTATTGTGCTGGACTCATTATCGGTGGAGGAGGAGAGGCAGTTTACCGCCTTCAGTATCCTCGGTCTGACCGTAAAAATAACCCTCAGGGCATGTGGGCAATTACCGGGCTAGGAAGTGCAGCCTCACAGCCCCAAATGCGAGGATTTGCTGCTTTTCTTTGTCATTTATGACAGTAAATGAAGAGCCTTTGGGTTTTTGGACTGTTGCTTGGACAAAAGAATCAATTTGAATACGTCATTATGGGCTCTGGGAAATTGCGATGAGCATTTTTCACAACAAAACGATTAATCAATTAATAATGGTGGTGGTGAAGTTGCAGCCCGAAATAGCTACAGCCAGTGTCAACCTTGAAATGCAATTTTGTTTGCAAAGGGCTCTTTTCTCAAGGACAATTCAACTATCAATAAATGGTCTTTTTTAAAAAAAAAAGAAGAACAATTGCTACTTGATATGTCTGGAAATGTGTCTGTGACTGAGGCCAGGCGGCCACTGGAAGCTGTTGTATATCAGAGGACATCTCACATTATCACATCAGGTGCAGAGGTGTCTTTTCACATGGGGAGTGACAGTTTAGGTCATTTGAGAGCTCACACTGGCCCAGAGGACAGCTGACAAAAGAAAGAAACAACCCATGTCAGAAGCATGGGAGGCAATTTAAATAAGGCCACTGAATGCCTCTCGAGGCTCCATTATGTCCCCACCGACGTATAGACTCTGAAAACTTTCATCTCGCTGCTTTGCTAAAGGCCTTTTTTCACGGGAGACATTTTGACAGTAAAGGTAGAGGTGTAAATAATGAAATGAATTATGGCTGAATGCTTCTTAGCTGCTTTGGTTTCAGGGTCCTGGTATTATCCACCTAACTGTCACAAACTGGAACACTTGAACAGGACAGAGCCGTCATTAATGGTATTAGCAACACCTGTGCTTTTCATGCTATGACAAGTCCAAATGTCTGCTGTGAAAGAACAGGGAAACACGGGAAAACCTAACGTTAGCCGAGCCTCGCCTAGCCGTTAGCCTAGCCACTCCACACGATATTTTCAGGGGTTTGCTAACAAGTAAAAACACATACAAACAGTGTATTGCTGCTCTTGAATGCGCTGGTTAAAATTACATTTTTGTTTAGATGTAATTGCCAGCAATTGCTGCAGGAAGGAGTCCTGAATCCTGGGAATCAGTTAGCATTTTCACACTTCCGGTCCCTTCGTCTTAAAGTCAATGGGGTTTTTTGAATGTGTTTTTGGTTAGATACCTGAATAAGGTCTGTGGAAAATCCTGATATTTCCAACCAGGAGGCTGTTGGTCTGTACACCGCCACATGAACACTGCATAATTAACACTAACAAATATGCATATCAGTATCTATAATGGTTATTTATGAGCTTATATAGAAAACGTTTTTCTTTTTGCTGTTTTTAAGCTAACGTTACTCGCTGGCTACTAGCTAACATCCAAGAAAGCCTTGCTTATTGATACATGTTAAAGTTTAATTTATAATTTCCTCCACCTAAGGTTCCCTACACATGCTAACGCAAGTTTGGTGATGTTTTAATTTATGCACTTTCTAATTCAATACTAACACAGCCTAAAACATGTTGGCTGTTCTGACGTGGGTGTGATTTAAAATGTGGCTAAGTACTGTTGCTATACTAGAAAACACATTTGAAAATGAGAAATAAAATATTCCTTGTCTGTTATAGTTACAACACCAGTAAAAAGGCTACATTAATCCAACACTTTCACTGATGGTAATTAGAGGAATGTGGTCCACACAGAAAATACCCAGATGTGAAAAATGATTAATATTGTATATACATTCCCTTTCCCTGCTTCAAGTAAAATATGCCCATAACCTGAGGCTGTTGCACCAGTGCTGTCCACAGTGGTGATTATGTCGAGCTTTAATTCAGGACCTTATCTGCATTTATTTACCATGAATCTCTAGCTCTGATTACATTTGCATATTCAGTTGTGTTTTGGCCCCAAGATCAGATGGCTCACAAATGTTATGCGTTGAACTGGGTCATCCATGTGGATCATGAGAAACAATGTGTAGGCTATGTGTGTGTGTGTGTGTGTGTGTGTGTGTGTGTGTGTCTGTGTGGGCACGTATGAAGTCTGCCAGATAATAACAACCCCCCTTTTTATTGTTTCATAAATCAGGCCTCTGAGGAAAACAGAGTTATGAGACTAAATACGTTTAAAATGTAATCTGATTCCTGTTAGTTGAAGTGTACCTTTACTGGTCTTGTTGTCATTGTGTGTCCGTCGACTAGGTCAGTGAATGCTGATGCCACATCTGATGCCTTTAAAACCAATATCACCCTGTTCACGCGGATCCTGGACAGCCTGCTGGATGGATATGACAACCGTCTGCGGCCTGGTCTTGGGGGTAAGGAAATGATCTACTATCATTGGATGTACAGAACTTTATCTTTTAATATCTCTGCCTTTTAGACGATACTATCTAATTAACTGATTTGAATGTTTTGCGCTCCCATTTAATATGAAAAGCACGTGTCTCTCTTTTAAACGGTAAATGGTTGATGGCTCATTTGGAGTGAGAGCACTTCATTTACAGCAGCTTTTGTAGTACAGATAACCTTTGGCACCAGTCCCCACAAGAACAAACCGACAAACACACTCCTTGCACAAAACATTTAGGTTATATAACACTCACTGCACTTCCTGGAAAGTAACTGCAGCCAAACTGGCCACATTTAACCCCGCACAGGGCTATGTTCTCACTCGGGTTTTTCTGGAAAATGCCCGCTGAATCTGCCGAATATTGGATTAAATAAACTGTGGGTGCAGAACTACTCTGCGGTTATGACTTATGTTGTTTCAGTGTCAGTGTTTGGTTATGCTGAATGCTTGGAATGCTAGTTTGACTGTAGGGACATGGATGAAGTGATGCCAAAGTAATATGTTGGAATATGGGAAATCTATCTATCTAATGGGTTAGGGTTAGAATTTTTATGATTTATTCATCGGTTCTTTATTCAGTCCGTCGGTCCATTCCTTCTTGCATTATACATTTTTGAAGAAGCAGTTGGAGTAGAAAGTAGCATTGAACGGTGATTGATTTTGTTATGACCAGACCCAGAAATTGTCATCAGTGCCTCAGTCTGTCATCATTGGCACAATGTTTAAGAGTTGATTCAACTCAATCTGCCAAACACCACACTCTAACACTGGTGAGATAATGTTATGGCATATCCTAAGCTTGGAAAACAATTAGGAGATGTCTGAAAGCATTTCGTCTCCTTCTTTGAATGAAAACTGGCATTAAAACATTCCATGAAACCCCTCTCCCACTCCCGACCCTCAGTGTATCTGGCAGCTCTGTGTGTGTTTATATATTGATGTTTGCGTATGATATCTTATCATCATACAGTGTATAATATAAAATATATATGATTTAGTCTTTAAAAAGTGATATTTCCGGAGCTTCTGAGAGGTCGGATCAATTTTAATCTAGATAAGCATGATAGGCTTTAATATCTTTCACTACCCGCTCTCTACAGAAGACAGTACATTTTGTGTGTCGTCGATGAGAATCACATCTTTGGCTCATCTGTGGCCTCAGAGCGTTACTTCCCTCTCCATCGTCACCTCTCCCATCATCCTCCATGTTTGGCATCTCATTTCCAGCTGGCCCCTCACCCCAAAGCTGAGCTCCTCCCTCAGGATTTGGTGCCATTTGAAATTCAGATTCCTGAGGCCATCAGCCCAGGAGCTGCCATATGGGGAACAGACCTCCTTTAGCTTGGCAGCGCTCAGCCTGTGCAACTGGACCTACATAAATAGTACTGCTAGCTTATTTAATGTGTAGGAAAAGCATAAACGCTCGGCTTATTATTACACTGTTGCTTAGCGTACATACCTTACTTCAAGGACCTTAATGATCATATTTTATGGCATGTTTCCATCAAATATGGTTTAGGCACCAAAATGTACACTTAATGCTAATGCTAATGCTGCTAATGCATTGCTAGAAAATATAAACAAAGAGTATGTTTCTTGACATTTTTGATTTGGCCTTTGACAAGACGTTTGTAGTCCATGGGAGATTTATAGGATTGAATCAATAAAGCTATATTGATTTTGACTGACAAATTACATTAATGATTCTCCACCAACAGACAGCTGTGAAGAAGTGATCGTGTTAAAGACAGACTTAGGACCTGATCAGGCAGGACGCCTTCTGCAGGTTGTAAAGCGTGAGGCGCACCGCGCTGCCCTCCCTGTTGAAGCCTACAAGTTAAAAAAGAGCAGCTTGCTGCGTTTTGCAATTAATCCGATTGGACAATGGGAAAAAAAATGCAAATGACGCTGGGCTCTTTTCTGCGTTTTTTCAACTTTAGCTGTTCAGAGCGCTCCTGTAAAAATGTGAGGCACCCTGGGTGCATGAGCAGCACGCACAACGCTGTCTGCTTATAGAAAACAACTGGAAAAAGACGCCTCCTACTGCGTCCTGTCTGATCAAGGCCTTAGGGGAGCTCAGCCATCTGAAATAAAGCATTTAAATAAAACATCCAAACTTTAAATTAGATGCTTTCATCTGAAGTGTCTTACAGTACCATGAGCACATACATTTTTATTAGATCTGGCCCCAGTGGGAGGACAAACCCCCAACACTCAAGATGCAGTATCAAACTGTAGCCATTAATGTAGAAGAGGCAACATCATGGTGTGGAAGTCAGTTGGAAGAAAAATGACATCAGATGGAATTTCCCACATTGTAAACACATTCGATCTGTATGTCACATCTGTGGTAAGAAACATGTTAACGCCTCGTTGGACTTGGATTTATAACACATTTATAATGGCTGAAAAAGAGCCTCATCACAGCTGCACAAGTGTATTCACACTCATACACACACTATATTCAGGGACAGAGTCATTCCCTTGACAGTTTTCATGGTTAAAAAAACAAAAAAGGACCTGAATCCCTAATCTAGCTAATGTATATACTGCATGTAATCTTCAAATATCCAATTATTTATTTACAGCATCATTACACACATTACAGTGTACTACAACATTTATTTACCCCCAGAGTCAATTGACTTTCTCGTCCCACGTCTCTATGTATTACTCTCCTACATGATGATTCAAAAATATTTTTCAATTCCCTCCATAGAAAACAGCAGTTAAGGACAGCTATGGGGTGTGGACAAAATAACAGGAACACCTGTGTGATGCACTGCAATGAATCCACTATAACAAGACCACAAACTACAGCACAGAAAAATTAGTTTGTGTGTGGATGTTTTTTCCTAAGCTGTGCGACATTCAAATCCATCCCGACGAGCACTCTGCTGTGTCTTATTGCAGTGAACAGGAGATGGGAGTTGAAACATTTTACAGCTGATAATCAAATGATGGAGATGGAAAAGATGAATCTGGGGCAGAAGTTTTCAAGATGAACCCACGTGTCCCCTTGGGGCTACTACAAGGTTTCCGGGGAGATAATAAAACAAAACAGCTGTAATCGTTTCAACAATGAATGAATTACTGTGTGGGTTTAGGCTGCACATTTCTCTTGAATTTATTTATAGAAAATACAGTATAACCACAGCCATCTATTGCTTTCAGAAGCAAAAACAGCCATTTTTTCAATCTAATTTAGAACCTGCACAACTGGTTTAATCCAGCATTTCTTTTTCGTACTTGTTGTCTGTTTCAAGTGTTGAAGCAATACCGAGCTCTTTTAAAATGCAGCAATTGGTTTCTGTCACTTTCACTGAAATCAAGCCAGTCTGCAGAGAGTGGATGCAGAAAGCACAGTAGCTCCCACATCATCATTAGTGTGACTGCGAGGCAGCTCACTTCTGTTCACATTCACACTTCTGCTACTAATTTGTTTTCCACCCCAAAAAATGTGTCATCGAACTACAACTTCACGCTTGGAGCTATACATTAAGTTCCAGCTTTAAAGCTGCACCAAGAAACGGTTTTATGTCAAAAAACCCAACTGAAGTTGACACAAGTAAACTTTTCACATGTCGTTGGTATAAAGCAGCCCAGACTATCATTGAGTCAATGACTATGTATGACTGTGTGTAAAGTGAAAGGTGTCGCTTGGAGTAACAAACCCCACAGATAATTATCATCCAACTCTGCAGGTCCACGGGGCGTTTTAGCATCTTTCAGCTCATTGGTTGTTTTTTTTTATTGTCCGCAACTTTGCTGTTTTGGTTCCATCTCACTGCTCTCATAAACCCCAGAGCTGTAAGGAGAGTGAATATTAGACTCATGTTTGTCAAGTGACCAGAAACAAATGAATGCTAATGAGTCGCCTGGATGAGTAAACAGGCAATAGTTTGCTAACACTTAGATGCTAACCGATTAATGCAGCTTTAAAACGACACTGCTTTCACTGTAGCTTAAAAGTGATATTCAAGCTTTTGCCATCATATAAAGCATAGGTCAGTAACAGGCGGACCGCGGTCCGAGTCCGGACCCAGACGCCGTCCTATACGGACCCGGACCTATAATCAATAAATTATTAAAGGATTTAAAATTTTTAAATTAAGCACTTTATTATTATTATTACATGCAGACGTTGATACAACTACTAGGCTACTTATATATATATATCACACTAAATCACAACGCAAGTTAGACATTATGATGTCCCGGACCTTCGCTTGAGGACATTTTCTCTAACTGGACCTCTGTGAATTTTAGTTGAATACCACTGATATAAAGTTTGATATAATTGTTACACACCTCTAGTATTCACTGTGGTGCTCTGATCTGTTTTGTGTGCGCTGTGGGTGATATTGTGACATGTTTTGGTTGGGTGGTAGATTCTGGACCACGATGTCTGTTGAATGAGCTTAAAAGGCTAGCGTTGCTAACTACACAGAAACATTAAACACAACACTTCACCTACAGTACATCAGGTGTTGAAGACATTTAATGGAAAGGTGTAATGAACTTTCTTTAATCACTGTTGGAGTAATCAGCAGTCGGGAGAGGAAGGCGGCAGTTTTACAGATTGTTAATTTAAGTGCTGCTACTAAAACTTATGACAGTTTGATCAACACAATCATATCGGGCTTTTCTTCCACCTCTCTGGACTCATGTCATTTGCTCCCCCTCAAACATCCCACGGTCCAATATTGGGTTTTTGCTGCTGCTCTTTATCTTTGTCCAAACTGGCAAGAGTTAAGTTGACATTTGGATAGTTGCACAGTGGGATGCACAGTCCCCTAACACGGGCAGGTTTCGTCCGACCAATTAAACGCGGTTCAGCGGGCCCATCTGTACCTTATGATTCAGATTATATGAAAAGCACATGTTTATGACTGTCCTTGCCGAATAGATGAACTTTAGGTATTGTCCTTGTTCCTGTAAATAAGTGTCCCAGTGTCCTCGGGCATTAAATGCACTCTGGATATTTTTAAATAGTAAACACGTATTTTCCTCGAGGGCTGTGCTTTTCTAGGTTTGCTACTGCGAGGATGCATCATTTGTACAAATATGGTTAGTTTTGCTTGTGAATTTGCTCCACTCATGCAATGCAAATGGACTGGAGCTGTGGTGGATTTGGTTTTCTGCAGACTTCTGTTTATTGTTTATTCTTGTGGGGTTTTTGATACAAGGCTAGGATTTTTTTTGATGCTGTAATATAACAAAAAACATTTCCTGCACACTGTAGACACTTACGGTAAATTCACTGAATATTTATGTGTTGGTCAATAAACCTTCGTCATGCATTTCATGAATGACAACAAGCCTGGCTATACAGGTACTGTATATATACATACTTACAAAGAACAACAACCAATCCATGAGACCAAGCAAGCGGTGAGGGAAGAGAAAAATTACTTTTAAGGGCTATTCAAGTGAATTCCCTATAACACACCCAATGAAGATCATTATCTGGGCAATGTCAACAAACCCCAAACAAGAGCAAAATATGAGCAACAACATGAACAATAAATATCCAAAAACAGCAAAAGATGCTTCATAACAGAGGTCAATTACAAAAAGAATACCAAACAGTAAAGCAATGCTCTGGAACCTACAAAACATCTGAAAAAATCATTACTTTATGACATAGTTGATCATTTACAGTAAGAAAAAACTAATTCTATCTTTTATAAGAAAAAATAATAGAAAAATGCTCGGTGTAGGACAAAGAAAACCACAAGACTTTTAGGAAAAACCTTTATACAAAAAACATGATAACCAGACTCCTGTCAAATACTATTGCAGGACAAAGAGGGAGACCGGCTACTTCTTCTCCTATCCAATTGTGTGAAAACCGACACGCAAAGATCACTTTTTCTGTATGTTATGTTCTGTAACATCGGTGATCAAGAGAGAAATTGCAAAAACAAAACTGATCTTTTCATTCACATTCTTGGCCTTAAGCATTGGCTGTAGTCACTACTCGCCATACTGTACACAGACGTCTATACAGAGGACTAAATAGTGTGTCAGATGGCAAAATAAAAACCAAAAGCAGATACTACTCTTATCTGGTAGTGGTCTACTAAATGCACCTTTTTTTTCTTCACAATGCACAATGGTAGGTAGCGCTCGGATAGTGACTGTACATTTTATTACTTCTAACATCGCACTATGGGATCACTTGAGTCATGTATGACACACAATATAATGGACTACAATAGTGACCGATCTCAGACACAGCCATTACTAAGTGAAGGTTAAGTAAAGGTGCAGCACAGCGCAATGATAAAATGCACCGTATTGTATCTTTTTACAAGAAGAAGCAATACGGCTGTGTTTGGTGTCGAACACGGTTTCTCCACACTTTCTAGGTGTGCCTCCACAAAGAACATTTCTCTTTAAATAAATCAAACTAATGGAGGCCTCTGTGCGCCACAGTAAAAACCTGCTCATTTTAAATCAGCCTGATTCACATACAAAGGCCTGGTTTACATAAATGAATGCAGCCTACCGTATGTTTTGCTAAACTGCACCTATTACCCGGCAACCTGTCACTTCCTCTTGATTTACATTACCTTATAAATAAGAAAGCATTTTCATAACATGTCTTGTTAGAGGGACGTAAATGGCGGCTTGCCTTGCCATGCATGAGGGCACTTTACTGAGGAGTAATGATCTCCTCAGATCGTATGTGAGATGCTGTTTGCTGTGTAGTACAGAGTGTAGAGTAAAACGTGAAAGCTTTTTGAATTGACCGAGCATGAGAGATCGAGCTTCAGTAATTATTGAAGGAGACAGAGTGTAGAGAAAGCAAATGGACCTGATGCAGCAGCGCATTACCACTTGAATGGGAAGCATATGAGTTTTTGCTCTTCCTATCTGTCACATCACTGTGAACATTTAGGACAAATTTTATACGCTTCAAATCATAGCTCACATGTCGCCGTGGCTCACTAAATTTAATCTTAGAAGAGTTGCCTTTGAATTGGCTCGCCCAGGTCACGAACAGGTGAAGTTTGTACACAATATAGTTCTTAGTATCTGGTTGGGAAACAAATGACGTAAGATGGATTTATGAAGAAGATCAGCAACAGTTAAATCTGACGTTCTTCATATATCATTGGAAGAGGAAAAGTTACGTCTTTAAATGTGCTGAACTGTTGGTAAATACACATATGATGTATTTACTCACATTTATAAATTCTATTGAAATTGCAGACAAAAAAAGTTTTGCGCTGTTCAATACACTCATTGAGCAGCTACTTTATCAGAAGTTCAAGAGAAGATAAACTGGTGTATTTGTTTACAGAGCAGCTGAACAAACCTCCGTTGTTTTGATAAAGAAGTCAGTCAATAATTGATAATAATTCCCTCATGCCATGAGCAACCACAGTTTTCCACACAACAGCAGGTCACAGTGAGGTTGGTTGCCTTGCTGAGGAGTCTTCATTTTCCTTCTTCTTCCATTACTCCCTGCAATGTTTCAAACTAATCCTGAAAATGACCATGTATTGTTTTGCAGTACCGTTTTCACGAACAATTGCTGTTAGCACCAACCTTTGTGACAAATATACTACATTTCCTGTGACTGCTCAATAAAAGTCATCCTGTTGGGCATCTGAGTGGCTGAATGGTTAAGACACATACCACATGACCACAATATCCCCACTTGTTTCCTGTCGTCTTTTATACGGTTACTCCAATAAAGGCAAAAATGTGAAAAAAATAAGATAAAAAAAAAGCCTCCCCATGTTTCACCAGTTGAATGCTTTTAATGTGAAGCAGCCATAAAGTCTAACACGTGTGCATAAGTAGGTAATGTGAATGCTGCACAGGAATGGCTGACCCCGCCACTAAGAATGAAAACAATAACTTATACAAGACAGTATATACAATACATTGGATGGCTGTTGCATAAAAACAATGACGACCATGAATAGTATATAAAATTGGGTTTCATGTCATGAAAATGAGGATCACAACTTCAAACTCAAAAAACCCATATGAAGACAAGCTTTTAACATAGAATAACTAGTCAGATTTCCTTGCCTGTGCTAAAAAGTAGAGAGAACAGTTTGAAGAAAAAAGAAAAAGAAATAAATATATATATACACATACATATGTGTATATATATATATATATATATATTCCATATTCTCAACTTCAATGCCTTTACCCCTTTGGGTGTTTTGCTGCCTCTAATTGTTGTCTCTCATCCAGACAGGATAACTGAGGTGAAGACAAACATCTACGTCACCAGCTTTGGACCAGTTTCAGACACAGACATGGTGAGAGCAGATACTTGGCATTTATTTATTGTGTTGAATTATTCACCCACATCTTTGCTGATGTATAAACACTTAGAGAACAGCACCGCTCCAGAGGACGGCCGTGCACTCCCTGTTCATAACATACTTTAATGATATTATTTTTATTTTTAGTTTCATTACGACTTTCCCTCCTTTCACGATTGTGTCATCTCCCTCTCTCTCTCCTGACACTCGCCACAACACTGAAGTGGGACGGGTTTTCCACGCTGCAGCACGATGTCTATTCATCTGACAATTTTCATCTTATAAATTATTGAAACTCCTCTTGTTATTCAAGTCACTCCTTTGTTTATCCAGGGCTTTCCTGTTTATCATTCTGAAACATGCACCCCACCTTCACATCATATCATCAGCGTCCCCTCTATTGTTGGAGACCCATTTTCCAAGTGATTGATCTATTGATTTAACAGTTATGATGTTGGAGTTCAATGCAGTGGCCTCTGAAAGATATGTAAACTAGAAGGCACTCAGTTTAATATAAACCACCACTTACATGGAACAGGTCTCAGACGCAGAATAATAAATCATTAAGGCTAAAAAATAAAAATGATCTCATGGCGAAAATCCCAGATCCAGATCACCACCCACATCTGATCTGTCAGCTAACATTTCAGCCAAATCATTCCTGATGTCTCTTTTAAAAAATCTTGCAAACAAACAGATGGACTGCAAACATAATCTCCTTCAATTTCACTGGCAGAGGTCATCACAGCCAGTAGAGCTTATACTACTAATGTGTCAGAATCAAATTCAGGTTTGAAAAATTATAATATTATCATTTATTTATTAGTAAATGAACATTATGGTATAGCAAAATAGGACACAAGGCATAAAATATATGATTTATTTCATGTTCTACTCTAGTCTGCACAGAGTGAAATATTCTCCCCTGACCTGATCGATTTATTCAGATACTGTGGAGCAATTCATCTGATTGCTGTGGTGGCTGCTTTATTAGGGTTTATAGGAGGTCTACTGACTGCCAAAGCTGGAAAATGAAATAAAATAAATAAATAATAATAATTAGCAGATGAAGAAAAAGCTGAAAAAAGGTGCATTTCACTTCAAAGGAGCCAAACATAGAGGTCAAAGGTATCTTTAGAATTAGAGGCAAAAAAGCTTTATTGTCTTTGGCTGCAGTTTTATACACTGGAACATACTGGGTGCAACCTGTGTAGTAACACCATATCTTAAAGGATGATTCCATTTTATTACACTGTGGGCCATAGTTTCATAGTTTTAGCCATCATTCCTATTGGTAATAATAACTCATTATAGTATACTCATGTCAGTTGCTGAGATCTTGGGACGCTGCAGCATCACAACAAAAATAATCACAAACAGTTCAGGCTACAGTAAGTCTGGAGCTGTTGTCTATTTTTCTGATGCAAAGCACATGACCTGTCTGCTCCACTCAGCCCTAACCCCATTGTTAATACTGAAGACATAAATCTTTAAGAACAGGTCACGAATATGATTTTTTTTTTTTAAAGGCTCAGTAATTTCCTGAAGCAGCTGGGCACTGTAGTTTTTAGCAAACACTACTCAAACAGGGATAAATAGTACATTTGCTGTGGGACTATTTTCAGTCACGGATTAATACACATTTGGTGCTCCAGTGGCAGCAGGATATTACATTGGGATTGACTCAAAATAGACAACAGTGCCCATGTTCGCCATCATGAAGGAACATTGAACCCAGTGCGATGGTGTGGCTAATTAATGTGTTTTTGACCATTTCTTTGGCACAGGGTAACAAACAATATCAGTTTGTTGTTTTTGGTCTTTTCATGGGATTTGTTGACAATAAGAAAAATATAAAATATCACCAAATGTATCCTTTAAACTTTAAAACACTTACTTTAAACATTGAGATTATATCCAAACTATCGATCACAGTTTACAGACCAACTTCCTGCTTCAGCTTTGACCTGTCATACTGTGTTTACTTGGGATTATACTGTGTTTACTTGGGATTATTACTGAAATTTTAGGTGCGTTCATTTTCACTTCAAATAAAATGCTTGATTTGAATTAGCTCTTCAGTTGGCTTGTTTTGTCTGATCAGCTGACGGCTAATATTTCCTGTTAGTTGGATTTGTTGCCGTGTTCCCAGATCTCATGCATTACTTTAGTGGGTAAAATGTTCATCATATTCCCGAAACTGCTAAAACAAAACCCAAATTGTAATAAAGCAGGTTAACATTTTACTGTAAGATCTGCTACATCCTAAGAGAAAAGTCATTCCTTTTGGTTTCAGCGGGCAGTTTCAGTGTCTAAAAGAGATCTAAATGTCAGAGGCCTTTCAGCTGTGACAAGAAAAAAACTCTGGAGGAATTTATCTCGCTCTCCCTCTCACTCTCACTTGCTGTGTGTGAATCACACAAACACGCACACACTCTCACACGTACACACATTTCACAGTGCAGTGCTTCCTGCCCTAAATCCTTCCTTGTGTGTGGTGTCTTTTGACAACAGAGGATTGTAGGTCAAGGGGTTGTGTTGGCCTCAGAGCCGGCTTAGGAAAACACACCGGCTCAGAGAGCCGAGAGGAACACGGAGGGTGCCGCCCTCACCTTGATGCAGCTTTGACAAATAGAGAAAGCCGTGCAGTGGCCAGGTTTTAAAGTGGCAGGTGAAGTCAGTCGTGAAGAGCTGCTGCTTGTATGCTTCGATGAAACAGGGCAGCAGAAAGTGCACTATATGAAAGTGTACTTTCATAGTGGGCTTTCATACAGTGGAAAGCTGAAACATAAAAATGGTTAATTCCCTCATATATCCCCTCGTCCCACAGGAGTACACCATAGACGTTTTCTTCCGGCAAAGCTGGAAGGATGAGAGGTTGAAATTTCACGGACCAATGAATATTTTGCCCCTCAACAACCTGATGGCAAGTAAAATCTGGACTCCGGACACCTTCTTCCACAATGGGAAAAAGTCTGTGGCTCATAACATGACCATGCCTAATAAACTGTTGAGGATCAAAGATGACGGGACTCTGCTGTACACCATGAGGTAATTCAAGTCCCAGAAGCATGTCTGAGGAAAAAGTCACCACGTTGTGTTTATGTTAAATGTGCTGAGATGGATTTAAAGGAACAGCCGGACATTGTAGGTAATACACGTATTGGCTTTCTTGCAGGGAGTTAGATGAGAAGATGGACATGGCATCCTCATGTCTGTATGTTAAATATGAAGCTACTGCCAGCAGCCCGTTAGCTTAAAAGTCTGGCACATGACCCCCCCCGTAAAACCACAACTTATTAGTGAGCTTTGGAGGTGCTAGTTGGCTGATTTTGTTACCTCTGGACAGAGCCGTTTCACCCTGTTAAGCTAAGCTAACAGGCTGCTGGCTGTAGCTTCAGCTTTAGCATACAGAGAGTGGTGTCGATCTTCTCCGCTAACTCGCTGCGAGAAAACTGTTGAAGTACTCATTGAAGAGGAATGACTTGGATAGAACACACTTGCTAAAGCACGTGTTAGCCTTGTAGAAGTACGCGATACAGAATCACATTTGTTCAAATGTATTCTTCATGCGTCCTATTTTATGCGACTTAGCATCTTTTTGTCAATGTGCATTTCAAGAAAATCAATTTGAAAGACAAACTATAGCAAGTTATTTTCACAGTGGTTTGAACAATGTTTTATAATACAGTTTCTCATTAAAGAGCTAACCTACAATCACCGTAGACACACACTAGTATTTTGCTGGTCTCTGCAGTACCTTGTTTACTTTGCTCTGCTGATTACAGTTACAGTTACGCATTACAGATGGCAAGCGTCTTGAATAGTGCATGAGGCTTGTGAGTTTTTTTTCTTTTTTTCTTTTTTTTCTTTTTGAGACCGTGCCTAATCTCTGCTGTTTACTTTTCATGCATTTGCAAAGTCTCCTTAATTTTCTGTGGATTGGATGCAGGTTAACTGTGCATGCAGAGTGCCCAATGCATCTGGAGGATTTCCCCATGGACTTTCATTCCTGTCCACTAAAATTTGGCAGCTGTGAGTAACTCTGATGATGATAGCGCCTGAGGGACCTTTAAGTAAAATGCTATTTTGTTTTTTGTTTTTTTTCAACTCACTGGTTCTTTGGCAAGTGAGCCGCCTAAGAACCGGGTGAAGCTGGAATGCATGCCTCAGTTTTCTGGCTGTGGCCCTACAAATTTTAACAAAATGTGCAGCAATTAAAGAGAAACAGAATAACTGACAGATAAAGGACTGAGTGGAAATGTCACTGGGAAATATGGGGAAAAGGACTCTAAACTCATCCAAATGTTTTATTTTGTGAATTGAATCACTATTTTATTGCCATGGCTTCTTTACATTTGGATGAATAAGTTTTGCTTTAAGCTGCTTTTAAGATATTGGTTTAAAAACAAGGGATTCTTAAGTATCAGAGCATCAGTACATGGTGGGTCATGTCTGAAATGCCTTGACTTCTCACATTAATGAAATGTCCCATTTCCTTTCAATGCGTTTATGTGGTGACCTACAGTATTTCACATGAATCTCTCTGCTCAGTTTTGCAACAATACAACAGTCTGTAGGACACAATGATGGCAGAGTATATTCATCAGACATTCTTAGGTTAGCAGACAAGCTTTCAAATTTCATACTCAGTGGATGCTGTGACTGATTGAAAAGGGCAAATGTCACATCATCAATTTCTTGTTGTCGTTTTACAAATTTCATCTTCAGCCGCTGAGAGATTCTTTCATCTCTACAGTATTCTTTTTTTCTAGAAACCCAGCATCAAACACAATGTAGCGGGGGGGCTTTTCATTTTGGTCACTGAAATAATTTCTCGAAACAAATCATCAATGGCTGCGGCTGGCCCAGATTTATCCCCTATGGGTTTATCCTCTTCTCTTTTTTTAGATGCCTACACAATCTCAGAAGTGACTTATGCTTGGACTCGAAATGCCTCCGACTCTGTGGTGGTGGAAGGAGAAAGCTCCCGCCTGAATCAGTATGACCTGCTTGGACAAACGGTCGGACAAGAAACTATCAAATCGAGTACAGGTAAGCTTTTGTGGAGGTCTAGTAGAAGTCTAGAGGGAATTAAATCCACCTCATGACTCCTCCACCTCCTACTGACCTCCACCCTCTGCAGTAAATGTTCCTCCATCTCAGAAAATGTCTCAGAAATAGAAAAAAAAACCTGGATTTGGTATTTTCAAATAGCCACACTTCTAAAATAGTCTGGGTTTTGCTAGATACTTGCCAGCTGGCGTGCAGCAAAATGTTTTTAATAGCTGTTGCTAATACACCCTTTAGTGACAAAACCTGTGCAGAGACAGCACTAACTTGACCTCTATAGTTTCAACCTGCTTCATTTTGTGGAATCAGGAACCTAAGTGTCTTTATTACCTCAGTTCCAAACTGTTTCAGTGTGAATATCAACCTGTGAAGGTTTTGTGCTTATTTGGGTGGATGTTGAACTCGGCCACCTCCTACACGTTGCAGGAGGCGGCCACAGCTTGCTGCGAAATGCTTGCTAAGTTTTGTCTTTTTGGTTACTCACTTTATTTGGCTTGAAAAATGCAGAGAAACATTTGCTGTGGCTTCCTCTGCATGACAAAGATTCGACAAAACAGGGATTTGGCAGTCATGCATCTTGAATTCCCTACTTTGTTCTGTATTTTCTTAATCTGCATTTAGTGTGGCCCGGAGACCCAAAAGCAGCATGACAGGTGAGCTGCTGCTGCGACAAGCTTTTCCACTTTATAAACCCCCCTTTGGAGAACAAAGATGGGCAAACATTCAAATTCAGTGCAGTTTCTTTGGATGGATTTTAAATGGATGTCCATAAAGACAGATGAGAGACGCTGATGCGAAACGAGACATAAGGGAGCACATCTGTCTGTTGTAGCTGTCAGAGACACTAACAGCAGCAGGAGAAAAGAAAAGCTACTGTGTTCTTCAGTGATTTAACTGTCGTATGTTGGTGCCCAAAGACACGGGAATGTCTCACAAAAGTGCAGCGATGCGTGAAATGACAAAGAAAATCTATGTTCTGGGCCTAGAGAGTGAATAACTCGGTGTGCATTGAAAACGTGGCATTTCACTCAAATGGACCTGCAGGAGGCTTTTGCAAGTGAATCCAGCAATGACAAGCTCATTAGTGGACAGGATAATTAACTCTGCGCAAGTCTAGAGTGTGAAAACATGCACTTGAAGCAAAAAGCAGAAAGTTTGAAATGTGTGTATGGAAAGTGAAGCTAGTGAAAAATGTTTTGAAGGCTGACTTGTATTTTTTTGCAGTCCACAGTCCAAAAATAGTGTAAGGAATTGATTAAACAGTGTGTTTTCTCTGCTCTAAGGTGAGCAGCAAACGCTAACTTAAACTATCTTAATTGGACTACTTAGAGTAGTAACCTAACCTAGCATTACTTCCAAGGAGCATTATATACTACACCTTTTTGTGGGGTAACAGATTAGAAAGTCCTGTTTACAAGCACATTCAGTGTTGTATTACATCCCAATGTGTGGAGGCTACTGTATCAGAGTTTTGGCTAACGTTAGCAGCTCGTCGTCGTGCTCCACTGGATTTTGGTTGACATATGTACAAGCTTGACAGGCATGGCAACAGTCACTAAGGGGAATGTGCTGAAAAATGTTGCAGTAACCAAATCCACAAGCGTGTTGTCCTGAAGCCTTGCTGGCTCTGTTAGGGGCCTGTACAGAAATAGAAATATGCTCTATCCAAGATAATCAGTTGTCACGTTCAATTTACTTATAAAACACTTCTAACAAGCATATTGTTCGCAAAGTGAATACAGAAAACAAAGAACACAAATACATAGAAAAATAGGCTATAGCATAAACAAAGAGATAATGAGGACTAAAAATAGAACTAACACATTTCATGCAAACACACTAACACAGAGGACTTGAGTGTGCGTACACAAGTCTATATGTGTTTCTCTGTGTGTGTGTGTGAAGATGAGGGGGGCACCATTGCTAGACAGTAAGGAGGAATAGCTTGAAAGATGAGATCAGAAATTGTAAATAAATGTAAGTAAATGTGGTAAATAAATGGGTTTGGATGTAAATGCTGAAGCGCTGTGAGGCTAGCAGGCTTCCTCTTGAGAGATGAGAGAAGGCTGGCAGCTGTTTTCCTTTGACAAGGAATCTGACACCCAGTGACTGGAGACGATATGATGGCAGGAAGCAAATCACTGATGAAGGCTGTGTAATACATTGTAGGTTAGAAATAAGAGTTTGTAATAAATACATGCATTCACAGGGAGCCACTGGAGAGAGAATAAGTGATGTGTTTTTGTTTTCTGGTTTGGTAAGTAAAGACGAAAATGCTTAAACCTGGAGATAATTATGATTCTTTGAAGTGACTCTACAGCATCTGAAATAAGACAGCGGCTGCTGAGGAGAAGAAATTTGTCATCCACCTTGTGTTGTTTACCTTTCATTCCCCATGTTTTCAGTTTAATTCTGTTGGGAACTATCATGTCACATAGCAAATAAAAAATGGGAATACAAATTGACTTGCAATATGGTTCTCCTCTCCGTAAAGGCTCCCTGCTGTGGCAATATACCGCGGCAGAAGGAAATACTAAGCACAGTGATAAATAACATGCAGGGACCATCACAAATAATCCCCCAATGGTTATTAACTTAGAAATAAACGCCCTCCAGGGTGCACACAAACAGAGCAGAACCAAAAGCAGGTGGAGGCTGGGTGGAGTGGAGCAGCAATAACAGCGGCAAGCACACGTCAGCGTACAGAGTGAATGTCTTTAAATAGGCCGCCAGATCAGTGCAGTGAGATGTGAGTTCTGTGGCTGTGGTTGGTTAACTGTCGGTTGACGCAGCAGAGGGTGATGTCAACGCAAAAGAAATGGTATGCCATTATTATGAATAATAATAATAATAATAATGTGAGTGTAAGGAGTAAGAATAACTGAAGACTTGTCCCCCGAAGGATCTCAAAATACACCTGAGAGATGAGCCAAATTCAACAGACACACAATTTATCCCAGTGTATGTTGCCGTGGTAACAGTGCATGTTGCCAGGGTAACATAAGCATAAACTAATCATAAAGCACTTGGACAGCACTTTTTCAAAACAGAAGCCACCAAGCAAGCTTTAAAAAGAAACGTGAGAAACACAGGGGTGAAAGCAGTGGAGGGGTCACGAGATACATCTGTTTATTCAAAGAGAAAGACAAGAGAAGAAGAAAAAACATTCTGTTGCACAGATTTCTGTTCTCATCTAGTCCACTAGTCTGTAGAGTCACACAGAGTCCAGAGGCCTTGATGAGCCTTAAACCAGTTGAATCGAGAAACTGATAACCAGGCGAAAGGATGCATGGGTAATCAAACCCAAAACATAATGATATTAATGGTAAAAATCCTTGCTGCAGCATTTTCTACAGCCTGGAACAATGCCACCATTTAAGTCAAGTAAAAAAAAAAAGGTGTTGTGGTAGATGAAAAGATCTGACAGCATGTACAATTTGTTGTTACTGAGCGACAGCACCGATCTAATTTTAGCAATACTACTTGAGGAAAACGTGATGGAAGACGCTTTTGAAATACAGTTCTTGCAGGACGATGATAGCAGTGATCATAATGGTGAGAAATGTGTGCTATAATTACAGGAGACCAGTGTTTCTTTTTGCATTTTTAAGCCCATTTTGACTAAATGGCGTGTACATAACTAACTGTGTCTTTTTAGATCTACAAATTTTTTTTTCTACCTTGAATACACTTGGTTTTGTCAGTTTGTGTCAGTGCTGTATGAAAATCAGCTTGCAGAAACTTGTCATTTGGTTTGGATGATAGTCAGCACTTATGCAAAGAATATGTGATTTGTAGGTAAGCTACTACACCTTTCTGTGGTGGAAATGTGAATTATGAGGTTATTGTTATGTGCAAAGCACGAGTTGCATTTGAAAGAGTGAAAGAGTTTGAGAAGTTTGTTCCTGGTGGAGGATATTGACCTTGGGGTACTCGCCTCCAGACTTTAACTGTAAATTCGAGGGAGGAGTGGGTGGTTTGCAAACCATCGCCATCGTCTTCTTTATGTGCCTGAGCATGGACAGTGAGTCCTCTTTTTCTCACAAGCTGCTCCAGTTTTCATTCTTGGAACTTTTTCATGCTGAAGCTTCTAGGTATTTCAGGGTAGTGTGGGAGAAAAAAAGCGTCAGATCTAGACCTGCTTTCTTATCCCACAATCAAAGACCACCTTTATCGAAATGACGTGTGATCTCCCTCCTTTATCCTGATAATAGAGTCATTAAAAAGGTTTAGAAAATAATCTCTGGATTCAAATGCAGGCAGTGTAAACAGACTACAACTTTGAGTTTCAGTGTTAGATCGCATGCAGAAAATGCATCTACCACAGAAAAACAGACTTTGTAACTACATCCTTGTGCCAAGTGCCCCACCGCTACTCCCTATAGGTATCAATTACCAGTATGGAGCATTTCCCCAGTGACTGCATCCTTCTATCAAGGGAATCCCTGCTTCAATTTCACTGAGTAAGAACATCCTTTCATGCACTAAATGCTCCTATCTAGGTTAAGTGGTGTATGATGCCTCCTCGGTAGAAGGCAGAATGCCTGCCAGTGACAGTTTCTCTTGTTTAACTAGTCACTCCACATTATCTGATTGGCTGACTTGAAATTAATCATTCATTACTAGTGTGTCAGTGTTTGGTGTAGCGTACTTGCAAACTAGGTCATTTGGCAAGAATGAATGTGCTCTCAGGCTTTACAGGGACGGACATCTTGCACAAGCCTCTGAACACACCACACACACACTGTTACAAAAATCCCACTATTCAGCCATACATTTATTTGTCACACAGTCATGTTCGACTTGTTACTTTAAAGCACTTACATTACACATAAAAACCCCATGACTGAACAGGACTGAGTGTAGTGATCTTTCACTTCACACACAGTTTATAATTCATGATAATGTCATTGTAGTATTTATATACTGAAGATACGTTTGGTAAACCTGTTTTTTAAAACCTGCAATAACTGATTTTTTGGCCACTCGGAGGCAGTGGAAACAAGCTGTAAACACAACACTTGCATATTGGCATCTTTTAAGTTTATATGGTGAAACAGTTGTCTATTTTCTCACCCAGCAGTCATGGAGCATCGTGTTACTGGCGACTTAGTCCAGTATTCACCTTCCCTTTAGCTCTGTTTTTGCTCTCCACCAACCTGTGGGGGAAATATTTGGCTCCACAGAGGATAAATGTTCCGTTCACCAGCTAGTTGATGTTTTTAACTGTGGTATTTTATTGTGTGAATGTTTTCTTTTTAAAGTAGTTTTGTATGTCAAGTCTGAAATGAATTGAATAATAATGCTGTCTGTGTAGGTAATGTATTGTACTGTCTGCCTGTAACTTGGTGCTTGGCAGGCACTGTACAGTCTGAAGAGTCAAAAACAACATTGATGTAAGCGGTGAGAGTGAACTGAAACAGTAAGATTTCCACGCAAAGATGCTAAAAAGCTGTCTAAAGCTGAGGGGAACTGCTAGGTTTGTTGATAATTCTCTTCCACATACAAGTGGCCATTTGATCCATTGTTAATATAAAATATTGATTATAGCTGCTGTAAAGAAATAGCTTTTGGTGAATGAGTCCTACTTTATCAATTAAGCCAGCCTTATTAACCAATATGTTTGATATTAACTTTGAATCAAATGACTGTAATGTGAAAAGAGTCATGACCTTTGGATGATAACGTTTCTCCCTGTGTGCTGGACGTGTCTGCCTTAACAACTTTATAAGCCTGCTACATGGTGGTGCCCTCTAGTTGCCAAAAATGTATCAATGCAGCTTTAATTGGTTTAACAGTTAAGATCAGTTCACTTGTCATGGGGAGTCCCGTCCAGCCCGTGGAAACAGCTGTATGATGTCTTCTGTGCTTCAGGAGGAGTTTTTTAAATGTTTTAAAAGAAAATGACCCTGATGATGTCAGCAAAGTAATCTTTGCATGGCTTTGGAAGACGACACATTTTTAACAGAAAGTTACCAACTGGGGGGTGTGGAAAACATGTATTTTTTACCAGCCAGGGAGGGTCTAACGTAAGACACTATGGAGTTGCATTATGGGAAGTGTAGGATCCAGTTTAGCTTGATCCATAAAAAGGATATCTCAGCCTCTGCTGCACAGATTTGGACCATTTACGTCTCCAAGAATCCCTCTAATATAGCATTTCAGAAAAGGCCTGCATTTAGAAGTAAACCCTTCACATTTAGATCACCTGGTGTTTAATATGATACAGACAGCCCTCTTTTAAATGTTGACAGGTATCTCCATTTGCGAAGCTTGTTGTCTTCTGTGTGAGAGTCAGTGCCCTCTGTCGGACAGCGTTTCCTGAGTGAGTGAGGTGTCCCCGTGGCGTCAGCAGGAGCCTTGTTCCCTACATCTGTAGGAAACATGACTGGTTTATCATCTTCATGCTATGATCATTATCTCCCCTCTCAGTGAAGCGATCACGGGCTTCTCCAGAGAAAATTTAGCCACAACCAGTGGATTCCTTGCTTGTACGCCCTCCTCCATGCAGGCCATGCAGGCATGCAAATTAAATTACAGAAGATGTAGAGGTCCATAGGGTACCGAGAACGCATTCAGTTCCTCTAAATTCCAGTGCCTGAGTGTGTGTGTGTGTGTTTGAGTGTACGGTGGAAGAGGGAGAATCGGTCCTCACATAACTGCTAGAAACGCAGGCAATACAACTACAGCGCTACAAAAGAAAGAGGGAATAAAAAATCTTTTGGGATTAGTCCTTGGAATTGACACCCCCTCCCCCCTCCCCACTGCTGAAAAGGACTTTCCTCTTGCCAAGTGGCAGTGTGTATCAAGGCCTTCGTTTCAGAATTGCAGCAAATGAGCTATGTTTCTCTGTTCTGTTGCCATGGGTAACACATCTTTTTCTTCTCATGTCTAATCTTGGCTTCTCTTTGAGATATCTTCCATTTGGAGGGCCTGCCTGCTACTGCAGCATTGGCACTGTTTCACGGCCTTGTCAGCTATTAGGCTTTGCTCGGTGGCTAGGAAATCATGCAGCTTTTCTATGTATGGATGGATTATTTGATCAAATATGGGCTGTTAGCAGCTGAAGCAGGCTGTCTAATCTATCTTAAAGCTGCATTCTCCACAATCTTCACATAAAGATATAATGTTTTACTCATATGAATTACATAAGTGTGTGAAAGGGAGGCGCAGGGTGCAGTTGTGTAGTTAAATTTGACGGGTAGAGAGAAATCATCTCTATAATAAACAGGCTGGTTCAGGCTAATTTAACAACGGTTAGGTTCAAAAGAGATTTGCAATATCTCATTAATTGTATTAATACTAGCCCAACAAAGTACATTTTACTCTTCTTGTGATAAGCTATTACTTGTGACAGCAGTAGAGTAAATATGAGTGTGTGTCTGCACATTCTTTTTAATTTAGTAGTAGCAGTGGAAAGGACCATAATACAGGGGAATTGACCTTCCTAAATGAAATGCAGGAAATTAAAAAATAATATATTTAGTGCTATTTTCAAAATAATTTGACATTTCAGTCAAATCAAACAGTAGTTATAACCTTTTAATTTAAAAAGACTGAAGCAGATTTGCAGTAACAAGGTTTGATAATGTCCTCTTCAGGTGTTATAAACCAGATTTCGTATTACATTTTAACCAAAAAAGGCTTCCTCTGCGTGATGTGATGCAGACCAACAGCTGATTGTAAAGTGATGTACTTTCTTGAAATGAACATCAGGAACCTCCATGCACTGGTGAAGCTGATGCATGATTACAAGCATGCAAACCAAATTGAAGTGATCTGATACCATTAACTGAGGGTGGCGTGTTACATTTACAAAGCAGAGATGTATTAGTGCTTTCATTAAATGCACTGGGTAAAAAAAGTACTCAAACGTCACACTATAAATGGTAGTAGAAGTGACCCAGATTCTTGTCCCCACAGGTGAATACACGGTGATGACGGCTCATTTCCATCTGAAGAGGAAGATCGGCTACTTTGTCATCCAGACGTACCTCCCGTGCATCATGACAGTCATTCTTTCCCAAGTGTCTTTCTGGCTGAATAGAGAATCAGTGCCAGCCAGGACTGTGTTTGGTAAGAGTCTGTCTTTGTCACCCTCTTCTACTTCTTCTTCTTCCTTCATGCAAAGATACATTTCAAATTACCTCTATCTTAATGAAATACCCCAATTCCCAATGGCATTAATGAGATTTAGGGGAAATCTCTAGCCTTGTCAAAATCAGCACGGGGGATTGAACACAGACAAAGAGGAATGAGGAGACATCTCTGAGAGGCTTCTGTGTTTTTTTCCAATCCAGTTGGACTTGTTTGTAAGCCAAGTGGAACTAATAACAGTGACCTAATACTGAGTGGTTAGCTCAAAGGAAAAGGACAGGTGCAGAAGTCAGAAGTTGTCCTCTGGCCAAACTTACCAAACCTGCTGAGCAGTTAAAGCATTACTGAAGGTCAGTGGTTATGAGGGTAGAGGAGGCTAATAGTAACCTTACTGTAAATGCAAACATGCAGTAAGAAAAGGCAGCGAAAGTGATTCATTATTTTCATCCATACGTGTATTATATAAAACAATAAAACAATCCTTTCCTAATGAACTTCATTGCATTCATATTATTTCCTTTTGCGTGGATTTCCAGGTGTAACCACTGTTCTCACCATGACGACACTGAGTATAAGTGCGAGGAACTCCCTTCCCAAGGTTGCCTACGCCACTGCCATGGACTGGTTCATCGCTGTCTGCTACGCCTTTGTCTTCTCCGCTTTGATTGAGTTCGCCACCGTCAATTACTTCACAAAGCGCGGCTGGGCTTGGGATGGAAAGAGTGTCGTGACTGACAAGGTAACGAGGAGCGAAGAACATGAATTCATTAGCACTGCAACTCTATGCTGAGGAAGGCCGTGCTTAAAAACATTTGCTAGAGGCAGAGGATCACAGCGGTAATGGCTGCTTTAACACTCCACAAGGGGAGCCAAAACTAGTTTTGAGAGCTAATTAGATAAATGATACATTTTGGGCAAAATATCAATGACGAATTTGATGCAAGGCGTTGGTAAGTCAGCAGAAATTGTTTCTCGTAACCAATTAGTATTCCAGTAGCAGTACTCCAGAAAGAAATGTGTTTTAAACCTTGACGTGCCATCATTGCAAATCTTGTCTTTTAACTATGATGTGCCCTCGGGCGCATCATCAACCCTCGAACTGCGGCAGGGGAGGGACTGTGGTAATGTAGGTGCCAGACATAACTTACTATAGACAGGACGGATATGGATGCAAAATGAAATAATAAATGAGCTATAAGCATTCATCCATGTCGAAAATATCATGTCATGCAGAGGCAGACGGATTTATTGATATAAAGCAAAGAAAAAGGGCTTTGATCAAAGAAAAAGTAATTAAAATGTTGTGAAATAAATCATTGATTGATTTTTCTTACTACATGTCCTTCTCTTCTAATTCTTTGAATCACTGGCCTGTGTAATCATTATTTGTGTGGATCTACTGCAACTGTGGCCCAAATCTTACAGTGTGTCTCCACTCTAAGAGAGTTAACCTAAACAAACCAGTATGGTGTCTTTTCACATATGACATCATGTGTACTATATTCCCTCCTCCTGCTTGCTGTATGAGTATCGGTCCACCTATGCTGTAAGTTTCAAACATCATTGGAAGTGTTTTGAAGGCTGAAAAAAGTGACAGTGCATCCTTGTCAAATTGTGACATATTTGGCATGTATGTGCTGGCCTTCATTCTGACATTGATCCATTACCGCAACCTAGCCATTGCCACCTCACTCCTTCATTTACATGTATTCTAAACTCATGGTGACAAGTGACTAGTTTCAGGGTTGCCTCTATCTTTTTAAGCTTTTGCATCCAATCATTGTGGTCTTTCAACAGAAAAAAGAGAGGTCATCTGTTGTCAAGAAGAACAACGCCTACGCTGTAGCAGTGGCCAACTACGCACCTAACATCACCAAGGACTCCAGCACACTTCCAACCATCGCCAAAGGTGGAGCTTTAGATCCCAACAAGCCCAAAGCAGACGGCAAAGCCCAAGAAAGCAAGAAGACATTCAACAGCGTCAGCAAAATTGACAGGATGTCAAGGATTTTGTTTCCGGTCCTCTTTGGTTCCTTCAACCTGGTCTACTGGGCCACCTACTTAAACAGAGAACCCGTTATAAAGGACATGGTCCCCTCTAACTAGAGGCCAGTTTTTAATGGGTCCTGGTCTGGGGACTAAGAAACGAACTAAATACCTCCAGCAACTGTGTACACATACCTTTACAGAGTGAAGTCCTGGATTGCAGTGTGATCCTCTATCTCCGCCTGTTTTCTACACCGTCTGCCGCACTTTTGAAGAGCCTGGCTTTTGTAAATGTGTATGTATATTTATATTCATGGTTCCATAGTGACATATTGTGTGATTACTTTGATTAGAGTGCATATTTCCTTGAAAGTATGTTTCCAGTTACAGTATGTGGCCACTGTACATACAAATCAAATGAAGAGTAGAGATGAACACATACACACGAACACATACATTTTATTTAAGATTACTTCTAAATGTGTTGAATTTTGCTGGTAATGCCCACTCTTGATATTATAGTACATATTTTTCTTTTGAGTGAAAGGGACTGATTATATCACATTTCTTACTTTCTTTGCCATCTGCTGTAAGAGTGGCCTGACTCTTTATTTTTCTGTCCAAGCCAATGCAAAAACACACCTGTATAATATTGTTACAGTGTCAAAGTGGTTTTATTATCTGTGACTACAGGTATGGGGCTGCAGTCAAAAGCTGACCTCCAGAGTTACTGACACTCAGAGCCAAATAAGTTGTAAAAAAAAAAAAAAATACAGAAGAAGCTACAAAATGAGTGTGTTTGTGCGTTTAATACTGTGCAGTGCTGCCAAATGAAGTTTGAAGTGGTATCATTTGGAGTTACAGGAAAATATCTATACGAATGAGAGCACATTACATAGAGAAGGAGAGAAACAGAAAATCAACAGAATTACAAAAGATGCACACTGTGTGTTTAAAGTTAAAACTCAAGTTCAGTTCATTTGTATATTTACATGAAGTCACTATTGTTTGTATATATAAAGTGCAATTACTGAATTGAATGGTATGTTTACATGTGTATGCTGTCAAGTTTTGTTAACGTTGGCAGAGCTTTAGAAAAAAAACAAACCAATAGACTATAATCTATAACTTAAAGTCAAGATGAAATGAAAAGGCCTTTTAACCCTTTTAGATCACATGCCCGGTCATATTGTGGACCTATTTAACAATATATGCCAAAAAAAAAAATCTATTTCTTTGTATTGTCATATCAAAATCCAATCATGTTTTCTTACTGTAAAACAAAGCATGAACCAACCAATTTCAACCAATAATATCATGACTTCCACTCATCAATCAATCTTCAATTTTTAGCGCCACGGAGCTAACATTCATCAGTTAGCTAGCTAGGAACAGCATGGTACGTCGGTGTGTCGGCGGGTGTTCAAATTCCCCCCAATGTCATGTCCCGCCCTCCTGTTTCACTTGGAAATACCTCTCGGTACGGAAGCTAGATGCATCTGGGCTTTGATAACTGAGTACTATAAGAAGCATCTGACTTAATGATCTCTGGAGGGCAGAAAAACACCACACATAGCCCCGATGAAGTAGTGAAGTTGATGACATTTGTGGCTAACGTGTTAGCAAACAAAATGCCTATTTACGCATCCAACAGACAGGAGCGTCACATTGGAGTATTCACTCTCCTTTTAGCTCTGTTTTGGGCTCCACCAGCCAGCTAAGTTGCTAACTTTGTAGAGTACAGGTGGTTTATTATCAGACGGTGAAGCAGACAGTACATTTCTGATTATTGATATATTGATAAGTGATTCAAAGAAGGATCAATACAGCTTCAATAATAAAAGTACAGTAAAATAAATGGAATCTATTGCTGAAGGTACACAAAGAAGAACATGTTGCTTCACAAACGCACCAATAAGCTTTATTCACAATTCATTTTCGTTCAAGTTATTTTGTACATTTTTATTTCATAATTAACGTTAAAGTCCAAATGATTCCATATGCTAATAACCACTGTATGGTTTAAAGGCACACAAACTCAGTCTTCAGACAAACATCAGGGGGAAGCTTTCTATTGGCTCATCTATGGTGGCAGTAACTCTGGAGGACAGTGTGGATTTGTTGGTGTAGACTAGAGCACTGCGGCAGTACTAATCAGCATGTCTGCCATTACAATTTTAGGTGATTATTCACATCCAGTGTCGGGCTATTTACAACACATTTCATGATCCCACATTTTGAAATAATTACCGATATGAAAGGGAGATGACTGCAAACACAGGGCTGTTTTGTGCCAACATGAACTTCAATGAATCATGTGCGGATGATAGCCACGTTCCTCTGCCAGCAAATCTTTTGTGTAATGGACCCAAAAGTGAGAAGATACAGCCAGGATCTGGGACTTTTTTAGATCCGTCACACATTCTAATGCAGGTTGATTGTTGTACTTGTACTTTGGAGTAACTCAAAAGCCATACAGTCATCATGTAATCCAATTCCATCAGCAACAAAATAACAGGGACAACCAATGATTGTACTTCATGAGCATACTGTGTTAGGCAAAGCAAATAAGTAAAAACCCATTTTGACACAATCTCTGCCATAGATGCTGTGTATCAAGAAGACAAATCATGTTCAGCCCCATATCAGTAGCCATATATGGTACTCTACTGTGGTATTTTCTTTTTTCAATATTTTAACTTCATTTAATTTAATTTGAGTGTTGAATCAAACTTTGCATGAAGATGAAATCTAGCATTTTTATTGATTTTCTTTTTTTTCTTCTTTTTTTTTTTTTTTTTACAAATTATGTTATCGGATATAAATGATTTTTATTTCTGATTTTCTCCAACATCCTGATAGAATCTGAAACATTCCAGATAAAATGATTGTTCACAAGGTGGATGCTTGATTCAGTGCACAGTTTCTAATAAAACACATATCATTTCAATTCTTTACATCTAGTTTGTGCCATGTTTTTTAAATCAGAGCCTGACTGATACCAGAGTTTTAAAGCTCCCACCGATGTTGATATTTGAGAGTTTTAAGAATCCAATGATGACGTATTAGCCAATATATTTACATATTTATATAATTTAAACAAACATTTTTTTACTTTTAGCTAACGTATATGCCGACATCAATGTATCTGTTAATATCAGCCGTGCCGCAGTCAGTTCCTGCTTCTCCCTTGAAATACATATAAGCCCATGAATTTACAGCCCAGTGAGATCATGGGACCGTGAGCAAAACAGCTCAGTCCTTCTTCAGCAGGAGAGGATGCTGTCAAGCAATGCGTCTATGCTGCCAGGGACTATCATTACCAGTGTGTTGGTAAAACCCACAAAAAGCCCTGTGGCACTGAGCTGTAATGCAGAGCTCGCTGAAGTTTCATTTTCTGGCCCGATCTTTCCACCACTCAAGCGCTGCGCTGCACAGACCCCCAGAGTGAGGTCTCCTCGATGCACAGCTGACCCTGTTCATCCGCTCAGAGGCTGCGGCCTGACAGAAATCAATACTGATGGATGTGAGGTGTCCAGTAGGACGGCAGAGCAGGGCTGCTTACATGCATGTCAAGAAATCTTCCTAATAAAGTGTCAGACTGGTGCACTCCAAAAGGAGCCATAGACTGCATTTCTCTACACTGCAGTGAAGTTAGTTTGAAGTCGGATATTCCACAGACCTTCACTCCAGATCCACCAGCGTCTTCAGGACGGTTAGCTCACCGCCTAGCCCTCGCACTTGAAGGGGTATTTCACTGCTGGAAAGATGGCGTTTTCATAAAACTGGGCTGTCAATGCTTCAGAAAGATGCAAATACTTTTAAAATTGGTGCTAAAAAGGGAGAAAAAGGGCTGTGGTATTCCCTTTTGCTCAAAAGTTAGAAAACCTACAACAACCATAATGCACTGGGCTCGTGCATTACACTATAATGTTGCCGTGTTAGTAACAAAACACTGCTGCTATAGCACTTACTCTCTGCTTAAATGGCCGTTTCGCCCCGCTGGCTTTTCAGTTTCCTGAAGTCTGTTTCAAGCTCTCCCCTGTCCATACGTGGCCCAAAGCTTTGGTGTAACGTTTCACATGCTTGTGCCCCTTCCTCTGTAGATTCAGCAACTTCAATCAAAAGAAATTCTGTTTCCATCGGTGAACATTTACCCCAGCAGCATCACCAGTGGGCCCTGGCCCTGGAAAAAAGGATTATAGAACAGCCCAGAGCCGGCAAATGAGCAGGGAGCTGGTCGAACATCTGCAAAGCTTCCCTTTAACTTAGGGTTTAAATGACCAGTGTTTTTTTCATTACCTTCATGCTGACTTGCCCATATTAGTGAAAATTGTTATTGTGAAATTATACTAAATTGGTCTCATGTAGCACAGTTATTTTGATGGCTAATGTGTAATTCCTTTATTGTATTTGAATATTTTGACAGAAAATAATGGCTCCAAATCAATACCAAACATTATTACTACGCAGGCCACATGGGACACACCTCTACATATTGGATCTTAGTGCTTCCTCTGCTGTAAAGGGTAAATGTGACCCAGTGTGCCACATGAACCAAAACATTGGTTTTGTGTCATTTCAAAATGAATTTATTGACGGTCCTTAAGTGTCCAGCGGTTAAGTGCGAATGAATGTCTGTCGAACTTAAAACTAACTTCACCACGGTCGTTTCTCTACAGATTTCTAGACAGTTCAGTTCAATGAAAATGAAATCTAATCTGTGACAGTTTAAATTGGACAGTGACTTAAATATCTGATCGGAGAAAGGCCAGTGCATTGCTGTAAGATTACCCTGGGAACAGCTATACCAAGGCCTAAGAAGGATACACGTGGGACCAATATACATGATTTGGACCATAGCCTCTTTCAAATCCTAATACATTAACCTTAGTGACTTAGAAGAAATTACAAAAGAAAACATTGCATTTCTTTCAAATTACCATGTTGAGTTTTTGTGAGGGAAATCAGTTTCTCTAAAACGAGGAAGGCCACAACCTCAAGACATCACACGCTAACAAATCCACATGGCTGCGGTTGCCATGGGGACACACTGGCCATGGCATAATGTGGTGAGACATGACTGAACAGCTTCAGCAAACCTCGCCATGTTCAACCTAAACAAGTCACCAAAGGGAGTGTGCGTTTAGATGCTGACAGAGGAGGACGACAAGTGAGACACTAGCTTCAGATGTCGTCACCAAATGCATGCAAACAGTGGAATATGTGCAGTGTTACTGTAACATGAACCTAAGCTGATCTATGCTCTTCATGTACACACCAAACCACCAAAATTTAAAGTTTTATTATCAGGTTCACTTATGTGATATTTATTTCATATTCACTCACATAGTATGCTAGAACACATTCATATTTTCTTGCATCTTACACAAGCAGGGGCATCTTCTCAGGCTGCCATCTCTGCAAAGAGTCGACTTGGGGGGAATGAGTTAAAGATCATCGCACAGAAGAAGGTGGGACATAAAATGACTGAGGAATCTCTCCAGACCAAGGGGCTGGTATGTGGGTAGTGTTTTCGGATTGACCTGTGAGATGTCTTGTGAGACAGGCTTGTATTTGAGAAAAAACAGACGCTTAGCTCGGTGACTCAAATACAATCCTCGTCTCAAAAGTGAAAGAAAAAAAATATGATTGCATGACAGGCAGAAACTGGGGCTAATAGAGGCTTATTATCTCTGGCGGCACAAAGAAGAGAAGCAGTAATCTATTCTTGTGCAAGAGGCAGCTTCGTTGTCATAGCAACTGATATCCATTTTTATCCTTCATCTGACGGATTGAGTAGGCGGGACTTCCGACTGTCCAAGCATTTCCGAAGATAATAGCATGTCACGATAGTCATCCTCCTTTGATGCAAGCGTTTCAAATGTTAATTTCTCTTTATGATGGTGTTATTCCAAATGTAGTCCCTTGAGTTAGTGACTATCAACTAGAGAAATAGCCTGCAGTAGGCTGTTGCAATGTAGCATTCAAACAATCTCCGGAAGTAAATGATTGCCAGCAGCGCAGTTAGCTTTGCAAAGCTCGTTAGCATAACAATAAATCGTTCGATACATTAAAGAGCAACAGTGTGACAGCGTATTAAGGATTCACGATTTGCTCGCTTGCTTTGACCGGCATATAAGAAGACGGAAGTTATTGTAGAACACCATCTCGTTTCTTTATATCATCTCTGGTTCGTGGAATCAACAACATTTCCCATAAGTCTTTGCCGGTGAACTTTTCACCCAAAATGTCAGCACCCTAGGAACTCATGCACCGGGGTTATTATAGGAATATTTACTTTAAACAGTTTAGTGTATTTTTATCGTCGTGACTGCCCACCAATGGTCCGCCAATGTGGCAATAGCCCAGAATGTATTAATGACAATATAGAGGTATTCCGCAGCTAGCTAGCTAGCTAGCTAACGCCAGCTAACATGTATGTATCCTTCTCTTCTGCTAGGTAACTTGGTTAACGTAAGGTTGGGCTAGCTTCACGAAAACATGTCACTGTCTCTGGTGAAACGGTGGTGTGAAACGTCCCTATTAAGACGCGTCTTACAGTTGAAAATGTACAGAAGGAAAATACAACACTGTAACATGACCTACACACTGCTCAGACATCGCTGGATGAAGCGGCTGCCTGTGTTCTCCAGCAGCCTCAAGAGGATCAGCACGCAGACAGACAAGGCAACTAACAAATACATATACTCATAAAGCTCTTCACCTCATTTATGGTTCTGTTCTTGCCCAAATATTGCTGTTTCTTTAAGATGGGTAACTGTAAACATTCAGCAGTTGCTGAGTGACTGTCATATTATTAAACAGGCTCCTTTCCTTTTCCCTTTAAGGATGCTATTGACCTGTCTAAGTTCCCCGCGGACAGGATCAGGAATTTTTGCATCATTGCTCATATTGACCATGGAAAAAGCACTTTGGCCGACAGGCTGTTGGAGATGACAGGTTTGTTGGCTTACTTGTTGATGAACTTTTGTGGTGGCTTGAAGAGAAAATGATCGATGGAATAGACTTGCGATCGATGGCTGGGTTTAGTATGTGTAAACGCACACTGAAGCCGATAATGTGATAATGTCCTGTACTAGGATCTACAGTAATTGGACTGTATGCTCCCACCATTAATCAGGGACATTGCTGGTCACGATTGAGGTCCAGACATAGTACTTAGCAAACCATGTTATATCAGCAGTTAATAACATGCTTACAATTAACACAACGTGTCGCTAATGGCTGTCATTGATAAACAGGTGCCATAGCAAAGACTGAGAAGAACAAACAGGTGTTGGACAAGCTTCAGGTGGAGCGAGAGAGAGGGATAACAGTGAAGGCCCAGACAGCGTCACTCTTTTACAGCTACCAGGGACAGCAGTACCTCCTGAACCTCATCGACACACCGGTAGGTGCTCAGTGGGGTCGGATGTCAGCAAGAAGGAGGTTTTAAAGAGGAGTTAAGAGTGCACCGCTTCTGCCTGCTGTTTCTGCATATCTGAATGGAAAATGTGTCATGGCAAATGTGTTTTTACTATTTGATTTGAACCTGCACCTCCCCCCAACACCAGTCACTTAGATAGTCTGCGTAACTGCTTCCTTTCCTTATTGTTTTCATTGGTGGTTGCTACTGCTGTGACCTCTCCGTACTGTGGCAGATTATATGTGTTCCATAATTTCTTCACCATAACAGAAAACACAATCTAAAACAAATAGATGGATTGTGGCTTTAAGACCGATTGATATTGTGAAGTGTCTCCTATTTATTTATCGTTGTCATTATGTGAAAAAGTTGCATGTTTCAAATTTACAGCCCCAGCTCTCTCAGCCAAAATACTAATCACAGTAACATCAGACCAAAATGGCATCTCGCTGTAATAGATCGGTGTTCATGAAAGGAGATATTAAAATAGGTCTACAAATCTTTTGTCACTGTCCTTTGTTTACATGCTGCCGCACCCTCATGTCTGTCATGTTTTTGAATCTCCGCTGCTTTCCCTCTCTGCAGGGTCATGTTGACTTCAGTTATGAAGTGTCTCGATCGATTTCTGCATGCCAAGGTGTCCTGTTGATTGTCGATGCCAATCAGGTAGAAAACCAGATTTCTAGCTCCCGGCCTTCTTAGTGAGTTATTGTGGATGGGAAATGTGCTGCAGTGGTTGATATATTGTTGTCATGTGAAGGGGGTTCAAGCGCAGACGGTGGCCAACTTCTACCTGGCTTTTGAAGCTCAGCTGGCAATCATCCCTGTCATCAACAAGGTACACTGAGACCTGCTTGTCTTTGGTTTAATCACATAGTACTTTTCTACTTGACTGCTATTCAGCCTGCCTTTCTAATTTGAACATTTCTTCCTTAGATTGATTTGAAAAACGCAGACCCAGAGAGAGTGGAGTCACAGATTGAAAAGGTGTTTGATATTCCAAGTGATGAATGCATCAGGGTGAGTTGGAGCACACGTAAGCTGCTTTTTACTTTTCCGTGTCACTTATCTGAGAAATGTCTCTTCGTTTGTGATCTCATCTTTTCCAGATTTCAGCTAAACTTGGAACAAATGTTGAAAATGTTCTCGGAGCCGTTGTGAACAGAATTCCAGCGTAAGAAGGTTCATTTGGGTTCATTGCTCCCATGAAACACGCTTGACACACGCAAGTGAAGCTTTTCTTTTTTTCCCCCCTCCTTGTATTCTCAGGCCTGTGGCAAGTACCGATGACCCATTTAAAGCCCTAGTGTTTGACTCCAATTTCGACCACTACAGAGGAGTGGTGGCCAACATCGCCGTGTTTGGAGGTCGGGTCAAAAAAGGAGACAAGATCGTGTCGGCGCATCTCGGCAAAACCTACGAGGTCAACGAGCTGGGGCTTCTCCGGCCAGATGAGCACCCAACACAGAAGCTGTACGCGGTGTTCTTCCTCGCCTCGTGTCATTTCTACCACTCGCTACCTCACCCAGTAGAGCTGAAACGATTAGTTGATCGACAGAAAAATAATTTTGATAGTTGAGTTTAGTCATTTATGTCATTTTTTTTAAAGCAAAAATGCTAAACGTGCTGGTTCCAGCTTCTCAATTGTGAAGATTTGCTGCAGATTTTTTTTAGTGAAGTGACAAAACACTGAATATCTTCATCAGCAGGATTATCAATAATGAAAATGAGCATTAGCAGCCCTAATTGGAATGCATCTTTTAAACATATTCTACCTTTCATATATAAAATATGTATGTTTTTTTGGGGCGGGGGATATCCCATTGTGACCTAATTACTGAGATGTGTTTTATGCACCAGTTGACTCAGTGGTCTTCTGATTGGATCTTTTCCGCATCTATGGAGATAAATGGAACTCTTTGATGCTCGTTCATATATCTGTTGAAGGTCGTTTAGACTGAAACACACTCCGTCAGTGATGGAGTCAGTGTTTTTCTGCTGTGCTTTGAAGCACCTGTCACACACTAAGTTGTGCAAAGATGTCGTTTTTAAATGTGTTAATGATTAAAAAGAGAGTCTCTGCTGTGCTACATTCTCAGACAAATACAACGTAGCTTTATTTAAATTCTGTCTATTGCAACAGACATGTAAAACATCCTCAAATTTATAATGTAAGACATCGTTTGAAATCTGATTCTGACATTGCCACTGCAATGTCTTTGAATGATACGCCAGCCTGCTCTTCTGTATTACTACAGATTCTTTGTAATAAGCACTGGTCCACACAGTCACACATTTTTAACATTTGTTCTTTTCTCCAGAGATGCTTGTTTACATTGCATTTGTGTAACTCATTAGTGTTGTGTAGGTTTGCAGGCCAAGTGGGCTACATAATAGCAGGGATGAAGGATGTGAAGGAGGCCCAGATTGGTGACACACTCTACCTCCAGGAGCAGCCGGTGGAAGCTCTTCCAGGGTTCAAACCCGCCAAAGCCATGGTCTTTGCTGGTAAGAAGTGTTCTCATCTGCAGTCACTTCCTGCTGGCGGATAAACATCTCTGTGTAAATTTGGGATAAAAACTAGAATTGAGGATACCAGTCTTTTAAACCACACATGCACTCATCATACTTACTCGGTACATAACAGGACATTATATTCCAGCATCATTGAAAACCCCTTCAGTACATGCTGTGTTTCCCTGGTTCAGTAAGTGCAGTCGGTGCTTTGCAAATAAGTGAAAAGAGTCCCGTTTGCTGATGATGTGCACTCTTCTCTTTTGTTTTTCTGTCCCTCAGGCATGTATCCGATGGACCAGTCAGAGTACCCGGGCCTCCGCAGTGCCATTGAGAGGCTGACCCTGAACGACTCGAGCGTCACAGTGCAGAGAGACAGCAGTCTGGCCCTGGGAGCAGGCTGGAGGTGAGAGAGACTGTATTGAATTAGAATGAAAAATGGCTTTAAAGACCACAACAGAGGAGGGGGTCATTATATTACATATACTGTGACAGTGCCTGGAAACAACCACAACACTTTTAGACCCGCTTCAGGAGTCATAGTGTTTGTTTTTGCTGACATTTGCTGTTGCAGAAAACTTTTTTTTCCTAAAAGGCACCAAATTTAGGGAAAGTAGCAAGATGTGTCTTCTTCCATCGGTTTCTACACAAACTTGGACAACACATGATGTGATTGATAGGGGGATTAACAACTTTCCTTGGGACATACTGTATGTGGCCAAAATAGACAGCCAAGTAAGAGTTTATTTATCATCACAGGTCATATTAGTCCAGATGGTGTTAGGCAGTGATTTAGATCATTTGGAAGTATGAAACTGCACTGTAACAGCAGTGAATCTTACTCACTGTTGAAGTCTTTCCAAACAGGCTCTTTGTAATTAAAAGCATGAATATCAATTATAAAACTTGAGTGAACCTGTGAACCTCCCTGTCTCCCCCCTCCCTGCAGACTTGGCTTCCTGGGTCTTCTCCATATGGAGGTGTTCAATCAGAGGCTGGAGCAGGAATACAATGCCTCTGTTATAGTAACAGCGCCCACCGTGCCCTACAAGGCTGTCCTCTCTTCAGCCAAGCTCATCAAGGTAAGAGCCGTCTCCTGCTCATATATCTCACACATAGGTCTTACTGTAGAGCTGGGCTCTCAGTGCAGTTTCAGCAAAAAGAAAGTTTGTGCAGACTTGGAGATGAATGATGATTGGAGGCTCTCTGGTATTGCTACCATGCTTTCCTGTAACATGACACATGGGAGATACTTGATGGGAAATACTTGAGAGGACAATCAAAATCTTGTGCTGCCAATTTCAAGCCTGCAGGGAGGGTTTCAATGTCGAAACATAGCCTTTGGGTGGAGTACTACTTTAAAATCATGAAGGCTTTTGGAAAGACCTTTACCGGTTTTTATTTGGAGGTTGAAATCTCGTTGGTTCTTCCAACAGGCACACGGCAGTGAGGAGATAACCATCGTGAACCCCGCTCAGTTCCCAGAACGATCAGTTGTGTCGGAGTACTTGGAGCCGATGGTTCTGGGGACCATTCTTGCTCCAGACAGTTACACTGGCAAGATTATGACTCTCTGCTTGGTAAGAGGAAAACTGTACTATTTAACCTGAATGTGTTATTTCTGCACCACATGGGGCTGATTTTCATTTACTTGTGTAGAACTAACATATGTATCTGCCTTGCAAACATCTTATTTAAAGTGTAGACCTGTTTTTTGATGCTGTCTGAATACTCACAGACCAGTCGGCCTGATTCTCAAGCCCGTTGGAAAATGTAGTTTGACAGGAGATGCTAGAGAGCATCGTTTGCTTTTTACTCTTTCCAAATTGTTCCAGAGCCAAAGAGAAATACAAAATACAAATATGATCCTTTTGTGTTTATATTTCTGATGCTACTTTACATGTTTGGGGTGAGAAGAGTCTCCAAGCAGTCTTCCTAAATTACAGAGGTTACCAAAGGAACCCCTTCTTGGATTGTTGAGATTGTAAATGCATGCAAAATGGATGGATCATCATGTTGTCGTGTTCTTAAAGAACCGCAGAGCCATCCAGAAGAACATGGTGTACATCGACGACCAGCGTGTCATGATGAAGTATCTCTTCCCTTTAAACGAAATCGTTGTGGATTTCTATGACCTCCTGAAATCACTGTCTTCTGGATATGCAAGGTAAAACTAAACAAGTCCTACGTATCAACTCATAAACACTCAATATGCATTTTGGGGCATCGTGTTTAATTTGCAACCTTTCACTGTGTCTCATTTATGGCAGTAGGTCTGTTTGCCAATACCAGTGTACTGATATAATTTACATACACTCAGCTGAAAATGCTAAAAAATGTATTTTCGCAGCAAAGTCGATTCGCAACTTGTATTTAGTTGAAGTCAGGAAAAACGTCAGTGAATCTGGTAAATGTAAACATTCCCAAGCCATTAAATCCTCCCTTCAATCCCATAGTTTTCCCTCTCCTGTGCACCCTTGCTTGAGTCGTTGCTGTTGCTTAAAGGTCTGGTTAAAGGTCTTTAATGACATACTGTAACACTTTTGACTGGCTGGTTTTATCTTCCGTAGCTTTGACTATGAGAACGCAGGCTACCAGGCTGCTGATTTGATAAAGATGGATATTCTGCTGAACGGGCGGCCTGTGGAAGAACTCACCACCATTGTACACAGGTACAGTGTGTTTCAAGTCATAGCTGAGTTCCCAGTTTGTCTCAGGAGGTGCACCTCTGCTGCCTTCTCTGTCAGTCTCCCAAAGCTTCATTATCATCGTTGCTCTCACGGAACAGAATTGGCCGATTTTTACGAGTTTACATAATTCCAAGGTTATATGGTCCTTCATTACTAAAGCCATTCTGCTGAGCCAATGGAGCATGAAATATATTCAACACCCGGGATAACATTAAAAAACGGCCTCTTGGCAGCCAGTGTTAACATTATCTACTACGATGACTTTACACACCGGACAAGGACTTCATTCCATTTGTAAGAAGGACAATAGAGTAACTTTACAGGCAGAAAGTGATGACGCCCGGCAGATCTGTGTTTAATGCACTCACTACCAAAGCCAGTGCAGACTTTGGTAATTGAAGGGCTCCGCGCTTCACCGGCGACAGCCACTCTCTGGCCATTTATACTGTAAGCCTCAGAGCTGAGCTGAGCTTCAGTCTGTTATTCTTTAAGGGCCACTCACCAATCACAGAGCAGAATGTCTGACGACTGCTCAGTTTTGAAATGTAACACAGATTAAAAGGCCATTTTGATTAAACTTGGAGAGATGACGCATCTTGTTAGTGACTGCCCACAGGCTACCTGCCTTTATTTGGGGTGACACATGTACCTGTCATTGTCAGCGACTGTATTTTGAGGTGATGTTTTGAGCACAGTAGATTTTAAGGATTGCACCCTTATCTTCTTTTCCAATGCCGATAGCGTAGAGCAGCGGCGTTTTATAGTTGTTTGTGGTTCCGACGGGTGTGTTTTCATTTCAGAGACAGTGCGTACAGCTCAGGGAAAGCCATGTGTGAGCGACTCAAAGACTCCATACCAAGGCAGATGTTTGAGATCGCTGTGCAAGCAGCCATCGGAAGTAAGGTCCTTGCAAGGGAAACGTAAGTACAACATCACTGCTGGAGCTCAAGGCTTTGTTAGAATTGCATCTAATGCAAAACAATGCGTATATACAGTATAAAGCGCTATGATTTGTGTTGTATATGAAATGTGCTAAATAAATTAACTTGCCTTTAAAAATGTGACATGACAATATTTGCTTCTTTCAGAATTAAGGCGTACAGAAAAAATGTTCTCGCTAAATGTGTAAGTAAAGGTTTTCCCTAGCTCTCTTAACATTTTTGAATCCACAAATGCACCGCAAACACTATATTTAATTTTATTTTGCATATGGTTCGTCTGGGCAGTACGGAGGTGACATAACACGGAAGATGAAGCTGCTGAAGAAACAGGCAGAAGGTAAAAAGAAGATGCGGCTTATCGGCAATGTGGAAGTTCCCAAAGACGCTTTCATTAATGTTCTGAAGAGGAAAGACAAATAGACTGCAATACACTTAGTATAATATTATATAATATCATTATTACATGCAACAGGTCTTTGTTATTGAAAGGCCCTGCTAGATTGTCTCTAAATAAAGTGCTCGTTGGTGCTGCAAACTGCTGTGATTGTGCTGATTTCCACAATATGCCTCATTACTTCCTCTCTGACATTTAACAGATCATTTGCCAGCCGAGGAATTTAACATGTTTAAAATCAATGTCTTTTGATGAAATCCTGCTTTCACTTATCCCCAATTATTCGAATGCTTTATAAGTTTCAGTCATTACTTTGAACATCGTATAGCGAGACTGATGAAGCAGTTTAAATTAACTGATAGATTAACAGATCATTTAAAAAGTATTGTTCAGCTCATGGTTTTGTAAGAAGTGAGCTAAAAACCTGCTGTATTCAGTAAGACATTGTAAATGCCTATGGAAACATTTCCTGTTTACCACACTAAATATGCCTGTTTGATCATGGGGGTTCTGCACACTGTATGAAAAAGAGAATAGAACATGACTGCATCAGTTTGTGCCAGAGTTGCAAAATATTATAACTAAACCAATGTCCTGCTGGAGTGACTCGTTGACTTCCTCGCTGCAGGTGTGCAGGGTGGTGTAATGCTACTGAACCAAACGCTTAATCCCTACCACCTCTTGATTGGTTGCTGACCCTAACATCTGACCTCCAAAGGGACTGATAGAAAATATGATTCTTGTTGTGTTATGTGTCTGTGTTGGAGGAAAACAAAATCACAAAGCCTGTCCTTTAAGCAGTGTTCCCAGCAGATGGCAGCAGCAGCTCAAACACGCAAAAGAGTTCATTCCATCCTGAGCTAATTTCCAATCAGTCCTCATCAGCCTCAGGCCCCATAAATGTCAGGTGTAAATCCTATAAAACTCTAGACAGTCCACTTACCTTCTACCCAGCGGCCGTAGTGGCTCGATGAAATATCTCATTGTCCCTATGTGCTGCCCTTTGTACTGTCCCTCAAACTAATTGGTATTTAGCTGCAGTGAAAGGGACGAGAGCAGAGCAAATTTTGACAGGTTGTACTTCACCAGTGTGCAGTGAATTCAAGGATTCAAGTAAAAACGCTTGAAATATGTAGACTGTCAGTTAAGGTTTAGGATCTGACCTTGTTCATTGCAGACATGTTGGCATGTTATAGCAGGAAAAGAACGGGCATAATTCATAACATCGATTACTCAATACCCTGAAATGCAGGCATAAATTATGCCTGTGCTTTCCCTGCTATGACAAGTCAAACTGATGATATGAAGCCTGAATATCAAAAAATCCTGAGTTTATATTGTATTCATTGTTCTATCAAATGACATTTGACAGCCATGAGTGCTGTTAAACTAAGATTGCATTGAGCAAGCCTGCTAATTTTACAGTCAAACACTTTTTGCTATGACTAATTTGTAGTCCCCAAACTGTAAAAATCAGCAGCCTACGAGCTTCTTTACAGTTATTTTTTTGATGTTTTGACATTTGAGTTTATTTGTGAACATTCAGATGTGACTCAACTTGGCTTCACAAGCCAGGATGTTGCCTTGGGTTTAAAAAAAAAAAAAAAAAAGTATCATAAGTTTAGCTTTAGCACTTTCCAGAGATCTAAGTGGCGCATTTGATACTGTTAATTATGTGCACCTCCTTCACATATAGTACTACATGAATTTTGTCCATTACATATAATAACAATTTGGTTTCCTATGGATCTAGAAAGGGGTTCCTCAGTGGTCTGTTTTAGGAACACTTTTATTCATAATATTCATTCATCTATAAAACTCTCAGTCCATGGCAATATTCAATCTATAAGCAGATTTTATTGATCTTCTTGGTACCAAATGCAAAAAGCAAAGAACAAAAGATGAGAAGGTACATATGCCTTCGCTCTCAAATTGTGCAGGTGTGTCAGCCTTGGACCTTGGACTGTGGGTGTGTGCTGCTGAGGAACTCCACTCCACTAAAGATGTTATATCATGGGGCTCTAAGATTTGTAACAGCTGACAGCTTTAGGACTCATCACTTATACAGGAGTGTAGACTGGCCTCCTTTGGCACTAAGAACCTGACCTGCAACTTTTTACTACATATTTAAAACGCCCTTTTGGGAATGTATATCTTTCATGACTTCTACAGTGCTGTAAAATACACCTCTTCACTACAGTTCAAGACTGACACCAATGTAAACCAGCTAAATAAATATTTGCTCCACTCAGATGATATTAACTGCAGCAAGATTTAAAATGAGATCCCATGATGTCTTTAACTGGTCGACTCCACCTGTACCTGCAGTGGTTATAATGAAGTTATTTTCCACCTCCACCCATTGTTACGCCGGCAGCAGCTGAGCCAAACATTCCAGTGTGTAAAAAAAAAAGCGTATGGGTCTTGTTTGACTCTACGTCACACCCGTAGTTTCATGCTATCAATGCGGAAGCCGCTATGAATGGCTACAGCGCTATCTGCTATTAGTGTTGTTATTCTTAATTACAGCTACAAATATATAATACAGAATCAGTGTATTACATACTGAGACACTTGGCTTTGAAATATGTTGTTTGACAGTGCGTCCATCTGAAATGGGATGTTATGGCTTTCTATATTCTCCTATATTTTGGGTAAACAGTGCAGTGCTAGCTAGCAAGTTACCTTACTAACTTACTCGTCTCATAAAGTGTCCGTCAACCAGCAAAATGAAAGTACGCTCGTCTGTTTTTGCCTCGTTTATTTTAATACTTGAAGTGATTGGCGTTGCCCTCTTCCTGCGGGGATTTTTCCCCGTACCTGTCAAGTCTTCTTTCTCATCCAAGAGCAAGCTGTCAGATCTGCCAGGGGAGCCGCTGACAGGTGAGTTCACAGCATCTCTCAGACTCACTTGCTGGTTATATGCGAGTGTCTGTCTGACTGTAATCTGCTAAAACTCGTGAAATGTTTGCTGTAATTACAGGAAGCTCTCCCAACTCCTCTCGCCTCCCTCAACCCCTTTTTAAAAGGGTGGTTATAATGTTGGTGGATGCCCTCCGGGAGGACTTTGTGTTTGGACCCAGTGGTCGCATGTATATGCCCTACACCAGACACCTGGTGGAAAGAGGCTCATCGCACAGCTTTGTGGCCAAGGCAAGACCTCCGACAGTCACCATGCCCAGGATCAAGGTAAGATGTTACTATGTGTCACTCAGGTATCATGATGTGGAGATGCAAATGAGAACTCACCCATCACTTCTGTCCACCATGTATCATCCTACTCAGGAGTCCTGTGTAGTGAGTCAACTATCTTATTTTTTATTTAGAGGATAGTTGAGAACATTTCACCAACTACAGAAAAAATACAGAGAGCATTAGAAGTTGGCAACAATTGAACAGCATGACTTGAAACCATCCTATGAAAAATATTTACACTCTGAAAGGATGGATGTATAGTTACAAAGATTACTAAGTTTTAAAACAAAAAAATGGTTTTGACCGTAACTTAGTAAATCTGTTCATTTGCAGGCGAAGTGAAAAAGTCATGTTTTTCCATTATGTATACCTCATTAACTATCTCCTTCCATTCCTCTATTGTAGGGGAATCAGGAAGCAGACAGTTTTTTTTTTTACAAGCAGATATCAGAACAAACACACACACACACACATATATATATACTATACTATACTATACTATTGAACTGTATCTTGATTTAACATAAGATACACTTCTGAAACAGCCTGTAGATTATCACTATAACCCACAATGATGAAATTCTTTGAAAGGATCAGGCTGGTGTTATTCTATATTGTCTTGATCAACAAAATCCCATAAAAATACCAAAGCCAGCAATGTGTTAGTCCGTCTCTGAACACTTTCTGACGAAAAACTTCAAAAACAGGTCACAAATATGTAGTGTGATGTTTTTTTAAATTTCTTTTTAAAGAAAAGTAATTTCCTACAACACATGACAAAAATGTTATTGGTCAGGTAAACTTTGGTATACTCTCAGTTTCCAGTATATTAGGTCCAACTAGCTAAAGGTAAGCCCTGCAGTAAAGCTTAATATTCAGGTGCTGTTGGAAGTGTTTTAGAGAAGTGTTGATTCAACTGAATGATCATTTTGGAGGCTGCAGTTTGTGATGCTGTTGAACTGCGTTGTGTTACACTGAGAGGTGTTTCTAACATTTTGTACAGTCCATTTATATTAGCCAGGGTGTATCTCACACCCTTAAATGAACAATTTCAAACTTTGCTGCTGTAAAGAGAGTAACCTCTAGTCAATCTAAGGTGGACGACACTGACTCCTGACTCCCTTGGAGAGATCAAACCTTTGCCAAATTCTTTGCAATTCACTTATGTGCTATACAGTGCCCAGCTGTGAGACTTTATGCCTCTATTAGGTAGTGAAAGAGAGATGACAGGAAATGAAGGGAGAGAGCCCTGGAATACGTTTATTCCAGGGCTCTCTCAAACAATGTTACCTAATCACTAAAAGGAAGTAATGTCAGGTGTCAGTTCTACGCTGAAGTTGTTTGCTGCTTTTCTCTGTTTTATATCATTATAAACTGAATATCTTTGGGACAGTTTTGGACAGTTGGTCGGACAAAATAAGTAATTTGAAGTTGCCTCCTCGGGCAAAACAACCAAAACAACCAAAAAAAACTTTAAATTGCTTTATCACCAATATTTCATGCAGCCCGTCGCAAGAGGTGCAAGTGTTGGAGCCAGAAATGCCCTTACAGTATTCCTGCGGGCCCAGAATAATCATGTAAAAGAAAAGTGTGAGGAACATTTCGAGATGGGTGCTAAGTTTTCAGCCTACAACTGCAAATAGGGTTACATGGCAGAATTTGGAAGGGGTGAGAACATGGTGCGTTGTCACATTTGGATGACGTGTCATGCTGATGAGAGTATTTTGGGAGCAGAGCCAGGAGGGGATTGCAGTCATGTCGTGTGCGCCTTGCATGACAGTTGGTTGTGCTACACTAGGATTGTGGGCCGACAGGGAAAGAGTCAGCGCATTGTTGTCAATGCTGCTGGAGAGATTTTGCAAAGGGAATGATTTTCCAGGAATAAGAGCAGCTCGTTCTTGTCCATGTGGGTGCTGGGAATGCGTCTAACTGAAGTTGTCAGGTGAAGCAGAATATTCAGCCCGAGTGTCAGAGGGCAGAATAAAAGGAAGCATTCATGCTTAAGCAGTGGTGGGAGGAACGGGGATGTGCTGACGGCGTCAAGCTGTTGTTGAGATAGAAGGAGATTGGAGCCAAAACTCAGCCATGGAGAAACCTGCTGCTGTAGATACACAATGTGGACAGAATCCTCCTTGGTGACGGCTGATAAAGTTGGTCAGGCAGGTCTGATGAGAGGCATGAGAGTGCAGACTCAGCAGCCTTCAGGTCAGCGAGGAGAGAGGAGCATGTGTTGGGTGACAGTGTCAAAGACAGCATGAGCGGTGAAGACGAGGAGAAGAAACCGTGGAGGAGAAACAGTAACTTCAATAACAACTGGAGCACAGTGTCAGTCTGTTTTTAACTGAGTGAATGTCAACACTAACGACACATTCATAGTAAAGGTTATCAGAACACAAAGCAATAAATTAGAATTGTTAACTTTAATTGATGCTAAATGAATAAAAGTTAGAAAATATACAGTTTCCAACTAGGGCTTCAACTCTCTTCCTGTTGATTCATTGAGAATTTTCTTTTATTAAACCATTCATTGTTCTGCCAATCAATTTGTTAGAGTCCATGATGATGCCATCAAATTGCTTGTTTTGTCCGATCACCACTCCGGAACTAAAAAGGTATTTAAAAATGTTTAGTTTACGTCACATAAGACAAAGAAAAGCAGCAAACGCTCGCCACTGAGAACTGAAGCCCTCCGAACACTCAAACAAAACCTGAAGATGTCCAGCGTTCTGTCACATGAGACAGAAAAGCATTTAAAAGTTGAAATTTTGATGTTTTTGTTGGATAAATGAGTAAATTGATTATCAACACAGTTGCAGATTATTTTTTTCTTGTTGATCCATTACTAAGTGTTTCAGCTCTACTGAATTATAACTGACCATTATAATATGCCAGAGCCCAAAGTGATGTATTCAATCGCTTGTTTTATAAGAGATATTTTTGTTTATTATCATATATGACAAAGAAAAGCATTAAATCCTCATTTTTGAGTGCTGGGACCAGTGAATGGGTGGGACTTTTACTAAAATGACTCAAAACGGTTAATTCATTATAGTTGCTATTAGTTTCCTATCACTATCCTACTAATTTCTAATATGATTGATAGTCTGTTGATCAACTACTTCAGTGGAGTTTCTGCAAAAAAAACCCCAAAAAGTTTATGCAAAAAAACAAAAAAAGTTGAGTTGTTTTTCTGGGGTGGAGGGGTATGCTTCCTGTTTTTGTTGACATCTACAGTAGCTCTTGGTCCTGTGGAGTTTTAATGCACTTAGGGTGAAAAAGTGTGTTTAAAGTGTATTAACTCTTGTTTCAAGTTGGTTGTCATGGAAAGGAGCATGTCAGTGATGATGAGGAGGAGGGATGACAGGATAAAGCTGAGCATGATTGAGGTGGACTTGCAGGGAGACAGATGTTCCACCATAATCCAAGGGTTTAGAGAAGGATTCAGTGATGTTGGAGGGAAGGGGCCTTAAGGCAGCTCAGAGGAACAGCTCTGGATGTGAACGTTCTCGAAAGATTTGTTGATGGTGAAAGAGTATGAAGAGGGAGGTCAATAAGAGGGGAAATTCAAGATAAAATCTGTCTGATTTAGAAGCACAGGCGTGAAGGGTTTATGTTGCAGATGTACAGTGCGGTATATGGACAAGGAGGAGAGGAGAAATCGAAAATGCCACTTCCTCAGCTGTCCAGAAACGTGTGAGAGTATACAGGTACATCCATACGCCCTGCAGAAGGGCCAGTTCATCACAGTCTGGAACGTCAGAGCAGTTACAGGAGATCTAATACAAATGAGAGGCGTCACACGGCAGCTGATGCGTCACAAAAACGAGCACAAGATCATAGATCTGAGGCAACACATTGTTTTCCTGTTCTAAACATACAGCTCAGTTGAACACTGAAGTGATTTAGAAGTTGTGTTATTCCCAGTTTTAACAACACCGGAGGTTAAATTGTTCCATCACAGCTTTGAGGTTTTGTGCTACACCAGTAGGTGGCAGTGCAAACCAATTGCCATTTACTGCCCACTATCACTGCATTGCACCCAATTAACTGGTATGACACAGCCAACTAACCTAAATCATAATCTCTCGGTGGCACAGCCATTAATTTACACACACATTAGACCCAACACTCCCTCCACTGTATCTAATAAAGTTACAAGCTCCATGCGCATATACAGCACAGCTAAGTCAGATACACCGATACACACAGATACCGGAAACTCTACCCCAGAGTCTTCCCACTAAAATGTAATGGTTTCCAATTAACTTGGTCTTTCTAACCATGACAGGAAGAGGAAGGAAGTTGGTTTCCTTCCCCAGCCCTGTGCTCACATGCGGCCGGTTGAGCCGCACTCTCAGACTGGCACAGCAGTCAGTGGGCATTAAGTTCAGGCCAGTATCTGCCTGGGTAGTACACACACATAGTAGACCAAGTGTATAATTGGTCCACTGTATAGATATTATCTGGTAATAAGATGATGAAGATTGAGGATATGTTCAAGTTAATGGTAGAAAAGTCTTCCTGTCGGTAGTCAAGTGAAAAGGAAACCAAAGAATCTTTTGCCAGCCTCGAAGACTCAGAGTCACAGCCCCTTCCGTCTGTTTTTTGGCACCTTTACTCGTCTTCATCACCATGCCAGAGAACGTCTGTATACCCCACTGATATTGTATTTGACATTTAAGCAATGGCACATCGCAAGCCTAGATACATACTGTGGGCCAGTAATTAGTATGTTGATGAGTCACTGATTCGTTTGGGCAGCGTCTCAATGTTTCTTTTGGCGTCTGGAGAAACTTTAAGATTTAGCCTTTTTAAACTTTTTCCACAGAGCTCTTGTATGTCGCAGTAGAAGTATCTCCATATGCCCCTGCGTTTATTATTGCATAACAGCAAAGTGTTCTACCAATTTGGCCTAAAAAAGAAGGGCCTGTTTTCATCTGAACCTCTGGTTTCATTGGTCAGACCATCCCCATTAATAGCCCGGGAACCTCAGTCAGACGGAACAGGAAGAGAGGACTGCTTTTGATGCAGAACCATCCATCTCTTCCTGAAACCAGCATCTGCACTGGCAGGAGCAAAACAATCGCGAAGGAAGGAAGGAAGTGGTGAATAATTGAGCTCAGGAACAAAGCTCACAAGATGAGGCTCCAAATATCCAGTCAGAGCAACACCTGTGATTCAATTGAAAAACTGAAAGGCTTCTGACATAAAGTTCTGACATGAAGTGTTTATTCGACACAAACCTTTCAGAGTGACAGAGGAGAACTTTGCTCCCATATATCAAGACACAGATTGATAAAACATTACTGTCCTTGGTATACTGGATATGTGATAGCAAATAAAGAAAGGTTTGATGCTTGTGACAGTACTTGAGGTACTGAGTACTTGTTTGTGGGGGTGGGACATTTTTTAGTTTATTGCTATTTGTCTCTTGTGTCTGTGAAGTAGCTGCAGAGTTGCTATAGAACAGCTGAAGTGGTGCTCACACACTAACCAAGCAGCTACAAAGTGTTTTGCAAGCAAAAAAAGAAACTCTATTATATAAAAACTGATAAGAAAGGACAAATATGTATCAGGACAAATAAATCAACAATAAAACAGATAAAATAGTGTTTTAAGAAGTGATTTAAAAGATAACTTGCCAGCCCAGCTCCCTCGGCAGCCCCCTTCAACACCCGGGCCCTCACACAATAAAGGCTGGTCACCTCTGATTTTAGGCTGGATTTTTGAGCGTCCCGGAGGATCTCAGGCTGTGCTCCAGGCAGCTCATAGGGGGGGTTAAATAACAGCATTTCCTGCCAGCATCTGCAATCTCGTGTCTCCTTCAGTGCATAAAGACGAGGCCTTTGTAGTTCCCCCTCGACGATGCACCAAGCTCTCTCCTGACTTCCAAAATAGGCTGTGTTTTCTTTGTCAGTCAAATGGAGGCCAGTGTTGTTTTATTTCAGATTCCATGATGAAATCAGTAGAAATTGTTCTTCATGAATATCATCAATCTACCTGATCTGGCTTTCGGTTTCCATTTGTGGCAGCAAGATTGGTTTGGGGATGTGGGAATTAGTTTGGTTTCCAAAGCTAGATCAATGTAGTGACCAATCAGATAAAAGGGGAAATGGATTCATTTAGTTTATGTTTGTGAAGATGATTGAAATAAAGGATATATGATATAAAAACTTTTTAACACTGTACTGCAGCACAAATCTTAATTAGCTGGATTAACATGATGAAACTGTAAGGTTGTGTAACGGCATTAAAAGACAATTATTGTTCAAAGGACAGTGACAAAAACGTATCCCTCCCCAGGCTCTCACCACTGGCAGTATCCCAGGCTTCATTGATGTGGTAATGAACCTGAATTCTCCCGCACTGCTGGAAGACAACCTCATTTGGCAGGCCAAAACAGCAGGGAAGAGGATGGTCTTCTACGGAGATGACACCTGGGTGCGCCTCTTCCCCAAACACTTCATGGAGCATGACGGCACAACTTCCTTCTTCGTATCCGACTACACTGAGGTATGTACGAGTCAAACAGCCAAAATGTTCTGCGTGATGTAGTTTTCTGCTAATATCAATAAAGGGTTAAAGTCACCTGGTGGTTGATCCTTGACCTTATTTTCTATGTTAGCCATGAGGTCGGAGTTTAAAGTAGAAGTGCTCCGGCCTGTAGTTTTCCAGCATGAAGTTATTCACTGGAACCTGTAAATATGCCACATTTGCTTAAGATAGACAGATTTCAAATTGTCCCAGAAATCATGTTTCTGTGTCATTAAGAAACATAGAATAAGGAAGAGGAAGGAAAACTTGTATAACTACAGTATGAAATCTGCTAAACCATGCATCATACAACAATATAATTTACAGTATAACAATATTGCTGCTACACATTGAAGTACTTTAAACCCAACTACAACCCAATACATACAGCAAAGCCTGTACATAATGTAGTATTGCTTAATTAAAGGTCCCATATTCTGCTCATTTCAGCTCTATATTTTTATTCTGGGTCTTTATGCAGCGCCTCAGTTCACCCTCCGTCTGAAACAAGCCGTTTTAGACAAACTGAAAAATAATAATGAATAACTTTGACAGACTGAGCGGGTGGATGAGCGTCCCTGTACTTGGTGGGTGGTGCTGTGCCTGGATCAGATGATCTGCTGGGCCCGTGGCTGAGTGTGGTGACTGTATAGTTGTGACATCACAACCTTACAGAAGTCCCGGTGGCTCGTTTAAAGACACAGTGTCTGAATACAGCCGTGTGCATTTCTCCGTGGACTGAGCGTTTTGATACTTTCACAGTATTTATACAGCACCCAGACCTGCTTTATAATCAAACAACACATGGAAATCTCACTTTCTACAACATGGGACCTTTAAACAGTGGTTTATGTATTTTTTCGGAAGCACTATGCTGTACATGTATGTGTGAAAATGAGTCACTGCATTATGTACAAGTGATCTGCATTGACGAGGTGAAGGCAGCTGATCAACCAGGGAGGCACAGAGATGAGATCACACAGAAAACTGCTCATCAATTAGCTCCGTATGCCGCAGCTTAGAATGTACTGTGGGGCTGTGTGCAATCTGCTCCTGTTTATACTAGAATATTGGTGGTGCTGATTTTCGATCCCTTTACATGAAACGTGGGATGAAGGTAAATATCTGCCAGAAACTCTTTGCTCGATGATAATCAGACAATCATCAGACTTTGGGTAAAGCTCCTTTCAGCTCAGGAGATTTAGAATAATATCAGCCTAAATCGGTCATCAGTTGAAATCCTGTTGATCAGTGAATGTGTATCTTTCATGTGTCATGTCTCCATGTAGGTTGACAACAATGTGACACGTCACTTGGATAGCACCCTGAAGAGAGATGACTGGGACATTTTGATCCTCCACTACCTCGGCCTCGACCACATCGGCCACATCAGTGGACCCCACAGTTCCCTCGTCCAGCCCAAACTGCTGGAGATGGATGACATCCTGAAGAAGATTCACAGTGCCCTCATCTCAAAGGTAATTTCTTCTCCCATTCTCTTTAATACTACATGGGTCAGATGTCTCTGTGTAATGTGAAAGGGGTTGCTCATAGTGATGAAGAGACAAAGTTAGCGACTCGCTGGTGAACATAGTGGCGCATCTAAAGAGCCAGACTACTCCCCTAATGAGGAGACCCAGACAGTGCTGTAAGAAGAGTGAATATTGACCTTACATTTGTCAGGTGGACAGAAACACAACTTCAAATGAATGCTAATGTTGCTCCGTGTCTGCTCGACATGTAAAGAGGCAACTATTTGCTAACATGTTCGCCATACCAATAGAGCTGAAATGATTAATCGGCTAGTTGGTCGACAGAAAAGAATTGGTCGCTATTTTGATAATAATTGGATGAATACTTGTTTAATTTATTTTTTATTCATTCCCGAGTTCCAGCTTCTCAGCAGTGAGCATTTGCTGCTTTTGTTTTGTTTTATGGGATAGCAAACTGAATATCTTCGGGTTGTGGAGTGTTACAACAGGGAGCTAACAAAAAACTTTTCCAGATTTGTCCTAAAATCCAACAAAATTGAAAGGTGTGAAATACATTACATCCACTTGCAGCTATTTTTTCTTGTAAATCCGTCTCGTGGTGACGGGCAATTTGAGTCAGCCACGGGAATGGCGGACTCAGCCACTAGCAATAGAAACTATTACATAGAAAAGTAATAACAGCTGTTGCTAAAAAAATGTCATGGTTTAATTCCATGACAGTCTTAAAAACTTTAACGTATCTATTATTTACTCACTGTATTTGGAGAGACTGGTTTGGCTTCAAACTTTCAATTCAAGTTGGTCTGATTTGCTCTGTGTGGCTGGTCTGCTGCTTAATTTAATTGTTGCTTTTTAAGGGTTTTGAGGGTGATTATAATTGTAGTCAGTGTCATTATTTAGTAAATAAATAAAATATGCAAATATGAAGTAATGATCAACAGTAAATATGTTAATGTGATGCTATCAGGGGATTTTTTGGATGGTCCTTTCATTATTCAGATCATTTGTAGTGTTTCCAGCAGTTCTTATGTTATCTGTTGCAGCAACCCCAGAGATTTAATAACCTGTTAAGCTTTTCTGTTATCTTTAATTTTGTCTTTGATCAGTGTGCAGGTCTTGTGGCCTTGTTTTCTCTGTGCGGTCTGACAGCTGTGCATGCATATTGTCTTTGCACCGTGTGTGTGTTGTTAATGGGCATTGTCTCGCTGTCATTCAGCTGTGTAGCTTGTATTTAGATTGTCAAGTCATGTCAACACGAGCCTGCAATCTCCCTCGTCTTTCTCATCCTTTTGCATCTCTGAGATGGCACGGAGAGAGAACAGAAGCCAAGTGCGCATATCCTTGTAAACTTTTCCTCTTTGCAAAAGATATGGTGCGGGGTATTTCTGGAAACGTTGATGCAACATTTCACCACATCAGCAAAGTTGTTAATTCCGTCTTGTTAAATCCTGCCTCTCCAGGCTCATGGCGACATCTGTGCGGCGTTGTGGGCAATGGCAGCCTCGTACGCGCTCCCTGTGAGCTCTTTGAGTGAAATGTGTTTGAAAGTCTCGCTTCAGTCACATTAGTGAAAGCTGTGGCTGTTATACAGCGGCAGTGTGACCTAAATATAGACACAGCCCACGGGGTCCCGCAGAATACCTTAGAAGCTTCGACAAAAACAACTATGTTTTCTCTGATCCACGCATGCTTTTAACATGTTGGGGGGCGTCAGGAGTGTTTGACTGCGCACGTGAGCTGGCTGTTGTTTGCTGCTGCATCCTTCAGTACTAAAAGGAATGATGGTTCCTGCTGCAGCACGGTGAAGGAGCAGGGGAGCCCCCCTAAGTTTCCGTTGTAATGTGAGACGTGTGGCCTATTTCAGTGAACTCCTATTAGGCCACAGACATGCTCTACCTGCGGAGTGGACAGACGCAACGCTCTCCATTAAAACATGATTGGAAAGCAGGACCTCCTGGTCATAAAGACCCCCATCAGACCTCTGTGTTAATGGAGATCGCATGGCCTCAATCTTCTCCTCTGGATATTTCAGATGTTAAGGTTGGGCTGCTGCTTTTTCAGTTTTAGGTACAAAACCTCCTAAACCTGACCTGCAGAGCAGCGTGTAATGTGAGCCATGTATTTCATAAGAGAGATGCATAAAATGTTGCAAATGTTTAGACTGATGTCTAACTGACTGATCTCTACTTTTTTTTATGATATTCTTTCCTGACTTGAATATTGTCATTTTATCGAGTTGTAAGGCAGTCGAGTTTATTTATATAGCACCATTCAGACACAAGGCAATTCAAAGTGCTTTACAGGGGCACAGAAATACATTAAGCATAAGACGTTGAAGAGAACATTGAAAATGCATTTAAAAGACAAAAAGTGAGAACAAGCAAATAAATAGTTAAAGATTAGAAAGAAGTTATGTATCTGATTTATTGGAAATCCGCAGTAATCAATAACGTTTTAAGCCCAGATTTAAATGAGACATTTTTAGCAGAGCGTAGGTGTTCAGGATGCTTGTTCCACAGGTGGGGAGCATAGAAACTAAAAGGTGCTTCACCTTGCTTGCTTTTGATCCTGGGAACACTGAGTAAACCTGTCCCAGACGACCTGAGGGGTCTGGATGCTGAGTAAATCAGAGATGTATTTAGGTCTGAGACCATTTAGTGCTTTATAGACAAGTAATAGGATTTTAAGATGCATCCTTTGACACGCAGGAAGCCAGTGCAGTGATTCAAGGACCGGTGTAATGTGCTCCACTTTCTTGGTGCTAGTGAGGAGCGTTCTGGGCGAGCTGTCTGATTTTTTCTTTTTTATTCTTTTACTAAGACCTGTGGAGGCACCATTACTTGTTTGGACTGAAATCCTTCTTTGATTCTTGCTATGTTTTCGAGGTGGTAGTAGCCTGATTTTGTAATTGTCTTCTCTGGTCCGAGTCCATAACCACACCAAGATTTTGTAGATTTTAGTTTCAGGGATTCTTTCTTCTTTGGGGCCAAAAACAAATTATAAGGGTTGTATACGTCTATACATCTTCTATACAACAAATGCATACTTTACCACAGTGGTTTCTTTTTTGGGTCTGATGAACCCCCACAGCCCTACTGCATCTATGTGCTACAGTAGCTGCTATTGAACACTTTTAATTATATCAAAGTATTACAATAATGTTTACTTACGATGGAATTGTAGGCTGGATGTTTTAACCACTTATCCATTACTCTCAGCTAACTATTTTCAACAGCTTCTCTGCTCACTTGCTCACTGGTTGTCACACACTCTCAATTACAACACGTGTGTTTCGCCTGACTCAGGTTGATGGGCAGCTCACTGGTTATTCTAAATTTACTAAAGATCGGCATCGCATCAATTTGTAATCCAGTGTGGCAGTTTATTTTCCTCCCTAACACAAATATGTGGATATAATTTTTTAGCTTGAATTACAATTTCTATTTGATAGTTGAGTTAATTAGTTGTTCTAACTAATTTCCACGTTCCCCTGGTTACCGCAGAACCCCTGGTTGGGAATCACTGATTTACCAGATAGAATAGCATGATTGCAAAATGTTTTTGGCTTGCTCGTGAGGAACATGAGCTATCATCTTATTCAGCATGGTACCTTGTGTGTTGGTTTCAGAAAAGGTTTCTTATGAGAAAGTCTCCCAGAAGAAGCCCGCCTGGTGCTTTCATCCTGGAGAACAGGAGTAAACTCTGACTTATCCTAAACAGAGAAGAGGCTCGCTCAGCGTGGGGCTCGGTGGTGTTTAGTAATGGTCTTGAGGTGTTTTTTTTGGGTCCCTTGTGTCCAGTTCCATTTATAACAAGCATCCAAGAGGTAAAATCTAGGACAGAAGGTAGTCTCCTGTTCCTTCTTTGCTGAGTGAGTAACAAATATAATGGGTCAGCTGAGAGCACGGTGGCACAGTTTGGCTCGGGCTCCAGCCTGCAGTGCTCGCTCGATGTATTCATCACGTTTTTTATGTCACGTTCTAACAGTATCAAAAAAGTATGATCAATATATTTCTATAGCTACGGCTTAAAAACAAACGCGTATGCTGACATTGGCCTTTTCTATGTCCCCTATGTCTGTTTGGATAAAATCATCCTAAATGAAAATTTTCATCTGACTTCCAAGCAGAATTTATCTCAGCCTTCAGCCGTCTTTGCTTTCACTGTCTTTCAGGCTGTCGATTAATCTCTGGTTGATAGGACACAATTTTCAATCTTTAATAATAGATGAAGTCTCTGATCTTTAGATTTTTCTTGCGTGTCACAACACTAGAACTGAGGAGTCTTTTGAGAGCATTGTAGTGTGTGGTACGATTTGACTTTTGTTAACATCTGTAGTCGTGTTTTTTAAATCAGCACCCACTGCCGTGACTCATAAGGCCTCCTTGTCTAATACGTAGTCAATAGAAGGTTGTCGTGAGTCTAGTTGAAACGGAATCAATTGGAGATGCGGTGCAACTGTGCCAGGAAGTGTTTGTCATGACTTCCTTTTCAGAAGTAATAATTTAATACCTTCCTTTTCTGCTGCTATTAAATGTCTCCAACACAGTAACATCAAAGATATCTGGTGAAACAATCTATTGCTCTGTTTTTCAAACTGGATGTGTTTTTTTCCCCATTTGGTGCCAAGTTTGAACTATTCACACCTCAGAGCCTCAAGGTTTGCCCTCCCAGATCAGCACATAGAGTTGGGAGTCCATTAACCTCAGTGTTTGCTTTTCTCAGGAGGCAGAGGGATCCTTGCCCTACCTGCTGGTGCTGTGCGGAGACCACGGCATGTCGGAGACGGGCAGCCACGGAGGCTCCTCAGAGCCAGAAGTCAATACGCCCCTGGTGCTCATAAGTCCGACCTTCAAGAGAAAAGGTAAACTAGTCTAATGTTGCTTAAAGAGACAGAGGGCAGCAGATTTGTCATTAAATGGAAGGGATTCTGTTTGGAAGGGGCTAGTTATCCCATTACAGATACACCTTGTCAACATGCAGGTGAGTAAGTGTGTAGACATGACATGATTGTGGACCGTCTAGTTAAGGCGGTGTTCATCCTGCTGGAGAGAATGTGTTTTGCTCATCATCATGTTATGAATTAGCCAAACTAAACTTGTAAATAGGATTTGTATTTTCTGTCATTCTCACACATAACTTCCATTGAGGAACAGTGTCATCTCCAAAGAGTGCAAATAGAAACTCCTGAGCAGAACTTTATTTTGCAGCGATAAGTGTGGTTGAGTGTCAAAGTGTGATGGTGATAATTGCCACTTTCTCAGCCAAGTCTATTTTTGAGAGCTTTTCTTGCAAGTCTATTTATAGACCATTCATGTTAATTAATCATTTACAGTTTGGTGGAGCTGTTGCTACAGAATCGGTGGTTCTGCTAGCGCTCCTGTGCCTCCTGCGGTGCCAACCGCTTGAATGATATGCCCACCAGTAGGACTTTATGCTTTCAAATTCTAAAATGTTTACCAATCGCAGAAGGGGTAGGAAGTAAATGCCTGTTCCCTTCAATGAAATACATCCGGAGCCAGTTGAATTAAGTCATTAATGAGCTGGTTTTCTCTGTTTCATTAGCATAGAAATTAAAAGATGCTAACACTGTGTCTTTGTAAAGTAAAGTTTACAGTGAAACTTTGGGGACTGTGCGGTGTGATTTGATCATATTGATTGACAGCGACCGAACAACCTGCAGTCTGTCATCGGATTCTGTTTCAAATGTTGCTAAATCCTGATTGCTGCATGATGTCACTTTTTTCTAGCTGAGTGCCGCCCCCACTTTAAACCAATGAGAAGAGAAGAACTACAGAAACCTCTAACGTGACTAACCGTTCTTACTTTAGCCGAAAACAATGTGTTCCTGTAGGATCCCATGGCTCATAAGAAGAGAGGCTGGTTGAGAAAATCCGTCTACAGGGTTATTTTGTCCAGTTTGTTGTCGTGGTGGTCTCCAGCCGTCTGTGTGTGGAGACCACATGTCTTCTGATTCTGAAGCACCTAATTTAATAATGAGAAAGGAAAAATTAAGAATCTATTGCACCTTGAGTCTTTTGTAACCTTTATGTCATAAGGGATATACTGTCTGTTAGTAGACCTTAGATGTACATATGTTGACATGGAAATGTGTTCTATTTAATGCATCAGTGCAATCAGTGGCCTCATCAGTATAACTGGTTATTTTTAACATAGTGAGAATGGCGGGTCATTAGTAGAGAGTGCAACTGCCTGTTGTTTTTCATTAGAACATGCTGCAGTGGATCAGGGTTCATTACTGGCTCAGTACCTGAGCTTCACTTTTTAATCTGAATGCATCGTTGAGAAAGCAGCCCTCTTGGCAGAACATTTAGGCGACATCGCTGGGAGGATCCTGAGAGGCAGCGCCACTTTAATCAGACAGTGTAGGTTTAAGACGCCATACAGTCATTGTTTACCTCTGTATATCTGCTTTTCTGGCTTTCTTCAAGACGCCACGATGCCCTCTGTGTTGCAGTTAAAACCAAAGAAAAGCCAATGAAAGAGAATGGATAGGGTGATAACTTCCCAGCCTCCGGACCCACAGCAACAATGCTGCAACCACATCAGTAACTGATGCAAGGATATTTTGATACGCTGATGGACACAATTACAGCGTACTGATGTGAGAGAGATATTAATGAACTGAGGTACCATACACACATTTCATACACGTGCCAGCATCAATATAAACCATAACAAGAGGTAACTGTGCTGTAATCTGTTGAGAAGACCTTATTAAATGTTATTGTGCCAGCCTTCATTCAAAATAGTCTTCACACTGAGCTATTGCATGGCTCAGCACAGTCATATTAAGAATTCAAAAGCGGCTATAGTGGTGGTATTTTAGAGATAATATTAGCACGCTAGATGCTTTGATGCATATGGCTTCACCGTCAGCTGCAGCTTTTTCTTATCTATGAATCAGCATTCTGTGTGTGTAACCTTTTGCTGAGTTATGTGACACATCTGTTCTGCCAGAATGTGAGTGGCTCTGTTCTGTGTGAGCCAAACGGCACAGTGCAAACAGACTGGGTATCGTCCTAAAGAGGTTCGGTTGGATGGTTGTAACGTAATAGACATGTGGTCAGTGGTCTGGCAAGCAGATTACTTCTTCTCGGCCTGCTGTCAGACAACAAATCGCAACATCACAGAATAAGAATGTATGATTTTACATGCAGTTTATGGGGGATTAGTGTTTGATAAAACATCTCCGGGGGGTTTGAAAATATTTCACTTTAAAAAGAAGGCTCCATCAACTGTTCTCATTAGTGTAATTGCTGCAGATAAAACCATAACATTTTTAGTCATTCATTGCTAAGTAACAGATTTTAATAACAAGCCTCATATACTTGGTTGATTTATGGCATTATCCTGAATAGCTATGGGCTTAATGCAGCAGAGTCCTTGTCTTGTTGCAAATCCGTCTCCTTTTCTTATAAAATGGATAATTCCCCCGGCTTCTTTCATTGTGTCCAATCACCAAATTAGCTCATAGCTCTGGGGTTTGTCCCAGTCCTCAGTCTGCAGCTGTCTCACTTCCCCACACACGTGAGCGCTATTGTTCATTTTTAGGATATATTATACGCCAGTGTAGTTCATTATCATAACCTGAAATACTTCACTCAGACACGGACAGTTTGGGAAATGACTCCCAACTCTCCGTTTGTATTTCTTGAAAGCTCTCTGCAGGAAGCCATGTGTCAACATAAAAAATGTCTATTGACGGGAGACAAGCTTTGAAAAATGAGGTTGTTTTGCATGTTGCGACAACCCTCCCCATGGTCGTATCCACGGGCATTAGTACAAGAGTAATTATCAGGGTTGTTTGTGATGCTTTTGTGTTCAGATTCAGGTTTTCTATGTTTCAAATTAAACAGAATATTGCCCTGATCAACAAACAAGATGTCACGAATGCGCTTTGTCTTAATGGATAAAATGGGAGTCAACCGTGGTGAAAGGTTGATGTTCCACTGTGATAGCAGTTTGACTGTCCTGAGGGGGACGGAGATAGCAGAGACAACGAGATGCTGTAGCTGCTGTGATTAGAGTGATGTGTCCCAGCAGAATATGTTGTTCAAAATCACTGACTAAAGTAACAGAGAGGTGTGGGCTTTGTCACTGTTAGTGTTTGTGTCAGGTTTATGACTTTAGGAGAAGGGCCTCCTTTTTCAAATTCATCTTGATAAGTGTTGTGAAATTCTCTCAGACAAGCTCTTATTGTGTGAACGGAGGAATCTTCCACAGCAGACAGTATGAAAATTGAGCCATTTCCTCGTGTCCGTCATGTAAATAGTGTTTGTCTTTGGATTGTTTTAGAGTTTGAAGTGATCAAATGTGACTTTTGTTCTTATAAATAGATATCCATTTTGCCACCCCGCTATCACTGACTGATGTATCACAACTATGATTCAACATTTGGTTAGATTTTGAAAGCTCTTCCATTTTCTGTGTCTGACACTGCAGGTTTTTAAGGGGAAAAATATCCACTGGCACACAGTAGGTGGTGAATCTTAACTTTCAAGTGTTTTTAGAATAAATAGAAGAAGAATGTGGTAGTTAGCACATTCAGGTTGAACAGATTCCTTGAAATGTATCAACGGATAAACATCAAAGCACTGATTGATAAGTGAAGGTTAGAAAACACAGCAAAACAAAGATACCACCAAAATATGAAAAACGAAATGCACTTAATTCATCCATCCATCCATCCATCCATCCATCCATCATCTCTAACCTTGTCCTTGGAGGGTCTTGGGGGGGCTGGAGCAGATCCCAGCTGACATTAGGCGAGAGGCGGGGTACACTCTGGACAGGTCGCCAGTCAGTCACAGGGCGCACTTAATTCATGTGTCATTATTTCACCATCATGTTTTGCAGTAGATCCTCACTCTTTGGCTCGTGTGTTTTTGCCCTGTGATGTCAGTGGGGATGGAGAAGCCTGGAGTGGTGGAGCAGGTTGACCTGACTCCGACCCTGGCCCTGGGACTCGGCCTGCCCATATCTCAAAACAGCGTGGGCCGCGTCATCCCGGGTGTCTTGGAGGAAACCTCACTCCGAGACCAGCTGCGCTTCCTGCATCTCAATGGCCACCAGCTCAGCTGCCTGCTCAAAGACAGCAAGCCCGACTATGAGAAAGGTGGGTTACAAATTCACCATGTCCAACCTCTGGACTCGTTATAACCCCGGAAAGCCGGGACCTCGCCTGATAGAGAGCCTCATCATTATACTGTATTGTTTCCAGGCTGGTGATACTATCAGTGGCTACAATTTGTTTCCATGCACACAGCTATGTGACTGTTGCAAATAGTAAGAAAACAGTGCAATTTAAGGAATAGTTCATTCCAAAATGAGAATGCAGGCAGGTTTTCCGTACCTCTCTGTCAGTCAAAACTCTGTTGAAGTTTGTAGAACCACCAAACACACAGCCGGTTGTTGAAACTCCAAATAACAACACACAATGTCCAGCCCATGCAGTATCATAATCCAAAAGTTCTTTCCGCACAACTTGCCTCAAAGTTTCAGTAACTGACACCTAATTATCTGGTTTATGTGTGACAGCGGGTTATCATTCCCAAATATGCAGAGCAACGTGAGCTCTGTCACCTGCTACTCATGTTCAACTTCATCCCACTTAAAACTGCACTGCAATATTTCTCTGAATATGTGGGGTCACTCATATTGACAAACCCTCAGAGATTTACCACCTGACTCTGCAGTTCCCCTCAGCTCTACGGAGCGTTTTTATTTATTTATTTTTTTTTTGCATCTTTCAGCTCATTGTTTCTGTTTTACTGTTTTGGTCCACTCTCACCGTTCTCGTCAACCCTTTCTCCAGCGTGACGTGTCCACCACCAAACAGCAGACAGACAAAGTTAGCGATTAGCTAACACAGTGGAGCAATTAACAGCTAAAGAACCAGAAATGTTCTCAGGAGTGGAGAACAAAAACAGAGCTAAAAGGTGACTGACATTCATCGGGTGGCCAGAAACACAATTTAAAATAAACGCCTATGTTGCTCCGTGTCTACTGGACGTGTACTGTATAGGCGGCTGTTTGCTAACGACTCTTTAAGATGATGAGAGAACATGTGCTAACTCAGACTGAGAGGATCACTGTCTTATTTGGGTAATTGTTTTATTTGCATTCCTCTCACAGTTTTGTGCGTGGAATGTTTTCTCTTCAAAAACACAGATGGCACAGACTTACGTTGACTCAGAAAAGTCCGTCTCCTCATTATTCACACCATGTTGTCGACCGCATCAAAGCAGCTTCTCGGAGTGTTTAACCTGCAGCAGTCTGATTAAGACGAGGGTAGAATCATCTTACAAGACGATTCATCATATCAAAGCTCATCAGCGCTGGAATCCTTTATGAAAAGACAGATTTTGGAAAATTAGATTTCAACACATCTTAGATGAAAATAAATCAATTCAAACACATGGTTTTATTTTGGAGAATGGTCTCTAATGGTAGTTAACAGATTGAAAATATTCATCTTGCAGTTACATAATCCGTCTAATGTTGTCTTTCAGTATGTTTGTAGTGTTTTTGTTGTCGCAGATGAATCAAGTATGCATTTACAGGAAGTAGGGCACTAAAAGTTGCCATAAATACTGACCGTATGATACAAGAGCAGGCTGATGAGGAAGACAGGCTGGTTCCTGCCATGTCAGGGTGAAAGTCTTAAAACCCTGTGTTGAAAATCTGTATGCTAGTTTCTTTACGTCTGTGAATAAATTACTTTATAACTGTGAAAACTGTACATGGGAGAGTCACAGACGGTCTGTGGTGTGTTCTTGAACATTAATGCTGCCCACTCTTTGTGCAAATGCATGCACATATCCTCACTGAGTTCTGCTCCCTACTTTCATCTCGGGGCCACACTGTTTGTCAGAGTTATCCATCTTGAACCCCCCCCCCCCCACGCCTCTTATCTGTCTCCCTCTCCGTTGTCTCTCTGTGGCTGTCCTGCATTTTCACAAACATTTGATACACCAATGGCAGCAATTACCATTGCTAATGTTTGATCGCTTGGAAGTAATTTGTATTATCGTTTTAAATGAGACAGAGGGAAGGAGTCACGGAGGAAACTCTTAGATAACTGGCTTGTTTGGCTAATAATTGGACATGTGGCATTTAACTTAAGCTTTCATAATCCACAAAAAAAAGAGGTTTTCCCTAAAAATGATTTTACTAAATCAGTTGTACCGTGAACATAGAATACTTTTGACATGGGGACAAAATAGATGATAGGTGGTGCTGAGGATGCTTACAGGCCCGCAGCCACTCTACATAATGAGAATTTTCTGAACACAGAAAGAGGAACGGAAACCACTTGAACAAGACCCAGAAGATGACACCTCTAATGTCACAAGTCCATTGCAAGCATTAGAGGACTGATTTAAAATCATCACCCTGGATCTGTAAGATTAACTTGTAGTATTAACTACATAACTAGTATTAACTTGTACCTTACATTTGTATTTCAAATAGGGTAAAAAAGATTCCTGTAAATGAATGACTGGGGAGGCAGATAGATGGGAGCCCACATGGAAGAAATAGTTAGTATGAAGGAGCTTCTTCCCAACAGGAATGTGTACTCATTTCTCAGCCATGCTAGTGCCATGGATCTATGGGGGGCAATATTGGCCTGTCAGTTAGTAAGTCCACCACTTTGGTCCAGGCTGAAATATCTCAACAGCTATTGGATGGATTGACATTTGTGGCTTTGTGCAAAATGTCTCAACAACAGTTGGATGGATTGCAATGAACTTCAATGAACACAGACGTTCATATCAGCCTCAGAATTCATTGTAATCACTTTGGTGATTCCCTGACTTTTCATCTAGCGTCATCATCAGGTCAAACTTTCAACACTAAATACCTGCAAAACTACTGCCATTGAGTGCTAATTAGGAAATGCTAGCATGCTAACACACTAAACGAAGATGGTGACCATGGTAGATATTTTACCTGCTTAGCATCAGTATGTTAGCATTGTCAATGGGAGCATGTTAGCATGCTGACAATAGCATTTAGCGCAACGCACCACTGTGCCACAGTACAGCCTCACAGAGCCGCCAGCATGCCTGTAGTCTTATTAAAATGTAGCTAACGTTTTAGCTAAATTTAGCTACAAGTTTTCATTTTGTCTTTATATGCTAAATTATATTTCAGTATCAAATATTGTAAAAACAACTTCAAAAGTTTTTTTGGTAACCTTTGTAACCACCTTTGTGTCGTCTTTGGGCCCACGTACATTTGTTTTTCAGTCGAACATGATGACAGTAACACAGTGTATGTTGTCCTGTGTGTGTACAGTATGCTGTCTGAAAGAAAACACAGATGTGTTTAACTGAACAAACAAACAAGTGTGGTAAGCAGTATATATTGCATTTTCAAAACTTGATTTGAAACAAACTACTTCCTTTCACATTAAAAAAACTTACCGCTCTGGCAGCACATTTTCCACTCTATTTTGGTCCCTGGTTTCCATAGTGATGGGATGAAATGGAAATTATTTCAGCAGACCTACATTTGGATGTGTTGATTTTTTTGAATCTGTCCACTTGGGTAATCATGGAGCTGTTATGCAGTAGAATGTAATAGTTGTCACTGCTGGGAAATTCGCCTGGAATGATATTTAAAGTAGCATGCCTCTTGGACACCTGTTGGGGTCAGATCTTACCGGGTGTGCAAGAAGTTTCTTAAAAGAAATCTGCCTTCTGTCTGAAAAGATATGTTGCTGATTTCAGTATTCAAATGTGTTTCATCAGGAAGACAAAAAGTGCTTCAGTCGAAAAAATCATTTAGCAAAGATTCATAAAGCCCAGCCACTCTCAGCTCGAGTATTTCGCCCTAGTTGTATATTTTATGATTTTGTCATTATTGTGTAATCTCTGTTAAGTTTTTGCAATCACTTATGTTTGTCCCAAAGTCAGACTAACCTTAAAAGCATGAAAGTATCATTTAAAAGTTTAACAGCCTTGTTCTGCCTCCATATCTTTCTGCCACACTTCTGAATGAAATTTGGTATCCATGATTTTACTAACTGGGCAGGAAAAAATATAGGTGTGTGATTGGCAGCTTCTGCCAACTTGGTGTTACCTCATTGGAGTACTTTGCTTGAATAATAGATGTTGTTTAATTTTCCAAGACTAAAGAACTTGATGATGTCTCACAGCTTGTATCCTTCCATGTTGATGATAAAGTTAAATTCTTCTTGTTTAGACTTTCTGACTCCTAGATCCTCAATCCACAATCTGATATATCTGACCTAATATAGTGTTTGTATTCACCCTATTGGAAGCACTTGGATGTGGGCTATTCATCTCCTGTATGGTTTTATTTAGCACTATTTCTTTTGCCAGGTCATTTCTCATTTGTAAATTATAGGATATATATTATAGGATTATATTATAATATAAATATTATTCAAAGCTTCTTAAATCCCTGTCCATTGCACTTTATCTCAAAAATATAAATATTTTTGAATATTGATTTTGTAACTTCTACCCAATATCTGTCAATATCCTTAGTTGTCATTTTGGCAGATATAAGCCTGTTCCAATATTCGCCAATTGGTGGATTTCCATTTCTTTTCACTTTGCTTCTGAATCATAACATAGGGACAGTGATTGGTTTAATTAATTAGCATAGTGATGTCCGATTTAATTAGGAAGAGCCAGTGTCCCAGGCACTTTGGTTGTTTTAAAAGTTTTGTACAAGGTTTTCTTCCTCCCCATAAAATATACTAAAGATTTGTATTAGTTAAAGATTTTTTTTAGGTATATGAATTGGCAAATTTTGAAAAGAAAATATGAGTCTTGGTAAAATATTTGTTTTCATGATGTCAGTTCTCCCTATTATTGTTAATGGGACCAATGTCCATTTTTGTAAATCCTGCTTAATGCCCCAAAATTGTATTGATAAAGCATGTCAAAGCCTTAACAAATAGTCACTCCTAAATATTTGAATTTATTTTGGTCCCATTTCAGATTATATTTAGATTGAATAATTTGGGATAATTGGCTGTCTGTCTACCATTGCTCCTGACTTACCCATATTTGATTTATAATCAGACACTGCACTGCAGTTTTATTTCCTCCATCACTGCCTCACGTGATTGTGGTTCATTAGTTAAGTAGGGAATCAAATCATCTGTGTACATAGGTAGTTTGTGCTCCCTCTGTCCAAGAACCCGTCCTTGTATTTAAGAATAACCTCGTATTTTCTCTTTGAAGGGGGTCTCTTTGCCGTGCTCCCAGAAACAGGCTGAAAGGGTTTGAGATCGTGCCATTTACTCGTATTCTCGTCTTTGGTATTTTGTACATAATTTTCAACAAACGGATAACATTTTCACTGAATTAAAATGTTCAAATATAAAAGGCCTAGAGACCCTTTCAAATGTTTGTCTTTACATTATATTTAAAGTTACTCTGATATCCCCAAGAGTTCTGTTAGAGGCAAAACCTGATTGATCAAATTTTACAATATTTGGCATAATGGTTTTTAATTTATTTGCAAGAACCAATGTAAGTAATTTGTTATCTACATTTAATAGAAGATATTGGACAATATGATGCACAGCCATCTAACTCTTTACCTTCTTTATGAATTAATGTGATAATTGGAGAGTACCAAGTATCTGCATATTAACTTTACATGGAGAAGGCACTGGTAAATTTTGAAATTCCTTATAAAACTAATTTGTAAATCCATCACTGTCTGCCTTGTTTCAATCTTCATACTGTGTTTCTCTTGTGCTTGTAACCTCAGGCATCTTGGAAGGCCATTAACCAGTCCCTGCACTTTTAGACAGATGAAACATGGCCTGGGCCATCGATATTGTAAGATTCATGCCTGTGGCTTAAGGTTCTAATATTTCTACCAACGCCTCTGTCTGGCTAAGCCAAAGTCACTATTTATCACCGCCATGCCTATGCTGGGCAGATAGGTGTTATACTGCAAAATATTGTTTTAAGGAGTGTGTGTGTGTTTCACTGATGTGTACCACAAATCAAACCTCCACATTGCTTTGTCCTTGAACAGGCTCCTAAAGCACCAAAGTAAAATGAAAACAGTCATCATTTCATCTGCTTTGAGTAAACATGTGAATGAGTCATGGCCTGTCATCGTTAGGCTCTTGACAAATCACACACTGCTTTTTTTCAGGACTAAATGGTTTTTAGCACGGGCACATTATCTTTTCAATGTAAGGAACAATATTGGCACAGGAAACAGAAAATACTGAGATTTAACACATTTCCTATTTAAAACATCCAACATTCAACCGAATGATTGATGAACGCATGAATAGGATTAGTGAACGTTCATTCTTGAGGAAACAAATTGTTTGATGAACTACAGCAGGATAGGCAGCAGTCTGAAGAGGCTTTTTCTGAAGTGAGACAAAGCACTCCAGACTGCCTTAACTTTTCTTCACTTTTTTTTTATGGTTCAGTTTGTTTTTGAAATAAGGTAATAGTAAAACACGAGCATTTCCGCCATGCATCCAACCATGGTTGTAACTTAATATGTCACAATATGGTGACAGATTGTTGATAAATACAAGGGAAATTGACAGTAACTATTATACTGAAAATATTGCATTCAGTTTGGAGGCAGACTGCAAAACAGAGGTTGAAGTTGCATAATTGGAAAGCACAGATTGTTTGGTTTCATAAATAAGTTTAATTGTCCCGATGCATCAAATGATATTTGGTGGTAAATAAACAGTGCAAAATTTATGTGACGCCGCATCAGGAAACCCATAGAGGTTATTAATGAGACGCTGCAAATGTCCTCCTCATTTTGACAAATCTATATGCTACATTTCCAAAAAGACATTTTACAGCACATCACAGTAATGCCAAGTCTTTAAAGTACCTGACAACAAACATCAATGTCAAGTAATCCTTGATTAATGGTCACTCTGAAGCCACACTATTTAAACATGCCAGTTGTTGATACCGGTATCCCCTTCCCCATTTCACTCCGATCCAGATGCAGGCTTTGAGCAGTTCCGTGTGGCAGAAAAGGCTCATGGGAGCTGGATGAAGCTCTACCTGGAGGGCAACACCTCTGAGGTGCTGACCAACATGGGCAAAAAGGTCCTCAAGCAGTATCTGGAGGCCCTGGCTGCCATGAGCTCGGCCCTCAGCAAACAGCTGGGCAAGTACGACATGTACTCCATGATCGCAGGCATGGTGTTTGTGTTTCAGGTAAGTGCAGAAGAATTTCATTCATCCTAAGGACTCTCAGACTGATAGGTTGGTGTAGCTGGTGGGTCAGTGTTTTGTTAGTGTATGAAAGTCACAGGTGTGTAGTTGTCATACAAAGACTGAGAAGAAAAAGCTTTGATAAGATGGATTGGCCATAATTACTAATACCGCAAACTTTATACATGTACTAACCTGCATTATGCAGTATGTGTGTGTCCAATTTCAAATGGCATTGCTGTTAAATGCCAAATACAGGCATAATATTCACATATACTGGTCATGCCATGCTACTCTAGGTTTCTGTGATTGTGACAGTTGAACAAAAAGTTAATCAAACTTTTTCTCTCCCACTCTCCTGGCCCTTAAGCTCCTGTTGGTCTTACTGCTGGCTATGCCTGAAGCCCTCAGTGGTGAAGCAGCGGTGGACCTCCCAGTCCTCTCTGCTTTGCTCTCCCTGCCTTTCTACCTCTTGTGCCTGCTGCTCGCCTCAGTGCACGTCTTGGTGTGCACATCTACTGAGAGCTCCTGTTACTTCTGCAGCCTCTCCTGGGGTCTCGTATTTGCTGTTGTTGTCTTCTCCTCTGCATTGTTTTGTATTCTGGTCTCTATGGCAACACGGCGACTCCCGCTGGGACCAAAGATTCCCGGGAAGGTGAGTTTGTGCACCTAAATATACAGGCACCGATTGTAACAGATGTTTGCCCTCATAAGCGTATACACACGTGTGCTTTACCCACAGTGAGCTGCATGAAAAACCTCAACATGCAGCATAACGTGTTAACCAGTTAGACTGGTCTGTGATTGCTTTACAACATATGATATGTTAAAGGGACAAGGGAGGAAAAACATCCAATATAAGTGAATCTGGATGGAAAACGCTGCAGTTTAAAAGATAGATTTTTGTCACTGCCTGCTGGCAGAGAAACATCACCAACGAGACTATCAGAATTTGTTTGAAAGAAAATCTCCTAAATCTGCTGAAGCTCAGGGGGGATGGCACGCTCTTGTATATTGTACCTCCACTTTGTGATTTAGCAAAGTTACCAAAGTCTTTACTAATGCAGCTTTTAATCACTTGAATGTTTCAGTTCTGTGAAACAAAGGCCTGAGAAAAAGTTTTAGTAGATTTTCTTGGATCTGTGACAGTTGAAAAATGGCCTAAAAGAAGTGTTTCAGCGAATGCCTCTTAGTCAGTTTGAGACTTTGGGCAACATTTATATTAATCAAATAGTGCTTGGCTGTATGCACACCTCGTCATGTGTTTTTCATGGCGGATTGCAAAGAGCCCCTTTAATAACCCTACAGCATGGCACAGGGAAATGTTAAGGTTATAAGTAGGGAGTGTCTTTAATGTTGATGTTCTTAATGCAGTGATATGACTTTAGATAGATTGATACATAAAAAAATGATATCAATCAAACCTTTTCATTGTTTTCTGTGATCAGGCCCAGGCTGTGTTGTCAGCAAACTTGATGATGGTGTTTGAATTGAAAGTGGCTACACAGTCATGTGTGTACGGGGAGTACAGCAGGGGGCTCAGAATGCAGCCCTGGGGTGCTCCGGTGTTAAGGATGAGGGTGGAAGAGCTGTGTCCGCCCACCCTCACCACCTGGGTTAGTCTGCTGCTTTCTTGGTGTTCACACATTTGAAGGCCCTCCTGACATCATTCTCAAAAAGGGTGACAGGTGTGAAAGCTGCACCCACCTATCCATTTAGCTCACCTGCTAGAGATGCATCAGCATTTGGCAAGGAGGGGGGAGGATGGGCTTGTAATCTGTCATAGTTCTTAGTCCCGTTGTCCCCTTTTGCTTCTTTTACTGTCGTTATTGTTTAATGACACATATAAAAAGTATGAGAATCTTTTTTATCAGTCAGTGCAGTGACTGTGAACTCAGACTCCAGAGTTTAAGTGTTAATGGCAACAGCACAACAAAGGGGACATTTCTCACAGAAGCTGCTGCAGTCTGTTCTGCTGCAGGTTTACTCTGTGTCCCAGAAGTCACAGGCTTCCAAAATCCATTTAAATCAGCTCACATTTCTGAAACACACTGCTGCATTGATGAACATAATCCATCATTTTAAATAGCATATGTATTGTATTGTTTTTTAACACGACTTTATAACCGCGCAATCATTGCACTCATATCAAAAGTGTTCCAGTCTACCAGAACTGAATCTGCATTCATCATCATGCATCACTGTGCGTCTCCTTCGACTCTGCATTATAGAAAGTTTTGTTTTGTCTTTCTACTGCCAAAGGAGGCTTACAAGAGCTACAACCTTGACTATTTGCTGCATTATGAAGTCATGTCAGAAAAGACTATTAAAAGTCAGTCAGTGCAGCAGTAGACCATGGATATATTAAGAGAACTGGATACCATGTTTCAAGATGCCGCACAGCTCATTCCAATGAAAGTTGTTCACTGGGCACATAAACCAAAATAGTTTCAGGCTTCTGCGGACCCATAGAGTATGCTCACTGTACACTCAGTTGCCAATTTATTAGGTACACCTACACTAGCTACAACTAATGCATTCTCATACAACAGTCCTGTAATGAATCCTCCCTTCATGAAGGTTCTAATGATCAGTTTTAGAGGTTTTGATACAACTTTATGATCATTTTGGAGGATGTAGTTTGTGCTGCTGTTGAACAGTATTGTGTTATACAAACAGGTGTTTCTATTATTTTTCCACCCCGTTTATATCAACGAGAGTAGGCTAATTAATAGAAACACCTCTCTTTATAATGCAGTACAGTTCAACAGCACCACAAACCACATCCTCCAACATGATCATACAGTTGAATTAACACCTCTTTGAAACAGTTTCAACAAAGGCTGAACATTGTGACCTTCATGAATGGAGGATCTACTGCAGGACTGTTGTATTAGACCACATTAGTTTCAGCTTATGTAGGTATACCTACTAAACTGGCAACTGAGCGTAGTTCGAGTGTTGCCGGCTGACTTCCTGCTGGCTACTGGAGCAGCAGTTCCTTTTGTAATGATTGTCTGTGGGAAAATGCCTTTTTGGGCCAGTGGGTGTTGATCTGATCTGATCTCCAATTATGGCCACTACATCAAAATCCTCAAAATGTCAGCTGTTTTTAAAGCACTTGTAACAGTCAGACTTTATGAACTCTGTAAAGAAAACAGACAGTTTGAAAAAAATACATTTACATGAGCAATATCCTTTAATTGTATGGGAAAACCAAAATGACTCTGTTACAAAGGTAGGTCATCTTATGATGAATGCCAGTTTTCAGCATTTGTCAGCTGTAAAAGAGACAATCAGCATGTTTACATGGATGTTGTCAAACTAACATGAGGATTAACAGAGAGAAAAGAGGCCACATCATATGTGGCCAAACTGCTGGCGCACTCATCAAATAACCAGAAAAATGATTAAACATGTTCTGGGGACCAATCATTAAAGCTACAGAGTTGATGGACAAACGGTTCAGCAGTCAAAATTTTAAATTAAGGACAGTATTCAGGGGGCTTTTTGGTTTTTGGTAGTTCAACTTTGTCTCATGAATTATGTTATTTTGTCTTCCCCCTATAACAGCTATGTTGAAATTGACTTGAATAAATAAAAGTAATTGCCAGCGATGTGTAGATTGCTCTTCTAAATCTGAGTTCTCAATCATAGATAGTGGGACTAGTTATTCAGAAGGTGGAAGCTTTCAGTCTTTAGTGTTTGTTTAAATTGGCCTAAAAGATGAGCCCTCTTCATTGCTGCACCTCTTTGCTCATTATAATTTATCTGTAAAGGTTACATCTCATTTCCCTTCTGGAAACTTTGACAAAGTGCTGATGCGGCAAAAAAAAAAGAAATCCACTCGGGCCATTCGGTTGGGTGAAGAAATAAACTCCCAAATCTGTACACTGGAGCATGTGGAGCAAATATACTGTAGATTCTTCTGTGACTCAGGCTTCCTTGAAAAGACTGTGGGATGTTCGAATGTCACACTAATGTCAAAAAGAAAGTGCACATAGCACATTGGACTTGTAAAGAGAAGTCTGCTTCCTCATCCAGCAGCAGATTCCTGAGAAATCACCAGACTTTAGAGAGAAAGGTAAAACAGCCAGACAGAAAGTTGTGGCTCGACTCATTAGGCGAGCAGAAAGCAAACTTAACCAATGAATGCATCAAACAGAGATGTACAATAAACTCAAAGTATTTTGGAAAATTTAGGCTACACCCCTTTTGTCTCTTTGAATGACACAATAACCACAAAATGAAAGGCAACAAATAATTTACTTAATTTAATTTGTTTGTTATAGCTGCAAAACCCCAAAACAGAGAAAAGTAACAAATCCTCACATTTCAGAGGCCGGAACCAGAGACTTTTTGGACGTTTTGCTTTATAAATGACATACACTACTCACAAAAAGTTAGGGATATTCAGCTTTCACATGAAGTCGATTCACATTGAGCAGAAATGAGGAATGAGATGAAGAAATTACCATTGCATGCTTCTACTTAAATGCCCTACTTTCATGATATAATATCACTGTAGTATGAACTTTTTACATTTTCCATAAATTTCACCCGAAAGTCGAATATCCCTAACTTTTTGTGAGTAGTGTATATGAATCATTGATTATCAAAATAGTGGTGTTTCAGCATTGTCTGTGTGCTATATTAAATGATTTATGTCAAGAAAGTAATGCAATAAACATGTAGGACTATATCTGAAATGCATATAAAAAAACATACAGAAGAATCACAGTTCTGGATCCTGATTGGCAGACCATTCCAGCCACACAATTTAAATGATACAGGCTATAAAAGCTCGTAACAGTATATAATTATGGACAATAAACTTAAGCTGTAATCTGTCCTCAACTATAAAACATGTTACTTGTATAAATTTGGTTGAATCCTGCTGCAGATAAGCTTTTAACTAAAACTTTTTAAAAAGTAAAACCAGTCTTAGAGGGACCATATACAGTAAAACTACAGTAGCATTTCAGCTCCCATAAATTGACTTGCAGCCGATGTTGGAATCTATTTTAAAATCTTATTGATTGCTTTGAAAGCAATATATGGATTTGTGCCATATATTGCATATACTTCATATCTTGTTCCAGAAATGGTGATTAAACATTTATAATCATGGCCCATCTTCAGGGCCAAAATCTTTATCTCTGTAATAACTTGTGTGAGGAAATACAATTAGTAGACTCTGTGTCCTCTAAGTCATGACTGACAAACTCATTTTGATATTGAGATTAAATAATGAAGCCGCTTCATTGTTACACTATATTAGTAATGGTAATGAATTTGACTTTTCTGATGGAAGTAATTCTGCTTTTGCCAATTTGGCATCTTTTTGGACAGTTTTCAGCAACCTTTCAGTTTACTTAGATGCTTCAAAAATACAGCTTGAGTTACAATAAAGGACAAAAGTAGGAAAATGTTGTGCAACAAAGTTCCAGAATGGAAGAAATGATCTTAAGTCAAGTAACGTCTTGTTATATTGCATAATCACTTGAATCAATTTGGATCTAAATGCAAAGCTGTGCCTGGTTTGGCTTGACAAATGACTGCATTATGGGTGGCATCCAAAAACTTTATTAGAGGTATCCTGATTAGTTTGTCTGCGAGAGAGAGTAAGGTTGAAAAACCGGAAGATTAAGCACACTCACTACCTCACCACTCCAACAAAAATGTGATTAGAATTCCAGTTGAATGAATTTGAATAACTTAAAGGTGAGTATACTTTATTTGAAAAAGTAGTGTCTATAAAGGAGGTAACAAGTGGGTGAGAAATGCAAATGTGTAAAATACCAGCAGTATAAAAAAAGGAGTGACACACGTATTAATTGAGTCTCTCGTAACTTTTAAAGGAGCCTACAATAAAACAGCTTGATAAGCTTTCTTTTATTTGCATGAGTTAAAATATCAGTATTTCACATGAGATAGCTGGAAAGTCCAGTGTCAGAAAGGGTGTTTCACAACTGCATGATGGGAAGTCGGGTTCAACGACCTACCAGTAGAATGTGATTAATCATATACACATATTAGACACATATTAGTATTTCCAGAGGTATTGGTTGATGTGGCAGTTTTATAGAACTTTTGCCTAAAATCACCAAAAATCCAATAATTTAAAGGCAAAATATTAAATTTTAGACAAAAAGGTCATCATCCTGTCATTTCACTGTGCTTTGTCATGATTCAGAGAAGGGCACTGACAGGGCAGAAGAGTAATATCCTTTATCCATCCTCAGCACATTAGGCTTTGGTTCAGGTTTTGATTGATGGATGTTCGATTGTATATGTTGGCCCTGAGGCTGCTTATGAAATATTTCTCCCTATCGTGCTCTTTGAAATAGCAGAAGAGCATATCCTACCTCTCTTTCAAGAAATAGTTCAGCATTCATTCTCAGAGAGGTACATGAGAAGATCAATGCCACTCATATCTGTCTGTTTAATATAAGGCTATGGACAGAAACCAGTTAGCTTAGCACTTAAGTGTTGTGTAAGGTTCATATGGGGAAAGCATATCTGAAATATAATTTGGTCCATAGCCCAGTAAGTGACTGTAGACTGGCAGCAGTGTTTTGAAATTGATTTTCAGATTTACTGATACCCAATGCAAAAACCAAAGAAGAAATTTGGTGTCATATGTTCACATTTTTGTGTTGTTTGAGTATCATCAGCATAGGTATGGTAATTAATGTTATTGCTGTGAAGACTCTGCCTTAACAGCAGCATGTATAGATTGAACAGAAGGGGGCCAAGTATTGATCCTTGTGGTGCTCCACTGCAGGTCATGCTGACCTGCTTGGAAGTAAGATTGCCAATGGAGATAAAATAATTCCTGTCTTGCAAGTTAGACCTGAACCAGTTCATAACAGTACCTGAGAGTATAACCCAGTTTTCAGACCTGTCCACCAATAGGGTTTGATCACCTCTGTCAGAAGCAGCAGTGAGATCTAATAATACCAGGATAGAAGTTTTGCCTCAACAGTGTTAATTCCAATGTCATTTAGGATCTGTTTTATATGCAGATGATACTTTTCTTTTTACATTTCTTTTTCTTTTTCATGACAAAACAAAATGTTAAGCTGAAGTATCACTGGAGTCTTCTATGGTTATTCCCTTATACTTGATGAATGCTAATTTGAATCAGATATTTGTGATATATATTGCTAAGGCATGCAAATTGTAAGTTGAAAAATAGAGTGAAATTTATCAAGGTAATATTAATTCTATATAAATGATGATGCTTTCTTAATTTCTTTCAAATATACTTTCTAAAGTATGTATTCCATTTACTTTGAAACACTGCCATGAACACCGATGAGTATGCAAAAGACTTACTCATTGAAGGAAAACATGAGGAATTGTTGCTTTTGAGATTTCACAATTTGTCACCCATTGGAGGAGAGAGAGAGACTCGAAGGTGAGCAGTGAAGCTGGGGAAACATATTACAGCTCGCTTTGGGCCATGGCAGGTTTTATCTAAAAAACAAAGAAGTTGTAGGTATACAGGACATCAATCCTCCTCTCGGGAATGCAAGGGTAGCTCGGATTTCTGTACAGAATGAATGAGCAGACCCTGTTTAACCAAAGACCTGACTCGACCCTGAAAGATGTGTGGGATAAAGAACTATATTTCAGGAGAATTTTGTAGCATGCACGGTGTTCAATCTGGGAGGCATTCACTAACACCTGGAAACAAAAATGATGATTGAAAGAGAGTTTCATAAATAATGTATAAAAATATCTGCAACCTAGAAGCTGTAGATCCTAAATTTACCATAGTTGAGTGATATGTGTTTCTTTTTTTCTTTTTTGGAAAACAAATACCAGAACTAAATATTTAATGTCACAGCATGTTGTTTAAAGTAAACAGGCATATGTGTGAAAGCTGCCCACAATAATAGCCTGTAGTTATAAAGGGAAAAACAAGTACAAAAACAGCCCTGTCCTACAGTGAGCTAGTACTGTAGCCTGCAGGTAGTGTAAGTACAGACTCAACCCCTCTTTGACATAGTTGTTTGTTGGGCTAAAATATTGCTGCTAAACTAAGAGGGTTGGCTGAACTTCATTTGAACTTGCTTTGCATGGTAATGTGCTGTCACTGCTGAGCTAAATCATTTGCATACAAGTATGCGATTGGACAAACACCAATTTTAAAAATGTGATGGAAGCATCCAAAAGTGACCGACCACAATTTATGAATGACGCCTCAATGTCGCTGTCTGCTGCTCAAATGGAAAAAGTGGCCTCTGTACACAGCGTAGAATGTGATGACTGACTGAATCTCGTGTATTAGCACAGAAACAGCAGCCTGGGTAGTGTTACTGCAATAAAATTTGGATGTGAACAGTATATGCATCAATGGACACAATGATCTGGCTGAGATAATAGAGCAGGTACAAGCAGTAGCAAATTCATTTAGTTTTATTATGAAGTACATGGGTCATTCAGTGAGTGTCACTGGATGAGATTTTTCAATATTGACGTAGATTGGTGTGAATCACCCAAGCAGTAGTTTCATCCAAATAATTATCCCACTGAGCTGAACAATTATAACTGGCAGCGAATGCACAGCACAGAGGTGGGTGAGGTGAAAATAGGTTGTCTAGTCAGGCTTGTGTTGTTGTGATAGTTGCATCTCTTGCACCATTTGTGAATGGCATCAAGTTAACTCATTTTGAATTTGGTCAGTGTCTATTACTTTTGTACTTTTGGCTACAAACATAATAATCATCTCATGCGGGGATCCCAGATCTTTATCCCTACCAAAACTGTATCATGTGTTTCTTAGACTGAAGACCCATCTGTCCACACAATCTCATGGAAGTTATGGGATACCCAGCTGAGAAACAGAATAACAGAGAAGAGCAGAAGAATGACCTCTTTGCCAGAAGTAAACATATAAATGTTGTTGTACTTTTGTTCTCTCTCATAGTCTCCATTGAGGAGCAGTGGCAGTGAGTGGTCGCTGTCAGAGCTGGATGTGTTGCTGCTGGCCGGCACGGTCGGACACACTCTCAGCTTGGCGGCCAGCAGCTTTGTGGAGGAAGAGCACCAAATCTGGTACTTTCTGCTCAACACCCTCTGCCTCGCCGTTTTCCAAGATGTCTGCCGCAAGTACTTCAGAGAGCAGAAAGGCTCCGGAGATGAAGAGGAGCATGTCCTCCCTTCCAAAGACTGTCACCCCTCCGCTCACCCCAAGGCAGAGATTTACTCAGAGAAGTGGCTAGCGTTAGCCACGCCGCCCTTCACTCTGGTCTGCTGCCGACTGCTGCGCTCCCTCAACCAGACCGGCGTGCAGTGGGCTCATCTTCCTGACATGGGACACTGGCTCAACAGGTTGGGTTTAACAAGCTTCTAAAATGATAAATATTGTAGTGCTATACAAGGTAAATCACACATACAGTAAAAGTTTTGAAATTAATTAATTAATTGTAATTAAAACTCTATATTATAAAAAGTTAGTTTATCATTATTATTCCATATATTTAATCATGGCAAGTTTTATTTCAAGGCTATTTTTCAGTTTTTAATTTCACGCCGGTATTTTTGCCAGTGACTCATAATGTCACTTGTCATGACAGTGGGGTTGTCACCAGCCACCAGTCCCCACTTCTTGCCTCTCACCCTCTTAGCAGGCTGGACAACTGCTGCCAGATTATTATTTTTCATCCTTTATTTGTAGAGGCAGTCTCACTGAGATCAAAATCTCCTAATATGCACACTATGAGCATTGACAAAATACACAGAAATTCACAACAAACAAAGTTTACACACACAGAACAGTGGTTACACATTCAGAAAAACATTATAAGTAACATTCAAAATTAAAAGTATGTTTAAAACAATCTGAAATGACAAGACATTTTCTTTTTAGAAATGTTTGTAACTCATTCCATTTGTTCTGTTTGAACATGTGGTATAGATAAAATTAGAATGTCTTGTGACCTGACATTATAATTACTTGATTTAGATGTGATCAGAGAGCAGAGATTAGCGAGCTAGCTTCTGTTAGCCATACTTATTAACTCCACAAGGTTAGCGATTCTACCCAGCTAGCCAGCTACGTTAGCTTGTAAACTTGTAAAATCTTTACTAGGCAGAGAAGCAAAGAGAGAGCGTTAACTGCAACATCTACCTGGTTGATTCAGAATGACCTTGGCAGCAGAAGAAGTCCCCCGGGGGATAGCAAAACTATAAAGTGGTTTGTCTTTCTCTTTAGTTTCTCTGAAGTCTTTGGAGTTCCCTATTAAACAACACAAAAGAGGTGCCCATGTAAAGTGGTTTTACTGAAGTGTATTTGATACAGAATCTGTTGAATGCATGCATAAATCCCTTTCAGTGTACTGACGCCATGTCTTTTTCTCTTGTTACGCAAGACAGACTTTACCATTTTAACTCCACTCCTGTTAAGGCTCTTAGAGCAGCGAAATCTTCATCAATCTTTGTTCTGTCCAACACTTTTCTATTGTGTACTGTAATGAACATGGGGCTGCTAGCAGAGCTGAGGACTATTAGTCTTGTGTTATAGTGTTTTTTATGTGGGCACATGTAGGTGACAGGGCATTACAAGAACTCATTTTCAACACAGCTGCAGGTGAGGGTGAGAGGAGGGAAAAAAAGAATCTTCTAGACTTGAGGTTTTAGTGTGAATGGGCTTCTTTCACTGTTTAAGTACCGATGTTCAGCAGTCACACGGGGATACATTCATTCTAAAAAGGCAGATATACCAATCTCTCCAAAAACAGTAGCCTCAGTGGACTCGAATGCAATGCAGCAAAAAGATGCTCAATCTCCATTTATCTCTCCACCTACCCCTAAGAGCAACAGATCAATGTAGTTCATTCCTGTTCTCTGGAGAATACTGAAAGCCATCGTGGGAAATCACCTACTGGTTGAGTGAAATATACAGGGGAATTACACTTGATAACAAAATAAGTCCCTGAATGATTTCGTCATCACAGATATTTAAGGGGAAGTTATAGGGTACTAAGTCTTTTCTTCTGACACTGAAACATTTTAAGTGTGTTTGTGTGGCTGAGAAGCTGACAGGAGCCTCCACTTAGCATTTTATTTCTATAGATTCAAGACCGGAAAATAGCCATCTGTGATTGCTCAGACTGTAGAAAAACGGTGATTCCTCAGTAAAACTGTGACTGCTTCAGAGCCATTAATATTCTGTCAGCAGCACGGGGCAGGGGATTATGGTTTGTTCTTTAACATGCATCACATTGTGGAGTAGAGATGTGAATTCTGACCTTCTTCCTACCTGCACTGTCTGTTGCTTGGATAATGAGATCTAGGTAGCGTTACGCCTCGTCTTGTCTCAAAGTGCCCAACTTCCACCGCTGTCTGATACAGCTAAATACACGGCTTCTGTTCAGCATTGATATGTCCGTTGAGGTCTTATTACCTGTCTGTGCTCAGTGCGGTGTCATTTCAAACTGTATAGCCTTAAATCCAGTGAACAAGTGAAGATCTGTTCCTCCTTAAAGTTTAAACTACTGCTGAAGAAATATGACTGACTGTGTTTCATCCACCGTCTGTTGTGGTAAATTCACAAGTCAAAGCTTTCTTTTTTTGATTAATTCAATTGCTGAATTAACATTTGGTCATTAGATTTTAAGTTAAAATGAGGAAACCGTTGAAATACGTACAATATGTTCTGTAAGCGTGTTTTTAAATGAAGAACTCCTTTCGTATCAAAGCACAGCCTTTACTTTGTTTGTCTGTCTGTTCCAGCTCCGAGCACAGGACAGTACTCTCCCTGCTGGCTGCTTTCTGTTTGGTTCTCATCTACCTCCTGGTTCAAAGACGGTGCTCATGGGTGTCCAAGGTTGCCCTCGCCCTCGGACTTTTGGGTGTCTACAGCTACCGGGCAGCTGTCGGCAATGTCTTGTTTCCCTGGCAACACTCTGGTCGAACTATGTCCAAGTAAGTTTTTGTGAACCCCATGATCACAATTTCAGTCTCCACAGCAGTTGGCAAATCCCCTGTCAGTGAGTTGAGTTAGAGTGCAGGAGTGCTGGGTGGCTCTGAGCCCTGCACGTGCCATTTAGGACAAACACTCAGATCCACATCTCTAAAACTGTGATGATGAACTGCTATTTTTTTGCTTGCCATCTATCTCCAGTAAATCTCCCCAACCCGGTGTGCCCTCAAGTCCTAAAAAAAAAAGTCGGACGGTGTCTTAAATTAAATCAATTACATTGAAAGGGAAGTCGTGTAATCTATGACTGTTGATTTAAATTGGCAGTCAGTAAGAATTGCAGTAGCATCGACAGTTCTTTTCTGCTCCAGCACAAGTTTCTGGCACAGCCACAACCCCACCCACTCCTCCTGTCCTTTGTAACTGATGAAAACAAAGTCACATTTTCACAACACAGAGGAGTAAGCCAGCTAATTAGAGTACAGATTAAACAGGGAAAGTGGTAATATATCACCGTGCAGATTGTTGGAGTTATAGTTTTGTAAATTTGCTTTTCATTTGGCTTGAAAATGAGTTTTTTCCATGACTGAAATACAAAACCATGCATTGGTCTCCATTGTTGAGCAGTGAAAATGTCCGTCATTTGTTTTGGAAGTTTCTTGTTACCTGTTAGCACTGAACAGCAGCCATTTTGCACCTTTAGATATAATTATTAGAGGTCTTTCATGTGTGTTTTTAGCCATGCAGGCGGAGGCGTGGCTTTAGGGAAGGCAGTGCCGGTCTGTCGTTTGGTTGGTACACCACTTTAATCCAGACTGAAATATCCCAACAGCTACTTGATGGGTTGGCACAGAATTTTGTACAGAAATTCATGATCTCTGACTGACGCATTCACGTGACTTTGGTGATCCCCTGACTTTTCATTCAGAGCCACCTGAATGTCAAAATGTTAATTTGTCCAGTACTTTGGTTTATGAATGACCTGCAAAACTTATGACATTCCCATCTGCCTCAGCTGTACTCAGTGCAAATTAAGCACATGTAAGCAGTAAGCATGCGAACACGCTAAACTAAGATGATAAACATGGTAAATATATAGTATACCTGCTAAACATCAGCATGTTTCCATTGTCATGTTAGCATGCCAACATTAGCATTTAGCTCAAAGCACCACTTGTTTTGGCTTGTTTATGGAACAACAGGATAATCATTTTAAACCAAGTTTCTGTCTTTCAGTTGTTTGACATATTTGTTTACAACTGGAGACATTTGCACTGATGTAAGATGCAAAAGCTTCACTATTAAGACATTTTACTAGCCACTGTACTACTTAATGATAAGGAGGGTGCTTTTTTCAGCTTTTTTCCCCCCCTATTCTTAAATTGCTCCTGTTATCATTGAAAGATATATCTTGAGAAGAGTTTGGATTTCTGAAACCTGCAGATGCACTCAAACCCTGGTGGTATATTCCTGAGGGTGACTCTCCTCTCCTAGGCCTTCACACCTTAGTCAACCATACTATGTTCATAATCACGTTCATTTTACACAGTATATGATAAAACAGTTAATGTGATGCACCGACGCCTCAGTGTTCAATGCATTTTCGACTGTTCGTCCTTTAACTCAACCCGAATAATGTAAAAAATTACGTTTAGTGTGTGCCTTGAAAAATACATCAGTATTCTTGAAGATGAATGCCTCTTTACACCGTTCTTTAGTACAATCTATATGTAATAGCTGTTGTTAGGGTTGTCCAAAAAGAGAAGAAATCGACAATCTTGCAGCTCCTAAGTGTGGTAATTTTTCATTCTGCAGACTGTAGCTTGGCACGGAGTTATCTGCTACTAACCCCCGTCAGAAAATAATGAGTGTGCAGGGCTGCACACAGTTCTCCTGTCTAGTTTTCCTGACCTCCCTTCATCTAGCACCAGTACCTGGCCTTCCCTAACCTTTCCTGTTCTCCTTGGCAGTCTCTCCCACTTGCTCACCTAATTAAAAGCTCAACCTCTCACCCTTACCCATACAAAGATACCTGACTAAAGCCATGCAGGGCTCCTTTTGACGGACTGTTTGATTGACAAGGTTGACCCAGTCCTTCAGCTTTTTCTTCAGACCTCAACAAGTTGACAATTACGGTGCTCCGCCTCAAAGTTTGTGGATTCTTTTGGCAAAGCTCTTTATATATAGACAAACTTGAGGCCTTATAACATGCAGTCCATCTCAGGTGCTGTATTTTGATTGCTGGGCAAGGAGAAGCAATATTTGTGTAATTATACTAGACTAGTGCTTTGATTTTAGTGTAGTATAGCTTCCAGTTGCTGAGCTGTTGGAATCAAATAATGTGGAAAATTTCCCATGGGCCTGATGTTTTTGGTTTGGTATTTTTGAACTACTATATAGTTGAATGTATGATTATTTTAGATACAATAACAGAGCGGCTTTGTCTGAAAAAAACGCTCTGGTCTTTCACACCATAATGTGAATGTAAAAAGGAATGACTTTGTATATGGTGTCATGGTCTTCCTGGGTTACTCTTTCCGTGTGTTTTATCAGAGTAAAGCCCCCTGACAACTGCCCGGCTCCCTCCTCGCCTTCCCTTTATGCCAACTGCCTAATTGTGCTGTTGCTTCTTTCAAAATGGCTAATGGGGCTGAGAACAGTCTACGCTGCTCACTTTAAACGGTTCAAAGAGTTGCTTGGATTGATGTCACTGTGGATACAGTTTGTCTCTCTCTTTCAGTCTGTCTCTCTCCAGCACACACCCTTCCTTATGGCATCGTCAGAAATGAACCTAAAAATAGACAGCCAGTCAACTGACAGGGCAGACATGGACTTTTTTTATTTAACTGGATATTGAGAGATCACTGACTACAATCCGAGCGCTAACAACAACCAGTAAAAAAAATCTACAAAGATACAATCAAAGTAACATAGAGGATGAAGCAAATAAAATTTTCTGAACTTCCAATAGGAAGTAGCTCAACATCAAAGCAGCTGGCTGAGGGCCAAGTCTGTGACTGCATACATCATAGCCAAAGTTTGTTGAAGTCTCCATCGTCCTCCTTAGCATTTATGGCACATTTTCTACCAAACACGAAGCCACAAGAAGCATTTACAATGTTTATGTTTTCATCTGTCTGTGTGTGTGTGTGTGTGTGTGCTTCACACCTGCACAAAACATGACCCATTTTATCATGTACTGCTTTATCTAGAAAGGGGCTGTTGTGCAGGTTCCCAATATAAAAATATTCATGCATACCGATCCCGCTTAAAAATGGAAATGTATTCAAACTCATCTCAAAACACCTGTGAACCCCTACCACACACACACACACACACACACACACACACACACACACACACAGAATTCAGTTTTCAGTTTTATTACCCAAGAGGTAAACCATTTTATAACCCTGTTTCAAAGGCAGTTCTGTGTCAGTACAACATATCAGTGGTAACATTTAACAAATCATTATCCTCCACTGACTTCAAAGCGTAGTTCATAGAAGTGCTTTTGTGTGTACTTTATCTTACTAAATCAAGCTACCGTTTCAGTGAAAACAAACAGATTTTCTTTTAATCTAACATAAAGCTGAAAAAAACAAGAGACATCAACACATGCTGCCAGCAGGGCAGGTATTGATCTGGTGGTTTGCTGTGTAATTAGATGTTTTGTCTGTAACCATTGTTTTTAAGTCTGCCACTTTGTCCCGGTGTCAATGCAATAGTCGCGACTTCAACGTGCCCAGATTTATCTCTCAGAGAGACCGGGGTTCAGACAAAGTGGGCAGGCCCTCCTCATTCTCAGGCGTCTGCTTCAAAGCTTTCCCCTGGCACTGAATTACTTGTTTTGGCTGATTTACTGTAAGTGTTAGCTTGATGCAGGTGATTGATGAAGGGGATATACCAAACATGTTGAGGGGATTGGACGTAGTCTTACCTTTTTCTTATTCACTTGCTGGAACACCAGCGCCTGTTTCCAAGGTAACATGAAATCCAGGCAGCTCCTCTGTACCACAGCTTGACAAGCCACTATTTTCTACTGTTACTACTATTAACATCAAAAAATGCAGCCAATAAGATCAGATTGATGTGGTTGGTTGAGTTTTCTCACCAAGTAATGTGGAGGATTCCTTAAAGCCCCTGAAAACTTATTTTCAAACTATTTTGCAAATTTTTCCTCAATAACATTAAACATTCATGATTAAACAGCAATAACCAAAGTTCAAGGTTTGAAAAAACATCTTATGGTATTATATATGAAGAGCATTACTTTCTGCTAACAATCCCACACAGTCGTGCAAAATGGCGATGATTCATCTCAATAGTTTACTCTGTAGTCAGAAGTAAATTGAGTGTCTCTTGCAATGGGAATCACGAATGAGGGAGGGATTTCGGAAACAGCCAGTGACATCACCTTTTTCCAGCTGATCTTCTCAAACCAGTGAGAAGACAAAAATAACTCATATGGAATAACCAAAAGTGTTCCAACTGTGGCAGAAAATGATATGTTTATGTCGGACCCCACCCCTCATAGCAGATTTGTTTTCGGGGTCTTTTATAAATATCGATCAAGTTATGATAATGTATTTAGTATAAAAGCGATACCAGAGGGAGGCAGAGTCATTTTCTATGTAGACTTACCTGACTAAATATACTTTGATCCATTGATTAATGAATACCTTTGGGATACATTATTACTGTTTCAGCTGTAATTAATGTTTAATGACCTGCCTTGTGTTATTAATCTGATAGTGGCGCTCTCTGGAAAGACTTAGATTCATGTTTCAGGGTTGTGGTCCTCAAACCCACAAGTAATCTCAACAAATATAAAAATACCAAAATGCACTCTTAGCATTGTTCTTTATGATAAATGTGCTCTGCTGCAAGACACAGCTGAACACCATTATCACATCAACTTTGGCTCCTTCTTTGTTATTGTTCTGGAATAAGACTGAGCTCGCTGTGACCTTGGTCTTCGCTTGGTGGTCTGAACTACAGCATGCCAAAGGAGGGTTGATTCAATACTAATGACTTAACAATTTGCGAGGCTGTAGTCTCATTGGGGCAAAAACTCTCCCTCTAGACTGGAGTTTCAAGATGCTTTGCACACACGCTTCAGAAGCAAAAAGAAATGCAGCATTATTAACCCGGCACTTGCCATCGGTTGTATGCTGCTTCTTAAACCGGCTACGAGGGGACAGGACGAGAGGACAGGGACATGAGGGGTTGCAGGAATCTTGTTTAGTGTGTTGTCTGTAGAGTTGGATGGAAATCACAGATCACGTAATACCCCCTTAGCTAAATGACTGGTCTCATTTAAATAAGGGCAGGAAAAGTTGAGGTATCTGATTGGGGCAAAGCTGTGCTGTGATATACTGTAATCAGGAGACACTTAAAATAACTGCAGCCACTTTTGGGGGGCTGCAATTGGGGAAATGACATAAACAGCAAATAGCCTTTATTGCTCAGACAAGGAGGAGGGCTGGTGCTTTTCTGCCCTGAAAATGTCAAAGCAAACAAGATTCCTTTCAGCATTCAGAATTGTGCATGCCTCAGTGTTGTGGAAAGTGTTTATTGTTTCAGACTGTGGATTAGTACCGCAGTCTTTCAGAGTTAAATATACAGGTCTCAGGAGGGAAGGCATCTTTTTAATATCTCACATGTAAATCTCACGTGTTTCCCATCCTGCTTCCTTTCTGTAAAGCATAGTTGTGAGATAACGGCCACATTAAGTGCACAAGCACAAACATATAGGACAGAAAGATTAGTTTTCAATTGTCTGAATTTTTCCCACCCCGCTCACTAGTTAACAAGTAAGCCCGGCAGCTCAAACCCATCACTGTCGTCGCATAAAATCCTAGCCAGGCCAGGATTTTCGACTCTTCCTTTGCATAAAATAATGATGAATACAATCCCTGCCACATTGTTAGGGGAGTTGTGAATAATAAAGAATTGTGCTGTATGGAGCATATTACTCTGCTCCTTCCCTCTGTTGGAACAGGTTTCCATAAAACACACTGATTAATAATACATGTCCAATACTTGCTCAACTCCTTCAGGGTCATCTATTATCCTGTAGTGCTTTCGCAGCTTTGACTGCATCCTGCTGCAGCAGAAACGTCCCTTTACTGTGCAATAGCCCTCAACTGAGAGGAAGCATCTTCCTAATGTCATGCTTGTTGATTTTCTAAATGTGTAAATAGCTTTTGAGCCGTCGCAGATTGGAAATATTACCCGAAGCTGCTTTAAATCAATGTTAGATATGATTCTGAACATCATCTCGGGTACAGTGGTCAATGGGTGAGCGTTTAAAACACAATGTATTCTTAATGATTGGGATAATCTCTACATGTTTGCAGAGGATACAATTTAAAGCCTCAGTTTCCTCAGGCTGTAACTCCTTGAAAATTCAGTGGCTCCCTAAACTTCATTAGCTCTCAATGCTCTTTATTTCCCCTCCATCCATTATGAAATAGAATAAAACAACTTATCATCGCCGTAGCTCTTACTACTCTTTTGTTGTCTGTTTTTTTGTTTCATGAAGGCTAATTTACTCATTCCTCTCTTTTTTTGGACAAATAGTACGAAATGTAAGTTAATTAAAGAGCAGATTTGAGAGGAAATAAAATCTTTTCATTTAAGTTTCTGTGGATAAGAGCACATGCTGAATGCCTGAAATGGAAATTAGACTAAATGTAATTGCCTACATAATCGAAAGCACTTTTCCTTTAAAGCTTCAATTTGGGACTTTTTGAGCATATAAATTATTGATAGTTGGAAAAGGATTTTTGTGGAGTAGGCCTTTTAGAAGGAGAAGAGCCTTATGGAAACCTTTTTCTTATAACCTTGTAGTAGCTTTAGCTTAGTGCTTTAGACCCAGACTGACTGTTGTACACCACAGGGCATACAGTACAGGCGCTGTCCACCTTTAAGTCTGTGTTAAATCTTGCTGACATGAATTCAAAGCTTATGTACATCCTTCCTCCAGTTTTCCCACTATAATACATTAACTGTTAATGTAATAATGTAATGGTAACTCTTCCTAGGACTGTGTGCGAGTACGGACTGTGCTATACTGATGTTTGTGCTAGTTTTGTTGCACCTGGCAGGGCACGACAACTTACATTGTTATTATTCTCATTGGTCCATAGAGTTTTGTGACATTACGTTACTCCCAGCATAGCTCCACCCAACTTTAACTGAGTAGAGGTCTAATCAGCCAGAGTGATTGAAAAACACTTGTGTGGGTGTGCAGGGCTTTTAATATGGGCAAACATTTCAGGCTTCGTGAAACAGTGCTGTAAAAATGTCATGATAAAATTGTTAGCGTCTTCGTGTAAATTCAGAATTACAGGCCCGATCGGTCGTTTTTTATACCAAAGAAATTGAAAATGCACTCAGGTTCATCTAGCTATGCAGTCTAATCATCAGTGCTGCAATATATCCTGTCTTCATGAAGGTTGTAATGTTCAGTTTTTCTTTAAACTGTTTTAGAGAGGTGTTAATTCACCTCTATGGTTCTTTTGTAGGCTGTAGTTGGTGGTGCTGTTGAACTGTATTGTGTTTTTCTAATGTTTTGTCCACCCCATGTATATGAATAAGGATCACCAATGTATTAGAAATCCCACTGTAGTCTTAGCTAGGTGTACCTAATAAACTGGCCACTGGTGAGTGTATATTCACATACATAACTGCAAAGTTATTCATGGGAATTTAGCATTTTGTGTGTTTCTCAAGTCATAATTCAAAATACAGCCTCATCCTACTTCAGTGTTCACATATATCACTGATGTAAACAAACCCTTACAGCACATTACAGATTTAGATTCAGTTGACATCTTTAATTATTACATATCGATAGTGCTGTCCATCAGTTTGAGAGTGGTAACATGTTCAAATCATGTGGCTTGATTTCTGGCAGTAGGGCTACTCTTTTGTTTTTTTGGATTATTATATATCATATTATGTATTATGAGTAAAAGCAGTCACTCAAATACATACGCTTGTAGTTTTCTGCATTCCTAACATTATCCATGATGTCCCATGGTATCATCAGTTTGACTTGTTAGCTGATCTTTTTATCATTCGCTGTAAATTATTAGTCAGAATTGTAAGTGAAAGTACACAAAAAGAGCACCTGTAGTATGTGCTTCCTGTGGAAACTACCCAGAATTCAGCGGAACATGTTTTATCCATCCCCCAGATGTGTAGTCCAGTGTGATCTACTGTACAATACTGACATATTATATTAAGAAAACATACAGGCTATACATTTTGGTCAGCATGTTGTATTACTGTGTTATGAATGCAGCAGTATGTCTGGGACTAAAATTGAATCTGTGAACGTTTTTTCAGGTCAGCTCTTATGAAACCACTGTGTGACCTTCAAGGGTAGTGTTTCACTGCCACTGTTGGTATCCTTACTGTTTGCAACCTGTGGTACTCCTTCATCATCAGCAGCAGCTAAAAAAAAAGTCACTTAACGCCTAAAATGCACTAAAAATATGTTAATACTGTGTTTCTCAAATTGTAGCGATGCAGAGAAGCACAACAGACAGAGTGATGTGTGATGTGAGGTGTGAGAAAGTCTGTTTTCCTCAGGCGATTCATTCTGTCTTCCAGTCTCACACCTTTAATTATTAATGTTACATTGACACACTGCATACTGAATGAAAGAAGGGTTATGAGTTACAGAAATATAAGGAATGCTGTCTAACAAAAGACAGGGGTAGGAAATTAATTAAAGTAGTGAACTTTGAAAAGCTATTATAACTAAGGGTCTGGTTGCAATACGCAGGACTGTAGATCATCACTGTCACGTTCGAAAATGTTTGTGGTCCCAAATGTTTTCTGTAAATTAAGATTAATAAATGAAACATACGATGACGAGTCACTCATATAGATATGAACTATTGTTTTGAGCTTTTACACGCCATTTTCCATATCTGCTGTTACTGATGCCCATTTATCTTAAGATACCTCATTTATCAAAATGTTCTCTGTCCACGAGAAAATGTCAGTGTCACAGAGATGATATGAATCTGTTCAGGTCTTCTTTTCAAAGAGTGTGTGTGGGGGGGGGGGGGGCTTTATGCTCTACTGCGTGAGATTTCTTAAGATTCTTGTTTCAGTTCTGTCAATTAGTTTGATTTTGTGTTTTTCCATTTTTTTTTTTTTACAGCTTTTGTTGCCTTTATTTGATAAAAAGCATTTTTCCTCAATCATTCAATATATAAAGTCTGAATTCGATAATTTTCCTCTTGTCTCTGGATATTTAATTGCTAGATGCATGGACAGGTTCAGCAAGACCGCCGCATCCCAGAGTCACTTACCACAATTACTTGAATATTGAACGTGGAGTTTTGTAGAGTAAAATCAATACTGGCTTCCTGCAAATGCAAAAAAATGACACAGTCTGTAATCTTTTCTCTTTCAGGGGAACAGTGGAGGCGCGCTTTGTTTACGTCTTCGTCTTGGGCATCCTCTTCACGGGCACCAAAGACCTGCTGCGATCCCAGATCATCACAGCAGATGCCCAGTTGAAGAGCAGGGGATTATGGGAGATTTACAGTGGCTTGGTCTTGTTGGTTTCGATGTTGTTCCGTGCTCATAACCTGCCAGTCCTCTGCTGCTGCCTGCTGATCCAGACGCTCATGGCTCAGTTCATCTGGAAGAAACTCCATTACGACGCAGCCCAAACCACCATCATGCATTACTGGTTTGGTCAGGCCTTCTTTTACTTTCAGGTGAGAAACAATAATGTTGTCAGTGATAGCAAGGTTTAACTGCCACTTTGTCTGTCTAGTGTTTCTGTATGTTGCACAGCGGAAGGTGTATTAAGTAATATTGAATCTATATGTATTTGAATTGCGATAACATCATCAAAATCTCGCTCATTATTTTGGCAACTCATATTTTTCTTGTCAAGGTTGTTGATGTTTGAGTGGCCAGACGCCAAAACCTCAAAGTAACATTTCCCCACAATGTTACTAATATATTAACAACTCTTTGATGTCTTCAGAATAATAATAGTAAATGTGGAGTGCTAAATGTTTTAGGTATTAAAGTGGCCGCATTGTGAGGGATAGGGTTAGGAAGTTGGTGAACTTGGACTCGCTCCATGGACCAAACTGTTTTGACAGGGCTGACCTGAGGGAAGGGAGAGCTAGAGAGTTAACAAGCTTGCTAACCGACAGTTGTCATGCTCTTTTACCTAAGCAAGTCTGTAAGCTCCATCTTTAACAAAGGGATGTACAATCCTGAGAACAAAATTCCAGGGGGGGGGGGGCCAAGCTGCGAGGAAACACTTATGTCACAAAGATGCGCAGATTAATGCTGTACCACTTTCTGGCATGACTGAGCCTTAACTGTGGAGTGTGGAGAGCCTTAAAGCCCTGACTAGTCTAATGGAGCTGCACAACAGCTGAGACTGGTTTAACTGGACAGCCTCCAGGTGTGAATGTGCGTAACTTGGCCTTCCTGATAAGGAGCACTGTGGGAAGTAGTGATTGGTATTTTCTATTGAAAGGGATTGTTTTAGTTACTATTTCTCTAAGAGTCAGACAAGCTTTGTTTGAGCCCCCCTACAGACCTCTCCAAAGTCCTGGCCAGTAAAATTCTCAGTACAGTAAATCTATAAAATAAAGTCTTGCTGTTAAGAAACAATTATCCAACCATTACCAGTTTACAAATTACAACCATTTCACAAACTGCAAAACCTATTGGTGCTGACTGAGTGGTGCAGTTCCTCGTATCAGGGCCAAAATCGCCACCTCCCGTATCTACAAATGGAAGTTCAGGGAACAGCGAAACAGTAAGCAAGTTTTTTCTTGTCTGATTGTAAGAGACATCTAATTTAACGCTCTGACACAGAGTGCAGCAACATTTAGGAAAGCTATCACCACTGATAAAGTGTTGGATTCTGTAATAGGTGCAGCTCTGGGCAGAGGAAGCATTAGTGTGTAAATTACATTACTTTCATCCAGCACTGGCATGAAGGCCAACTGGACCAGGTGTTTCCTGTGGATGTGTTATGGTGTTATGAGCTATGAATGTTCCTCAAAGGCAGATATGATACCTGCCTTTTGATTTAACCTCCACAGATATTTGGTCAGTAGATGTCTGTTGTTGTCAACACTGAACTTCCGCATCACTAACAATTTAATAACCGTCATCACCCTTGGGTCATTAATACTTTGATGGGCTCGGGAATAGACCACCACCAAACAATTTTCAGTGCAGGCGCCCAGGCATGTAATTACAGGCCTCTGAGTAATAACGTTCTCAACAAAGCTGTAACCATAATGGATCTGTAAAGCAGCGACATATGTGATTTAAATTTGCTGCTCTGAAACAAAAACTGGTGTCATGTGGGACAATCAAAATTATGTTCTACTTAGCGAGAGCAGTTACAGCTGATCAGTGAGCTCTGGGCTGCTAATTGATCCGAGTTGTAAGATATTAATGTAGAGTCTGGAAACATAGCTGCGTTTTCTGTTGTGTTTGTTATAAATATTGGCAGAATGCTGTTGTTTTCAAAGTGTCCTTGTTTTTTGGCAGCCAAAAACACAAGAGGATTATGGGAAATATTCCAGGTAACCTGGACGTGCAGACATTGCTAGTGTCACCGAAAAAGTTAAATCGTATCACTTGATGAATTCACTGTCTCGCAGGAGAAGTTTTGGCCGCCTGCGTTTAGCTGTCTCCATCATTTGGAGTGATGGACGAGTCAGACTTTAGCAGTGGATTTTCTGTGGATTTATCACCGTCCCAAAACCAGATGGTCAGTGAAGCAGCAAGGAGGTGTTTATTCTTCAGAAATGAGCAAGTTTGTGCAAATGTTGCCACATGAGTAGGGACGAGTCACCCCACGGGTGTGATTTCAGATGCAACCGTCTGTATAAAAACATGAATCATCAATCAAGGATGTTTTTAGAGCTCAGAACTATAAGGTGGACAAAAGTAGATATTTCTTTTTGGTAATGCATTCTGGTGCACACAACTCTATTCAGGTTGATAAACTTCACTTTTAAATGATCCTCATCACATAAATTGCAAACATCAGTATTCAGAACAAGAGGTGTGTATTAATCCTCTGGGATTCATACTTTTTCATCGCATGTTATACACTGCAGCAGGGAGCTGTATTAGACCAGCCCCACTCTCTGACAATCGCTTTTGTCTCAATCACAAAACATTTCTTGCACTTCTGTTTTTTCACAAGTTAATAAGTTTGTTGATGGTGCAGAATGACACTCCGTACATTTGAAAGATTTTAGCAGGATTTCAGCAAGAAAGCAAGCAGAAAATGTCCATATGCAGCCTCCAACCTGCTCACTGATATTCCTTGTGTTTGTTCAAAATGGAGCCAGCTGTTAATGTTCTCGTCCTCTGTGATCAGAGATGTGTGCACAGAAGGGAAATACACCTTGCGTTGCTGCTTGTGGATCATCGTTGCGTTCAGATTTAACAAGAAAACCATCCTTGATCTCTTTCAATTCCCAAAAATGTGTCTTGTCCTTGTATGTGTGTGTGTGCATGTGTGTAGGGTGGAGCATACATGCCACAGCCTAACAATCACAATGAATTTTAAATGTAATTTTCACTTGTTATGTGCAAGAAAATTTTATTTGTTAAGTAAAACACGTACAAAATGAAATACAGTAAATTAGCTAATTTGAACTTTGTAGGAAGAGATGTGAGCAGGCGTGACGGCGTTTCTGCGAGGTGCTCAGTGGCTCAGGTTGATTGATTTGTCTGAAGGCGGCTTCGCTGATCTGAATGTGCCACCCAGAAATCACATTAAGCACTTGAGCAGCACAAATTTGAACATGGATTACTTTGTCTGTGTAATTTTTTGAATGTAATTTGAACTGAATACAGTCCTTTTTGTTGTAAAGGTTAGGGTAAAACCTATTGTTCATTCACTGGAGCCTTTCAAGATTTAAGCCTGCTTACTTGTGACAGATCGCTTTATATCTTTTGATATTCTGTCATTTACAAATAGCTATAATTATTCTCTCACATGCTGGTCGAGCTTGTGATGAAACAACTACATGAAACAACCTATACATATATTTCAAGGCTATGAAATGCTTTGAGTTGCACTGTATTTTTACATTTGAACAAAGGCATGTTTTCCTTAGTGAATATATCCTACGTTTATACAGCCAAATACCCTTTATATTGTGGCTATTAATCCTGATTGCATTGGAGTGATAACATCTTCTAACGCTTGAGATGAAACTTCTGAACAAGAAAAGAAAAAATTAAACAAGGTTAGAAAGGTTTAATATTTTCAGTTCACTGCAGGCACTTTTTCCAGAGATACTGGATTACAAAGTTAAATAAACCAGAAATAGCACTGCTTTTAAAAAACAAAATGTGTGTGCAGGCACACACGCATACTTACACAGTAGCCTGAGTGGGTCTAACAAGAGTCCAGCTCCAGACAGAAAGCTGTGTGTGCTGCTCTGGTCAGGGACTGGAAAACACAAACAACTGGGCTGCTGGGAAGTTGCCAGAAGCTCCGAGTAATGATGATAAAGCAAAGGACCAGTTCTTATGAGCTCTGAATTGCTTACAAAGCTTCACCCACAGATCTTTGTGTACTCGTTGTACAGAGTAAGTTATTCCCGTGCCCTTGTTGGTGCTAAAATAAGATTTCTTTTTGTGCTCCTGCAGGGCAATTCCAACAACATTGCCACCGTCGACATTTCAGTCGGCTTCGTTGGACTGGAAAGTTACGTAGAAGCACCTGCCATCTTCTTAACGGCCCTCAGCACTTACGCAGGGCCCCTGCTCTGGGCGTGTCACCTCGTCTGCTACCTCAGCTCAGAGAGACATAGGTAAGCGTCAGTGTAAAAGTCACACTGTGGCAGTGATATCCAGCCTGGGGTGTTGGTAAGCCGGGGTTACTTCTGCCGTTTCCAGGGTGTACATGGGGACACTCAACTCATAAACTCAACTAAACTCAACTGAAAAATAGCAATTATGATTTGATTAAAAAATACATCCACATGTTTGTGTTAAGCAAGAAAATAAATAGGATCACAAAGTGGTCTTCCCAACTATATTTACAATAACCTGTAAGCTGCCCATCAACCTGAGTCAATTGTAAGAAAGTGTAGTACAGTAATGGATAGATGGTTGAAATAGATAGAGTTAAAGGTAAGACATAAATGGTTGACATAGCTTAAATTAATGGATGAACTGTTTTGAAATAGTTAGCTAGAAGTAGCTAATGGATAATGTCGTGGCAATACTGTTGCCTGTGGAAATAGTGATAGATAAGAGTTAAAATAGCTACAAGTATTGAATAAACCATCTTGAAGTGAAGCTAAAAGTATGGATAAACAGTTAAAATAGTCAGCTATAGGTAATAGGTAATGGATAAACAGTTAAAATAGTCAGCTATAGGTAATAGGTAATGGATAAACAGTTAAAATAGTCAGCTATAGGTAATAGGTAATGGATAAACAGTTAAAATAGTCAGCTATAGGTAATAGGTAATGGATAAACAGTTAAAATAGTCAGCTATAGATAATGGATAAACAGTTAAAATAGTCAGCTAAAGGTAATAGGTAATGGATAAACAGTTAAAATAGTCAGCTAAAGGTAATAGGTAATGGATAAACAGTTAAAATAGTCAGCTATAGGTGATGGATAAACAGTTAAAATAGTCAGCTAAAGGTAATAGGTAATGGATAAACAGTTAAAATAGTTAGCTATAGGTGATGGATATGGTTGAAACTTCCAGCTTCTGTCACTCCAAGTGGTAGTAGTATGAATCCCAACTTGATCAAGGCTACCCAAACACTGGCTATTCAATTTGTAACAATGAACACTTTGAGATGATTAATCGTTTTAAATAACACCCAGTTTGTAAAGGGGCACTTGAGCCCATCTGATGGGGCTATCGGGGTTCAGAACCCCTATGTTGGGAACTACTGCTCTGTGGTATAATTGAATTTAAACATTCTGCTGTCTTTTACTTTGGTTTTAACCGCCTGTGCCAGCGCAGCCACACATCATCACCACTATTACAGTTACTTTTGATTGTTGGTTGTTTCTTCTTTATATTTTTTCGTTCTGAATCCTCTCTGTGGGTGGGACAGTACAGTTGCACAGAAATATCCAGTTAATTGGTTTACTCATGGCAACGAGGAGACTTGCTTGCAGGGTATCAAAGATCCATGTAAACAGCTTAACCTGCGTAAGACCTTAACTGGAGACAGGCCAGTAGCTGGGTTGCTGTATATGTGTGAGTGCAGCCAATAACTACAGCTTCCCCTCAGCATGAGGCCCCTGCACAGTGCTGAGTGATGAGGTCTGTGGCTGGGCAACAGCTGCCCTGCTGATGGAGCCAAAACTAAAATGCTCTTTTAATGTAGACAGAGGATTGTATTTGTATAAAAGGAGTTTGTTTAACCTGCCTGCTGTATGTTGCTTAAATGCAAGGACACATCTAAGGCTGCAGCCTTGTGATAAAAAGACAGACATTTTTTAATTTTGTTCGCACAAAGGTCCCATAGAAATGACAGTGCAGAGGGTGTATATATGCATGATTTATATTCCTAATAATCTTTGATCCCACATTTGAATATGATGTGTTTAACACAAAGTAGTCCAGACAGTCTCTGATTAAAAAGTTCTACTCATCTTAAAATTTCGGTGCTGCTAGCAGCGGAGTCTAGGGATGACGGAGTTGATCCATTCGTCCATCCAACACTTTGGTGCAGAACAGCTCCTCATTGGCTTGCCGTGAAATTTGATGTGGACATTAAAGGTCCTCCGAGAATGACTCTATGTGTGTTGGTGACATCCTGATCCTTCATTTAGCATTACCATGAGATAAAAATGTCCCGGTGACCAAAAGTTTGATCCATGACAAGACATCGCCCAGATATCCATGCCATCATCGCCCCAAAATCTCCACTTTAACACAGAAATATTCAAATGTACTCAGCATTTGTTCTTCCAAGGTGATTATAATAACCTCCATCCATCTTTCCTGTAGCTCCACACTTTACAAATGAAAAGCCACCCTGAGATTGAAGCTACACCACGGCGAGCTAGGCAAAGCTAAGCAAAACACTTGTGAGAGGCATGACAGGATCTCATGTACAGAAGCACAGCAAATCACTTTACAGTAACCAATAACCACAGAACACCTGACAGGTGTTGTGTATTTAGTGTATATAAGTTCAAATCGCTGCCTAAAAAGTTACTTCTGAAAAAGCTCATGCACTGATCCATTTCACCCGTGAACCAAAACTGCAACAACAACACAAGCCGGCAGTAAGTCACATTTATACTGACAGCATGACTGATCTGCCCACAAGCAGACCATTATGGGAAGTGATGGTGGAGCCTGGCAGCCTCGCCACATTCACTGTGGTTTTACCCTCCGAAGAGCCAAACAGCCAGTAATGTTGTTATGCCCATCGCTCTCATACTGTGTGCTGCAATGAGCACTGCAGCCTCTAGACGCCACTGTAGACACTTAGCCCCACATTAGCCCCTCAAGCTAACGTCACATTAAATCCAGCCTGTAAACATTACATACTGCATGACAGCGCAGGACACATGGCCCTCTTTCTTTGTTGTTATTATTCCTGGCGTAGTGCTTTCCACGGAAACCCCACCTGTGAAATGAACTCAAGAGACTCTGTCTAAAATAGGCTCATACACAGCAGCTCATTTAGAATTCACTCTGCACCATCAGCAGCCCGACCACAAGGCGGATACTGGAAATGGACTTTGATCAATAGCTTTTCAACGGGTCTCCCTTGACACAGTCCAACTCCACTTTCATAATTTGAGGAGAAGGTCGTCATTGTTTTAGTGCACAAAATCACTGTAAACCTTCAAAACTGGCCAATCAGAGGAGACTCATCAACACAACTTTACTTGCATCATTAAAACTGTCAGATCTTCTGACATAAATACAAACAGCAAAAAGCATATTCAGGTCATACTAATTTCACAGTGTACTTGATTTCCAAGAAGCTGCATTGGCTCTTTGAAATTACATTTGCTGAGAGCTGTGAAAGTGGAGATGTTGACAGCTCTTTTGTGCAGCTTGCTACTTTGTGAGCTCAAAAGTGAAATGGTTTACTGAAATACAATGTATTGAGGGACAGCGTAGCCCTCCATCAAAATCTTATTTCCCTGCATGTCCCTTTAAATCTGTCTGATCACATGAATTGCCCTACATCTCCATAATGTAATTGGCAGCTAAGATGCGATCATAACTGACTTAAATGATGTCCAACACTACAAACGTAGTTTATTAAAAACTGAACAGCATAGCAACACATGCATAACCTTTTTTCCTCAGTATTGAATTGTTGCATTCATAAAAGCTCATTATTGTATTTGGAGCAATGTTTAACACATTTGTGCCTGTGTGTAGTTTCATAGTGTGTGTGTGTGTGTGTGTGTGTGTGTGTGTGTGTGTGTGTGTGTGTGTTTTGTAACGGCCCTTTGATTGAATTTTCCACCTCCAAACTGGACTTGTTCCCATGTCTCCTACTTCTCTTGTCTTGGGAAAAGGCTTGAAGTTCCTCCCCCTCAGCTGGGACTCCTGCCTGTTTAAATGAACAAGATCCCTGTGCTAATTTACGCGTGTGTTTCAGAGCGTCAGAGATGAAGTCTAGTGTACACAAGTCTTTGTGTATCCATGTGTGTTTGGGTTTCACATCATCATCTCCTAATCTCCTCGCTCCCCTCCCCACCCCCAATCATGCAGGTTTTAAAGTCATTAACTTCTTTATCAGAATTTGCCAGCAATCCGTATTATTGTGAGAAGATAATTGGATCAGACTCTTCTCCTGGGTACATGTGTAAGGTAAAAAAAAAAATTTGTGAAAATGTAGCCTTTCGCTATGACTCATCAAACAATCTGCAGCTTTACTGATTTGACATCATCTTTTAGAAAACATAAAGCAGCTTAGGATGACCTTGGTTCGCGTTTTAACTTTTTCTGTGCTCTTCGGGAAGTTTGCCCATTATTCACAGCACAGAGTCGCCTGCTTTGCTCTCTGCAGTGGTTTCCCTCCTCTCTGACGAAGCCTTTTCCCACTCTGCAGGAGCCCGGTTGCAGTCGGCCATGGCTGCTACTGTTTGGCCCTGCTGAGGTCCGTGCCAGCTGCAGCCTACATTGTGCTGGTGACCGTTCTGCGGTACCATCTCTTCATATGGAGCGTCTTTTCACCCAAATTACTGTACGAGTCCATGCACCTGCTGCTGACTGCAGGAGTCTGTCTCTTCTTCAACACGATGGAGCAAAGCCACACTTCCAGTAAGTCTTAGGGAGCCAAAGACGCACAGCTTCCCTTGAGAGGACTCCCTTAAGTCAGAGGGTTGGGCACAGTCTCTTAATACTGTGTGTAAGACTTACACTCTCTAATATGCTTACCCTCACTCTGTAGACAATATGTGAACAGATGCTTCAGAAAGCCTCCTTCCTCTGGACTCTGTGTTTGGTTTGCAAAAAAGAATGCCCTTATGATTTTTGAGCAGTCTATTTAAATATTTCAGTCTTTCCGAGGAGAAAATGTTTGCAGATGAATAAAAGTGAAGAACGTAAAGAACCTTTTTGAAAGAGAGTAACTTTTTTTTAAAATATACATAGTGTGTATTACCTCAGGGACTGGTGTACAGCGAGCAGCAGAGCTACATGGACAACAATGCAGAGTTTGAAGTTTGTGTAACTGAATGACTTTGACGTTAACGCACGAGAACATCGTGTTTCTATGTTGAAGAGAGTGTTTAAACACGTCATGTCTGGGTGCTCGCCGAGCTGAAGGTGCAGGTGTTTTCAATTACGTTTCAATTAGACAAAATGTTGACAAGTCACGGTAGGAAAAACACAGGTGTTAATAGTAAAATAAATGGTTGGATTCCATTTAGCTGCTTCAGTTTCAGGGTCCTGGTACTGTGCATGCTGGCCCACTGTCACACTGTCATCACCAATCAATAATGTTATTAGTAACAACTGTGCTTGTCCTGCTGTGACAAGTCAAAACGTCTGCGGTGAAAAAGACCTACAGACTAATTAGAAAGGTTTATGTTGTCGTGGTCTAACAGGTACAACAGACCTCAATCAAGCAGAGTCTGTACCGGCCCACACGGTCCTGAGAAGAGGTCTAATCAGGCAACGTAAGTGAAAACACCTGTGTGGGTGTTAATATGGGAGTTTTCAAGACGTTGCATTTGTTTCTCTTCAGAACATTTTCAATACGCTGGCAAAACATTATGTAATCTCTTTTCTTTTCTTGTTCTTTTTCACTCCCAAAAGTATTTAACCCTCCGTGTACTGAGGACATTTTAAACATGGCTGACACAAAGCTGCACTAGATATCCCGCTCTGTGTGTGTGTGTGTGTGTGTGTGTGTGTGCGTGTGTGTGTGTGTGGGGGGGGGGGGTTTGTAGATTCAGGTCTTTTTAAACACAAACTAAAAGCTTTTAGGTATGTTCAGATCAGATGAGCCGTTAGAACTGTGGGCCTTCTTGTTCATAGGCTTCATTTCAAGGTGTCTGTTTAGATGTATGAGAGCGGCTACAGCAACCTTTGAGATCTCACCAGAGTTTCAAACCAGCTCACATTTCACTCCAGACATCCAAAATCCTGAACTGGCCATACTGAAGTAAGTAAGTAATCACTGTGTATTATAAAATATGTATTTTGTTTGCGTTTGCTTACGTTCTCCAGCTCTAACTGAGATTTAATTAATTCAGTAGCAATTTTAGTGTCTTGGCAAGCATTTCTACAGCATGTAATGTCAAGTAGAGGTCTGCAGCCCATCAAGAACACCAGACACACTGTTTCTGTTTTTACATTCAACCTTTTTCAACCTTTCATTTTTTATTTCTGTCCGTCTCAGTAAGGTTTAGCCGTATTTCTGTTCAAATCAATACGAGGCTGCATGAAGGAAACACTTGGATGAAACTGGCACACAATAAAGTTAGCTACCATATTTGCTCAATAGGAGATATAGTTTTGAATGGTGCAGTGGGTGCTAAAATCATTCTAGTTGACCTTAACGTTTTGCTGCAGGAACATAATTCCCTTTTTCACGTCCTCCCCTTATCTAGCTGAATACATTCAAATTTAGATGCACAAGTCATGTGTTTTCCAGAGTCTGGCTTATACACTTCTTTAACTTCTACTCAAGCTGTTCCTTCAGTATCACTGAGGATACCACCAAAGTAAAGCCGGCAAGTAAAGCTGGCTGTCATCCAAAGCAATAAGAGTATGGCGCCAAAGGTGCAAACTATGTGTTGCTGTGCTAGTACTTATGGAGCGCACTGTATTATTATGGTATCTCGCTGATTGCCTGGACTCCATCTTGAAAGTGAAATCAGAAAATGGAAAAATCTGAGCTGTAATTACAGTGAAGACTGGTGTGAAAGTCTAATCAAACCTCGTGGATGTAATTTGTCTCCCACCTGCAGCATGCAGTGCTACAGTGTTTTGTTGCAGTGGCGCATTACAAAGTAAGAGTAAAGACTTCCATTCCAGCGGTTATTTTGTTGAGTTATGGGCGTCTGTGATGTCAATGAACAGCTGTGACTACTTCAAAGCTCCTTCCTGATTATAACCTGGCAGTGCTTACATCATTACCCTTTGAGAATTGTCCAGGAAAAAAAGAAGAAGAAGCAAGCTGAAAGATTTAGTGTTAAAGCTACAGTGTGCAACTTTTCACCCCGGGGCAGAAAAAAGGAATCGCAAGTTCCCGCCCCAACACTTGTCACTCACCTTGATGAGCTGTCTGCCTTGGAACAGCATCTCGCCCGAGGCTAAGATCACTGACACCCCCCCTCGTGCTGCCACAGGCGTAGGAGAAGCGGATAAGGGGGGTTGGGGGTGGAAAAGCAATGCCGATGTTCAGTGTGTTTCTGAATAGATTTTGTCTGGTGCGAGACGAGCTTCAAACTTTGTTTTGCTGCTGCCGTCGTGGTTGTTGCTGTGACTCACCTTGACAGGGACAACCAGACTATACCCGCAGAAAGTGGAATTTAAATGTCCTGAACATCATTGAAAAGTCAGACAAACAAGAGGATTTACATTTGAATACACAGGGTCACTGACAGACACTCGCTGCATATGGATCACTGCAGGTGAGCCGGTTTGCATCAGAAGCAGGACACATTCAGCTTTGAGGTGGCTGAGCTCGAAGCTGAATTGACAGCATGCTGTTGTCGAGGGCGTTTCCCTCTCTTCAGCTGAACAGGGAATATTGCACAGACTTCAAACAAGGTCTGATGGAAATAATTCAGATAATAATCTACATCACTCGTGCGGATTATTCTGTCAGCGTTCGGTGGGCTTCACAGCACTTTGCTCATCTTTAACCAACAAAATGGCGTCATAGTAACCCACTATGTGGCCATGATGACATGACACGAAACACGTGATATAACATATGTTGTTGCAACTTTACTTTGCGAAGTTTTTTGAGAGTATTATGTCATTTTCTCCTGTAATTGTAATTTTTGAAGGCAAGGATCATTTCAAATGAACAGCAATCCATATTCTCATTTGGTGATAGATTTTCTGTTCTAAGAGATAAAAATGAAGGTTGTTGTTATTATGGAGCACTCTGGGTTTTTATAGTGCTGAAGCTCAATTATGTTTGATAGAGCAGCAGCCCTCTGCATCTCATCAGCTCCCTTGCACTAAAATGAAAACCTGTGACACCACTTTAGAGTTTGAGAAACTCCTGAAGTACCTTAGGACACAGAGTTTGGTAATATCATCATAGTGGTTATATTTCTTGGTGTTGGCAGCAGATTTGCCACCAACGGCCAGCAATGGGATTTTGTTTTTTTTGTTGAGGAAGTTTGGGTTTTCTTTGCCCCTTCATAGTTCCTGGTCTATTCATTCTCGACACAGCAGAAATGTAAAAAGCGTCACTTCTTGAAAGACCAACAAGACAGTGAGTATTTAGACCAGCAAATGTGAAACCTTTCATGCGAGGGCTATGAGCTGTGAGAGTGAAAGTTTTTATTTACACAAAAGTCACAGAATATGACATGAAGTCATCAAATAGGTAAACAGGGAGTGGAGTCAAGGTCAAAGTCACTGTGGTGAACGCCAGTGAGACCGCTCCGCTCACAGTTAGTTGTGTTGAGTTAAGTTGGTTTGTTTCTTCTTCGGATCCTCATGTAAAACCTGACTGCAGCGGTGCGAGAAGAAGCCTCGAAGCAGCTCCTCTCAAATCTGATGGGACGACGCTTTCTGTGTGAAATCGCTCCTCCGTATCCAAACAGCCACCAGCCCATGAAATGCCTCCGAATAATTGCGGTGTCCACGTGGTAGAAAGCTTTGAAGCACATGTTAGTAATGCAGTTGTACATCACATAAAAAGTGGTAGGAATTAGTTTACATCAGCGTTCACACCATCCTACTTGTTTCTTTGTATTTCATGGTAACTGCGCAGTTCATCCTGCTTGTGCATTTTTAACTTCGTTTGTCTGTGATCTCCCCTGAAGTTGAAATGAGTGATTTCCTTTTTTTACCTGCTACTGATTTCAGTTTCTTCGTACTGAGTTTAGAGTTTTTTGGCTTCTTTGTTTTTGGTCTGCAACAAATGTGAAAATGATGAAAAGTGACAGATGACTATTTACCAAAATCAGTTTTTTAATCAAGACTCATTCTTGCATTATTTATGTTCTTAATAATGGAATAAATGATTTACTACACTGCACTTTTAGTTTCTGTGTGACTTTGTCAGCGGCAGCAGCTACGAGAACATTCACATATTTTAAACATTTTAACAGTTCATGCGCAATCCTGGTGTAATATTAGTGATTAGCTGCCCATTAAACTGTCTTTCAGCTCCATGCAGCCGGCAGTGGACGCCATCTGCCTGCTATGAAGGACGGACGCCATGAGACACTTTTCACTGGAGTTTCTCCTGTCAAACTTTCCCACTGACTTCGTAAAACTGGACAAGAAACCATCTGTGAAAGTGCACCTAGCGTATCCACGCACAGTGTAGTAGTAGGAGGATGATAATTTAGTAAGCATCCCTCTCTCTGCTATCCACCCACTAAATAATTATTTTATGCCTTCAGGAGCTGGACTTCATTGCCATCATTAAAGAAACCACACATTTCATGCTGTGCTCACGTCTGAGTGGGAGTCTCTCTCAAAACCTCCAAAGCGATGATGCACATGTAGATATTTGCATCCACAAATCACCCTTATGTGAGAATGACACGTTTCATTTTGTTTCGTACAGAAATACATGTATTTATAGCATTCCCTTTTTGTTTTTGTAATGTTCAGCACTTAATGGAGATCTGAAAACAAACAACTGCCCAACTGAATTTACATTTTTGATTAAAATACCGTTCCAAAAGTTATTTTAATCTCTTCATAACTTAACATGACATGTATCCTTACAGAGCAGTGTTATTCAGGTTCGGGTCACGATGGCGACCTTCCAGTCCCAGTCATGTCCTCCAGCTCTTCTGGGGGATCCTGAGGCCTTCACAGGTGAAAAGGGATATGTATGTAATCCCTTGTGCATGTTCTGGCCCCCCCAGATCCTCCTCCCAGTTTGACGTGTCCAGGAGGCATCCTGATCAGATGCCCAGACCACCTCTACTGGTTCCTATCACTGCAAAGGTGCGGCCATGTGTCACCATAACAGGACAAACTTTCCTCTTCACAGACGAGTCTGGCCAAAAACCCTGCTTGCTGAGGCGTCTGACGATTTGCCAGAACCAAAAGTAATTCTCAGTGGACTCATCAAGCTCATCCAACACATGAGTTTTTGCATCCACGACCACAGGGCCTGTAGACCTTTTTGGCCTGCCAATACCAGTCAGCAGATTCAAGAGTTTATTGGTCTAACTAAGCCCAAAAGGCCTCTTCCCTCACCTTGTCAGGGTTTTTTGGGTTTCCATCACAGCTGGCACAGATGACCTTCTGGCGACAGCACCGAGTAGCGGCCACAGCAATGGAGGCTTTAAACATGGCCCACTCTGATTCTTTTTGGCCTTAGGTTCACTGGTACCAGCTACACCTATAAATCACTTGATGCTGAAACACAGTGGCTCATGAGAAGCCCCACATCTGGCTGGCATGGTTTCTGCCCAGGAGTTTGGTTTCAGAGCTGGCGCTGTGGTTCACATTGTTGGAATTTTTTTCATTCTTTGGTGGATGGATAACAGTAAATAGTCATTTTTGCCTTTTGTTCTTTGTTCTTTGATAAGATCCTTCCTTTTCTATACATCCCATTGTCTTTCGAAGAGCTGATGTTTTGGTTGGTTTCATAACCAATCCGCTGTGTTAGACTACAAATCACATTAGGAATTTTCAATTTTCAAAGCTAGATTGATCTCATTATATCTACAAGCTTGAATTTAAAGCTGCTATAATCAATACTTTCATATTAAAAATTGATCAAATGACTATGTATTTATGTGAAAGGAGTCGCTCATAGTCGCTGTAGTTCCCCTTCAGCTTTACAGCGTCTTTTAGCTTATTATTTTGGTTTTACGGCTCGCAACTTTACTGTTTTGGTAAATTGTTTTCAGTGAAAAGGCTCTGATGAACCCACAGTACACTATTGGACGTACATTCATCAGGTGGTCCGAAACACGACTCCACATGCTAATGTTGCTCCGAATCTGCTGCAAGTGTGAATTAGCAACTGTTTGCCAACAGGTTTGCCATATCAACTTAAAAGGTGTTGATAATACAGCTTGTTTCCGCTACTCTCAAGTGGCCGGAGTCAGTGCAGGTTTAAGTGAAAGGTAAACAATCAAGGTCATCTTTAAATGATACTGAAAACAAATAAAAGTGTTTTGCTCTTGTAAAACGGCCGTTCCTACCTTTACAGTGTGAAGTCTCAGGCGCCTCTGTTTGTGTGCATGTGAAAGGGCATTAATCGGTAAGCATGTATGCTGTTGGAGTACATATCCGAAGCGTGTTGACTTGCATGTGCACCTCCTCTCTCTCTCATGTGGAGGAAGGTCTGACCGTGTCTGGCCGTCCAGCAGAAAACACAAAATGAATTACAGGAGTAGAGCAGCTGGAGGACTAAATTGAAGTTGTGCTTTGAGTTGGAGCTTTCCCCGTGAAAGCGGCCTCACCTCAGCTGCACCACGTTGCTCTTTTGATGCTTCAGGAGTTGTCTGCTAAGTGGCAGATGGCAGCGAGCCAAAGAGGTTATTGCAAGTTTAGAGCTGGCTGCCTCTGAAAACACAGCCACTGCAGGAGCTATTGATTGACGCACAGCTCACTCTGTGGCTGCAGACGCTGCCAGGGTTCCCCTTCTTCCTTCACTGCATCTCTGCCACACTTTCGGTTCCAAGCCACTGAGAGGAATCCAGCTCACTAAAACTCTGCTCAGTTGTTAAGAAGCCTGGAGGGAAACACTTGCTGTTTGCATAAAATTACTACTGGCTTGACTCACACAGCAGTGGAGAGGCTGCTTGTTTACCCGTTGTGAGCTGCGTTTCACCGCCTGCATCGAGATCCTTCCATTGATAGATACGTTCAATTTAGACTTCTCAAGGTCTGATTATGTGTCCAAGTCACAGCAAAAAAAATAAAAAATACGGAGGTGATTCAGACCTGAAAACCAAGTATTTTTTCTCCACCTTAAATGTCAGGATGTGTTGAGAACCCTTTCCGGGACCCACATAATGACTTTCTACTCACAATAATGCAGCAGTGTCTCTCTTTGAGAAGTTTTAGGGGAGAAATGTGGCAGCATCTCAGCAATTCCATTAACATTATCATTTTCAGTGTTGAGAAGCAGGTGAACAAACTAGCCAGGAGTTAGCTATAATATGAAATACCTTTACGGCAAACGGTGCTCGTTAGTTGCCAGGCAAATGGAACAAACAGACTGGTGCAGAGAGTTTGGTTTATACTGAGTATAGACGATAATTAAATAGCAACAGCGAGGAAAAAGCATTCATTAAGTATTAATTCAGCAGGCCGCCGTGTGAGATGAGTCGATTGTAATCCACAAATCCGGCTGCAGGTCGTGATGGTGGAGTCCAAGATGCTTATTAAAGGACCGTTAAGTCATCCATGACCCTCATCGACCGCTTCTGGTCAACCAGCAGGAAGTCCATAGAACTTTTCCTCTCCGTCTATAAAAAGTCTTTTCATCCTTTTGAATTACAGCAGCCTTTGACTGATACACACCATGAAGTCACATTTTATTATTTCCATTAACACAGAGGAGATTTCTGTATGTGAGGAGGTTTCTTTCCAATACAAACTACTGGATGGAAAATAGCCAAAGTCTCAGCACCAGGCTATAATCACTGAAACATTGATCGACAACCTTATCAACCTCCTGCAGGATCAACTTGTGCACTCAAGTTGAAAAATTCTACTCAAACTCTACTACTCTTCTAAAACGATCTTTGACGTAAGCATCAAAGGCCCTCAATGACTTTGGAAAATAGTAGTTCTCATCGCACTTTTAGGACTCCTCGTCCGAGTTGTTAATCCTGTCACGCAGTCGTATCCATGTGATACGGTTTAAATGTCCAGAAACAGCAGGTAAGCTGAGCTTGAGTTCGGACTGCTTTGTCAAACTACTATTTCCAAAGTCAAGAATGAACCTCAACGCTTACAAGCCGACACAGATGAGAAGTGCTGTGCTTGAAGTCATTACAACTGAAACTGAAACAATTAATCCGGAACATGAATTGGCAACTCATTTGATAATTGATTAATGATTTAAGTAACTTTTTAAAAACATTCTCTGGTTCCAGCTTCTCCAGTGTGAGGAGATGCTGTTTTTATGTCATTGTAAATTTATCTTTGGGTTTTGTACTATTGGCCAGAAAAAAGACATTTGGAGACGTCACCTTTGGCTTTAGGAAACTGTGATCTGATTCATTGATTCATTGTGAAAGTAATGGTCAGATTAATCCATAATGAAAGTATTTGTTAGTTGCAGCCATAGAAGTCAAAACAGCCACTGAGCTTGCATGTCGACAGATCCGTCTCCATGACAACTGAGCAAATTCAATCTGCTAATGGATGCCATATGATGTGGTTGACAGTTCTAAAAAAGCCTGTAAGTGGACCTTGAGTTGGGACTATTTTGTCGAACATCTTTGACGTCCGACATTTTAACATCAGCATTTGTATGATCACACGTTTGAAACTATTTAAACGTACTACTACTAATCTGCTGCCGCTGATTAATGTAAATGTTTGCTTCATACTGTGTACTTAGGTGAAGTCAGGTAGTTTGGGACAAATAAGGTTTCACATCTTTGGATCTTTAAATATTAGCAGCCAATCACCAAACATGTCATTTCATCGTTGCTACAAATGTTCATTACATGAAACAATCATTTTGATTGGTCTGAGGTAATTAGGATGGGCGGAGCAAAGATTCAAAAAAATCACTGGTCCCAGAACTTGCCAGGTAAGCCATGTGGCAAGTTGATTTTCTTTTTTTGGTGATAAGAGTACTGCAGCTAAAACAATGAGGGTATAACACCAAACACGGTTGTATGATGTTGCATTGTATTAGCTGTTTGACTCATAATCAAAATATTTTCACAATACATTTTGACTTTTTATGAAAAAGGGGAATGCATCAGGTAAAATGGGACAAAATATCTGCATAAAATTGGAAATTTTGGGAAGTGAAAACTGGCATGTTTCTAGGCTACCAGGTGCCCTAAAATAATGAGTTGTGCTATTGTGTGCCACCCTGTCATATTACAGAAGTTTTTAGTATTTTTCTCACTTAAAAAATATTAAAGATGACGCAGTGAGTCCATGTCAGCCACAATAGTCCAGAATTGAATGTTACACGTACGCAAACACACACACACACACGCACACACACACACACACACACGTCTGTGCATATCACTTATACACGCGCACACAATGCGAGTGTTTGTGCATGTCTCTCTCCTTCTCTCTCACACTCTCTTATACACACATCCTGGTGGGGGAGGGAGGTGTAGTTTGAAAGGGAATATTAACATTTTTAATTACCATTGTGGACGATATGGCACCAAGGAAACAGGCAGCAAATCAACAGGGAAAGCAGAAAAGTTGGAGGAAAGTATAATCAGTCGTGAGAGGAAAGACTGAAGGGTGGGATAAGGAAGATGCTAGAGACAGGACAGAGAACAAAACTTTGATTTTTGGCAAGGGCATGGAATGTGCCAAAGTCAACATGAGAGAGGCAAGTGAAGGGGAAAATAAGTGGCGCAGAATATGTATCCGGTGTATGTATGTATGTATCTACCTGAGGCAGCTGAAAAGGAGCCGGCCAGCCTTGCCAAAATACTCCCATAAAGAAGCTTTCCTTGAACCAAAAAGGACACCCAGAAGCTGCCATTAAGCCAATGGAGTACTGGGGTTTTCTGAGGTGAAGGGAACCTCTCCATTGGTTCAAAAATGTCATGAAGACAAACCCTGACCTCAACATGAAGAAACCTGAAGCCCTCTCAGCAGCAAGGGCTGCAGGCATGAACCGAGAAGTTGTTGACGAGTGGTGTCAAGGCAGTACAGGGCTCTCTGCAAATGCAGATGTGCCGATACACCTGGAATTGTGACAAAAAGACCAGTTCTGCTCCATGCGGGTGGTGGCTGAAGTTGGCACGCCTCGTGTTAATACTGCTGGGGAGAATGGAGAGACAACAGCAGTCCTTGCTGCTTTCAACACCATGGGAGTGTCCATAGAGCAGCTACCAAAAGACGACCCCAGGCCTCACATTCTCCTTCTTGATGGCCACAGTAGCTTGTTAACAACATGGAACTTCTCCAAATGCTGAAAAGGCGCGTGATGCACATGTAATGCGCTATCCGTCACATACGTCACATGTTTTGCAACCAGCTGACAAAGCGCTCTTTAAGAGCCTCGAGTTTAACTGGTATGAAGAAGGACACAAGTGGACCAAGAAGACAGCAGAACTAAAGCTGCCAAAATCTGAATTCTTCAAACTCATCAGCAAGGCACGGAGCGAGACGGCAACCGCAGTAAATGTTCAGGCTGGATTCAGGGGATCAGGAATGTTCCCCCTGAAAGAACATCTAATCCCTGACGAGGTGTGTGCACCAAGTGCCACAACCGAGAGAGATCTGCCACCCGAAACCGTCTCCAGCAGATGGTCCAGGTCAACAACCTGAGGAAGCCCCAACTTTCTGCAAAGTGAACATGACTGCTGAGATGGAGATTAGCACCGTGCAGGACGCTGTTCAGGTGATGAACACATTCCCGTGCTTCACCCCGGATGGTGAATACATCTCTGAGGCAGGTACTCACACAGCCACACAGGCCAACATGGTCTATGTCTACATGTCAATAATCACATCACGTCATTTGTCAAGAAGATTAATTGCTATTAATTTCATGTGAAGAGCACATTCATGACATACACTCAAAGAAAACCCTGAAAAAATACAGCAAAAGAAAAAGCAGGTTCACATGCAAAACAATCAAATTAGCATCCCGGCAAATCCTGAGAGCTTGCAGAGGGTGTTTTCCAGAAGGGTATAGATTTAGCCTGATATTGTTGAAATTTGTTCATGTTATTATTTAGTATGTTACGTTAATTCATAGGTTGTTTTCAAATAGGGTGAAATTGGCAGATTGGAAATTAGGCCTGTAAATTCCTTACAGGCCTAATTAGCCTACAATTACTTTTTTTAGTGAATAGTTAGGTTACAGTAATGATTTAATGACTGAACAGATTTAACCATTTAAAAAACAAACAAACATGAAATGCAATTGTTCTTCAATCAAGCTGAGTGAGGTAGGGGCTCTCCATTTGTTGTTTGAAGGTCCAAAGTTTCTAAGGTATTTTACATATTGTCTTTATTTAACACACGATAAATGATGTCAAAGCCCCTGCAACTGTGGCCTTTTTGTAGGTTTTTTTTTTTTTTGCTGTTTTGCTCATTGTGCATTCAGCCATAACAAGAGCTCTAACACGGTTGTTCCTGCAGAAGAAAAACGAAAATCAGAATCTTCAAAGGGGGTACAAAGAAGAATCAAGTTTTTCAGAAATTGGCACAATCGAGTCTAATGGCTTGGAAGCTCACACATAGGTAGTGAACCACATTTTTGTCAGGAAAGGCCCAGTGTTGGCTTTTAAGAGCCGCTGGAGCTTTTCCAGACATAACTTTCCCTGGCTGCTTCGCACAGACAAATGGATATGTGTCTAATGAAAGGCTTTTAGGGGGTATTGATTTTTTTCCCTAAGTATGGCCAACAGTGTTGTCCTTGACATGCATTTGGTATGCAGATGGAGAAAAACATTTAATGCAAGATACATGAGTGTGAACCCTTTGTGCCAGTTTCCCCCAGCAGCCATTATTTTCTCTGTGAGAGCGGCACGACGACATTTAAAAAGTTATTACACTTGCTAATGAGCTAATTGTCTAACCAAGTTTCAAGGAAGCGCCAAAGACATTTCTGATCTCCCTTCCTCGCCTCCAGGCTCCACCCGCTCACCCCGGCTGCACGCTCCTGTCCACGTACATCATTCATCCAAATATCTGCAGTGTAATCACTTTTGCAGAAACCCTCCCTCATATTCCTCAGAGTGAGGAACTTTGAGATGCGAGTCAGCAGTTTTGACTTTGTGCGACCAGAGCCGGAGGCTGTCATTACACTAATGCAGCACTGCTATCCAACAAAGGATCTGCCACCAGGAAGAAAAAAAAAACCTCCAGATCGCAGAGAACAAAGATCTTAAGATAATACACTGCCCTACATCACAACCTGACGAGGCTCTGCTTTTTTTAAATGTGCAATTACTCGTCATTATACTTCTCAAGCAGTGAGTTTTTTTTTACATGGTAGAAAGGATATCATGAGATAAAGGCAGTTCATACATTAATGGAGGTATTCACTTACAGATACACTCTGTCAATGGCATTTTAAAGCAGTTTAGTCGCATTAGTGCATAAAAAGTTATTTTTTACAGCAGCATCCACCTCTGTTGTAATTCTCCCGTGAAGATTTCAGGTGTTTGAAGTTGGGTTTTGTCTTGTAGAAGCAGGCATGTGGCCAGAAAGTCAAATCCCATGAAAAGGTGCCTCTAAGTGAGGCACTTGACCCCCTTATCTCCCCTCATGTAGCGACTTGGTGGCCGTCAGAAGAAGACACTGGCTGTAGTGGGCGCTCAGTGTGAATGTGTGTACTTGGCTGGAAAACAGCATCCAGGCTCAGTCAGCGTCCCTGGATAAATACAGATTAGATTTATTGTGTGATCTTCGATTTTCTTCCCAGCGAACAGGCAGGTGACATTTGTTAACGGCCACCGAGCAGAGATGCATTTGTCACGATAGACAGCAGGTTATAAACTGCTCCCACACTGGTGACTTTTCGAAAGTTAATCTCTCTGTCTTTTACTTGTGCGGGCGAATGCACTTTGTCATTTCATCATTACGTCTGATGGAGCTGATATTTAAACACAGCAACACTGTGAGACATGCTGGATAGAGTGAGTCAGACTCAACTGAGAGTTGTTTTTAGTTGGATATTTTCTTTGGTTTGAGGTGTGACGTGAAAGTATGGAATTATATTTGGGCCTCAGTCCTGAGCGCATTTTGAGCACAGAAAAAAAGATTGCAAGCACATAAATTATATTTTGTAGGGAAATGATCAGCGTTAGTGCACAAAAATAACCTCTCTCACTCGTTTTCACTCACGTACTCTCTGAAATATCCTACTGCCCAACATGACAGATTACATGACAGCGTGTTACAGAGTGCCACAATTTCAGACAATTGAATAAAATGGAGTCGGTCATTTCTGATTGGCTGTTTTGTCAAGGGAAGCACTGAGAGAAACATGCAGCCTCACATAAGTCATTTATACAGTTTTGGTTACAAACAATGTATGCACATTTATAGAATTACAACTAACTAAGCTAGTTGGCTAACTTGATAATTGCCAGTTATGCAGCCAAAGCATTATGATTATTCATGTGGTTCAAAAAACTAGTTTAAAAAACTGAGCTTTAATTGAGTCCCTACTTCTTTTAAATTTAGGAGCAGAAGTGTAGAGCCTCGCCTTGAGTCAAATGTTTGTATAACTAGCTGACTCATCAGTGGTGGAAGAAGTATTCAGACGTTTTACTCACATAAAAGTAGCGAAACCACAGTATAAAATACAAACAAACAAAAAGTATTGTAAGCTAAACCTACGTAAAGTGTCAGAATTAGAGGTTATTACAGGAAAATGACCATGTGAGAGCTACACTATCACATATTATATCATTGGATTATTATTAAGTATAATTTTACTGTCTAGTACTTCAAGTGCAAGTATCTTAAAGTAAACTTCATTACTTTCCACCACTGTGACTTACTAATTACCAACCAGCTTGCAGAATGCTCTTGAAATGAGATGAAGCACACACACAGTCATGTCTGATTATTGAATACATTATTATTATTATTATTGACTATATTTTGGTTTGCTCAAATTAAACCTTTCTTCAAGACTTTCTCTACAATATATAACTTATGTGCTAACAAACAACCTTTAACTGTTCTCAAAATGTCTTAAAAAAAAACAAATGTAATGCCATAGAAAGCTGGCTTGTTGTTTCAGATCGATGGTTTCCAAACGATGGGACCCAGTCTGTTGTGACGGCAGTAACTACAGTATGTTGTTGAAAGTGGCATAATTGGGTCCGATATGGCCAGCTGATTCAATATGCTGTGAACAGTGATCCTAATATGAGCAGGAATACTGCGCACTGTCTTCTCCACATCTGCCAAATAAACTCCCCATGTTAAAAATGGAATAAAAAATGTCCGAAAATGTTAGTCTGGTCATTTCCAAGATATAATCAGCAATTTATCTACATTTTGTGATAATGTTTATGCACTGTTTGACTCGCAGTTGGATTTTTTTGTTTCAATTATTCCGTATGTAAAGAGAGCATGTGCATCCTGAAAATATATATATGATTTAACAGGGGGGCTCAGTACTGTCACAGGCTGAAGGTTCATCTATAGTTTTTCTCATTGTTTAAATTTTAGGTTTATTTACCCCCCCATCAAGTCTCCTGAAGATCCCACTCATAGGCAGTGGAGTAAAACCAAACGATGCCTACCTATCTTAGCTACGCGACATCTCCTTTTGCCTCCAGTTACTGAGTGTTGGACCATTTTTCACAAGTAACAAGCACCACGCATGATAAAAATATGTAACAGTGTTGCTTCATTGCACCAGCTCCCTGAGCGATGATCTTTACAAAACCTGACATTTTACTGAGTGTCAAGGTGAGGTAAGAAAGAAAGCAGAAAACATTCAACAGTTACTTTCTCTAAAGGTAAAGGTAAATCCGTCCATCTATTGTCCAACTGAAAAATGTAGTTTTGCAAGCAGATTAAAAATTAAAACCAAAAAAAAAAAAAAAAAACCCCACACAGCAAACATATCTTGGCCAGCTAAGCCATTAAGGCTTGGTGTGATACTGCTGACCCGGGCGTCTGTGCTCCAGGCTGAAGGGTTGCTGCTGGCAAGGGCACACGCCGTATTTGTTTGAAAGGGTCTGAACCTAAAGTCTTGCTTTCTGCTGTGATTTTCTGTCAGTGGGCAGTGCTGCTGCACAGCCACAGCAGGGGACGTTCACAGAGTCTTTACCATTAGCTTTGTCTGCATCTATCTTTGGACACCCCTCCATGAAACTTTTAGGACACCGGCTCCCTGAAAGGCCTCTTTTGTTCTCTGCTTGGTTGTGAATCTCAGGTTGTGGCTGTATTTCTTTACTGACAGGTTGTTTTCCGCCCCCCCCCATCCTGTATTCAGCTCTGGCACGCAAAGCCCAACCTAAGTAGAATGAGTGAGTGGAAAGCCTCATCACGGTTTGAAAAGGATAAGAGGAGGATTATTACAGTGCAGTACATCTTAAAGTTTCTCCCTCAAATTGCCCATAGAGAGACATTTGGCCACGGATGCTCATTTGAGGGCTTTAATTTGAGGGGGAAAAGGGACCGTTTCAATTTAAATTACCACAGAGAAGTGTTGTCTAAAGGTAGGCACATAATGATGACAGCCGAATCTACAATTCTTTTTTCTGTCACTGTTCTAGCTGTTAAGTGAAATTAGTAACAGTGAGGTTGAAAAGGTTTTGATAGTCCCGGGAGGATCCATGCTGAGAGCTGATGTGATTATTTGCGTGTGGTGGAGTTAATAAATTATTTCAAGTCGCATCAAATGGAACAATATGGGGAAGCGGTGCCGCACAGTTTCAATCTTTTAAATTGGGAACAGTGCTGGACCACCCTCAGTCTGTATCGTATCCGGACAGCCTGCTACATCTTACATTAAAAGACCCCAGAAATACAGGATTTTGTATCATTACCCCTCCTGCTAGTTTAAAGCAAATGAGTTGCGGTGCATTCAGGCGCAGACAGTCCCCTCTGCTTCCTCTGATACCCCACATGCTCATTATCATTAATAGCAGTCATATGAATCTTACCAGTTTTATGGGCTTATCTTTGATCTGCCCTTAAAGGTGCACTCCACCAATTTTACACGTCAAGTTTACTTTACTTGTCATGAGAAGTGCTACTCACCCCGGGGATACAGGTGTTTAATGAAAGAATAGTCCTGATGATGTCATGGGGTTATCTCAGCTGGGACTTTTGGACACAAATTTGTAACAGAAAGTGCTGCATGACAAACTGAGTTTTAAAGATGTTTTCCAGACAAGGGGGGGGGGGGGGTCTAATGATACTACTACTATAGGGACTAAAAGTCTGAATATTTTGGCCTCTGCTACTGGGGGTGGGGGGGGGGGGGTGGTCTCTTTTGAGTCACCCGACTTTATGAAAATGAAATAATAAATCACTGAAGCATGCCACACAGTGTAAGATGCTGAGCCCGTCGGAGGCTTGTTGTCAACATTATGGCGTGACAGTGATGATGTGCTCCAGGTATTTTCCCAGTTCATGATGATTTATGGATTGGAAAACAACTGCTTATACTTTAGCCTACGAACGGCTCTTGATTATCATAAAATCAAAAGGTCAAACTGATGAACTACACAGCACCATATACCAATCAGAGGTTGGCTGGAACCCTTGAAAATGAAGTTTGGACTGACCACAGCATCAACAGGATTTCCAAAAGCTATACTGGCAGCAGCGTCATGACGTCAGATGAGGTTAAATGCACTTTTTATTCACAAGTAAAAATGTTAAACAGCGAACATTCAAAACACAAACTCTGCTTTTGTTATACTTAGCAAGCTGTTGCGTTTATGGGCCGTGATCTGCCTGCACTGTCTGGACCTGTGTCACTTTGATCTGCTCACCTCCGTCAGTCTGACTGGTGATGTAATGTAAGCTACCGGGCAGGTGGAAGAAAAACAGGAGAAGGAATCAGGTGAATTAAAACCCACTGCTGTTGTCCTCCTGTGTAACTTACTGGTTTTTGTTGGGGGGGCTGTTGGAAGAGGAGCAGGAGAGAGGGGGGCTTGTTTAAGCACAAAGTCATTGATTGTCACAGCAGAGGAAAGCGCTGCTCCGGAGCGGCTATGTGTTGCATGCCTCGGCGGGGAAAATGTCTTCGTACGCGGGCGGCAGTTCACTGGGGAGCGGGTAGGAGAAAGGGAAGCAATGGTTGAGCTCCGGGTCCGTGGGCGAGTATCCCGGCAGCTCGATGGACGGGTGTCCCCCGCACTGCACTTCTGCACCTGTCTCGTCGAACATATTAAAAACACCCAAGTTGATGTAAGACACCGGCTGGAAATCCGCCGAGGAGCAGTCCCGCTCCTCTCTGAAGATGATCGCGCCGGCGCGCTGCCTCTGAGACTGCCGGCTCCTAGAAAACTGCGCTGTTTTGTACCTTTTGATGACCACCAGGTTGATGAGCCCGAGGACGCACTCCAAGGTGCTGAGAACAGTGGAGACCACCAGACTCCGCTGGTAGTCCCTCAGCTGCTCGCAGGCAGGGTTCACAACCACAGAGTGGAAGCAGTAATGGGAATATTTCCTCTCCACCAGAGAAGCCGTGTCCCCATCCACCACCGCGCCGGAGAAGGCGGTGAGGACTCCCAGCAAGAAGACCACAACACCGAGGAGAAAGAAATTCCTGCAGCCGGGCTTCTCCATGCAAAAGAGCAGCGCGGAGCCCAGCAGGACCTGCCCGACTCCCACAAGTAGCCCGGAGTAGAAAGCCCCGGCCGCGGCGCCGAGGTGGAAATGCGCTCTCACCGTAGATCCCAACGAGACGCATCTTAATCCAACGACAACTTCGCTGAGGGCGCACACGAAGAGGAGGGTGCTGGAGAAGACGGTGCACAGTCCTTTCCCACTCAACTTCATTATATTCCACCTCTGCCGCTCTCGATCCCTCTCCCCCCGTCTTCATCCTCCTTCGTCCTCTCCTTCGTCTCCTCTGGAAGCACTCTCACATTGGGACATCATCTGCCGGTGACTCCTCCGGTTCAGAGCGGGCGATCCTCGCCGCTGTGGCGTCTCTCTCGCATCCCCGCCGCTTTACAGGAATGTATAAATAACTAATGCCGCGAACGCGCTCCTTTTTGCGCTTATCGACAATCCAGACACGATCAAAGATCACTTTACCCCAGATCACCTAACCGCCCGGGCTCTCTCTCTCTCTCTCTCTCTCTCTCCCTCTCTCGAGGCTCTCTCTCCTGGCCAAAAGTTTTTTCCTTTTTTTTCCCCTTCTCTCCTGCTGAAGAGAGAGTCTCGTCCGCAGTCCGCCAAGTCGCCGGATTGAATGGTGTGTGGCGTTTTTGTGGCAGAGGAGGAGGCGGCTGCTTGAGCCGGAGATGCTCGGGGGGCTCCTATGGACCAATGACCAATGACCCGCAGGCCTTCATATCACTGCAACACCCCATACAAGGACTTTAAATGTGCCCAAGGTGCCCCACAGAGAGTTTATAGCGACGTGGCGTTAAATGAAAGGGTGGGCAAACGACTTTTGGCTGAGAAAACATCCAGCAGGAACAGAAATCACTGGCTTTCAGGAACATTGATTTCTTTACGCCCCCCCCCCCCCCCCCCTGTAAAGCCCTCGGGCTTGTAGTAAAATCACTTTGGTAGCAGTAACTGTGAGTCAATGCGTTTCATTTGTGCTGGTGGTGAACTGCAAATAAAAGGTGGATGAGCTGAGTTTTGGTTCATTACAATCTATATGATCTGATATAAAGGACGTCATATAAAGGCTGCATACGTACTGTCATATGTCCACGTCATCCTTGCATCATTTCCTCGTAAGAGTTGTTTGTCTGTCGGGTTGATCTTTGTGGCAGTCAGAAACAAAAGCGTTAATAACGGAGCAGAGGACGGGCGGAGGCAGTGCGCTGTCCGCGGTGCTGAAAGGTCCGGGACAGATGGCAGCTGACTGGACTCCTCTACATCTTTCCTCTCGGCCAACCTCACCCCCCCCCCCCACCACAACAAAAAAAAAGAAGACATAATACACCAGGCGTTTGTGAACGTAGGAGAAACTATACTTCTCACGTTTTTATTTAGCACACAGCTTTAATAACCTGTCGTGTAGGCGGGACATGACTGCAGGTCTGGCTTCTTCCTCTCAGCACCCACATGACCTGATGGAGCTTCTCACGGAGGATCAGAGAGACGCCGCAAGAGAAGCACGGGTGTTTCATGGCAGAGTCTTCACCCGGAGTCTATGCTGCGGTGGGCCGACAGAAGTCGACACAGCCCACAGTCTTAAAAGCAAATGTTTGAGCATCAAGTCCAATATGTTTCCACACAGAACTGGGTTTAGAAATGTGTTTCCGAGATTTCAGATTTGACTGCGTCTCCAAAGTTCGTATTTTTGTCTTTAGCTTTGACGTAATGCTGGATGAGGGTCAGAATGTCCCGGAGAGTCTGCGGCCATGCTAGCTGCACTAAGTGGCTGTAGTGCCGTGAGCTAAATGCTAACATCAGCATGCTAACGTGATGTTTACATGATTAACTGTATTGTATATGCAAAAGAGCACACACACATATCTCAATAAAACATATAAAATAATATATTTAATAGATAGAATGTTTGGGGCTAATTAATTAATAGTAAAAACTAAACGTGGCTTTGCTGACTAAAAGCGCTACGTGTCAGGTGCTAAGGTACTTTAGCTTGTTAGCTTCCAACATTTGCTAATTAGCGCTAAACCCAAGTACAGCTGAGGCTGTTGGGGAAGTTATTCGTTTTGCAGGTATTTTGGTCAGAAATCAAAGTATTGGAAACTGTTGATAGTTGTCCGGACGTTTCACTCAGAAACACAAATGTCAACCTCGTGGTTGTGAACGGTGAATAGGGATTATTTTGTGGACATCGTGCATCTCTGTGCAGGATTTCATGGCAATGCATCTCATAGTTGTTGAGATATTTCAGTCTGGATCAAAGTGGTGGACCGACAGCTAGCTGAAAACATTAGACGAATAACCGAATTAGTTTCCAAACTCAAGAGGCGACCGTCTGAGAAGGGTTCAAGGATATGTAAAATGATCCCACGGTGGGACCTGCTGGCACACTGTTGCAGGTTTGTGGGATTTGATTTGTTTCCAAGTCATTTACCCTCGATGAGAAAACTTTCAGAGGACAAGCACGAGTTTTTGACTTAATGAACCAAACGTTTGATGGGTGCAGGTGAGAGAATTACACCAGGGAAAGTCCTCGACCACCCATTCATCACAATGAGCCACCTCATTGAGTGTACCAGTGCAGCTGCCAGTAAGTGTGTGTGTGTGAGAGTGTGAGTGTGAGTCTAATTAGGTCATTACTACTTTGCATAGCTTTGCACATAAGAGAAGATGCTGTGAATGATTGATCTGCTGATTGGTTGATTGATTGGCAGCCCTGCCTGCTGGCAGTGGGTGTCTCTGCCAGTGTGAGTCGGTCCGTTGGCAGCAGTTTGGATGTCGACGCCGTCAACAGCAACAATGAGAATGATGGAACCCGTCACCTCACATGGCCCAGACAGACCTGGCTTCAGCAGGAAAAACCACAGCTCATAGTTCACCCTTCTGTTACAGTATTGTACAGGCCTGATGTCCATGCTTTGCTGATCAGCAGATTCAAACCAATTTTCACATTAGTTGTTCCAAACTGTGGGCGTTGTGAAGCCTTTTGAGACTGTTACTGTGATTAAAAGCTATACAAATAAACTTGGACCAGGCCAGCTCTGAAAATGGCTTTAACTCACAGTAGGAGCAGTCACAGGTACGCAGCACGCATTTTAATCTCAGGGACTACGGAATTCAATTGTCCGACAAATTTGATGAAGCAGAAGTTATTAACAGCATATGTCTTTCATCGGGGCACAAGGAGAGCCCTGCTCACCTCCATAACACAGACAATTTCCCTGTCATGGTCACAAATCTGGAAGATGCTGCTGCTGAAGAGGAAAGTAATTCCCATCCGAATAGGTGAGATCACCCCACACACACACACACACACACACACACACACAAGGCTGCAAGAGGGAAGGCTGTGGACCACTGTGGAATCAGTTATTTCATTTCAATTTGAAGGACATTCTTCAGATCAGTATGTTAACACTACAATACACTGTTTTTATCCAGCAGCGTCAAGAAAACACTTATTCAGTGACACACCGAAAAATTCAGATAGATTCCTCACACTGAAGTAAAAAAACTCACCTTTTTCCCTGCAGCAGCTTTTTAACATAAATCACAAGTCAGTGAGTGAGTGTGTGTGTGTTTACTGTTTGGGGCCCATTGCTTCAGCGGTGCCAAGAGTCAGCTGTGAAGGGACCGCGTCGGCATCTGAGATGCAGTTTTACGGCGGCAGTTACAACAGTGGTGACAGGTCAGCATGTAAAACCCTGTGTTAGCCTATAAATATTAATGAATCTAAAGCAGTCTCAACTGCTGTTGGCTAGAACTGGGAGGGATTCAAACAATGTTTATCCCAAAGAGGAATTGACTCAGAACTATATGGAATCAATACAGAGGCGGGGGACCTGTCCGGCCAGGATAAGGCAAGGGACAGGGCCTGTCAGATGGGCAGGACTGTAAGGACAATGAACAAAGAAGCAAGGTGGTCAAGAGGCAGGAGTATTATTTAAAGCTGCACTAATCAATACTTTTATATTGAAAATGGATCAAACGACAAGGTGTAATTTGAAAGCCGTTGCTTGTTGTGATAAACCCACACAAAATCACCACTTCCAGCCTGCAACCTCTGCTCTCATTTACAGCCACAACAAGTTGCTGTCTTCAGCAAAAAAAAAAGCTCTGATAAACCCGCTGTAGTAAACGTTAGCGACTGACGTTAGCTGGTGAACATAGCGTAGCATTTAGCAGCGAAGAGCCAGACATTTTTCTCTAAGGGGCCAAAAAAGAACCTTAAACCTAAACCTAAGAGACTTAAATTCATCAGTTGGCCAGAACAACGTCTCCAAATGAATGTTAATGTTTCTCCGTGTCTGAAGAACTGTTTGCTAACATGTTAGCCAGATCAACTTTATTTGATGTTTTGTTGTGTTTCGAGCTTGATCTGCTGCCCCCAAGTGGCCAAGTGAGATATTGGGATGTATTGGGATCATTTTTGCGTTTTATGTAAAATACCATAATTGTATGATAATGTTTTTCTAAGCTACTCCTTCATTTAATGACCTAATATATCTGGAGACTTCCCTTGACCAGATTCAATGGAAGTGTCATTATCTACAGTAAATGCTCTTTGAGAGGTTGTGTCACCATGAGGACAGTAACAGTCTGTGGCGAATACTGAATCTTACTGTAGATGTTTTAGAGAACAAACAGTAAAAAAAAAAAAAACCAACTACTGCCATTGTCCGGTTATTAATGCTGTCACCAGTGTTACCATCACCATTATCAGTCGCTGTCTAAAAGAAATTCAAAGCAAATTAATACAAGTTCCTCTTATAATCTAAATCAAAAGTCAATTTAACTTTACACTCTTTCCCTGGTCATTTTAATTTACACTACTTGATAATACTACTTGGTAATAATAGACTTCATCGCCCAACTATAAGCATTTTCAATTGGTTTCCATGGAGTGACTTTTAATCAAAGAACGTCTGGAAAACTATATTTTTCAAGGAGTAAAAGGCACACTGACTAAATCCAGGACGTAGGTTTAAATCAGAAAGACTAACATCAGTTAATGTGAGAGTTCATTCAACATCCCACTCGAGTCATTTTGTTGTGTTGTTGCATTGACTGACATTGCTTCCACATTCAGTACCATCACTGTGATTGTTCTGCTACACCTTCAAGAAGATTAATAGTGGTATTTGTTTAATGGATATCCATGTAGATTTTAATAAAAGAGTTTTCCCCTCTCTATTACAGAGCAGTGCTGATGGGGATGATGATGATGATGATGACGACGATGACTATGACGATGACGATGGTAATGATAATGATTTTATTAAATAGTGGCACTGCGGAGCGAGACAGGGGTACGACATGTAACAAAGGACCCTGGTCTGAATCGTACAGGGGACGTTGCGGTTATATGGTCTGCATCTTAATCACTAGCCCACGAGAACACCCTTCAAAGGGGTTAAATATGTGCTGAACAGGCAACCTGGTGATCTGGTTTCAGTGATCTTAGCTAAAATGTGGAGGGGACGTTAGTAATTGATCTAGCACTAGCTCCCAGGCGAGAGGCAGAGTCTTTATACATCACATAAAAAGGGTCTGAATGTCTTTTGTTCCTGCATTGAAAGAGACAGCAGCTGAAGTGAGGCCTTATATTGCACTTAATCTTTAGAGGTAAATTAAATAGTTTGCTTTTTTTTTTTTTTTTTTAACCAGAGCGTTGAGTGATTGCTGAATACATCTGATGTTATTTCTCTTGTTATAAAGACCAAAACCAACAGTGTTTTAGTCCGTCTCTCAATAACGTCCCACTTCCCTGACACTGTCCCCCGACCCTCTCAGCCAGAAATGAAAAGTTTCATTCTAAAGGAAAGGCTAAATCGTTTCCTAAAACAGCTGGCCACTGTAGGTTTTAGCAATCGTTACTAAAACAGGAGTAAAATGTGCAAAGGCGCATTTGTTGGGGACTATTTTTATATTAGTACGCATTTTGTGCACTAGTGACAACTCGAGGCACCAGAACGGTGTTTGTGAGATCGACTCTAAATAAAATACAGTGCCCATGTTCATCATAATGAAGGAAGATGTCAGCCAGTGTAACCATGTGACTCATTAATGAGCTCTGCTGCACAGAGGAGTAAGATATGCAGGCTTTGGCTACACAGGCAATACTTGTTGTGGGATCAGTTCATTGTTGGTTTGAATCTTTTCAGGGGTTTTGTGATATTTATAGTGTCAACCTTACCCTTTAAACACACATGCCAAGTTTCTTTCTGCTTTTCCACAAGCTTTTCTTTAATTTAGTGTTTCTAACAAACAAGGAACAAACTGCTAGAAAAGCAAACCACTGTTTTTATCTTCCAAAAGTGCTGGCGTTAAAACAGTGAGGCAGGTGATAAAAAATGACACGTTAGTTTGTCACTGCTTTCATCAAATCTGAGATTCTGCTGTCTCTTTCCTGCATTGAATTGCATCGTGAAAATACAATATTCATGCAAATATGTGCCCCCTCAAAAATCCTACATGTGCTGTATGGTTCCGGTATCAGCGCTCCTGTGGCTCAGTGTTGGGAAAAAAAAAAAAAAAAAACATGTGGCAGAATCCCACTCAGGATTAGTTGCCTTTTCCACCATTTATAAGAAACAGATGTCTCAGAACCAAGCTGGATCTTGTCCAGGACTCTACACCGATACACTGGTCCCCTGTTAATCCACTACGTGTGTGTGCGTGCACCTTGAAAAGTAGCCTGTGGCATCACAAGCCTTCATGATAACTGCTGTTGTGGTAGTCACATAATGGCCATCAGAACAGAAGACAGACTTTTGGCTGAGTCTGTCTTCTTCACCTGTATTTAATAACTTCCACAGCCTGCAGACTGCAAGGGGAACCTGGGGGGTTTGTTTGGACTTGTGCTGGGTTTAATTAGTATTTTAATTACACACTGTCTGGAACCCTTTTTGTTTTTTTGTTCTGGGTTTAACCACTAGGGAACACTGTCCTCCAAACAATGCTTGCAGCAGGTACCTGATCTGTTTTGTTTCAGAAGTTGAAACAGTGTGTCCAATATTCATTCTCATTTGGCAGCCTGGATTGTGTGTCGAGTCACCTGTTTTCTTATTTCAGCTCTTATTCAACAAAGTAGCTGCTTCACACCCAAATTTCCATAGAAAAACTACTAAATTTTGTTAAAGAGCAAGGGGGGAAATCTTTGAGTTGGCTGGTTTATTAGACTCAATTAATCACATCATCAGTGTCACATGGTCCTCATGCTCAGTCGTGTCATAAGTGCAGATGACGTGACGACCAGTGTCCTCCACACTGAGGAGGAAAAGCAGAGAAAAGCGAGGCGTCCTACTCTAATATCAAGCATTTAGAGGAGATGTAATTACATGCTGCTGGCGAACCAACTGCTTGGTTGGAAACTGGAGGGCTGGATTGTGTTGTAGTGTCAGCAGAAGTAGAAACAGCTGCATCTAGTGGAGTAAATCCATTTCCTAGCTCCAAGGGAGTCCAGGACATGAGGCTGAGTGTCAATACATGTGCTGTATGTGCGCTGCCTCGCTCGTTGGTTCGGCTTTTCTCCTGGCAGCACAGCTCAGAGGACCAAACAGAAAAACTCTGCCCAATGGTGAGAAAGTGGCTCATTCACAGCAACTGATATAGATTTGGGGGGGAAAAAAAGAGAAAGCTGCGAAGTTGTGCGAGTCATTGATCAGAATGCAGCAACACACCACTGCATTTCAACAGTTTTACAAACCACTCTCAGTATTCCTACAAACAGCTTTATTTTTATGCTTCATGATGCTTTTTCCTCTCTCATTCAACACAATTACATGTATTCTCTGACCGACACCACCGAACTATTAAGAAATGTTTCAGGATTTAGATGAAGAGTGGGTTTACATGCACACAATGTTCCTTTTAAGGTCTTACTTGGAGTTAAGTCACTAATGAGTCTTTGGGAAACTTGGGGAAAGTTACCACAAAACTAACGTATAAATTATATTTAAAGCAACACAAGGGAATAAGATAAACACAATGCTAGTACAGACTTTTTATTCTCTAACCAGCTTTTAAGTTAAGATGTGCACCTACCATCATTCAAAGACATTAAATTGAATTAAGTGTGCATGCAAACACACACTCGCAGAGCTTCATAAGTACTAATCGCATGGGGACTGCTGTTAAACGCAGATTGATACATTCAGAAGACTAAAATACAGATGTATCCAGATTCAAACAGAATGAGAACAGCTGCTCTATTAAATATGACACAGCTTCATTGTGTAGTTATTTAGTCCTTTCAGTTAAAAAAAAAAGGCAAATGATCAACATGTAATCCACTTCTCTAGCCTATGTTTAAGACGGAGCGTTGCTTTAATGATGCTAATGTAATTACACTTTAGTAGGAGGCAGATTTCCACGTATGTTTTTCTGCCACATCAATCCCTTTAACCTAGGTCTCATGTTAGTGGTTAGTTTAAATGTCTTCAGCCATAAACATGATAGCAATTTACAGTAATATCCAACTGCACACTACTGATGAAGCAGGATAGGAGTGGAAGTGGTGCTGAGTCTCCTGGCGGCCTCTAGCTCATCTCCTGCTGCCCAGATGCTGGGACTGATGGTTCAGGATCATCAGAGGGCCCACTGCTTCCAGATTTGCTCTTTAAAGAACGTCCCAAAAACAGCCAGTACTCCTTACGGATGGTGTCCTTCTGTGTCAGAAGTTCACAAATCTTCAAGGGAGAAGGATCAGAAAACAACAATAATGGCACAGAGTGAAACAACAAATCTCTTAACAGCAAAGATTAAACACTAGATGTCAGATCACAAAGTTGTAACAGGTTGTATTTTCCTTTAACAAAGCACTTACTTCTAGAGCCTTTCTTAAAGTTTCCTTTCGTTCCTCTTCCTCCACATTTTCTTTTTGGTTGCTGTTCTCCAAGGCGTCCTCATAGCAATCAAACAGAAACGCTAGAAGATAAGGCGAACAGTGCGTCTCCTTCAGCTCCAGGACTCTCTCCAGCAGGCCGGGCTGAGACGACAGGCCCCTGTCTTGCATCATCCTTGGGAGGAAAAAATACTGTCAGTGAGCTTTTCCATTTTTAATAACTCAGTCTCCACTTGATTTTTCCCCTGTAGCGTGTCATACATTGTGAATGTCACACTGAAATATTGGTGAAGAAGTCTGCTTTGGTCAGACTGAGCAGGACTGATTCCTATATCAGAGAAAATACTGACATTTTTGCTCCTTGCAGATTTCCTGGGATTTAAATATACTGTAGAAAAAAAAGATCTTACCCTTTCAAATAGTTCCATGCGCTTTCATTGTGGGGGGCCTTCCTGATCTGGTTGAGACAATACCTTACAGAAAGAGAGGAAAATCAGTTGAATGTATGTAGGGGAATTCATTCTGAAGCAGGAACTTTTATTAGTCATACAGCTTGTTTATTGGACATCTATACTTTGATGAGCATAATTTCCTGTATTTACTTACCACTCTTATAGATTGTATTTGACTTTCAGAGAATTGTATTGTCTCCTTAATACTTAAAAGTGTATAATATACTGTTTCGTTGTATGTAAAGCCTCAGACCATTTAAATATAAGCTTTTTATGGCAGGAACTGTGACTCTCAAAAATTGCTATCACTTTTCGTCCAACTTGTAAGGTGCAAATTAACTTTGAGTCCAATTCGTCCAGACTTTTAAGGAAAAGTACTTACTGAATCTCTCTCTCCACGACGGCTGGATCAGAGAAGCCCGTGGTGTGAGAAATTACAAAATGCCTCTGGTTCCACGCAGAGTTATTCCTCACATCTTCTTCCAAGAGACTCTCCACAAACTCCAGCTCACTGTCCCACAGTTTGTACTCCTGGAGATTGAATAAAGACAAAATGTTGGCAATGTGCTTGTTTATGTAATCATGTAGTGCTTTTAGTGGTGGCCCTGCAATGCATGAGACAAATACTGACCACAGAAGGACTCAAGCAGCACGTCAACAAACAACCAAATTAATAAGTAAAGGATTCATCTTGGCAGAGTGGCTCACTGTGGGCAGAAAACTGGATCTCAGTCCTGCTTCTTGAAGCCAAACTCTGCTAAGTGCCCCAACACCTACCTGGATGACCCACTGTCTGTGCTGCCAGGCGTGGTAGTTCTTTGCATCTTGGCTGAGAATGTCCGCAATGAACTCCAATTCCTTTGAGGGGTCATTCAACCACTCTACCACCATACGTCTGTGATGCCTGGAACAGGAGTTTAGAAAAATAGTCTCATTTTCTAATGTTTTCAATAAAGTGAATCTTTTTAGAAATGCCTTGCTTCACCATCTACAAATCTTGTCTTTTTAGGGAAAAATTTTTTTCAACACAGTCTTACTTCATGATTTATATTTGATAAAAAATGTGCCCTGATCATACATACATTAACATGTGACCTGAAATGAATTTGCCAGCACTCACCAGACTTGGTAGTTTTTGGGTTGCTCCTCGATGATGGCGGTAATGTACCTCATCTCCTCCCGCAGGTCCTTTGAAAGGGCTTGCAGTAGTACTCGCCTGTAGTGCCTGCACATGCCCAAACCCAAGAACTGTTACAATACATCTTCACACCTCATTAAGGGACAACTTGAGATCCAAAGATAAAGTGTCATACTGTTTGACTGAGGAGCAAGCGTTCCCATTTTTAAAAATCATCCTAAAAACTATGATTTTAAACATCTCTCTTGTTTTTCTACCCCACCATGTTATTAAATGAGACACTGCTCTATAGCACATTCGTTTTCCATATTGCAAACATGCAGCATGCTCACCAAACTGTGTAATTGGCAGCATTTAGCTCAATGGCCTCTGCTGTCAAGGCGAACGCCCGCTCGCTTCTTTCATCATTCTTCAGGAGGGCGCGGAAACAGTCATAAACATCTGAGACTGTTGGAAGAAATATATGCACAATGAGAATTTCAAACTACTACTGAATGTCTGTTTGGTCTAATGTCTGTGGCACTGAGGTACAGTTATAGTTACTAACAATCTTACACTTTTCAGAGTAGGCGATCTTCACTACAGGATTTGGTCCATCATCCTGAGGAACTGGCTCCAGGTCAGCCCACTCCTTTCTGTCTCTGAAACACAAAAACACGGGGGTGGGTTTCCTGGCTGCTAACCTACAATACTGCCTGAAGTTAACGTTAGCTAATATAGCTAGCACTCCTTACAGTACCAACGCTAGCTGCTTTGTTAAACAAATGTGATAAGGTAAATTCACAGTGAAATAACTAAATATAATAACGTATTTGTATCGTCGCAGTGTATTTGGTTAGGTTTCTTAAATGTTGCTACTTGACAGGGGCAGGGGTGGGGGTGGACTTACAGAATTTACCCAGTCAATTAGCACAACACTGCTCCCATAATAAGGGCTTTACGGTCAACGTTTGCTGTTGATTCCAATAACTCTAGTGGTAACGTTATAATAGCAGACATTTACAAAACTAACAAAACTGACACTAAACCAGACGTTATCAAACATCAGCATGTTATTGCAAACTAAACTAAAGTTAAAAGTTAATGGAAGAAGTAACTTATCGTTAGTTGCCAGTTAAGAGCAGCTACCAAGCTAGCCACCACAACACTCCTAGAAAATGATTCCTTCCAACTACCTGTAAAAAATATATCGAGTCGGGTCAACAAAATAATCATCCCCGAGGTGGTCCTCAGCCTCTAAGTCAAACTCTTTGTCTTCTTTAACGTCTACAGATTCATTCGAGGTTTCCTCGACACCCGACATCGCGATCTCCGTTACTAACGTTAGCTTAATCGCGTCTATGTTCCGTGAGGAAGGGCGACAACGTCATATCCGATGTAGCGTTAAGCTGCCTTTACGTACTGTAGGAAATTCTGCATTTCTAAACAAAATTGTCATTAAAATATCATCAAGACATGAAATTTATTACGGACGTAGGACAGTCACTAAACGTTTTAATTTTGTCTTGAGCAGCTATTAAATGGCATTGATAAGGCTTTCTGACTGGGCCAGTAGATCTGTGTATCAGCAACATCTGCTCACACTGCCAGTATCTCATTCAATTCAATCTCAAAAAAATTGTTTTCTACCCGTTTCAACAGGACAGGAGAAATCTGACTCATCTTGCTCCTTCACATTTGCTCATATGCACTTTTAATGCACTCGAAGTGCATGGATGCACTGTTAGTCACAGGGCTCTAGTCTTGGGACAATTTTCGGTTTTAATTATTGATTTTTTTTGTCCCCATGACCAAATCTCTCTGTAAGAGGACAGAAGAGACTCAAACAAAGACTTACTCTTTGGCTCCCTCTTGTGGCAGGATTTGGAGCCTTGCAGGCATGCCTTAAGGAACATAAAGGAATATGACAGTAGTCCTTACATTTATGAATGAAATATTCAAAACACAGATTATATGCAATTCACATTTAAAACTTAATTCTTTTTCCAAGCCAAGTTTTGGACATTTGAGTTCAATTGACACCGTGACAGATTTCTTAAGGTCAAGCTGAACTTTATTTTCATCAACGACTCTGGACATTATAAAAATAAATAGATGATTCACAGTCAGTGGATCGTAATACAAATTGTTATCAAAATTATGTATCAGCCAGAATGAAGAATTAAACACATGCATAATCACCATTCCATCAACGTATACATGTTCTGAATACTTGTCCATTATTTGCAATTAACAAAATCTGTTTTTCAACAGAACCTGTTGACAGAATATAAAATCACCATTTGAATTAGACAGCTATGCAAGTTGAATATGCTTCTCTCTGACAAGCTTTCAATGATGGCTTGACCCCAAAGTGTGTTCAGTGACTGTCCTCTTGATCCAATCCGTGTTTTTCAATGTAGCGTCTATATGAGGAAAAACAGATATAACAGTCAGCGCTTACTTTAATTTATAATGTGTCAAATATTTCATACACACCCCTGGTATAGATGGTTTATGTGACACAAACATTTCATTACAGACATGTGCATGTATCACTTTTCTAATTACTTGTAGATTCTTTGTGGTTGCAATCAGTGTGTTCGTTTCTGTGCCTTTCTGAACTTCATTAAAATGAATGCAGCTGTAAAACTAATCTGACACATTTTAAAGGCTGTTTTCACCTTCAATGTACAGCACACCTAAATTATTTTTTATCCTACAGTGATAATTTGTCCAAGAAATCCAGTGTACAGTATTTCTTTAATTACATACTTTTTGTGAGTGTAGTTTAACCTGCAAACAATGTTTGGCCACCTGGCGTACACCAGGTGTACCAGGTGTATTTTTACATACGACTGCTCTAACACTATGTAGAATCAGTTCTGAGCGACAGACGTGGCCCTAGGAATGAATTAAAAGTAAATCTCAAACCAAATGAATATTGCAACAAAAAAAAATGTTCACTCCCGCACAACTGCAAGATGTTGTGCATAATGAGGCAGCTTTGGCTTTTCTCTGAGGCCTCTTATTAACATGAACTGAACAGACATGGGAGCATTTTCAACCAGTCCTGAAATAATTTGATTAAAACATTAATTGAGAGAAACGAAAAATGTAATTCCACCATGTATGGCTGACCTTTCAGCTGCAATACTGACACAAACTCTGCTCCTCTTACACATAATAAAATAATCTTTATGATGTGACATTGCAGGTGGCGAGAAAATCTCACCTTCTTGCAAAATTATACAGCGCTTCTTTTCTCTCTTGGAGAGACAGATGTCTGTCAGCTGGTGATTTCCCAAAGCATTTGGCAGCAGGCTGTGGATGAAGAGAAAATGGACTTATCAATTTAGTAAAAAAAACTAAAAGATAGATAGAGACACAACAGAAAGAAGCTGAACTCAAATTGTCCAATATTTAATTGTTTCTGAGCAACTTATAATTCTAGGGGGGAGAAAAACCTCATGTGTTTACATATGATCAAGATGGATCCTAAATAATAAATTGACCAGTTGGAAAAACAGACACAGCAGCATGTTGAAGGGTCAAACCTTTATGGTGGGAGCAGAATCAGAGCAATAGGAGCCGCTCTTCGAAGGCCCAAATGTCGACATCCCAGTTGCTTCCATCGGAGTTTCCTCCTTGTTCTCCAGCAGATTTGTTATGGTGGTGTCAACACAATTGGTTTTTGCTGTACACAATCAAGAGACAACTGTAAGTGCATGACAATTTAAACCCTTCAATTATGTGTTACAAATTGGAAGACGGGATAGAGCAGCGTGAACTCCAATGACAGTCCAGTGGGGTGGCAGGGATGTGGGGTCAAGATGTGAAGGTCGGGCCCTACCTAAGTCCTTTGTGATGACATTCAGGGGGACGTGAGGCAACACGTCCTTCACCTGTTGGGCCATTTTAGCAATCCTATGATCATCAGTACCCAAACTCTGGACCATGAAACCAAGTCCAATAGAGGCCGGTCTGACACCTAGGGTAAGGAAAAGAACAGCTGACACTCTCCCCCCAAAAAACAATCAGCTGACTCCTTCCATGTAGAGAATGAGATGGATTGTGCGTTTACGTAATTGACTTACTTGTGGATGTTTGTGGTACACTGTGTCTTTTCCTTTTGATGTGCTCTGCTTTGTCAGCTTTAGTGATCTTGGTGGAGACCAAGCCAAGTTCACCGGCTACTAACTGAAATTAAAGACACACATAAGACACATGTTTAGTGTACAAAAGAAAAGATGAGGCAATTAGTTATACTGATGGGCAAAATGTAGGGAGGGGGGGGCTAAATCTAATAATGTTGCTTTTAGGGTACTATAGTTAGATCCTTGTAGTTTACTAAAGAGGGATCTGGGGTCATTTGTTTTTACAGTTACAAATCTAACTTTATGAATCCACTCAACTGGCAAACATTGGTTATACCTCCTGGACTTTGTTGGCAAACTCCTGCATGGTCTCGCCATCTTGTCTGGATACTGGTGGGAGCCAACTGGGATGAAAATAAAAAACAAAAAAGGAAAACAATAAGTAATTCTGACAACAATTATGGCAACGGAAATGTTCAAACTTACAAAACCAATTTAGTTTTAAGACCACTTGAAACTCGTGCCCGTTAATCAACATTACTGGCCTGAGAAGCCCCGGGTTGTTACTTACGCCGAAGCCAAGTGTCTTCATCAGCTTTTGTTTTTTTTGCACTCAGCGGATGTCGTTTACATAATTAACATCTCCATAAAACTACTTCAGTAAACTAAACTATTGGATTATTGATCATTCAGCCCCAGAATATCAGGATTCAACTTTAAAAAGCAATTGCTGATAGAAATAATGATACAAATTATTTAGTACCTTACATGATACACTGTACATGGAGCAAAAAATGTCCACAAGAGCTCCGTCAGCCAACTTGACTCTGGTGTGCTCTGCGGACAGACAAAACATAATGAAGTCAGTCATGTTGTTATATTACAGTGTAGTGTGACATGCATTACATTCAACTGTGTATGCACAGACAGTGACAGAGAGGATATGGACAAATGATCGTTGTGTCATGGTGACCCAAACAATCCTGCATCTATTCAAAAATATCCTCACTGATTGTGAAAGCCCAACTTTAGCCGCCGCCACTGCTGCACACAGCAACACAAGACAGAATGATTCTTGGATTAGATTTAAGCAGCCCACGCTAATCAGCTTGCTGTTACTTCCAGGAAATTTCACTCATTTTGTAATGGTTTTCCAAAGCTGGGAAATGGTATTTCAGTGTCTTGTTACGTGGTTTATATGTCTTTACCAACCACATTAAGAAATCGCTTCTCCTTGCACACTCAGACACTAAACAGCATTCAAGATTCAAACAGTTAATGTTATAAATACACAATAATCACATTTTGGTAATGTATCTTAATTTTGTGCTTTGTCCCTGCACTCTATGTCTGTCTTAGAATGAAAATGACATTACCAAAGCAATCAATGGTCTGGTCACCCGTAAGGCCACAGGTTGAATGGAATCAGTCAGCGTGAAAGGCCAAGAACTGAGAGGAAAAACATATTGAATATGTTAGTTGGTGGGTCTGTATGCTGTGAACAAATAAGGTTGGATAAGCAAAATCTGACATTTTTCTTACTAAAGAGAAATACAATTCTGAATTGAATATATTCATGAAAGTAGAGATTGAGAATCTTGAGGCAAAAAGCCAGTAAGCTTAATTTTGGTCTGATTTTGTCACTTTGTGTGTAGTATCGCAAGGAAACTTCAGCTGAGGATGTGGTACACTTCACACGTTCCGAGTCACTCGAATTAATGATAGAAATGAATCAATTTTGCAGCCGTTTTCACTTCCCTACACTAATTTGCCCACCGAAGTCTAGAGGGAAATTAGCAGGGGGGGAGGGCAACCACCAAAGTAATTCATCTCCATCTCAAAGTGCTGTGGAAGATGAATGATAATTTGTGGCTGTCTTAATTTAAGCACTGTTTCTTTTTACAACCACAGTCATGGCTATAATACCAGAAACACTGTCTCCATGTGCAAATACTGATGGATCTCAAACAGTGAGTGGTTAGATCTTGCAACAGAAATATGTTAGCACAAACCTGAACTTGAGCAGGCCAGCGCGGCCATTTGTGGTGTCCTCTTCAGGAAACAGGAGCAAAGGTTGGGTGCCTTCAGTGGAGCAGTACCTCTGAAGAGACTCTCCTATTGCTCCCTGGCCAGACGCCGAATGGATTTCCATGAAGCCTCTGGCCCAACACATGAAGCCTGTGGAGCCTTCTAACTGGGACTAACGAGCAGAAAGAGACACAGCACACTCACCTAACACCGCATTCACAGTTTTTAACAGTAAAATACCATGACGTGCACAAAGATGGCCTGGACACTGAGCATGTAAGACTTTAATATGCTTCATGCACCAGTGCACACATCGCCTCCTCTGGAAATGTGCATCTGTAATCTGCCGCAGTGCTTCACAGTGCTTTAAAGGTAACACTGACATGTAGGTGACTTCAAAAGTTTGTACGTTTATATATTTATATAGACATGTTAGTTGGTGCGTGCTAACAAGTGCTAGCTGGTACAGGAAGCATGTAGCATCCTAACGAATAAAAGATGGCAAACAGTTTAACATGGCTTAACTAAGAACATCAAAAAAATCAAACACTCACGGTATTGCAGGGGGTCAGAAGGTTGATAATGTTGTGGTCGAATTCTGTCACATGATTGCATATGTACAGCTTGGTGTTTCTGTCTCTGGAGCGAGGGTTTTTCTGTCTCACATGCATCCCCAGGACTGAGCACATAATCCTCACAATAAATCTAAGAGAACAAAGAAATACGGGTGGATGTAAGCCGGAGCTGTTTATTTATTTATTTTTTCCCCCACAGTTTTGAGGGATGAGCTCAGTATGTTTTTTTCTCACTCTTGTAATGTAATTATATGTTAAGGTTCTTCAATCCCAGTCATCCCCTTTATTTAAACATGGAAATTACTGAGTAATATGTCTCATTTACAAGAGGTCCCTGTGTAACACGTAGAATATCAAGTATATTGAGCAGCCTGTCGCCTTAATGGTATTTAATGGCGTGGCTGTTGAATTTAATGCAGTCATTATACGTGTGAGAGGCAGCCAAGCTGCAATTATTTTTAATGGGATGCATAGTATACATTATAAGGCTTGTGTGAGCATTAACTGTCTCTGTTTTTCCTTATATTTCTACTACTACCTGTACCTCAATTATCATTAATGCACATAGATTATTATTAATGACACACACACACACACGTGGCTACTACAGCTACTACTGCTGACAGTAAACTGTGTTAATAGAAAAACTGATAAATACTTGCCTTCTAACAAAACTTTCTGGAAGTGCACAGCTGACCAAGAAAACATGAACACCAATAAAAATCCGTATGAACATCAAACACATGCCGACTGGAAAGTAAACCAGCAACAGCAGGAGAACAACTGCATCTTTGGGAAACCTGTGCAAAGAAAGAATCAGAGATGTAAACGACATGTTTAAATGCAGTTGATCAAAGTTGAAAAGGGTGAAATGTCCTTGCTGGTGAGACCTTGACAGACCACATGCATCACACTGACAGCAACTTAAAGCAATGAACAAACTTTGATCAAAAGCAAACAAACAAAAAATAGTGTGTACTGCATTCATTTTAATACTTTAAGTGCTTGAACTACCAAATAAAGCCACACCAAGGTTAAAATGTGTAGCCATGATATGTTACCAAATGTGACAGATATAATATGACATACTGAGGAGCTCAGGATTACATTTATTTGTACTCAACAAAACCTCAAGAATAAATATCACCAGTCTGATTCATTATAGAGTCCGCATTGATGAGAGTTTCAGTTCCGCAGCTTTCATTTTCTGCGCGTTATGACACGTGTCTCTACGTGATTGGCAGTTAGGTGCTGGAGAACATCTGATATGCTTAATATTTAAACTAGTCCTATTTTGTCCTAAAAAAAAAATAGGACTGACACCATAATCAGTACATCTGCACCCACAGGCCTTATGTCCCACCTGTAGTCATGAGAAAGATGGGCCATTTATTTTTGGAGTATATGGTCGAGGCACAACTTTTACTTTTCAGTTCTGCGGCGACGTTAATGGCAAAGTTAACGTTATTCATTCCACATACACAGAGACAACTGTATCAGCAATCAAGAAGTTGAGTCTTTTAAAAACTTCACCCTCAGCTATCATGAGAGAATGCTGTCATTTTACGACGTAAAAATCAACAACCATTTAAGGTTAAGCTAGTTGAGGCATCTAACGTTACAGCTGATGACAGCGCGATGTGTTCATTGAAATTAGAACTGCCCAAGGTTGCATAATAAACGTTAGCATAAAACATAAATACAACAGTCAACACCACACCGCTATGTTAGTTAGCTAGCTAGCTGCATGTTTCATAAAAGGTTTGATACCCTTCGTTTGGAAGTCTACTGCAGTTAGCTAACGTTAGCCGACGATAGATATCACCGATAACATTACATTGTGTTTCTTGAACACATGGGATAAGTGTGGCTAATTAGCGTTAGTTAAAGGTTAACAGCAGCTTTCATTAGCTAGCTGCTGTTAGCTGACTTACCGACGAAAGTCAAACATGTCTTCAATCCCCCGAGTCTCCATGTCTGCCAGTCAGACCTTTGCTCAGAGGCTAATGCTAAGAATATAACCTGATCCCTGAAAATATATTAGTCATAACGTTCACGACAGCAATGTTGTCGTTCGAGGGCTAAAGTGGCAGCTAACGTTATTTTTCCCCAGATTAGCTAGCAAAATTTGAGTTAAACGTAAAGCAGCCAATTTAAAATGTTAGCTTGGCTATCGTCAATAGAGGACCCTGCCTGCGGTGCTAGCAGCGCTAGCGCCTGTGTGTTTCGCTAGCAGCAACAACAATAACACTTCCTGTCAGAATCCTCCGAAATAAAAGTGCCATCTCCATATAAATAAATTGACTGAAAAGCTGTTCTAAATTTGGCATAAACATATACAAATTGTATGTCTGGATACTCATCCTAACCTTTAAATTATTATCATGCTTTAATGTAATCTGTAGCGGTGTAAGAAAACAACTACAGACCCTCAAAGCCAGTCTAGCTTAGCTGTATAGCTTGTCGGGTCTTTTACTTTCAAAATAAATGTCCCCTTACAGGAAAAGCGTCGAAAAGTTGCGGTTGTTGTCGCCCTCTAGTGGTTATATTTGATAGTCGCACTTCAATTCATCACGACAACCCTTATTCCACAGTTATTGCCTGTTATTACAATGGTGTGCCATTGGAAAATTAAATTTTACCATAATTGTTAGAGGTACAGGACAGATTTATATAGTATCTGAAAAGCTTTCAGTAAGATTCCCCCTCCACTCAAAAATATGTTTTTCTTCTTGTTTCTACAGTTGAATTTTGAGCTTCACTGTACAGAATGATATACGTGCAGGGTTTGACACTAGGAGGATGTTTTCATGTCCATCTGCTGAAAGTGGAAAGTTTTTCTGTGCTCCTTGAAAAACCCATTTTCAGGGTTGGGCCCACAAACATGATTTATGACATCACAAATAGTTTGGAAGCCAATCCTGGTCCAATATTCAATGTGACAAAGTGAGATGAAGAAACTTGAAGCCTCCAGCGCACATACACTGAGAATGGACTTTACAGGGAAGTAAGAAACACCTGTTGTCCAGGAGTTCAACTTACATTTAGATTCTGGATTTCTAATGAAGGAGTAGGAGTAGATTGGAGATAGTTTCAAAGATTTAACATGATAATTGAACTTTTTTGTGAGAGAACATGTCAGATACTAAAGTATTATTCAAAGTAGAGCAATGCATAGTCAAACATATCTGGAGGGGATCTTTAAATACAAAATACTTTGGTAATTGATAATGGGAAATTTAATAACATCTGCATCTGCACTAATACTACAGCGGTACTTTTCTCTTGTTGAGCTTATCAACTAGAGCCCTAGAGTTAAGTTAACTTTCTTGCTTCCATGTGTTTGTCAAGCACTATCTATTAAAGTAGTACCTTTTCAGTTACACAGCAGGTTATTTGGATGTGTACATGCCCAGAAGAATATACCTGATAATTGTGCGTTGTACTTTACTGTTGACTATTTTTTTCTCTGGTGTGTCAGCATCAAACATTACATTTCACCGTATCACCCAATAGTCTATCATCTATGCTCTGCCTCATCAGGTCAGGAGAGACATTTAGTTTGGCTGTGATTACTTTAAGGAAAATGTAAAACATATTATAATATATCACATTACTTTGCCCCAATATACAACCATGTGATTTGTCTTTTTTATCATATTAATATACAACGCCGTTATCTGTTAGCAGGTTATTACGGAGTGACAACATCGTTAAGTAAAGAGTGCGTTACTGTATTTCTTGAACACACCCCGCCCATTAATACTCCCAGTCTCCTCCCACAGCCTCACCATTACGTTTGTTTGGCAACAACACTGCAGCGCTTTCCTCTTGTATAATCACCGCTGATAACGCGATATCGATTTTTCTTCAAGGAAAACAAACATCCCTCTTTTTAAGTGAGCAAAGACTGAACACCGGTCCCTTTTCTTTTTGACAACACACCGGGACTAACATGGTCGGATTCCGCTGTTGTCCGGTAATCCTGTGGCTGGCCCTGTCCGCTGTCCTGGGCTCTGTACTCGGGCTTGGTGAGGACATCGACCGGCCTCTGTTCGGGCCTCCAGGCTCCCCTATCCGGCTGCAGGAGTCGGACCCAGGCCTGAAGAAGGCTCTGGATTTCGCCGAGGAGCGCTACAACCGGGGCTCCAACGCCATGCACCTCCGCAAAGTCAGCCGGCTCATCTCTGCCACCAAACAGGTAACATTAAGAAAAACATGTGCAACCTTTATTTATTCACAGCATTGTAGCGTCTTATTTAGTCATAACAGACTGGTATTGGTGGAGAAACTTGGTTGTATAACGCCTGAATACGTGCTGTATTCTTTGTAAACAACAGTGCGGCTGGGGGCCATTTAAAACTGCGTCAACGAGCAAGAGTTAGCTAAACAAAGGCCGGAAAGAAGGTGATTTACCTTCAAAATAATGGCATAATCTGGTCGCTGCCGTATGAATATTCCTTGTGTATACAATAAAAATGAATGATGAGTACATTCTTTTTCACAGTTTGCGGACCTGTTATCACATTTTTGAAAGCCTACCAAAAAGGTTACAGAGGCAGCACATGCCTCTCAATATGTTCATCTTTTTACTCTGACCGGAAGTCATATCGTTAAGTTTAACCGGGCTTGACACCACCACCAAATGGTCATTCATCAGCGCATCCATCTGTGCAGTATGGCCCAGTGCCACCAGAGTGTCCATGCAGCAAGAGAAGCATCCAGAAACTGCAACATAGTCAGCATACATTCACAAAAAGCTTAGTCTGGATAAATGTCATCCAAATACACCCGTATAGTAAGACCACTAGTATACTAGATTTTAACACAGTTAGAGTGGGAGTAAATGCTTTATGAGAGGCATGATTTCTTGTTTGTAAATTAAAAGTGACCACTGTATGTGTGTATTTGTCTGTTTTCCAGCTTGTTAAGGGGATCCGTTACACTATAACTGTGGAGCTGAGCAACACTCAATGCAAGAAATCCACCATGCTCAGGACATGTGACTTCTATCCCGAGTCACAGAAACTCAAGGTACAGTAGGAAATGTGTGTGTGTGTGTGTGTGTGTGGGAGAGTCACTGAGAGAAAGTAGGTCATTGTCATGGTTTTAAAATAGCAGATTTCACTAAGACATATGTAATGTTCTGAAATGGGAACTTGCTTTTGTGTGCATGTAATTGTGTATCGATTTTATTATTGCAGCAGTGTAGTTCTGTTTGTTCAGCAGAGATGTCACCAGTCATCTGACCTTGTGACTTGAGTCTGACTTGATGTAACCCCAAGCACACTCATGCCTCATACCCATAGGCATGCACAGACAACAGTGACACATAAACTTATTCTTTGTTTGTTTCTTTGTTCCTCTATTCTTAGACTTTACTGTGTAAACCTCTTCTATTTGTACGCCCCCTATCTAAGCCAAGGGGGAAAAAAACAGATGGACTAAATGGAGCCGTTTCACCCATAAAAATGTCACATGAGACATACAAGAGACAAAAATAACTCAGCAGCGTATTAAACACATTATTCCACTTATTCATATGTTTTTGTTCATGTCAGACGGAGGTGTGTGTGTTCGAAGTGTGGGACGTCCCCTGGCAGGGCACTTCGACTCTGCTCAAACAGAAGTGCCAGCCTAAAGGTCAGTCAGCAGCCGAAAACATTGATCATTAAACATCTCACATTCGTGGGTTTTCAGTTACACCTGCCATGCGGTCAGAATAGAGCTGAAGAACTCAGCTATGGTTCACAGGGAATGACTGTGGACCTGCATTAAGTCTTACCCCTCTAGCTTAACTGTAACCGTTGACCTACTATTTATGTGGTTTCAGTGTTATCCCATGATGCTTTGCTTCCTCTGTAATAGCAGCAGTGTCTTGCGGGATGGCATTGGGTCTGTCTTAAACCATGTATTTGGACGTTACACCAGGAAAAACTGCATGTTGCCAAAAACAGTTTGATAAGTTTGACCTTCATCTCTCAGTTATTATGTAACGCTAATGTTTGCTAGCCTGGTCAATGAGTGATGCTTTATACAGAGATAAATGAGGTAAACGGTTAAACAGTGATACGTCTGCCAATAAATCTTTTCATTTTAAGCAATTTACAAAAATAGAATTGATCTTAGGCTCTTCTCTGTTGTAGCTCCACTTAGTGATTCAGACTTACAAGATGATAATAATGAAATAATGAATCATGTCAAAATTGTTCTACAGCTTCTATGCATTTGCCTTTGTTCGACTCACTAATTGGAAAACCATATATTCAATGCACGTTTTTACACATGAAACATGAATATAGGTGTTATGCATATTGACATTGACCATGTCGTCCTGGATGTCTCTCTTATCAGTTGAACCTCAACAAGAAGAGACCAACAAGGTCGTGGATGCGTCCACCAGCCAGCCTCTGGAGGTAAAAATGATCAATAACAGGACTGACTCATCTGTCTCTTATAAACTCCAGCCATCCATCTGTTGTGTAATCAATTTGAACTTGAGAGTGAGGGTAAGGTCTGTGTTGTTGATTCAGTTGTGTTTGTCTGCTCTTTATCTGTCAGGAGTCTGTGGAGCTGTTGGGCCAGTTCAAAGAATTCATGGTTAAATACAATAAGTTCTACAGCAGCCAGGAGGGTGAGTGACTGACACATGTATATATATATACTGCATATATATAGTGTGGCATTCCTGTCTACATGCCCTGAACTCTTTATGTATTCACAATGCAACAATAAAACCTGATTCAGAACCTTAAGTATATCATGTGTACTGATTGGTTATAAGCATCTCATCAACTGTGAATAAACATGACCAAATTTTAAATATCAAAGAATCCCAGATGAGGCATTAAATGTAACATAATCCAAATAAAGAGATAAACGGGTGTAGACAGAGGAACTGTTTATGTCTCAGTCAGTAAGTGGCATATAATAGATAATCAATACAAGATCGGCCTGACTGATTGTTTGAGAAAAGAGAAAGGGGGCTGGAGTAATACTGAGCTTTGTTGCTTACTGGATTATGGTATATTTACTGTCATAGAGAAAGAGTCCAACTCATCCCAAAAAACAACCCAGATCAAAACACTGATCATCTGGCCGCTCACTCATTGTGTTTGGCGAGTATCACGTACAAAATGAATATAAGAAAAGTAAGAAGAGTGTCTCACTGTCAAGTGCCAAATATGTTTTTTTAATATATGTATGTTTGACCTTTGATCCTGCAGAGACAGACCGTCGTTTGCGCATCTTCCGCGAGAACCTGAAGACCGCTGAGAAGCTCCAGTCTTTGGATCAAGGGTCAGCTGAGTATGGAGTCACCAAGTTCAGCGACCTAACTGGTACGTGTCTGTGTGTGTGTGTGTCTGTGTCTGTGTGTGTCTGCATTTGTTTGTATTTCCACACAGTTTCCAATGAGGAAATCCGTCTTCTGCTTTTCATGTGTTTCTGCATCATTTTCATCCTAAAATCCTCTTAAGTAACACAAAAGTTTGACTGCTGTAGTTCTGTTTTTTCTGCAGAGGAAGAGTTTCGCTCTACATACCTGAACCCGCTACTCAGTCAATGGACTCTTCATCGACCAATGAAACCGGCCTCTCCTGCCCGAGACCCAGCCCCTGAAAGCTGGGATTGGCGGGACCATGGGGCTGTCAGTCCTGTTAAGAACCAGGTACCAACAAACACAGTTAATTATAGGACAGTCACATTAAATAGCATGTGACTAATTAACAAATTATACCTTCTGTCTACTTCATGCTGATTTGTGTGTGTGTGTGTGTGTGTGTTTCTTGCAGGGTATGTGTGGATCTTGCTGGGCATTTTCTGTTACAGGCAACATTGAAGGCCAGTGGTTCCTGAAAAACGGGTCGCTGCTGTCCCTCTCTGAACAAGGTAACACCCACACACACATGTTTTCATCATTTTCTCTGTATCACAGTTTACATTTGCAGATAAAAGCCGTGATTTGATTGGTTCATTGATTTGTCCCTCACAGAGCTGGTTGACTGTGATGGGCTGGACCAGGCGTGCAGGGGAGGGCTGCCCTCAAATGCTTATGAAGCTATTGAGAAGCTGGGTAAGAGAGACGGGTGGGGGACAAGTGACATATACAACCATTCTGAAACATTTTAGCATCCAATCCCCAGTGTTTTGTGAGGACATTACAGCAGTTTATTGACTCTGAGCAGGCTGCAAAAGCACACGTGTGTTGCATGCGGATGCTGAGTGCAAGCTTTAACCTTTTAATCTCCATCCTCCATGTGTTGTTAAGGCGGTCTGGAGACAGAGACTGACTACTCCTACAGCGGGCAAAAGCAGAGGTGCGACTTCACCACCATGAAGGTGGCGGCCTACATTAACAGCTCTGTGGAGCTGTCCAAAGATGAGAAGGGTGAGTGGGCTGAGGCAATGAAGAAGAGAGGGAAGAGGAGGCACTGGTAAATGTGCCAACAGAATTTCCACACTAAAATACACACCAAGAAGCTTTTTTTTTATCTGACAGTGACAAGACACTAATTAGATTTAAAGAACAAACAGTAATGACCTACTGTGACTCCAGTCATTTCCCATTTCAAAGACAAATACATAGCGTAGTGGAGATTAATGGGTGTTGGTTTTGCAGGTGTATTAATTACAAGTACAAAATTCTGCTGTGTGGCAGTTTGAAACAAAGGGCCATTAAATGGACCCATTTTATTTTGGGTTTTCTTTCTCCTCAGAAATTGCAGCGTGGCTGGCTGAGAATGGACCCGTCTCTGTGGCTCTGAATGCCTTTGCCATGCAGGTGATAATCATCAACCTCAGCTGAATCACTAAAATTTGACATACTTGACACACTGTCATCACCTCCATGGAAACTATACATCAAACTATACAGATAACATCATGTATCATGTCAAAAAGCATCTTTATTTTCACTTTCGCCATATTTAATGAATTTGAATTGTCTTTCTGTAGTTCTACAGGAAGGGTGTGTCTCACCCTTTTAAGATCTTCTGCAACCCCTGGATGATCGACCACGCTGTGCTGCTGGTGGGATACGGACACCGTAAGTGTTTTTATCCTCTCTTCATTTACCCGCTTCCTACCCCCGGGACAGACACATATGTTTTCTGCCAAAGCTCCTAAACAACAAGCGTGTCAACATGAAGGATGATCATTTTGTGAATCGAGATGCAGTCAAGTGTATGAATGTTTCTGTGCTTTCAGTCAAAGGGGTTCCATTCTGGGCCATCAAAAACAGCTGGGGAGAGGATTATGGAGACCAGGTAAGACCACCCGACTCACTAACAGTGTTTGTTTGTAGATTTAGAGAGAGATTGAAAAACTTGAAAATGGTATTAAAAATCATCTATTTATTAAACATATTTTTTCGTTTTTCTTGAAAATATAGCCACTAGAACCCACATTCAGGTTTTAAAATGAAAAGGTCCCACCAGAATACATTGACTTGACAAGATAAATAAAAACCAGTGTAAACCTGAAATGAGTCAATGTGCACGGTTTGACACGGCAAGATGACTCCATGTTTTATATTCACCTCATACGGGGGTTGGACACAATAACATGAAGCTGTACACCTTTACAGTCTAATAGAATTAAGTACCACATATAACAGTGTTGTGATGGTTAGAACGTTCAGTGTTTTTTGTTGTTTCAACTGAAGTGATGATGAGGCTACAAAACTACTGTTTTGTATCATATTATGTTAAATTGGAAGGTTTGATTACACAGGATGAAAGTCAAGAGAAAGAAAAAGTTACTTTGCTGTTGCCCATATAAAGTTGAGAGAATCTCTCTCTCTCTCTCTCTCTCTCTCATACAGGGTTACTACTACCTATACAGGGGGTCCAATGCGTGTGGGATCAACAAGATGTGCTCATCTGCTGTAGTCAACTAAGCTTTCAGCTGACCCCACCTTTACACTAAGCACACACACGTTTGATCCAGAATGCATGGCGATCAAAATCAGAAACACATAAAGTCCTACTGATGTTACTTCTCCGTTAAACCAGACTGGTGTTCCACCTTCATACCTCACACCTTGTGTCAGTTTACTAAAAACATACCAGCTATCAAATAATGCCAGCTTTGCTGAGCAGTTCTATAGTAGTTTTAAAGTAGATTTTATGTGTGCATTTCATTCCGTTAGTCCTGCAGGTCATAATGATTTTATGATGAAGTTTTAGGCAGTGTTGGTTTTAACTCATCTCTCCTCATAGTACCTGAGCCCATGTTCGATAAAGAGCGTGCACTAATTATAGTTAGACTTCTGTCTTGTAAGTTTTCTTGGATGTTTTGTTTACAGTGTTTGTGCTAATGCTATATAGTACTTTTTAAAGATGGGTTTTTACCTTATATACTGGTCTGCACATTACTACATAGTTACAATGCAATTGTTAAAAACTGCTGTAAGACAGTGAGAAATGAGTGATGGTTGAATAAAAAGATGTGGAATCCTATTCTGCTCATTAATGGTGTTCTTTTCTTACATGCACTAGAGCAACACAATGAAACTCAATTGAAAATACAAATAAATGCAACATTCAAATTTACTGTGGTTAGATTATACTGTCTATGCAATGATTTCATTCATAAACAACTATGAGCATAAAATTAATAAAATTTCATTGTGACCTATATGAAAAGAAAGGGGAGACAACATTTTACTTTCTAAACATGGACAGTTATTATGGTGACTGGACCCTTTTGGAGTCTGCTTATAAGTATTTAACAATTCATTCATAGCAGGAATTTGAAAGCTGACATTAAAAAAGGAAAACCCATTTATACCCATGTTACCTTGCATAATATGTGAGGGCAGGAGCTTCACTGAAAGCTAGTGATCTTGAATGTTGCTCAGCTTGAGGGAAAACAAAACTCTATTTCCCACAATGCAAAGGCAGTGCCACGGGAGAACTAGATCTGTGGTGAGCAGTAGGTTTTAAAAATAAAAATCTGTTTTATACAATTATGAGTTCCTAATACAGTCAGACGATAAATAGCGATTGATACTGAACTTACTAAGTTAAATTCTAATGCCCACTTCTTTATCTGAAATCTTCTGTGTGCTTTTTAGCCCTCATCGCACGTCTCTGATGAAAGAAATTTTGACATCGACCTTTATTTTGAAAAGGGTAGACCGCTTGACACCGGAAGTGTAACGTTTGTTGACGTCAAAAAACTTGCGCGCATGTGGTTTAATCCAACGTGTTTTACATTTAAAGTGATTTTTAGCTGCTGTCAAGCTGCCCAGAAACACTTTCTGCTTCGAGGAGACACCATTACTCTTGTCTTTCTTTCAAGGTTGTCATGTAGTCTGCTAATGTGGCTGAGCATGAGGAAACGTTTTTAGATAGCTAATGTTAGCTTAGTCCGCTAAATCACGAGTAATGCTAAGTGTAAGAAAGCAGCTATTTATGCTATTTACGTTTCTAGCTAACTAGCATAGTAAGTTGAGGGACAGTGAAGTGTCATTCGCCCAGGCGTCATTGAAATCACTGTGGTAGCCAAAGTTTGATAAACGTTGCTAAGTTAACTGGTAACTAAGTGATGGTAGTTTAGCTAGTTTTCAAGTTAACTTGTCACTTTTTATTTTAATCTTGTGGTTTGGCGAATTTCCTGTCTTAGTTTATGGTCTCCTTAATGTGGTTAAGTTAGTGAGGTAGTTGACCATAGCTTACCTTCCCAACAGGGTGCATGTTTATACTGTTTATCAGCACTTTGACCTTACTCTCTTTTCTTTCATCAGCTGGCGAAGGAACCTGAAGCCCACAGTTTATGATGTCTCAGGCAACCAAACGCAAACACGTTGTTAAGGAGGTCCTTGGAGACTTCGTCACGCCCACAGAAAACCAGCAGATTGTGAAGGTGAGCTCTCTGTGGACTGCATTGTATTAAACGTACTGACAGTAAACAACCACTTACATTAAACAGCAAGACATTTTCCTGACTCATATCTCCATCCTCTGCCTGTGCACTTGTAGGTGATCAGTAGCCGTGGTAACAACCTCCATGAAGCTGTCACAGCCCAGGGTGAGACGTTCCTGGTGAGCATGCCCACCAAGTTCCGCAAAAACATCTGGATCAAGAGAGGCAAGTGATGAAGTGGGACGCTTAGATGATGCATTATAGATGATTACAGAGATCATTCAGTATCAATCAACCAGCTCAAAAACCGAAATGCTGCTGCTAGTGCTTTACTATTTACATAAAACATCTGCAAAGCCTTTTTTGTTATTTTTGAACATTTTGAACCCCGTATTGTTGATGCCCATGTTTACTTCCTAGCAGTCTCTGCCACTGCTGCCTTTCTTGGGCCATGATGGCCACCTTGTAGATCACCGTGTGAAAACATTGGCAGGAATGTGTATCATGTGCGTGCATGTCCGTCCTCGTGCATGTGAATGAGACCAGCAAAACACAGACCCACTCATAAAAAAACTGCTCTGTAGTGCTACTAGAGGTCAAGAAGTCCACAGGGTACCTTTTAGATATAGCCCAGGTCTGATAATAGGGAAACACGTTTCACAGAGAAATGCCATATAAATGTGCAATATTACATTTTCATCAATCATAAACTTTGTGAATATCTGACTATGTAGTTTTGAACACAATGTTTCTTGAAGATATTAAATGTGATTGTGCTTACATATTCTACCACAATGTCTATACATGTGGGACTTTTGACTCAATGTTAAGCTGGTCTGCAGCTGTTTAGAGAGCTTGGCATTCAGTGCCAATATTAGGCGCTGAATGCGCTAGTGTGATCACATATTAGTAAGTAGTGGCTGAAGAAAAAAAAGTTCACATTTAAAGTATGTCTTCTTTCTGATCGACAAGGTGACTATGTGATTGTGGATCCCATTGAGGAAGGAGAGAAGGTGAAAGCAGAGATCAGCTTCATTCTCTACAAAGATCACATCCAGTACCTACAAAAACAGCAGCTGTGGTGAATGGGAACACACACATACACACACACACACACACACACACACACACACACACACACACACTCATATCACACAACCAGCATCATTTTGTCAAGTGTAACTGAGTATATTGTGGTTTTTCCTTGACATCCTCCAGGCCAGAGGGCTTTATGGAGGAGCCGCTGGAGCAGGACAAGACAATCAAACGGCAGGAAAAGGAAGAGGAGACAGAGAAGAAAGACGAGGAAGAGGAAGTTAGCGACTCTGAAGATGATGAGAGTGACCTCTTTGTAAACACCAACCGCTGCAACTACCAGTACAGCGAAAGTGAGGAGGAGGAGGACAGTGAGGAAGAAGACGATGGCACAGAGGAAAGGACAGAGAATGGTTCAGCTGTGTGAGTGCTGCTGTCACCACTGACTGATCTGAAATGATGATCCTCGTGCAACAGCTCCCCCCGCAGTTCCTGCAGCCTGTTGCAGATATTAAATGGCTGGGCTCATGAATGGACTTCAACTTAATGGAGCAAAAGTCTTGCTTGTTAGATTGATTCCAAAAGATAACAGTAATTCAGTGATTTCCAATGTCAGATCGAAATCAATTTCTGCTGTATTTTCAGTGTCTTACTAAAAACGTATCACAAACTCAAGCATGTTTATATACTGACCTCCAGTGCAGTGCGTTACTATATTGCCAATACATTAGAGGGTATACAGTAAAACCCAGGCCATGCTGTACTAACTGTAATAACTGTTATACCCCTCTATCCTCCTCCATAGGACAAAATAAATCACAAAAATTAGAAACTGCATAACTCAAACATTAATTGTTGTGACAAAATGCATTTTTGTCATGTTTGATTAGAGTTGCTAAGGTGTGGTGAGAACGCCTTTCCAGTTTCACTGGTCCTCTGAAGGATATTGTTGTAACATGTTGGACGGTTACCACCCTTTTCCAGAATAATGCTGACTGTATTGATTTGATGTTCAAAAGAATGATGCTGTGATTTACTTTGTCTCAAGCACCGAAAGGTCCTGTCAAAGTCTAGTTTCAATTGACCTTGTATCACGTTGTGACTGCTTTGTGCCTCAGCTCTTACTGACATTCCTTACCCAGTTGCTGATTTTTGGTTGGTGTGATGATGAACGTTTTGGAAATATATCAGTTCTTGAGCTGTTTTTCATCACTTGGACTTGACTCATCCTGTCCGCGTCTTTCACTTCAAGAATTCAACATTTTGTCTTTGTAAAGAATGTCTTTCTTTTCATTTCACATTTAAAGAATCATCTCCTCAGGAAGCAATGCAGATGTTGTACAAGCAGGGATATGCAAATAAACATACAATTCCTAAACGATGAGCTCACACTATTTGGTGTAAAGCTGTTGGGCAGTCTATTTCTACTGCCGGTGGAACCAGTTCTACCGGATGTTCTCCCCCCGAGGTGTGAGGGGGAACTTCAAGTGAGTTGGACGACATGCTTCAGATACAACAAAGTGCTGAGAGCATACCTGAATTGAGTGGTTTTGTATGTTTAGGAAGCCCATAATGCTGTCAGCTAGCTTTGATGTGAAATATTTTTTACTGAAAACTTTTTAATGAAACATTAGTGCTTTTACTTTTTACGACAGACTTTAACTAACATGGATACTACCAAGTGCAAATACTACTACATTGAAATTGAAAGTTCATTGTTGCTGGTTTGTTGTTGTTGGATGAGCCAAGGGTGTTGGTTTGGTTTCAGGGTATAAAAGCCCACTACAAATATGACTTCTATTATCTGAATGAATACATTTAGAGTAATAAGCAAATAATGCATTATTATTGTAATGATTGTTGAACAAAAAACATGGAAATTGTTTTATTATCGTTATCATTGGTAGATAATGTATTTGCATGCTTACTACACAGAACATTGTCTTGTGAGTGCATGCTAATAATTAATAGTGAAATTACACCTCCTGAGATGGGTTGTTTAAAATCATATGTCCTTCCTTTTAATATAACTAATAACAGAGCTTGTAGATAGATATTTTAATATGACATCATAAACTTGTAATCAAAACACTCAGAAAAAGGAAGTCTAAATATATACATTTGATATTACCAGTTAAATTGGCTCATGGGATTAGTGGACTGATTGTATTTGAAACATTGGTGTGAGTGAGTTTCTGTAAAGGACAAGTCATTCTGCTTCCCAGAAAGAAAACAGTCAGTTTTCCTCCTGTGTTCACTCCCCTGTCGCAGATGAAGAAATCCACAAACTCCACTTTGCGTATGACTTCAGTTTCGTTGGGCTCTGCATTTGCTTCACGTCACCACATCACTAGTGCAAGTATCTGTACTTGGTGCTGAAGCAAAGCAGAATGTGAAAGTCCATTGATCTTTTATCTTTTGGACACACAAAAACACACACACACAAGTGTAGACCTTTCCAGTTTCTAAACAGTAGTTTAGCCATTAGCATTATCTCATTTCTCAATTGTCGCTTGCGGCTGCATTACAAATCTTGTTCAGTTTACATTACTGCTGACCATTTTCTGTTCATTATGTAGTGTGTTTGATTTTGAAACATATTCTCCCTCCATTTATTTCAATTAATTTCAGTGGCATATGACTGAATGTGCAGACTTGAAACTTGATTGGGAGTACATTGCAGCAAACATCACGTCTGCATGTTATAGCTATGTTACCATTTTCTGGTAATGCAGACGTATGTGTAGTTTGATTTGAAATTCACAAAAACAGCAATGTAACTGACATAATGTAAGAGTAGACATGATAATGACAACATGATGATTTACAGTCTCAAGTCATGACAGATTATTTTCATTTAATATTTATTTTCATATAAGGAATGGCGGTCAATGGCTGTCTGAAAGGAAGTAAAAAACATTTAAAAGTATAAAAAAGTATGGTAATTATAAAAGTAAAGAATAAAATAATTATAAAAATAGGTAGTGGTTACGCATAGTATGTCTAATTTGTAGTAAACATAAAAAAATATACAAAAAAACTGTTGGCATATTGATGGACACCAAGGTTTTCACATTTAGTGTAATTAAATAGAACCCCAGAACATGGATGCCTGAAGTTAATAAATACGGACACTATTTTACACAGTTTCCCTTCTTCATAATTCTGACCGAAGCTCACCAAAATGTTTGCTATCAGACTGTGATGGCCAAATTCTAGTCTTACAGTTTTGGCTTTATTTCCTTCTTGTCTGCAACTCTCAGGGGCACATCCCAACACTGTGTCTGTGTCTTTTTTAAGTCGGCCCACAGTCTAACTACCTCGGTGGGGCTTCGTTTGTGGACCAGTAGGATTGTGTGGTACGAACACAGCTTGGTCTTTTCCTTTTTAGGAAAGTCAAACGTGAGGAAGGCAGGGTGGTGCATGGGGTGAGCGTTCAGCCGCACCATACACATCCCTACATAAACGTCGTCGATGGGAAACATGTGAACCCTTTTCGACATGTTGTGTAGACGTTTGGTCAACAGGCCAGAGTACACCACCCCTCCACCGCCTGCATATGTAGGATAGAGGCCCTTGTAGAAGCTGTCTGGGATAAAGTACTTGGAATTGTTGACTCGGTTGGGTATGGCTGCACCTATGACATCTCCAACCATGAAGTCTTTTATGGTCTTATATGCTTGTGGCTTCTTTAGCTGATCCTGGAGGTAGCTTACCATTTTTGGGGTGTTGACGAAGACGTCGTCGTCCCCCTTAAAGGTGAAATGAGTCCAACTGCAGAAGTGTGAGAACCAGTTCCAGAAGAGCACATCTTTCAAGGTGAGGTTGAAAAATGTGTCCTTGAAGTCCCACTGCAGAATGTCTCCATAATGTTGACTCTCCATCTGCAGCAACTCAGATACATCCACACCCAGCTCCTTAGGGTCTTCTTTACCTAGCAGGAACACCCTGCGGATGTATCCTCCGCCTTCTTCTCCTCCACTGCTGTTGCTCTTATGTCCTGCTACCCATCCCGCCTGGCCCCAGGTCTGTCGAATGGCCTGCCGGTTCTTGAAATTCAGCTCTGTTGTCTTAATGGCCAGGAGGAGCAGTGGGGGCTCCTTCTCATCCTTTGCTCCAGCTCCACATACTCCATCTGGCTGGATGAGGGTTGGGTAATCCCTCCTTTGCATGTGGCTCACAAACTCTTGAATCGTCTGTGGTAGCTTGTCAAAGTTTCTCCTTGTGCTGTCTAGGTTGGTAACTTCAGAGAAACTTTGCCTCAGTAGGGACTCGTGAAAGGTTCTACTTTCAAATCCCCTCTTGATGTTGTTGGGACGTAGGATGGGGTTGAAATGGTGGTCGATGACCAGCTGGAGCTGGTTCCAAAAGGCATCCCCATGCGGTTGAACATCCCAGAAGGTTTTAGGGAGTAGGGCGAAGCTCTTGTTTCTCCAAGTTCCAGAGGCCACGAAATGAGCAGTTTGCAGGCTTTGTACCTTGCTCCCTGGTGTTGCCGAGCTGTTCATGGTCATACAGACCATGACAGTAATGTAGCCGAACAGCAGGGCCAGGCAGATGCATGGGGTGCATACACAGATTAACACTTTACGCCAGTGTATGTGGCACCGCGCCATTCAACTGCAAATGCACAAATGTCATGTTAGTTTGGAATGGAATCAAACTACTGAGGTCAAGAATGAACTTTCAAGCTCAACTATTTAAAACGATGAGAGTGTTTCTGAGAGCCAATTAGTCACATTTTGAAAAGGAATAAAACAGTTATATCAGTAGATGAATAAAGAAGTGACCACAACGGGATGAGATCATCTTCTCTGCTTACCTGTTTAAAGTGAAGGCTTCCTCAGTCACTGCGTACTCATTTGTTTTGATAAGCAAAGCAGGTGGTGCTAGTAATCTGATGGCCCCATTATCGGCTAATTTCTCAGTACAAAAAAGTCAGAATTCCCCACTGATAAGAACCAAAGATGTAATCCAGAAAGGCAGTCTAGCGGTGAGTCGAGATGAGTTTCCTTTTCTAGAATAAACTCATCTGGTTTGTTGACTGATGAGGCTGCTGTAGTCCCTGGAGATCAGTGTGAACAACGATTAACAGTTCCACAGATTCCACACACAGTCAGGTGTGTGCACAAAGGATACGCCCACTGACAGAAAGGGAGCAAACAGGAATGACATGTTATTACTTCACCAGCGATGAGTGAAGGGGGGCAACCTAATGATCTGTAAGAGAGTAAGTACACACCTTTATTTGTTGTTACTGACTCTTGATATCAACATTCTAGCAGCTTTTTGTCTATAACAAGTAAGAGCCTAGTGGCTGGAGCTACATGTTGCAAAACAGACTCTTCAAACAGTTGTTACTATAATGTCAACCTATAAATCCATCTTCCATCTTAAATACAAGTGAAACTTGTGCAGAACAGGTCTAGTTACTGAGTAACACCTCTGTCTTTCAAACGCTAACTACAACAGGCGAGCAGCTCCCTCCCAGACAAAGTGACACCATTTCTCAGTCTCATCACCCCAAAGCCATAAGCTCATCTGGAAAAACAGGACATGCTTGAAATGTCTTCAGTGTGTCTGGCATCCCGAAACGTCTGTGTTGTAACACTGTGCAACCCACTGTGGGTTTCATTGACCAGCCATTATTTCCCAGCTGCAGATGTAACTGGCTGACACTGTGGTGGCAGCAGTTTCAGTCCATCCTGCACCACCTGTCGGCAAGAGACGTAACAGCAGCAGGCGTGTGTCCTCCGTCCCCCCTGGTCAGTTTGGAGAGGCCAAGAAAAAACAATGATAGAAAATTAGCAACAAATAGTGATTACGTCATGTCTTTGGTGCTGAATATTTGAATTATAAACTGTGGTGTTATTAAATTTAGCATTTACATATGTGTTGTTTATTGGGAGAATATAGAGACAGGGCTTCATGTTAAGCCAAGGTCATGGACATCGGTTGATGCGGTTCAAAGCTTCAAACGAGGTGTAGGTCTCCAGAAAAAAAAACTAGTAAGTGGACCTTGAGTTAAGATCACCTTTTTACACTACTATTTACAATGTCAAGACTAGTGGCCAGCAGTGGAGGAAGAATTCAGATCCAAGTAAAAGTACTAATACCACTGTAATAATACTCTGCTGCAAGCAAAAATCCTGCTTTGAAAATGTTTAAGTAAAAGTATATAAGTATAATCAGTAAAGTGTACTTAAAAAAAAGTAAAGTAAAGTAAAGTGAAAGTAAAAGTAAAGTGTAGTACTGAATGTAGGCATAGAGTAGATCAGTGGCGTGTCCAGACTTTTGACTAGGGTGGCCCAAGTGGGGCACTGACTTATGCAGGGGAAGCCTGAAGAATGTACACACACACACACACATTGGAATAGCATTAATTAACCATTTCTCATATCTAACAACATTAGAGTATCACAACACAACATGGTGACACTATACAAATGCACTAAAAAGCTTCCATGCTCTGTTCTTTAAGTCCTCAAGAAGAAATAGTAAAAGTGGGCTTCATACAAAAGATAACAATGCACATTCAAAAATACCCGTCAAACAGTTGGTTCAAACTAAGGTCCCGCGTACACACACACAGTAAGTTATCACTCTTCAAAGAGCCATTGTTTAAAAAATGTATAATCTTACAACCTTCTTTCTCTAAAAACATTCTGGAGAAGCATGAAATATTATAAATAATCACTATAGTTTTTTCAGTAACTAACATACCATCATTCAGTGCATTGCACATCAAATTATAGACAAGGTCAATGCTGCCATCTAGTGTTCCTATCTTTGCAACTCCATTCTTACTGTATGTTTGGTGCCCATCTGACATTATTTATTACCCCACTTTATATAAATAAAGAAGTAATAACAGATTGTGAACTTCTGTAAATCAAAAACAACAACTGTTGTCTTTTGTTACAAAGATGACAGGACTGTTTCAAAATGGTAGGAATAAAGTTTTATTTTTCATATGAAGGGGTGGTTTTGGATTTTTCTTCTTTTACAAGTAGTATGTTTTTGATAAAACTTGCAAAAAATCTTCTAGCATATTCCAAGAATGATGGACATGAAGAGAAGGGGATTTATTGCTGAATGTTAAAATGATGACACATTTTTATTTTTTCACCGAGTGGAAAACGATTTGCTTGCTGCTTTTTCCATGCACCCAACTACCAGTACCACTAGGACATGCAGAGGGGTTGGGGGTGAGAGGGGAGGAGAGGGGGAGGAGGGAGGTAGGGGGAGGGAGGGGGAGGGAGGAGGGAGGAAGGAGAGAGAGGGAGTCGGAAGGTAAAAAAGACAAAGGCAAACTGCTTGACAAACACAAACATGGAAGGGCTTTGAGTGTGTGTGTGTGTGTGTGTGTGTGTGTGTGTGTGTGTGTGTGTGTCTGTTATATGAGTGTCTGTGTGTCTGTGTCTGCATGTCTCAGTGTGTGCTTCATTATGTGTGTGAAGTGTATGAAGTGTGAAATGTATGTGTGTATGTAAAGGGAAAGGGGGAGTGCAGGGTGAGGAGAAAGAGGGCAGGGGGGGGGGGGGGGGGGTGTTAACAATTCAAACTAGCTCTAGAAGCACACTACCCTCACTTGCAGTATTTCCACGTTGCAAATCCCGGATTGATTACAGTGATAGTAAGACAAAACTAGCCAGACCTTTGGGCCATGAACCCAAATAATGTTTTTATAAATTTCTAGCATGATTCCCCTGAATCTGAGGGGTTCGTCGCCATTTTTAAGATACTCTCTATATCTGTGATCCATGCATGTCCTGTGTGAACAAAGAAAAATAACTCTACTTATTGGAAATTAACTCTAATAGGGACACATATTGTCTCTGACACAGTATTATTCTCCTCAGTGAGCTTGGAAGGGTCTCTATACCCGATGTATATCAGAAGTGGAAGAGGTCCTGACGTGATCAGTATACTCCTCTGGAGATGGGGCCTAAATTCATCTGCTAGTTGCTTCTGAAGGTCGGTAAGGGGGTGAGAAAGACATGAAGGTGAGGGGACGATGTAGGGTGGAGGGGAGACAAACACGTAACAGATCATTCAGTCAATATGACCAAGCAAAAGAAGTTCAATCAATAAAGGTATAGGAATGCAAATCAAGGATGCAGTAATCAGTATTATCATATACCACCGTTTGGCTGTGAGCGAAAGAAAAAGTTGAATCGGACTCAGGAACTCGCTCTCTAGCATTGTGAACCTGCACGCAGTGAACCGCATCAAAGAAGAGCCATCGCTACAGGGGTGAAAGGTGGCGGCGATTCCAAGGGGCCCACAGCTGGAGGGGGGGCCGTAAAGTTTCCAGTAGGATTATATTATTAAAAAAAAAAAAAAAAAAAAGAAGAAGAAAAAAAAGGGGAACCCAGAGCGATATCCTCCTCCCAGGGGGCCCAGAATTCCTAGCTACGCCCCTGCAACATAGTGAACAGATGTGGTCTCTGTACAACATCATTTTTTCATCATCGTGACCCACACACAGCGACACGCGTGCCCACTAACACACATACACACAACCTTTTGAAGCAAAAAAAAAAAAGAAAAAAAGAAAAGCAACTGAATCTCCCCTCTGATTCCAAGAGTTTTTTTTTTTTGTTTTTTTTTTACCCACGCTCCTTTAATCGTGGCCACGAGTGAACGCAACAAACCTGACGGACGGACAGGAAGGAGGAGTGAGGGGATGTGGATCTGGCCTGCGGACTGAACTGTGACTGAGATGACGTGCGCTCTCTGCTTTGAGTCTTTTGGCTGTGATGCGATGGGGAAGTCCTGAGACACAGTGCGGCTCTAAGCTGCTGGCATAGGAAACGGGCGGGCTGGGCAGTCCACGGGAGGCCAGAGTCAGGCTGGATTACAACTGGATTGGTTAGGTTCGGTTTGGATCGGCAGCTCCCTGGCCAATGACTGCTCATGGAGGGAGGTTCTTACAGTGCAATGGAGCTTCTGGCAGCGTGAGGATTGGTGGGAGGAGCGTGTCAGTCAAACAAGAGACCACACCCTCCAAGGTGAACGGAGGCGAAAACCAAATGAGGCTTCATGAGGTGTACATACAGGCATGCGCGCACGCACACACACACACACACACACAGACACACATACACACGCGCACACATACACTGCAACCACCACCAATGTCATGGCAGCACCCTGAACACCTACACAGGAATCTGGAGTGACTTTCCCTCAACAACTCCCTCACACTCTTCACAGAAATAACAACAAATGACTGAGAGGCAGCGAACGAGGACATAAACGACCGATGTGATTCATCCAAAAACTCATCCGAGAAAAAAAAAAAACTACCCTACACATCCGGTTGCGTCAGTGACTAATGTCCCTGTGAAACGAGCGCATCGCGTGGATCATACTCATGTAAACAGACACCTTTTACACAGGAGGAATCAATATTGCATGATGACATAATCAGATCACAGTTCAAAAAGAGGAAGATCCCAAATCAGAGAAAAAACCAAAGCAAAAGGAAGGAAGAGGGTTGGTCTCTATAAAAATGAGGAGTCTTCATAAGAAAGGCTACAAAAACTCAATGGGACCTCCGACTTCAGCATACAGCAAAAGGCACCACAATATTATTCTATTTATCTAACTTGTGAAAAAATTGGCACGTAATTCTCTTATTTTTTCATCTCTCATAATGCTGTAAATCAAAAAACTTTACATATAAATATTTCCCCCCCATTATAAAAAAAGTCTTTGCTGTTAGCTAGTAGACAATTTTTGCTGAAATGAAAATAAATATTTCATTTGTTTAGAATATCTGTCTGTTATACAAAATAAAAATATTTCTCCTAGGTGCAGGTCTCTAGTCCACTGGTTGTGTGTAGGAGGAGGGGGAGTGTGTGAGGTGGAGGGGGTGGGTGGTGGCAGGGGGGGGGGGGGTTAAGTCTTAAAGGGGCATGTTGTCAGCCTTGGAGCGCTGCGACTGCGAGCCGCGGCTCTGCCCGTTGCTGCGTGTCCCCGGCCGACTCAGCCCGCGGTGAGTCCGTGTGTCCGCACCAGATGACGAACGGAAACCCGGGACGGATAAGGGCGGGTCCACGTTCATGTTCTGCATACTAAGGAAAGGTGTGCTCTCCCCGTGAGCATCCTCTTCCTCCTCCTCTTCCTCCTCCTCCTCTGACTGGCTGAAGCTCTGTGAGCTGTAGTCCCGTAGACCCGCTGAACGCTGGGAGATGTGTCCGTTGAGGCGGTTGCGTCGCGGGCGGCGCCGGCTTCGGATGGGTTCCCGTGAAGAGGCGTACTCCTGCGTGGTCTCGTAGGCCTCGTCGTCAGGGAGACGGTAGGGGCTTGACGGTAGACTTCCTGTGCTCTCCGTCAGGTATGGTCGCCGCGGACGCCGGGGCTGCCTGTATAAACTTCCATCCTAAAACGTAAAACAGAGAGAGCATTTGATAGAAAATGTTTGTCGGTGGTTTGCTCAAAGGAACTTCAGCAGGGTGGATGACAACGCAGGGATTTGAACCATCAGGCTAAAGGATAAGTCAGGTTGTATGCTATATTTTTCTTATTAAGAACAAATCCCAAGAAAAAAGCAAAACCAACAATGAACTCATCCCGCTAACAAGTGTTGTTGATCTACAGCCTGATGCACAGTAGCTTATTCCTCTGCGCCACAGAGCTCTATTGTTGTTCTATTAAAAACACACTGTTGCGCTGCGTGACATGTCCCTTCATTGTGATGAATGTGGGCACTGTAGTTTATTTTGAGTTGATCCCACATACACATACATCCTGCTGCTGTAAATCCTCACTAACGCATCAAATGTGTATTAATCCGCAGCTGAAAATAGTCCCCCAAAAAAGGCACTATTTACTCCTGTTTGAGTAAAATTAACTAAAAACTACAGTTTCCAGCTGTTTTGGGAAATTATTTAGCCTTTAAAAAAAAATGAAAGCATATGTTCGTGACCCACTTTTAAAGATTTAGATCTTAAGTAGGAATAAATGGGTTTGGGGCTGAGTGCCACAGACAGAAAGTCACAAAGCACTGTGAGATGGATGGACGCATTGCTGGTTTTGGTCTTTTCATGGGATTTGTTGATAATGAAAAAATATAGAACATCACCAGCCCTATTCATTAACTGATGGCATATTGTCACCATCACCGTGCTGCTCCAGTCATATGACAGTCATTGGTATGTGTGTACTATATTTGCCTACGCACATCGGGGCATCGTAGCAGGGGCTGGTCGTCTTCTCTGTGGTAGGCGGCAGCGGCGGGGGGCAGGGAGAGGGCGTGGCTTGTGTTGGGTGAGGTGATCTGGAAGGTGGGCACCTGGGGCGGCAACAGGGGGTAGTGGAACTCCACAGGAGACAGGCGCGCCGGCGTGGTCAGCGCTGACACATACCTGGACAGGAACGATGACAGCAGATTATTACCACATGCTTGCAAATGTGCAGACAAAGTCCACCAAAACTAACACATATTTGGCCTCAATTGTAATGATGATTATGTCTGATTAAGAAAACACACTAACTTTAAAACTGTAGTTGAAGCTGTAAGTGGCAACAAGCACATGAACTCACTATACTACGTTTAACATTCAGTTGGTCTGTGCTGCTTTATATCAAAATCTACCAAAAGGATGCTCACTCACCACTCATCAACTACAATTGTATATATGTATTTTGATTTGGCACTAAGGCCCAGTAGTTTGACGGCCAGTGACCTTACAGTACACAACACCAGAAGTTTTGATAAGGTTGTGAAATAAATCAGTGGGGATGGGATGCACTTCTCTGATGGAGAAACACTTTGGAGATTTGGACTGATAGCAGTAGCTAGTCAACATCAGCCATTCTGTCAGTAGTCCCGTCCATCTGTTTTCTAAATCACTTGTCCTCTTCAGGGCTGGGGGGCCTGGAGCCTACCCAATATGCACTGGGCAAGAGGAGGGATACATCCCGGACAGGTCGCCAGTCAATCACAGGGCTAACACACATTCAAACAACCACATTCACATCTGCAGTTTAGTGTTTTCATTCCACTTGACCTGCAAGTCTTTGGACTGTGGGAGGAAACTCCACACAGGAAGCCCGCAGCCAGCTGGCTCAGGTTCGCACGCGGAACCTTTTCACCATGAAACGACAGTGTTAACTACTGAGCCACCTCGCCACCCACTCAATCAGTCCCCAGAATATGAAAAATATTACTGAACATGTGCCATCACAGCTGCAAGGAGTGTATGGCTGCTGCACCTCATTGGGTTTAACTTAGCTGTTAATACACAGTTTTGCAACAGCAGTGATTCCAAAGTCTGAAACACTGAGTGAGTCAATTTAGCACCAAAATGATTTACGCTTATTGTGAACTACGTATGTGTTGCATTAAAATCTATTGAAACTTTAAATTTGTTTGGAATTATATTAGAAACACAATAGAGAGACACAAAGCAGATCAAGTCACTTTCTATATAAAATGCTCTAAAATCGTTCCTCCGAACGTATCATTCCTTTCGAAGTTAATCAATGTGAAAAACAGAATTTATATGTTCAAAAAACCGGGACCCAGGAACTAGCTCAACTAAATGGAATGTAGCCATTTCTAATGTTATCTAATGTGCTTTTCCTACTATGTCATGCCAAAATGTCTGCTGTGAAAAAGGTCTATATAAAGAAACTGTCCTATTGTAGTTCACACAGGTGATACAAAGCCAAATACAGGAATGTCAAGTCTGTTTATTAGTCAGAGGGCATTCTGGGACATGTAGGAAACCACTAACTGGTAAATGGTAAAAACAGAGGAGTCAGGTTGAGTTTAAGTGGGAACACCAAAGTTATTTACAACAATCAAAAAGAAATGCCTCTTTAATAACTGACCCTGAATGACACAACTAACTTTTCATAAAATCTAAAACATCAACAAAAAATCAGTGAGAGCTTTCATTACCTTCACTACCACTACCCTTAAAGAACTCATTTAGGACAGCACTGGTATATAAAGTCACATTACAGTATACAGTATCTGGGAGATGTAGTCCTTGACACATTGAAAAATTCACAACAATTAATTGCCACTTGGGGTCGCCAAAGAGGAGATAGGCCGGTGTGACAAAAAACAAATCAAAGCAAAAGTGTCCTAGAGTCATGAACACTGACTGAGTTAACCACCACACATGCACACACACACACACACACACACACACACACAGAGAGATGCATTTCCATCACTAAAATTTCATGATTTACGTTATGGGGACTTGCATTTTGTCCCCAAAAGGAAGGTGAGTCCCCACAATGTGAATGTGTAAACACATTTATGTCCCCACAACATAAGTAATACATATCCACACGCACTCACACACACATTATCACCATCCCTACCTGTCACTGTGAGGCGAGTCTCTTAGAGAGTCGTAGGAGTCCCCGTACTGCATTCCCGGTCCAGACACGTCCGTGCAGCCCCAGTGTGCGGCCCTCCTCGCCATACATGCCGGGCTGCTGCACTTACTGGTTCCCACAGAGCTTGACAGCCCACCTGACTGGCAGTCTGAGTTCATACTCTCCGTTCGCTCCATGCTCCATGTCTGCTCCTCGTGTCTGCAGGTGTGGGTGTTAGCAGAACAAGTTTAAAAGGTTACAACAGCACTGAGGAGGCAGGAGGATACAGAGGAGGAAGGTACTGGATAAAGAGACAATACCACATTAATGTTCACATGCATTGTCTATTAAAACACCATCGAGTGATCATTTTGATAAAAAAAACACTGAATCACTCTGGGTAGTGCGGCAGAGCTGTTAATACTGCCGATTGCATTGATAATCAACAGCCAACTGAAACTCTACACAGTCTGATTGTACACCACCTGTCCAGCATGAAATACAGACAAGATAAAGTAAAGAAGTGGCTGGACATATTTTTCTCATGAGTTGGCGGACCAAACAAAGACTGAATGGCAATCAGTATTAGACTTATGGGATGCCTAAGTTGCTCTGTGTGTGCTGTATGTGTCAGTAAATTTGGGTGACTTTTTGAACAGCTTTCAAAACAAGCTGAACTATACTGGCAACAGGTCAAACTACCTCACCTGATTGGAAGTTTTTAAAAGCTTGTGTTAAAGGTTTGGTTCACCCAAATCACATGTTTTCTTACTTAGCCCTGGTGGTTTCTACCCATGCAGAAGGTATTGGTTTTAACTGTCCAGGTTTTGAGATAGCTGTCTCTGAGATTTCTGCTGCCACACCAATACAATGGAGGTGAATGGAATTTTGCATTGAAAAATGACATTGAAAAAAAATGTTTCTGTTACTCTGAATAATCCACAGACCTCACTGCCAACAGTTTGCATTGGAGCTACTTTCTACAAAATAAAATAGTCCCTATGAAAACTGTTAACAACTGAAACTGTAGGATCGTATATGAAGAAAAACTAGGAATAGAGAACTATGTTGCCTATGTATACATCCTCATCTGCATGTGCGTGTGTGGTAGGTCTACCTGGAAGCATGTGAGGCAGTGGTAGAGTGGTGGGAGCGGGTAGACATTCGGCTGCCTGCGTAGTTGCCTGCACCCTCAGCTCCGTGGCTGATCACACACTCAGTCGTTGGGACACTCTTGGAGATGTACTGCAAGACACGCACACACACGTACATACATAAACACTCTTTAATACTTTGTTTTACTATGTTTTCATTTTCCAAAATATCAGTTTCATACAGTCAACACAGATAAATTATACATACAGTAATTATACAGTGGGATCTAACGATGAGAGGATTCTTCTGTACAGATCTGCAGTAGCTCCGCATCTCTTCTCTCTCTTCACTGTTTTCATTGTTGCTATTATGCTGACTCATGCCCATTATGTCTCCAAGAGAATGGTAGGTGTTTTCTGCCCTCTCTTTAACATCAGTCAGCTACGCACCACTATATTTCCCCATGTTGTCGGTGGATCAGAGTTTTATTTACACGAGGACTCTTTTGGGGGCAAAACTGCTCTGAAGGCTAAAAGAACCTTCTTGGTGGAGATAAATCTGAGTTAAAGCTAAATAAAGTCTATGAGTAACCCCACCTGAGGAGACATGAAGCGGCCGGGGCTCGGTGGGCTTCCTGAGCAGTTTACTCAGGTGAAGCTGACATCCAGCTCTAGTGTTCTTCTTCTTCTGTCCCTACTTTAGCATTAATGAATATCTGAGGGTATTCTGAACATTTTGACACCAAAATCCTATTTATAGGAAAGTAATATTTAATTAAAAGCACTGATATATCTGGCATTATTTCAGCAGAGCCTGTGCACTTTGATAGGAGAGCAAAATCAGCCTGGAGATCACAAAATGTGACTTCTATGCGTTCTGATTGGTAGCTAATAGATAATTGTAAATTAATTGCTATTGTTGTACTGTATTATTGTTATTGTTGGCTACCAGAAGCTAAAGCAGGATCACAGCTGCCAATAATGTCTGGTACAGTTTGGCAACTGCACCCACTTTGGCACCAACTGTATGCTTAACCAGCATCTCTAATAAAAAAAGCTAAATATTATGAAACCAATCCCTCTTGTCATGAACTGACTTAAGTAACTTTTTCTCATTTGGACCTTCAATCTGGCCGGTTATTTTTGTTGCGTTTTTAAAAAACTATGGTTACTTATTTATTTATGCCTGGAGAGCAGCTCTGCCTCTGAGAAAATCTGGAGTCTGTCCGGGGTGAGCTGTTGTGGGTTTCTTCTCAGCATGAAGTGCATCGTCGTCAGGAGGCGACTTCACTTCCAGTCTGTCAGTTAAATCTGACCTCCGGATCACCTCTCCCCGCCTCTGCTGTGTGTTTCTACTGTTTGGACTCACGTCAACCATGGGGATCTCCTCAGGACCAGGCCCGGGGTGGTTGGGTCCGTTGGCCAGCATTCGGTTGGGTTGTTCCACACACTGATTCTGGTTCTGGTGTAGGTGACTGTGCATCTTCTTCCTCTGCTTCCTGGAGGGGCGGTGATGAAGGAACAATAAGTGATCTGGCAAAAGTGCTAAACTAGAAACCAATCATTTGCTAGTCACTATAATTGCTCTTTAAAAATCCCTTCCGTCTCTCTCTTTAGCTTTCATTACTTTTTTTGCTAGCACTTCACTCATCACATGGTCGTTTTATGGACCTTTTGGACACTTATTGCAATGAAAGCGTATTCTTCTGTTTCTAGTCACTGTATAATGCTCAGGATTGGGGGTCCAGCAAAATTCAAGATTATAAAAAAACATACCATGAGGAGCAGTTGGGATTCATTAATAAGTGAAGTGGTTTGATCAACTTCTTGTGATTGAGTATTGGGCCATTTTAAAATGGACCATTCTCTCTTTTTAGATCATGCTGCCAACATGACAAAGCAACCAACCAACAAGCAAAACATTTAGCTTCGATCTGGTAGACTGCAGAATGTAATGGGTACTTGTGCTTGAGTGATTCCATTTAATGCGGGAACTACATATATTTATTGATTTACCTGAAAAAACACATGCTAATCTTATAATACAATACATTGTTAAAGTGTTTCCCAGCCTTTTTGGCAAAGACTAGTTAAGGGGACTCTCGACAGACCGCAATGATGCTAATCTGCATCTAGCATGCACGCTACTAATACACTGAAAACTTAATAGACCACACTCGCTGTGGGTTTGACAATGTTGTTTTATGAGTTGTTTTTTTTAATGTTTGTTTATTGAAAATGACGTTTGTTTGTTCTTTTTGTTACAGCGGTTTTGAGCTGGGTCCTCTTTATTATGTTATTTCTCCAGCCTTTCTTATGTACAGTTTTGCTGTGTGTTTCTTTGCACAGTACAAGTAGACAAGCTAGCGATGTTAGCAATAACTAGCCTCAGTCAATGACCCCGGCCTTGCAGGTCGGAGCGGCCTGTTGAGAGTCTCACGTGACTAGTCGGGGCTCCTTGTCACGTTTCAGGTGTTTATGCGTTGTTAGCAGATCCACCAAAGAGACATTTCCCTTCTAAATTTCTCAGATGTTGATTGTTTAAGGTCTTAAGAGGTCAAATTCAAATCCAATATTTCTCAAAAAAGCAATGATAGGAAAAATAAAAATAAGATGCCATTTGAATAGCAGAACTTTGTTTTTCCTTCTGTCCTCTCTCATGAATCATCTCACGACCCCTCAGATTTATCTTGTGACCCTTTGGAAGGGCCCCACCCCTAGCTTGGGAACCACTGGACTAAACTAGCTAACTGTATTTAAAGTAGTTAAAACTAGCTCCACCTCGAGCAGCTACAACAGTAAAATGCTGCTTACACATTCATACGTCAGTAACCGTCTAATAAAGTCATACATAATAATATATCCGTCACAGGAGACATTTTCTGCAGAACATGTATACTTACTTTTTGATACTTTAAGTACTCTTTGCTGATAATTACCAATTGTAATGGAGTATTTTTTGAGATTTGAATACTTCTTTATCTTTATTTCAATGACACATACTTGGTTTTGCAGTAGGCCACCACACAGACAATGCCGACCACCAACAACGCCACACAGATGCCTGTGATCGTCAGCACCCTCCTCTGGTAGAGCTCCTCAGCCTCTGTGGACAGAAACACACACACACACACACATACATACAAACACACACACATGTTCACGTGCACGCACACATCCATGCATTGCAGACAGACAATCACAAAACAGACAAGAATACACACGCACACACACAGACACACACGTACAGCATGAGCGCTACTCCATTGATGGTAACTACAGACACAGTTTTCTCACTATTATCTGCTGCCATCCTATCCCCTGTGCTGTCTGTAAAACATCTCCTCATGTCTCATGCCTTTCAGTTTTAACTGTACTACATGTACTACAGTGCCACTACAACACAGGAGTAATTCTACAATCTCATAAATATTAGGATGAAAAGCAGAGCTGTAAACCTACATCCTGACATAGACTTCCTGCTGTCCCTATACAAGTGTGTTTACAATGGCCATGGGGATGTAATGCTACAGATGGCACTGGAGGGGATCTGAAAACATGCCTGTATGGATGGAAACAACCAAAGACGAGTCGTCCAGATGAAAAAATTGAATAAAGCAGTTTTTGTTCAAAGTGTTAACACCACAAGGGGCTGACAGTATAAACGTTTTGGTATTCACAGAGCTCACCATAACTATAGTTGTCACAAAAGTTAAAGAAAAATGCAAAAAAATGTTCTTGTACTTTCTTAAGTTTGAACATTCACAGAAGCCTGTGCGAGGCTTTTAGGTGACCCTGTGGTGGTAATACTGCAGGGCCTCTGATGTGGCTTTTTTCAACAGAATTTAACTGGTTACCTCTGACTTTGAGTAAGGTTTTCTGTTTTTTTGTCAAAGCAAACATTGTTCATCTCTAACCCTTGTTTGTTTTAACAGTCACTTAACATCATCAGGCTGAAAAGCAGTGTTTTGCTTCCCTCTGTGGTTAATCACTGACGTGGTCAGAAGTGTGCTCTGTTGCAACTGTAACCACACCCGACAGTGATGTCACAGGGCCCTGGAGTACACTTCTACATCACTGTAGCAAGGTGAGAGATTAAACCACTGGAGGTCAGCAGAAACATGTTTAATCAAAGTTGTTTTAGTTTCCTGTCCTTGAATTTAGAATTTTAATCAAAGTTGTTTTACTTGCAAAAATGTGACCATAATTAACTTTTTTTGGCTTGAAAAACTGGTGGAAATAGTAATCCATGGTATTATGGTATTAGTTATTTCTCTGATGTTGGAGTGAGGTTGTCATAACATTTATTACAATAACCTGTAATCATTGTTTTGGAGTTCTCCATTAATGTTATGTAATCATTTCTTGGACTGTTCTGGCATCAGATAACTTCTGTATCACAGTCATCCACATTTGGAAACAAATATAAGATACCATACAAGACAATTAACTTTTCCTTATAGAGCTACTGAATTTACCTATAATTACGCAAAAACATAATTTCCAAGTAGGCAAAATGTTTTTTTTCATTATGCACGATACAATTTGCTCACTAACAATTCTCCAGACTACGCCTCTGAGAGGTTTGTCTGCAAAGCGGTTGCTGGTGACAGTGTCGAGTTGGTTACAGCTCTTTTATCACAACATAGTGAGAACTTGCCTTTGAGAACATCTCTAGACAGATTTGGATGACATTACACTGCGCTGCATTAAACTCATTAAGGTCTAACAGGTTTGTGGTGATGCTGTGTGAATACTACGCCATCTTGGTGTATCTAGGTTAATTCTGATTTCTGGGCCTGCTGTGGTGTAACACTCTGTGTCAGAACGGCAAGCGCGACGACACAATGACAGAGGGAGCAACAAACAGAACAGAACATGGGGGGGGGGGGGGAGGAGGGAATAAAAGGAGGAAAAAGCTGAGTGGTGAGGAAGGAGGAGCAGGAGGAAACATGTAGACAGAGGGAGAGGAAGGGGGCTGAGAGGGGAGCAGGGGCGTGTCCAGGAGAAAGGCCCAGGGAGAAACTAGTCCCCAGAAACCAAAGACTGGCCTGACTTTGTCCCCATATCAACTAAAACAGGATTACAGAGGCCCTTGGATTGTTAGTTACGGCTGAATTAAAGTCCCTGACGACCAATCATTGTCTTTCAATGTCATAAACCTTATGAAACACAAATATTTCTTAGTTTCAGTGTTTCTTCTCAATTTGGACTAAAACTGAAGCACTCAACTTAACACAGTGACACATATGAGTGGAAGCCTGTCTGTCTATGTATCTAACTGTGGTTCTTATGGAGGAAAGTTACTTTAAAATAAGGTAAAATACATCAGAAAGCTGAATTTATTGATAGCATTTCTGAAATCAGCTTGAAACAGGGGCATGTGAATCAGAAACTGTCCCCTTTACCTAATTCATCACCTCACCTTTCCCCCTCTCCCCTCCCTCAAAAAGCTCTAGACACGCCACTGAAGGGGAAGGCAGGGGGGCAAGGGGGGGGGGTTCTAAATAAAGGGCCTCTGTAGGGATTGACAAGCCTACGAGAGCCTTGGCCCGGCATTGTGTGTGTGTCACAGGGTACTGATACAGAAAGGCAAAGGGAAATGGGAAGGCGAGCTCGCTGGCACAGTGGAGCCAACAGCAATCGTGATTTAGGACAGGCAAGCTCTTGACTCTGACACTGAGTCAATCAAGGGCAGAATAATAAGGACAGACTATGTGGTCAGGCCTTTTGCTCGCTTTTGGCAACGCTTTGCAAAAATACTCGCAGCTTGCATGTTTTTATTCGACAGGCTGCTGAAGCCAATATGCACATTGCCAAAGCCCAGAGGACGAGCCAGATACTTGTATTTATCGATGATGTGAAACATTCCCTGATTTTTGGACAAAGAAGGTAGATATGGTGTCCAGATAAACACAACTTTGATTAGTATAAGGCTCATTACATTGTGTTTTAATTCACCTCTGCACTTTCTTTCATTAATGTATCCTTCCCAGTTAATTTGTCTCTTTCTCTAAAGTCTACTTTTCCAAATTTGTCATAATGTAAGAAGAATGCATGCAGAGAAGGGAGGTTACATGTCTTAAAAGCAGGTTAGTGGGCAGGAGAAAAAGAGGGACAGGTTGAGGGAGACCCAGTTGTTGGTTTTAGAAAGAAGATGGCACAATAATGTGTGACTGTGAGAGGATCTTGGCAAACCCTTTAAGCACAGCAAAATGAATAATAATGTTCCATACCCATAAATTTAATTCTGAGAAGCTCTGCCAGCGCAGAAAGTTGTCGTGGTAAAAGGAAAGAGACAGATAGGGTCAGGTGTAATGTCCACTTTGGAGCAGATATATTATTTCATGTCCTGTATACGCTGAACCAGGATATAAGTTAATCAGTGCTGTCAGCCATGGCGATTGACACGTGTACCGTCCAGTAACAGACAGACAACTCAGACAGCCTCAGCTCTGTGACCCCCAGAAATGACAAGAAAAAAAAACAAAAAACGTAACCAAACAAACTCAAAAGCGAAAGGGAGAAAATGAACCAAAGACAGAAGGAAAGAGAAGCCAACAGGCAGGAAAAGGCATGCAGAGACAGATGGACAAAGACAGCAAGACAAGAAGCCACATCACTTACTGCTATATTTACTAGACCTCATTTCTGGAGTAAACAACATTGGACAGAAATACAAAACCAAAGAATAAGAAAACAAGACAAAAGAAAACAAAAAACAAGAAAAACAAAAGATAAAAAGCAGTGAGTTACTCTCCAACATAAAAACACAGTACAGTCGATGAGGCTGGCACAGCAAATGGGGTGGGTGCTGTAACTCATTTGACTAATGGCAATTGTGTGCCTTTGTATTGATTACAGCATACCTCTTGTATAGCACTTTGTCCCACTACTGCTGCGTACAGCTATTATAACCTTTCGTATGATTTACAGAGAAATCATCTCAGCATTCGTAATTTCCATGGCTTTGCATGCATTACTGGCCGTGAGGAGAGATGCCCATACAAAAAGTCAGCCATATCTTCTGTCCACCCTAACCTTAACTACGCTGCATTTTGAAAGCGCTTTACGGTCGCAGCGCTAGAAAAGCAGGCAGTAACAAATCAACATGGATTTAAAACAGCAGGAAGTGCTCCTTCAACTGACTGAACGAGCAGGACTAAGCAAAATAAAAGCACAACGTCACACAGACAGACTTCAGCGTGTAGACAAGGCTTGATGATGGGGTCAAAATAAGCAGACATTACATATAGTATGATATCTTATGATGTAAAACCTGGTCTTGGTTTAAATTTGACATTATTCAGTGTGGAAACCTCCGCAACAGACAAACAGCAAAGCAAGACAACATGGCGTGGTGCAACAGTGTTTAACCCCTGAAAACAAGAAGAAGAGGGTCATTTTTATCCCTCTTATTTTATCTCCCTGTGATTGCTGGGCCAGTAACAGGAGCATGACACAGCCAGTGGAGGGAGGAGCAGTTGTCTTCCATATGAAAGTAGCATGGCCAAACCCCCAGAGGAATCACTGAACCTTCTGTGAAGAGCAAAATTTGTATGTACATGTCCTGGGATCTCTTGTTATCATCTGATTGTACCAATACTGACTGTATGTATTTCAGTGTCACCACCCATGCAATCACAGGAGAGGACAAGACATGCCCCATTTGCATCCCTATGATTTAAAGGAATAGTCTGACATTTTGGGAAATCTGCGCATTTGCCTTCTTGCCGAGAGTTAGATGAGAAGATTGATACCACTCTTGTGTTTGTGCAGCAAATATGAAGCTAGAGCCAGGAGGCTGTTAGCTTAGCTTAGCATAAAGACTGGAAGCAGGGGGAAACAGCTAGCCTCGCATCCATCTACCAGCACCACTGGTTTCTAAGTAACCTGAGGCTCAACAACAAGACGGGAAGAAATAGTTTGGCACATAACCTCCAGTAAAACCACAACAATCAAGTTTTTACCTGCTGGTTTACAATTTAGTTACAATTAAACAAACTAGATATAAAATGTTACTTAGTGAGCTTTAGGGGTTGAGCCTTTAGCATTGACCAAAAACCCAAGCTAGCTGTTTCCAGTCATTATGCTAAGCTAAGCCAACCGTTTTCTGGCTGTTGTTTCGTATTCAACATCCCAACGAAAGTGAATAAGTGTATTTCACAAAAATGTCAAACTATTCCTTTCATTCAATTACACGGATGAGAAGCAAAACATGTGACACCATTTGAACATATTAGAAGTCAACCCCACAACATTTCAAGCAGCATTTAGCCACATGCTACAATGAGAGAGGTTTTATCAGATGATCCATGGATGCTCAGGGTGAAAACAACAGGTTAGCACATTCACCGCTGTGGGTTTTAGCCTAATCTCTTAGTTCTGGATAGATTCCACTGACGTGTTATCAAGAAACTCGGCTTATATGAAAATCAGTATCACAAAGGGACTGGCTTTCAGTTAGGTATAACCATGAGTGATGTTTTCAAATCTCATTATATTAAGACTTGAAATATTGAACATATTCTAACTCTAAATCTCATTCTCTTTCACTTGCCAAATAATTTGGATTTCTCATAATGACTGGCGGCTGTTCAAAACAATGTCACAAGGACTTACATTGTTCTCCATCTAAAGCCTTCAATTGTCAGTCGTGCTCCTACTCCAAAAAGTAAAATCAATGGAGGGTTTTTTTTCTCTTTGTTTATATAAGAGCCACAGCATAGAGTAAGGACTTACAACCCTGTATTAACAGCTTCTATCCACATATAGTTCAGCCTTGATTGTTTAATTTTGTTTTTACTGCTAGAAATATAAGCAGCACCGATGGACCATCTACAAAGAAAAGTGACAAAGTGTTCTAATAAAAGCAAATAACGTCAACCTCCTGTATTGCTTATTGTGTTAATTCTCTGTCTCCTCTGTTTCTTTTTATGCAGCTCCCTGGATCAAGCTGCACAAGTATTTCTTTGTGTGCAATTTACATCATAAAAATAGAGAATTTTAAAAGGGTAGACACAAGATAAAAATTTGGTGCTTATTGTTGAGCTGTCAATTCTGGGGCTTTTTTAAAGCAGCTTTCTAGGTCATGTATCCAGTATGTGATGTGCTCTACATGAGATCTCTAACTATCTTATGTGTAAATTATAAAATATCTCGATTGTTTGTTTCTGGTGACCAGAGGAGCACCACAGAGGAACCAGGGGAGACAGGCAAACAAAGGGGTGGACACAGAGACATGCAAACTCACATTCACACACGCGTTAACTTAAATGAAACATAAGAGCAGGTTTGCAAACACACACACACACACACACAGAGCGCTCCCTCCATCCAACCCCATAGCATGCAGCATCTCAGTGAGGAGGAGACAGACAAGAGCAAATGGACATACTGTAGAAATCGGCCATGACGGAGTTTTCACAGCGGTCCCCGTTATAGTTATTGGGACACCTGATGGAGGGAAAACAAGACACAGAGGGAGGGGGGAGGGAGGTGGGGAGGGTTAAAGATACAGAGGGAAGAGAGGGGATAAAACAGAAGGAAAGAGAGGAGGAGAAGTTACACAAAGACAGATAGAAAGAGAGGGGAGAAGAGAGAGAGGAAGGGAAGGAGGGAGACATAAGAGAGCAGAGAGATGAGGGGTTAGAAACAGCACAATCCACCAACTACAGAGAGAGAGAGATGACCTGCATACCGTGACATCACCGCCATCAATATGACATCACTGCTACAGTTAAGACATCATCACAGTCATGAGGGTCATGTGATGGTGGTGCAGGAAGTAGGAGGGGTCAAACGCACAGTCGTTAACCTTCAAGCCCTCTCGCGCACAAACACAGATGCACACAAGCACACACACACAAACACACTCACAATTGCCTTATAGTAGATTATGGACTCTCATACATTGCATCCATTTCTTTACCCCTGACCAAACCCATGATGAAATAGATCTGACTTATAATGGACATCTATTATTTTGATGCAAAAACTGTAAAACAGCAGACAAGGTCAATTTATACTGACCTTGTCTGCCTCTGCTTAATATTTGTAAAACTTGCTCAGACTCAGGAGAGCGTTTTTCGCACATGATATCATCTCAATGTAAAGTCTATGGTATGAGCATTCAGGGACCGGGAGAGAGACACAAAGACGAAGAAAAGTAAGTAACTATTCTGACATATACGCTAGGTGAGTAAGTTATGTTCAAATGAATAGCCGGCCATGTCTTCATACCATATTTGATTCTCTTTTAATACATGCATGTTCTCATGATGCCTTTATTAAAAAAAAAAAAAAGAGTCTGACAAGATTAACATATCAATCTAAATCGAAGATTAGTATCACAGTAACAAGATAATTTTCACTTCACTAACTCGTTAGCCAGTTTATTTTAAGCAAACGTTAGCAAACAGTTCCCTATTTACACGTCCAGCTGATACAGAGCAAGATTAGCATTCATTTAGAGTTGTGCTTCTGGGAACTCTTCATTTAGCTCTGTTTTGGTCTCCACCAACTCCTGAGAAAGAATATCTGGCTTTTTAGCTGCTAAATGCTCCACTTTCTTCACCAGCTAATCACTAACTTTGTCTGTCTGTGATTTGATGCTGAGCAGGTAGCGTACAGCGGGTTTATCTGAGCTGTTTTCACTGAAAAGAGCTGCCTGCTTTTGTTGGAAAGAAGGCTGATGAGAGCTGTAAGAGTGAACCAAAATAATAACGTTTCGGGCCATGAATCCTAAACAATGAGCTTAAAGAAACTGTAACTTTAAACTGTAGAGCTGAAGGGAAACTGCAGAGATGGGTGATAATTCTCTGTGGCTTTGTCACTACGTGTGACACCTTTTTAATGCAGCTTTAAAACACTTGACATGAATAATGTGCTAAATTATTTATCGTATTAACATACCAAATGTGGATGGGATGTGGAATATGTAAACAAACATACTGTATCACTGGCTTCCTGGATATTATATTTTGAGGTCAAAGTTTGATGAAGCTGAAACTTGGGGAGCAAAAACCCGGCAGGAAATCAAAGCGGTGCCCTCTTTAGTCATGCACATGCAGTAAATAACCTAAATGAACCCTGTGAACTAAACCTTAAAGAATGAAGACTTCAAAATGACCTTCTGACAAATGCAAAAATGGGGATGTGTAAAATACAACAGGTTTTCACATGAATAGAAATATAAGAGCAACACATACAGAGAGAGAGAGATAGAGAGAGAGAGAGAGAGAGAGAGAGAGAGAGAGAGAGTCCTCCACAGTATGTGAGCATGAAAAGGGCTGGAATAGGTGTTGGTATTGCTTGGGCATAAATAACAGCAACAGTTTACATGCAGCTGCAGAATGTGGTGTTTTGTTTCTGGATGGGTGGCGAGCTGTCAGCGAAACCACAGGCTGAATATGATTCATATTCTGGCATCAGCCATCAAACTCACAACACTGAAACTAACAAGTAGGCTCCTCTCTGCATCACAGTAACTGGAAAATTGATACACATACATGGTCTAAAATGTTGGTATTTTTCATGCTCTTGATGCTGCCATTCTTTTCTATTAATTCTTATCAGCTCTTTAAATGAAACACTACAGAACCTCATTTCATTTGATGTCCTTGAGAAAATAAAAAGAAGAGTGCTTCAAATCCTGAAATGTCTTGAATTGTGTGTTATAATGGGTGTCATGGCTTTTACCCAGCCAGGCATAATTGATTTTATCTTTTTATTGCTATAATTGATAGTAAATCAGCTTTTACTGCAGTCAAATGAAAAATAGGCATGTTATAGAAAATGATGGTGATCCAACTGCAGTGCACATTACACTGTAGATGAATCACAACAATTGATGAACCACAGTGTTATGATATTAAGGGTGTGGCCCCATTACAGAAGCTCTCTAGCTCTAATGACCATATCGTATTTATTATAGTGATGTAGTATCTGGTCAACAAATGTATCCAGCTTAAATGCAAGGGCCTTCGTCTTAACAGCATGCATATACTGTCCATATAACTGACTGGGTATCCTTTTCTCCTCTTTCTCACCACTAAAGAGACAACTTGCATTTTGAATCAATTACAGCAAAAACCCTCGGAAGAGCCCACTCAGCAATTTCCCATAGAGTTATAAATAGAGCAGAGAGAGAGAGAGAGGGAGAGCGAGAGAGAGAGGTGGGAGACACTCGGAGCAGAAGCAGCCCTATGCCGGCAGAGCTTTTACTGTATATCATTTCTTTTCTTTTTCTCTCTCTGCTTCGTATTTCCCCTGTTCTCTCCACCCTTTCTTTATCTGTCCGTGCTTGCTTTCTGTTTTTCCTCCCAACTGTACTGTTCTTTCAGCCCTGAGAACGAGCACAGAGGGATGGGGGGGGGGGGCAGCACACCTTTTGTTCCAACCATCTGAATGAAAGCAAAGCCTGTGATTCATTTTGTTATATTCATTATACAAAGGCTCATCAAATTTAAGGGGAAAAAAACGCAGACAGCTATGGACATTATGTTCAGACACCAGTACTAGCCTGAGCCCATGGCATTTGTAGATTAGATTAGATTAAATGAACTTTATTGATTCAAATGGGAAATTTGGCATTTTCAACCTATAGATGGGAATACATGGGCTCATGTTTTCTGCTGGCTGCCAGACTGGAGTTTAGCTAACAAAGTTCAGATGAATCAGAATCAGAAAACTATAACATAGGTTGAAAAGAACATTGAGTACACGACGCACCATGCTTTATCTGCCAACGGCTCGACAGAGGTAATGTTTGCATGTTTGGATCTCCACTTTAACCAGGGTGCCTTTCTGTGTGTGCTGTCCTCCACTTTAACCTACAGACTCCATTTTGCAGTACAGCATTACTTTCCCCTTCAGGGAAGAGGAGATTATACGTTTCCATGGTCGGCACAAAAGAGCTTGCAAATACCACCTCAAATTTCAGGGTTATTAACAATTTTTGCTGCCTGCCAGTGCCATGCAGTGCACTGATTTGCAGCTGTTGTGCCGTGAGTGTCCTCGTGTGTGAGTGTGAGTGGGGGTCTACATATCTCTAAAGTGAACAAGCCGAGCAGACAGTCTACAGACAGCAGTCTTATTTACATCCTGTTATCCACCGGCCCAAACAGACAGGCCAACAAAGGATGACAAAGCTGAGAAGCTACAGTAACTCTCCGGAAACTGCTGGCTACTACTACTGTGTCCGTATGTAGCACAGTCATGCACAGAAGGCTGTACAATCCTGCACACTTTGTACCCCTAAACTGCTTCATACGCAGCTCGTAATGTCTATATGCGCCCTCTCCAACAAAGTTTTCTGCTTGTCAGCACCCTGAAAAAAATCCTGATTTATCCTTCAGCAATGACCGGAAGGTATATCAGATGAGAGATAGAGAGAAAGGCAGGGAGAGAGAGAGTGAAGAGGGGAAGCAAGGAATAGAAATATATATATATATATATATAGAGAGAGAGAGAGAGAGAGAAAGATGGAAACAAAGAGTGTAGATCTGGAACAGACACCAAAGGATCTAAGGATGGATTTCCAGCAGATACATCCAATTGTACAGGAAGCATAACAACAAAGCTCTTGATCATGCACGACTATACACACCATCTGTTATCCACGCTGTCAGGGGAAGTGCTTGTTACACATCTACAAAATGACCCAGTATGTATGGCAAGTTGGAACTGAAAGATTACAACCTGCAGTTCAGAAAATATACATTTCACGAAGTGGAAAACAAATACTTTTTCATAGGTTAGGTTAATGTGTACCAAATGAGGGCAACGTTACCAGATAATTGCTAATATGATGCCATTTTCCACCACTATAATACTGGCATAAGATGCTACAAGCTACAAGTTGCCTCTATGTTGACTTTGCCAACATGTTGGAAATTTATGGAAATTATTTTTACAAAATCATCAACTAATTATAACGTTAAGATGCACCTTGTTTAATTGTGCTTGCAGGAACTGTAACTGGTGACATATTCATATAAATAAATGACTGTAATAAGTTGATATAACACAGCCGTGATTCATCTAATAACCAGTTCATGGAAATTTTTGCACTTGCTGTTCTAAACACCTACCAGTCTGGTAGCTCTTTCCTGGGAAAAATCCTCCCACTCACAGGAAGTGATGCATTTTATGTAAACAGCTCATTTCAAATAAACAGAAGAAGAAGAACGAGACACTTAGAACGCAGGGGACCCTGTTAACCACTCCTGGTCTGTGTCAATGCAGAAATAGTTATGGCATCACTACGACTACAGTTCAGATCCAGCTTGCCATGAAGTGACCATTAGTTTGTCAAGCAGCTCGTCCTGCCTCCTCCCTACGGGGACAACACAAAACATGGTGACACAGCTAGTCACAGGGAAGAGGAGAAAAAGAGGAGATATTTGAAAGACTAACGTTTGTCAGGCCTGAGCTGCGTATGTCTTACTCACATTGTCCCTGTACAGAAGCCAAGCACCTGCTAAACGTGTCCAGAGTGAAAACAGAAATCGCCCAGGCTGCTCTGTGTCTGTGTCGGGTGTTCACGCGTGTGTCTGAGCTCCTGACATCCAAAACTTGGGTGTCGGCTGCCAAACAACAAAGCAGTTACATTGGACATTGTCAGGATGATGAGGATGTGGTAGTCCATTAAAATGTGCATCAAACGAATCTCAAGCCTTCGAAGTCCGAGGTTGACAAAGCATGTGAACACGCCACAGCACAACATCAACTTGTCAGCTCCACAATCACAGAGCATCCTGCAGCACACAGGTTTATACCAGAGATAGAGAGCAGGATTGGTGTGACGCTTTGACATCAGTATATTGTAATAGTTGGGAGAAGGTCATGTGTTTAGCAGCACCAGAGGAAGACAACTTCAAAACAGATGGACAATGCATTAAATATCCAGTCTCATATGTACTTCAGTTCGTACCTTAGTAACAAAATGCTGTGGGACTCGTCCTGTTGCAGTCGTTTTTCAGTAAACATTGTCAGATGGTTTGAGGCTTCAGTTTTCTCACCACTGACAAGCAGTTTTGCTATTTAGCTGGCTTCCCCATGATCCCCTGCATACTGTCAACTCTACAACAGAGTAAGGATGAATCTATGGCCGACAATACAGCCTTGGACTTTTCACTGTTAATAATCAAATCGAATTAGTTCAACAATCAGTTTTAGTTCAATTAATGCCAATACTTCCCTTGGGACCACCTTTATTATGGTAATTATGGTCATATTCAACTATCGGTTGCTATTGTCAGACTATCATCTGAATGTTACAGTTAAAGTACAGTTCATACTTGCAGTTAGCTATTAGGGATTAGCAATACTATGATTATGGTTGTTAAATAACTGGCATAGCTCCTATCAGTGGCTAATGATAGATGGTGGTGAGCACAGTCCAAATCACTGTACATTTTGAAGTATTAAAATCTGTCTCGTCTCCCCTGTTGTTTTACTGGGTGCCCTCAGCATGCAAAGCGTTTCGTTCCGATAGAGGGACCGAGTAGAGAGGCAGCAGCTAATACACTACGTTAGCGGGACGTCCTCTTTAGCTTTTCATGCCTGTGAAGTTCTTCTGAGCAATACTGTGCTCTGCAGATACTAATCAGCTGCCATGTTGCACAAGTTACCTGCTTGCTAACCTAGCACTGACAAAGGAGACTAAGGTCTGCTATACTGTCTGATGGAACACAAACAACTAACAACAACTAACAGGTGGAACTCACGCCACCAGTTTTGCTGTAATTTGCCTCTCATGTAAAATAATTTGGGCTCCTTATTTTCATTGTTAATCAAACAAATACAAAAGCTAAAGAAATGCACTATTTTGAATAGTAAAAAAGTCATAAAAATCAGATTTATCATTAATCATCATATATTATTTGTAATGCAAACACAACATAGTTTAACTGGTCTTTGCGTTTCTTCCCATTTTTTCATGACTTTCTGTTACCAGAAGCATTTTCTGAGGTGTTGCTGTCACAAGCAAACCTCACTCACTGTAAACGAAAGCGATCTGCTTGGAGCAAGATACAACACATTTTTAATGCATGCGTACATTATGTACAAGTCAAGATCTGTTTAAGCCATCTGCTCTATGCAGAAAAACCCTTTTCTACTGTGGCAAAAAAACTGTAAACAACAAGCCTTAGGCACAGTGCATAGTGAGTGGCTAGGTGGGCTGCAGGTGCATGTATGTGGGGAGGGTACAACCAGGGAACAGAAGACAAGGCAGTGCAGTGACCAGCGACACAGTGTCCGAGACCAGAGAGACAGAGAGAGGCAGACAGAAAGAGAGAGGGAGGGAGGAGAGACGGGTGGGGGGGCGGGGGGGGGGGGGGGGGGGCGACTACACGGTGATGACTGAGGGGACGGGGGCCGGCTGAGCAACCAACTTACTTGCAGGACAGGTGGTTAATACCATGTATGACGTAACAGTCTCCTCCGTTGACGCAGTAGGCCTTCTCCGAGTCGTTGCAGCGCCTCACAGGACTCACACCTGGAGACGGGGTGGTGGTGGTCACTGCGAGGAGGACAGTCAGACAGGAAACACATGCAAAAGAAAAATGCTGTCACCTCTTTGTTAAAATAACAAGGTGTTCAAATGTTATGGCAGCCTTAGTTCCACATATCATGCCACACTATGCCACATACCTTTCAGACCTCTTTAATGAATTTCAAAGAGCTTAGTGTGACAAATCTATCTACTTTTTGGGCAGGCATCAGTCACTTTCCTGTGCTCGCTGCAGCTCTCCAGCTCACAGCTGCTGGACTTGTGAGTGGAAAGTACCAGGTTCGGTTGGATATACATGATCCCCCACCCCCAACTCACTTCTGTCTTTTTCCTTTCGAACTTGAAAGGTATATTTTGGTATTTTTACGAGTAACATAACACACATTATTCTGTTTTGTAACTGCTGGGTTCACCTTAGACAGATTTTCAGAGCCTATAAAATAGTCGGATACAAGATACAAAAGCTGGACAATAACGATCTACAGAGACTACACTCACTGTTCTTGACAGATACTATGTGGTGACACGGGCAACTCAGTTTGACCGCAATCGACAATTTAAGTTTGCAGATTGCAGATTTCTGCCTCTAGTTTATATAATAAACACACGTGATTCTATTCTATTCAAACAGCTCCATAGGTGTGCTGTCAAATCTTTGTGGGAAGGTGAAGTTGTGGAGTGCATAACATATTTTTGTTAAAGAAAATACAGGGTGATCAAATTATAGCCAGTGCAAGAGCAGATACCCATTGCACTTGGACAGAAACCCCCAGAAAGTTGTAGGTTTTCAGAGAGAGAGATGAAAGAAACTCTATGGAAAAATACATGTAGGAATAGAGGCTTGAAGAACAAAGCATACAAGAAGGACATTTAGATAAATAGATGGACAGACAGACAGACAGACAGACAGACAGACAGGGACGGATGTGTCGTTGCTCACAGATCTGCACGCTGATTATACTCGTAGTGTTTTCTTGTCCTAGTGAGTTTTCAGCCACACAGGTGTAGTTGCCAGAGTCTTCCACACGGACACGACTGATCTGCACCTTTGAGTTTTTTCTTCAGTGAAGGGGGAGAGACAAGCAGAGCACAGAGGAGGGAAAGAGAGAGAGAGAGAGAGTGATACAGAGCAGATAAAGAGACAGTGTCAGTTATTGTTGTTTCAAAAAAGCAGCAGACTCATCTCAGACTGGATGAGAAATCTAATTGTTGTTTCCAGCCCAGACAAGCAAACAAACGACTGATCATTACATCCAAATGTTCACAGTTATTGCCAGCAAAGCTAACGGACAATTATTAAGTTCAAACCAAAATCAGACTGGACCTAATCTTTACAGGATTACAGGAACTGGTTACAAGAAATGGCACTGTACTCCCTTAGAATACCTCACAAATCTGTTAAAATGAAAAATGACATTCAATGACGTTCAATCGGAGCATAAACTTAATATCGCTATACAACAGTGATTAAGAGGGTGTGTGTATAAGTGCAAAAAAAGTGTAATGAATAACTTCAAATGAGCATTTCAGTGGATGAAATGATTGATTGAACATTTTGAAGAGGTGACTCTGTGATTATACCAGGTCTGTGTGATGTAACCAATGCAACGGAAATAGGACAACGCCTGATAATGCTGCTTTGGAAGATAGAAGGTACAAAATGAAAGCCAGCCAGATTTCACTGTGCACATAAAAGGATAGGTTCAGACATTTCCAAGTCTATCTTAACACATTAACACACATTCAATGTACGTATGTATTGTATATTAAAAGAGTTGTGGGTCACTGGTCACTGTATTTATTCCTCCTCTGCATACTGGCCGTGAAGCAAGCCCTTTGTTAAGACGCAGCATACATAGTCCATGTATGGTACAAAAATGCATTGTAGCTACAGCTCATATGAGGCTTCAGTAGTCTGAGTTAGCCGCATGAAGTGAATATCTTCGTCCTGACAGTCGTGTGTAGCTCTTGTCTATGTTTTTCACGGCAACAGACCTACTTGCAACTAACGTATCCCTCCGCCACGGCTCAGCAAGAGAACAGCGTCCAGGGAAACAAAACTAAAAGATTACAACAATACTAAAAAGATTTTGTACACTTGATTATACTAACTCAGACTGCTGAAGCTTGATATTTATATGGAGAGGAGGAATGATTACAGCAACCAATGACTTTCTCAACGAACATATGGGCACATGGGTGTTGTATTATGATGGAAATCTGGACCTATGCTTAAACTTTTGTGCTCTTTTACTGCCGTTGTTGATGAGCGAAATGACATGGAAGTCAAGGAAACAGGAGGTGAAAGTCCAATTTTCTATTAATAGAAACAGCTTGGGTGCAGGGTGAAGGTGTCCAGTGTCATCAATACAGCCATTGTAGTATGCACAGCAAGAGTTTGAGGGAGCAGTAATCTGTCTGAAGTTTTGGCATTTTCAAACTTCTTGGTAAGTGTGGAGTATGAACGTTAAGAAAAATATCCCGTCTGACAGACTCACTTGTTGGTCTTTATTTTGAGGTCCCTGCCTTTCTGAAGCTCGTGTCCATCTTTGTACCAGCGGAAGGAAGGGCTGGGATTCCCCGACGCCTCGCACTTCAAGTACAGTTTGTCCCCTTCCATCAGAGACTGGCCTCGCATCAGCCGAAGCTTAGGAGCAGAAGCTGGACAGAGAGAGAGAGAGAGGACAAGAGGAAGGGAGCCGAGAAAGAAAATTAAAGCTTGCATTATTGAAATTAACTACAGACTTTCAATTAATCTATCCATTTAATTGTGAGTTTGTGTGTGTGTGTGTGTGTGTGTGTCTGTGAATATGTATGTGTGACTCTGTGATGTGTGTGGCTGATGAAAATCTGTTAGTGAGGGTTCAGATGTCGAGGTCAAAATGAGGCTACAGGTCAGAGTTCACGTGCGAGATGGCCAAAGAAGGGAGGAAAATCAATGATACAACACACAGACACACACACACAAACACACACACATACTACACAAGCACTCCGGTATGGTCTGAATCCTGAAAAGCGAAGACAAACTGAAAGCTTATAGAGGAAAAGAATCTTTCCTCAGAAACTCTGCAGTAGATTTTCACTATGGAGCAATGTGTGTGTGTGTGTGTGTGTGTGTGTGTGTGTGTGTGTGTCTGCGTGCATGTGCTTCATCAGTCTCAGGAGAGTTTCACTCTCTCTCTTCTCTCCTTAAGAACTACAACAGACTGCATCACTGACACCAGTGCAGGCAACACAAGCACACAGACACTAAAGCAAAAAGACAACTCAGCACCATCTAGTACCATTTATACACACACACACACACACACACACACACATAGCTAATGAAGCACCCGGCTTATTTTACACACATATTTGTGTGCACAAACGTGGGTCTAACACACATGCGTGGGCCTGCATACACACACACACACACACACAAACACACACACAGTGTTTAAGTGATAGGACATGCTTGATCAGCTGTGAGGCAACTGTTGTACCGGCCCACAGCTCCTCACAGCTCTGCTGCATCCTTCCATTTACTCCTCAGCAGAAAGTGTAGATGTTTAGCTTCACTCGAGCTCTATATGTCTGTACAGAATGCATACTGAATATCACATGTCCTATGAAAACCTCTAAACTCCAATTTTAGTTCTGTTTTGAGTTTTAGTAGTTCAGAAGTAGACTTCACGGCCCGGTTCTAATCAGTGTGTCATAGGTCTGCTGTGGTGATCATTGACGGCTGTTTTCCTGGTTGGAAATACAACCAACCAATCAGGCCTTGTTGGTTGGGATTTCCTGCTCTTCCAGAACCAGAAACATAGCAACAGAAAAAATTGTCACAAAAATGACAGCAAGTAAGGATAAGACGCAGCCAAGTTGTTGTGAGCAACAGCTCTTACTGTTACATGTCTTTGATCTGCATGAAAAACATTAAATTAACTGCTCTTTGCACTAAAAATTAAAAGTTAACATCTAGGCAGCCACCACAGCACTCTATGTCAATAGGTCGGGTACGTCAGTCACTACTGCTAGGAAAAAGATAGGCCCCCTCCTAAAGTAAAGCAGATGAAATGAACACAGTGTCAGACTGAATAATGAAGTGAAAACAAAAATGGCAATATAGTACATTCACCAGGTTACCGGGCCATCACAACGTCCCAGCTTTAGTTAAACGCAAGGATGGTGACATAGTACATTTTTCTTACTGTCAACAAATCCCACAAAAATGCCAAAACCAACAATTAATTTATCTCACGAACAATCATTGTAGCCAAAGCCTGATATATCTTACTCCTCTGTGCCATAGACCTCCGTTTTTGTTTGTGTAGCATTTGTCAAAAACGACAGTGCCCAGCTGTTTCAGGAAATCACAGAGCCTTGTTAAAAAACGAAGCTATATATTTGTGACCTCTTTTTACGTCTTCAGTAGCAACAAATGTGCTTCGGGCTGAGTACCGCAGACAGGGAAGGGAAGGCAGAAGGTATGACGGACTAATGCACAGCTGGTTTTGGTCTTTTCATGGGATTTATTTACAGTAACAAAAGTATACATTAACACCAGCCTTATCCTTAAATTACACAAGTGGAAGTTAATGGGGGGGGCACAAACTCAGAATGGAGGTAAAAAGGAGAACCTCTATGAAGTACCATCCAAACAGCTTGCAGTTATGTAAGTAGGATTTAAGTAGGATTTTTAGACTCACAACGGAACAAGCAGCACATCTTTAAATCCAGTTCTCACATTTTGTGAGATTTAGTCTTGTCACGGACTGTTGATGTATAATTCCACGTCACACCAAAGTAAATCATCTCAACATCACCAGATGCTCTCTCGCTCTCTCTCTCGCTCTCTCTCTCGCTCTCTCTCTCTCTCTCTCTCCGTGGCTCCTGGCTTGTAATGAGTTATGGTGAAGAACAGCACTGAGTGTCACTGTCATCATATATTTTTTGGGAATAATTTGCCCGCTATTTTGGTCATTTCGGCTCCAGATGCCACAGTCTCAGTTTCTCAGTTAAGACTAGATCCACTGTTGAATCTCGACTTGACCCAACTAGACTTGGTCCTGGCTTGCGTTCATGTTGACTGATGGAACCAAACAAAAGAAAGACGGTTTCCAGGCCAGACGCGGATGAGAAGCAGCAGTGGGCTGTGTCCAACCATTTCACATTCACACCCACTTCACAGTGCCATTGGCCAGGTGTGCGGAGGTAAGAAAGGACGTGTCTCTCTAGCTCTCTCACAAATATTTCTATACTTCATATTAACAAGCAAGTGCAACACTACGAATGTCTTACAGAAGAGACTGTCTGAAAATGTGCACTATTACTCCATATTTAAACTGTAACCAACTATTAACACTCTCGTCCTCCGATGTGATTGTACAACACATGTACCTGAGCACAAATAATGTGATAGAAACAGATATTTCTTCTGTCCGAAGTTGCTCGTTATTATTTGGGGAAAAAAAGAGAGGCAGAGATGAAAAGTACAGTAATTAATTATATGCCAATATTAAATCAATTTGATGCTTTGAAGGCACAACAATTGTATTGCCAATGAATATTAGGTTAGAAAATACAACATTTGCCCAATTTAATGTGACTTCCAGTATAAACCACGCCCACTTCTGGTCTTCTATCCGAATACAGATACAGAGACAGAGAATGACGTCTCTGTACACCTCTAGTATGAACCACCTCTTGAAAATAACCCGATCCTTACATTTCCTTATTATAGGTCATATTTATAATAAATCCAACATAGCACAAATGAAGCATTAAGCCTATTAAGCTGAGCACTTAAGAAGGACAGTGCTCATTACAGGAAACATTCTGCGTGTAGCTCACATTTAAAACAAGGATGAGTTACCAGGAAGCTTTATTATTTCGGTGTAAACGCGTAAAGTCAGAACCCACCAGATGCGTCTTTTTACTCCGGTCATGACAAATAGCTTTTCATTGGAAAATGAGCAGCATCCTTGCTGTTTTCATCTAGTATTATTCTATGGATACTTTGCAGGAGGCAATGAGGAAATCATGGGAACTGTAATCTAATAACGACGTACCATATGTGGAAAAGAGATGAGATTTCACTGTGGGAGGGGCGACTTTAGGCCAATTCCAGCAGCACAGATTTGACATTTAGACTCACAATGACAAAATACCTCTGAGAATAATAATGTTTGTTTGTATTGCACTTTTCAAAAGCAAGTTACAAAGTGCTTCACAGTCAGTAAATACATTAGAAATAATTAACTAGAAATGCCACCAAACAAAAGTAAGGATATACAGCAAGGGGACATAGATAACACTGCAGAGTCAAATACGTATATACAAAGAAACTGATTTAGCTTTCCTTCCAGAAAACACTTTGGTAAACACACGTATGTTTTCAAAGTCTGAATGAGTCAAGGTGTTGCACCACAAAGTTGCTCTACACAAACTACAGTTAACATATTTGTATCATTTCACTGCAGCACAAGGAACATGAAGCACAACTGATGATAAAAACCAGACAGAAATGATAGTTGTGACTTCTTCAAAAAACCATTTAAAATATGTGTGGGAGAAAGGGAGTGAGGTGTTAAAATGAAATTTAGGTCTCTGCAGATTGGAATATTTTTCTGAAGCTTGGCAAAACACACATACGAGTAGGAGGTTAAGTCACACAGGGGGAGAAGGAGAGGACAGCCAGTTTGTCCATACATACAGTGTTAAATAACAGCCAATCCTTCTGTCAATCTATTAATCAATCCCTCCAAACTACCTCAAGTGGTCAATCCAATCCCATTTGCAGGAGCGCCACGCGGCTTCTCTTTCTCAGCGCTGATACCTCTGTGCGGCCAGAGCTCTGCCACATGCCCTCTTTAAAGGAACGTCCTCAGATCCTCTTGAATAGTTTTTATCGTCAGCACATTTTGTGATAAAGTGTTGAAATGTATTTTTATACTCTACGGCAGATTTCCTTTTGACAATTCCCAAACAAATGCCCAAACTCCTGTGCAGAAGATCTTTACATGGAAGTGAAGAGAGTGGTAGTGATAACATAATAAGAGTCACACATTTTCCATTTAAGAGGAAGCTAGAGGAAGTTATTGCCTTATGATATGTATATTCCTGTATGATGTGGGTACAACATAGTGAATCTGACACATTGTGCTATTAAACTCTATTCTGGCTGCTGAATACGTTGACATGTTACAGTGCCATCTACACTTGGCCATGACGCAAATTCAACCCTGTCTAATATAAATGACGTTTATATACTATTCATTTGCAACAGAAAGTGCGTTGAACACCAACCACCTACCCTGAATACCTCCCTGTGACCTCTGTGCTACTTCCTTGACTGAAACAAAACCTTGCCAGTGAACATAATCCAGGCAGCAATTACATTTCCTAATGAAAGGCAACTGTCAAAGTAAATTAGAATAAATGCAATTTTGAGGAGAAAGGGTTGGAGCAGGAGAGCCACAGATCTTTCAGTAGAGAGAAACCAAGAGGAAATTATTACCTTTGTTTTTCTTCACGATATATATTTCTTCCCAAGTCTGACACGGGGAGTCGAGAGAGAACTAAAAACTGACATTTATTGTTGATGTTTTAGGTAGCTAAAATATTTTCCTGATATTAAACTATAATAGTTACCCGCACACTGGAATTACAGCTCCCTTTAATTTCATTAGCGACGATTTGACCAACAACATGTCTTCCTCAAGCAAATACCCACATGACGGAAATGAGGGATATATATAGCAAACCGACCAGTGACATCATAACCATCTAATCAAATAAAACTCTATTGTACCTGCTGTAAATACCATGACATGTTATAATGTCATCTACATTTTACCACAAAGCTAATTAAATCAACTAAAATGGGTTTTCAGGGGGGATTTGTCCTTAAACAACTAATGTTGAAGTACTTTGTACTTTTTAACCTACATTTTGCCAGTTGGATGTGAGAATAAGTACACCAGGGCGGATTATTTACTGATGCAAATTCACTTTCTAGAAACCCACTTGCCAAATAAGGCAAATAATTCTACTAGTATTCAGGGAAATCCTTGAAACAGGATGCTTTGCACCGGAATAAGTTACATTATTTTACCCCAGTGGCACATACACTAGAAAAATAACGCTTCTAGACTATATTTTTAAGATGGACACGACTGCAGCAGCTCCACTTAACAACCACCCAGATGAGACTCATCACCTGGTGAGTCTACGGCGAGACTGTCAGGCTTTTATGCAGGTAAGTGTGGAACTGAGTGGTGAAAGTCAGCCTGAAGCAGCTGTGAGTGGTGAACATGGTTACCAATGAGCTCATCCCTCTCTGGGACGCTCTTCTCAGGCAACGTGGAAGTTTTGTCAGCCTGGGAATGTGAGCTGAAAACCAGAAGGAAATTACCCTTCATGGATGTGACATCCACATTTCACGGGCGTGACAGTGTCGCCTTGGTTGAATCACTACAAATTCCCACTCCTCATTTTTAACATCTGACACAATACTTCAAGTCACTTTGGGTATTCAAACATCCTCATGAGTTTGTCATTTCGAAATAATTTAATGCTCCTGCATGTGTATGTGTGTTTATTGTATAGACATCAAAATGACTACATCAAAAACCTTCTACTCTAATGCCCAAGTGCATTGAAGTAAATTCAAAGATAATTGATCAATACAGACCTTGACTGATCTTATTTTAGATGTGATGATTAATTCAGAAATGACAGGTTCTTAGATGGGTTTATTTTTACGGGTTGAGTCTTTAATTACAGTTACTCATAGGTTTAAAAAGCTGTAAAACATATAAACAACCTCTCTGCACACTGCTTGATGTTCCAAAACCAAATCGCAAATGCTGAGGAGGACGAATTTACTGTGAAGGGTTCTCCATTAAGTCTTAAAACCACTCTCACTATGCCAGAAACACATTAGCACCTATAGTGTACATTAGGATGTTGGACAGATGATGTTTTAAATAAGTAATTCAATTGATATTTCCATCTTGCCTCATTGCCTAGACCTACATTTTCACTGCATTAATTACCAAAAACACATGTAAGACAGCACAAGGATCCCACTACAGGGACAAACAATTAGAGTGTGCATGAAACACAACATCGTAAAAACATGAGACTCTCCTGCTTTAATACATACATGGAAATGTCCCCGTGTTATTAAAAGATGTAATTCTTTAAAAACAGACCAGCGCAAAAAGGAAACCGTTGACAGATCATGTTGTGGATAGGGGCTGACTGATGTATTGACCAGTCAACAGTGAGGGTTTTTTTTAGGGATTTATAGGGTAGAACATTAAATACTTCATTTGAGAGATGGAAATATAGACATTTAGGGACACCAGTAATCAGCAACATCCACACAAATATATTAGAATCAGCTAAATCCTTTAAAAGGCTGTCAAACCTCCATATTGCACCATATTGCTACAATAATGACATTTTACTACGTGTAACGTTTACTATGTGATGTTGACCTTTGAATGATTGTATAATCCAAAGGGGAAAAACCCCTATTTACCATCGTCTTTATAGGTTTTTACCTGTAAAACTATTAGTAAATAGTCTGGAGAACATCCAAGTCAACTAATAAATCCCGTGGGCCCCGTCAAAACCTCTTCTAAGGTCTCACAAAAATGCCTATTTTTGGCAGCACTGCTTGCTAACAAATACAGAAGACATATCGTGGATGAAACAGAAATACATTTTAAATTGACTTAATTTGGAAGTGTTTGTGTTTGAGGTTGAGGTTTAGTTTGACAGGGAAATATTCTTACTACTGCAGACATTAAAAAATGCATAAAAGGAGAGAGCGAGCGAGCGCGAGAGAGACTCATGAAATACATGTGCACGAACACAATTAGAGTAGATTCACACATCCCACACACCACACGCACCAAGCAAGCCATAACAAGTCTAATTCTGCAGCTGCAATTTACACAGACACAGAGATTTTCCACAGCACTGTGAATGTGCACACGAAGGTATATGTGTGTGTGTGTGTGTGTGTGTGTGTGTGTGTGTGTGTGAGAGAGAGAGTCTACAGGAAAACATGTGAGTATGTGTGATGCACAGATGTGCACGTGAACATTTTATTGTCTGCACTGATGGATATGTGTGATTGTCTGTGTGTGTTAATGTGTACTGAATGTGTGTGTGTGTGTGTGTGTGTGTGTGGACTGTAAGTTGCTGATCCAAGCCTTCTGTATCTCTGAGTGATGGGAGAATTCCTCAGTGAGAGCACAGAGAGGTGGGGGCGGTGGGTGGTGGGTGGTGGGTGGTAGGGAGCCACAAATGGACAGCAGCGTCTGGCCAATAGCCTGTGACTGGCCTGCTCCACTAGCCAATCACACGTGACCAGCGCTCCCATCAGCCGTCCATCAAGAGGTCCTTCTTTCAAGGTCAGGTGATGCGCCCTCCCTCTCTCTCTCTTTCTCTCTCTCTCTCTCTCTCTCTCTCTCTCTCTCTCTCTGTCCAGCAAAGCAGGCATCAACAAAACTGATCTAATTTCTTGCTAAGCATGATCCAATAACAGGGAGTGATATTGAAGCCAAACCAATTAGGTGTGTTCACAGACAGGTACGGCACCCTGAGAAGGCATGGCCAGCAACATGCCTGCACACATGCGCTGAACGTGTGTGTGTGAGTCAGCTGACATACTAGTCAGACAGTGAGTGAGGAAGCATGGTACATTCATAAAATGTACAAAGAAGTGGAGAGGAGGAAACTGTGTGTGTGTGTGTGTGTGTGTCATAATCTGCAAACATACTGTATGTACTACATTTGTTGTATGTGTTGAGTGTGTGTGTGTGAGTGTGGCTGTGTGTGTGTTCATGTATAAAAGAGAGAAGCTCCTTCTATCTCATTCTCCGATCAGTGTGATTTCTGCAGCGCACAGCTGTCACCATGGAAACCAGGGAGGGAGCAGGAGATAGAGAGAGAGAGGATGTAAGGCAGAAAGAAAGGGGGAAAAAAGATTGAGAAAGAGTAGGAGAGAGTGTGTGTGTGTGAGAGAACGGGAGAGTTAGGAAGAGGGTGAAAGGGAGAAAGAGAGAGAGAGGTGAGCGTTGGTTGTTGAATGATAGCAGCCACAACAGGCCTTCATGCAGTATCACCCAGCTAACCTCAATACCAAGCCCAGGGCAGCCCACCGTGTGTGTGTGTGTGTGCGTGTGTGTGTGTGTGTGTGTGTTGCAAACAGAGAATACTTGGCATTGTTTGTGTATGTGTGCCTGTCACATCCACATTTGATGAAGAAAATCATTCTGTGTGGATGTGTGTGTGTGCGTGGTTGCAAGAGTGATTGTCAATAAATCATTCCCTTCCTCCCCTTTCTGTTTTTGAAGTCACACACACACACACACACACACGCACACACACACACACTGACTTGACCTTGTCTCTCATCGCTGGTGTTGTGCATTGTTCTATTGGTTGCTGTGAGATCTATTTAGGTATAAATACACCCTTCAGATTCAACCGAAATCTGTTGTTTTTTTGAAAAGACACACAACTACGCACAAACACACACATGAGACACAAGATAGTGTATGGGTGTGTGTAGTTGTAGTTAGTTCTATGTCTGGAAAATAGATAGATAGAAAGATAGATAGATAGACAGATAGACAGATAGATAGATAGATAGATAGACAGATAGATAGATAGACAGATAGACAGACAGACAGATAGACAGATAGATAGATAGATAGATAGATAGATAGATAGACAGACAGATAGATAGATAGATAGATAGATAGATAGATAGATAGATAGACAGATAGATAGATAGATAGATAGATAGATAGATAGATAGATAGATAGATAGACAGACAGACAGATAGATAGATAGACAGATAGATAGATAGATAGACAGACAGATAGATAGATAGATAGCTAGATAGATAGATAGATAGATAGATAGATAGATAGATAGATAGATAGATAGGGAGGATGTGCAGAGTTGGTAATGAATAGTTAATGAAGGGCTTGCGGGCAGAACGGTGGGGAAAAGCTATTCTCTCCGTCTCTCCTTTCTCCTTCTCCTCTTTTTCTTTCTCGGGGCTGGGAGTCGTGTGCAAGTCATTCTGCGCCCCACCTGTCCTCCATTTATCTTTTTTCTTTCCCTCTCTCTTCCTGTGCCCCCCCCCCCCCCCACAACACTTTCTATTCTTTCCCTCCTCTCTTACCTCCTCTCATCCATCTGTCTTCCCTCCTCTCTCTCTCTCACCTCTGCCTCCTTTCCTGTTTTCATCCATCCTGCCCCCCCCCCCTCCATCTCTTATCCTCCACCCCTCACCCCACCATTTCTCACCTCTCATATCAACCCCAACACGCACACACACCATTAACTGCAGGCTTGTAAAGCAGACTAACAGACACAATTCTCCTGATAAGGGGATTGAAGCATTGATCACATCAGTCCTCCATGAGGAGCTAAAGATTCTACAGAAGAAAGATGTCCCACTGTCCCTTTGAGTGACCAAACAAAGACGCCGTTAGAAGAAGATGCCCTACTGAAGCTTTGAAAGACAAAAGAAAGATGGTGAGATTTAATTCTTGTGGTGTACCCCAGGGTTCTGTCCTTGGTCCAATTTTTGATGTAACCATTAGGTTACATCATTTGTAAATACAGTATCGGTTTCCACTGTTACGCAGATGACACACAGCTCTACATTACTGCTTCACCTGACTATCAGACAACTGTTGACAACTTTTGCATTTCTGATATCAGTTAATGGATCGCACAACATGTTTTGCAGTTCAAGAAGGACAAAACAGAGATTATTACCTTTGGGGTAAGAGGACCCCCAAAATTACCTCATTGGACCACTTAAAGACCATCACCAAGATTTATCTCTTGGAAACTGTGAAAATCTTTTCCACACTTTCATTTACACTCATCATGACTGCTGTGACACACCTGATCAGACATCTACAATTGGTTTCATCCATCCACGCTGCAGCCAGGATCCAAAACCAAAGTGAGTGCACATACGAGACCTACACTGAACTCACATTGGCTGCGAGCTAAAGAAATGATTCAAGGTGGTGAGATCACTACAGCGACATCGCTAAAAATAAGTCCAAACGAGCAAGAAGCAGTCAGTCAATCTTACAGGTTGTCAACAGACCCCCAGGTTAGTCAAATTTAGACGATTCAGGTGTGTTGGAAAGAATCACTTCAGTCTTGAGACTGTAGTCAAATTAATTTAAAAGAGAAAACAACCTTACACACACTCACTTTTGGTTTTACCTCCAAATAAAGTTGTAGCAAATGTGGCACAACTAGCATCTTGTTTTTTAACAAGTCTGCTTGTCTGACCACTCGTGTTTCTTGCACCCTTGGGTTTATTTTTAGAGATGTTGCTGCATTCTGGGATCCCAACAATTACTTTGCAGAGTACAGTGTTATTATAACCAATAGAACAAATGGCCAGAGCTTCAAAAATAAAACCCAAGTTGAACTAAAGCACAGTTTTTCTGTCACGGGACATATACAACTCAGGACTGAAGTTTAGTTCATACCCCGGAACAACCTCCATGTAGAAATTAAGGTGTGCACTTTTCTTACAACTTTGATTTGAAGGTGAAAACGTACAATAGCTACAGCATGACAGTTAACTAAATGTTTCCATGTTATGTCATGTTTGCAAGTATTTCTACAAAATGGACACAAGTTAAGAAAGTCAAATCTGAATCAGCTTATTGGTTATTGACTAGCAATTATTTTCTTTTTAGGGGGTGGAGACTGATTTTCCCCTCTGACACCACACAGTACCAGTGTTTTTGTTTCTGGACTTCAGTGTTCTAGTCATTCACTCTATTGCCAACAAAGGACATGTTTTCCTGGCCTGGAGGTCCCTTATGGTCAATATTTTAGATTTAACTCTAATATCCAAACTTATTCACATCAAACTAATTCTATAAATTGATGTGTTGAGGTTGATGTATTCCTACATGATGTATACCTTTTACAAAATATGAAGTGCTTGAGAAAAAGCATAAAAGGACAACCGTGAATTGCTTGAAAAGAAGCCCACAGGAAATGCCAATGGTGTCATTTCAGGAGTGTTAAGTACATGTGTGCCAGCTTTGCATCTATCAAGAGTTAGACATTTGAACCTTCTTTGACTGTGATCTTTGAATGTGTGGGTTGTTTTGCAGACTGTTGACTGCTTGGACATACAAAATATCAAGGAGAGCAAATTGCTGTTAAGAGGCTCACCTGAAGGTAAATACTTAACGTACTGCGGGTCTATTTAAACTTGATGTACTTCTAGTTTTCTTTCTTTCTTATTGAGGCAGATATGTCTCCATTATGTATGTAACTATGACACTAAATTACATGTAAGGTTTGAAAAAAAAGATTCAAGTCTCACTAGCCTCTTGACCTTTTGTTTGACTGGCACTGCTGTGCATTGAAGTCCCACTGGCGTTTCCATATCCACTAAAATGAATGTGCTGCACTGACAAAGGTGTATTGAGGATTAAATCTGCACTTGGCCAGTTTGAATGTTGGCAGCACCAAAAAGCAGTGAGGGGAACCAGTTTTTTATGTTAGAAGTTGATTTCCCAGAAACCCTGTAATGTAACCTCAGTAAACTGATCACTGCATGCTCCTTTATCAGCCGGTCAAGCCTGTGATGATTCATACCAAAGAGACAAGAGCGACAAAAGATTTATGATGAGTGAGTCCAACATTCACTGTGAGGAGTGCTCATTTACTGCTGCTTAAATTGTGTTTTGTCATTTCCAGTTGATTAAAGCATCTACAAGAAGTTTTTAACTGTTATGAAACAGTCTCAATTTAATACTGAGGCCCCTATATGAACTACATAAGCAAACGAGACCGTCAGCGAGAAGATTAGCTATTTCTATATAGTAATTCATGATTCATTCAATCATTTACGGCACGCGGACCGGAAGAGCCTACGTTTACATTTTCCCAGGCAAAGTTTCGCAGTGAGCGGTACGTCAGCCAGTTAAAAGGAAGAAGGCGATTTTTCTTTAGAGAATTTTATTTCTTCACGTTATATATTTTGTGGTTGTGGCTGATATGGGGGCAGGATCAGCAAAGAGAAAAAGAAAAGAACTGACCGAAGAACAAAAGAAAGCTAAATGGGACAGTGATAGAGTACGGGGGCGTTACTGTTTTTAGTAATAAAAGTTATGAAAGTCAGAACGACATGAGGAACAAGAGAACAGATGATGCACTCTGTCTCAATCTTCATATTCCAGTCAAACATAGCCTTAGCCTTAGCCTCTGGCTTACTTTACTTAACATGATTATAACTACAGATAATATAAATACTGATGATACATGAGGTCAAACTGAACCAGGACACCCCTGTATTTAAATCTGAAATGTATGCACTGGTACCCAGGTGACGCGGATAACGTAGATAAATGGATGACACTAATGAAGACAGACAGCAGACCTTAGTAAATGAGGTTAATAAAAGTACTGACATCCTGGAACAATGAGAAGAAGGACGACAACCCTGGAAACAGCACATGCACCCTGTGATTATTTCTTCCTTCCATCACTTTCTCTGATGAATTCTCTACAATTACAGGGGCACAATTACGTATTCAAACGGTTCAGTTCAGTACGTATTAACTGTATTAGTCAAATTATTTGCCTAAAAGAAAAATTTATTTTTGTTTTTATCAACAAATCCCATAAAAAGACAAACCCAATGCCCAAAATGCTTTAAAAAGAACAAATCCAACAATGAATTGTTACTACTAACAAGAATTTGTGTTTCCAAAGCCTGATATATCATATTCCTCTGTGCCATAGGGCTCCATTGTTGCCTGAAAACAGATCAGAGAGCCATACCGTTGCACTGGGTGACATGTTCGTTAATTACAATGAACACACACCACATACACCGACCTACTTCTGTAAATACCCACTTGGGCATCAAATGTGTATTAATCTGTGGCTGAAAATAGTCCCCACCAAGTATTGTTTGTTAAAAACGACAGTGGCCAGCAGAAAATTACTTAACCATTTAAAAAAAATGAAACTAGATATTCATAACCAGTTTTTAAAGATTTAAGATCTTTAGTAGGAATGACTGGGCTGGGACTGAGAGCCACAGACAAGATACTTTCCAGGAAATTGGAAAGTACTGGCTGTTGGCCACAGTGAATTTACCTTCTTAAATAATCTCTGATAACAAATAATTTCAACAGCTTCTGTTCAATTGCTTGTGGATGTATTATTCTTTTGTGGTTGAAGTATGAAAAATATGGAAAATTTGATATAAAATATAATTGATACAAGATAAAACATATAGGCCTATGTGGTTTTCTACCTAATCCTGACGCGTCTGCTTGCCTTTACCTCAGCTAAAAGTTTAGATGAGCTGCTAAACATAATTGGCCGTAGAAGATTAATGGCACAGAAAATACAAAATAACATAAACTAGCATATTTCTTCACTTTAAACCAACAAAAAAATAGGCTCAATGGAACCTCAGCGTCCAGTGAGAGTGAGGCTGCATGTTATCTTCACATCCACAGGCGCATTTATGCAGAAATCACACCGGTTGTTACGCTGCTTGGTGGCTTTTGGTTCACGTAAAATGTTGCATGCATGCACTTTTCCAGGGCAGCCATCCCTACTGAAAATATGTGCAGAGCACACATGGACGCATTGTTGGTTTTGGTCTTTTCATGGGATTTGATGAAAATAAGAAAAATATAAACTGAAACAGCCATATGTTTGAAGGCTTGTTATCTTTTACTACAAGCACCTAAACCTTTTCTCTGCTGGAGGATTTTATCCTAACTTCTTAAACTGCTATTTTGGTCAAATTGTTCTTGACTAACTGTGATAGATTCAGTGCTCTTAATGCAGATGATGGTGATGCACCTGCTGTGCAGCTCCCAATCAACAGTATTTTACCTCGGTGCATATAGAAATGAGGAAAAATCAATCTTGGGAGTTGTTGGAATTGTACCATAATTGACCAAATCGCAAATAAAAAAAACTCAATATCTCGAAGCAAGCTGACAAGGGATGCTGAAATATTGTTTCATTAGTTAGAATTAGGAAATGCATTGCCAACATCGTCTCAATTAATGAGCAAAATGTTCCTTCAAAAGAAAATAAAGATCCACTCCTCAAAAGCAAATGTGTACTATTTCTGTTTGGTCAAAGATATGCTCACGCAGAAGCATAAAAAGATGCAGAAACAAACATAAAGTACACACAGAATCTTACACAAGCTTATAATAGTTCCAAGATAACATCTAGAGAGGCAGAGGAGGACATCTGGAAGACAGATGAACATACTCCACCTGTCACCATCAAAGATCACCACAACAAAGAGAGATAAAGATAGCCCACCTCTCTGAGCTGAAGATAGCCTGATATAGAACCAAAGGGATGTTTTAACTCTTTTCTTTCCCCAAGAAATGTTTGCAGAGAAATACATTCTCTGTTTCAGTAACACTATTCCTTGTGTTTCTATGGAACTTGACCAGAACAGCCACAGTGTTGTTGAAACAGATCTTGTGAGTTGAATGCCTTGCTCAAAAGCACCTTGGATGTGAGAGAGAACAGTTCTTGCTCGTGTTACCCAGAGTGACAGTTGAAAATGCCATTTTACAACTTCATGAATATCAGGCGCTCGCTGACTGCATGCCAACCCCTTACAGTCAAGCACAGCAGGGATAGTTATGGAGAAGAATGCCAAAGATTAAAATGGCTTTCCAAGAAAAGAGTAGCGCCTCAGATTTATCAAAACAGTAGCAAACTTGTCATTTTCAAACGTTTTATCTGAAATAATAACTGACAAGTTCTTGGCAGAAACATTTCTAATTATTCAATTTTGGATTTGATGTCTAATCTAATTCTGTGGTGAAATAATCTGAACAGAGAAACGGAGAGAGAGCGTCGGCCAAATCCATCCCGTCTGAAACAGGCACTTTGCTGATGCAGGGAGGAGGGTGTGTGCACCGTCAGCCGCATTAGTGTGTGGGTGGCATGTGCAGTACATCTGCATGTATGTGTGTGTGTGTGTGTGTGTTACGCAAAGTGGGGTTACGCAAAGACCTCCCTCATTCACAAACTGAGCCATGTGTTACTGGGCTGGTCCCTTTAAGAGGCATGTGTCAGAGTTTTCTACTAAGGCTGACTGCTGGAAAAGGTGAGTGCTGATACATTATTCACAAGCAAGGACACACACACACACACACACACACACACACACACACACAGTACACACTCACACACGCTACATAACTGAAGGACATGTACACAAGTTAGGCAGTCATGAGTGTGCTGAGACACACGTTGACAAGCAAAGTTGATCAGTATAATGTCAGTAGTACATAAATGAGCAAAAACATGGTCTATACCTCCTCTCTACACATACATACACACACACACACACACACACACACACACACACATATATATATATACACATATATATACACACAGGCAGCAGAGGGGAGAAATCCTCTGCCTTCTGTTATTCAGTGTGCATAATTTATAGCAGCCCCAGATCTCCCTGCTAATGACAGCACACTGGGGCATCTGCAGCACAGCAGCAACAGCAACAGCTAACTGGCATGGCTGTGTGTGTGTGTGTGTGTGTGTGTGTGTGTGTGTGTGTGTGTGTGTGTGTGTGTGTTTGTAGAGGTATAATGCTCTGTTGAGACAAGGACAGTGAGAGAGACAGAAGGAGAGAGAAACAGAAGAGAAAGAGACACACAGAGGGTGTCTGAAATAGACACAGATAACGCAACAAAGAGGGGAAAAGGATGAGACAGACAAGTGAGAGACCTCTCGCAACACACACACACACACACACACACACACACACACACAGTCTGGTTAAGTCACTGATTCAACCAGTGAATCTCCCCGGATGTGCTTTCATATTAACGTACAGTATGTACTTTAGTCTGAGCGCCACCTTTACTCTGGCTTAAGGTGGAATGCCTCATAATTAAAGAATTCACAAGTACTGTTCCCAGTGCAAACAGCAGCGTGAGCATGCATGAACATTTACGACTCAGAATCCACAAACACTTCTCTCTCATCCCTGGCGAATACAGACAGTTGTTCAGTACAGACCTAAAGGTGTTAGCACCAAAGAAAGCCATAATGAAAGCTTACATTCACTAGGATTGGTTTAACGACTTGTTCAAAGGGTGTGGCCTTGGATATGTTTCCTGTTGCAAGGATTGTTTTGAACCGTTGCCCCAGAGCAAAAATCTCCTAATTCTGGGATTTGGAGATCAATGCCACAGCGGTTCTGCCCTCCAGCTGCTGCCTGAGCTGAGAAACAGCAGCGCATGTTCACCCGGAAAAATTATACTGCTTGCTGATAAGGCGCTGTTGTTAGACACACATGCAAACACAGTCTTCTATGCACAGGTCAGGCAGTCAGCACAGTCTCATATGCATGCATACTAATCTGCAATTACACTTTGTATACACATTCGATACCACTTATACATAATTATACACATTTTGCAAGCGCACACACAAACACACATCCACATGCACTCCATTTTTTTGTGAAAAAAAAAAATCACAACCGTCAATTTGGTTGATCATCTGCGAGCTGCGAGTGTTGTGAGGTCCATGTCGTAGACGGCTCGGTCCAAATGATCACTTTAAAGGAACACTTACAATATATTAAAGCCAATATGCTTATTCACTTTCTTTTTGAGAGTGAAATGAGAAGACTGATACCGCTCTCGTGTTTGTGTGTTACAGTAAGTACAGAGCTGAAGTCACCACGTGGTTAGCCGAGTTTAGGATTAAGACTGGAAATGGGTGAAAACAGTTAGCCTGACTCTGTGAAAAGAAAAATACACCAACCCACACCTCTAAAGCTCGATAATTCATACAAAAAAACTGTAACTATTTCTTGATGTTTATCCATCGCCCAGTATACTGTACAACATCTCCAGCTATAGCACAGGTTGCCAGATGCAGTGGGTGAGCACAGTTTTTGGGCTCTCTACAGGCACAACGGTACCAAACGTGGTAACATCACTGTGACAACAAGACAAAAATGTTGAATTATTCCTGTAATGCTGTTAAACAAACCGGCACTAAAAGCATGATGATTTTAAGCTAGAAGAAGGTAACACTACAGTCATTTACAGAACAGCAGTAAATTCATTTTTAGACATTCTAGGTACAATACAACTACACCTGAAGTGTTCTCACTCGCAATGAGGTGAAAAAAAGGCCTTGGCTATTATTGGAAGTTTTACAGTATGCATTATTGCGGCATCTAGTTGTAATCTCAAAGCTGAAGACCCCCCCCCCCCCCCCCCCCTCTCTGTTTCTCTCCTCCTCTGTGCAGCTGACTGACAGGAGGCCAGGCATAAGCTGAACCACACACTCCAGCTACAGTCGGCTACAGCATGAGGAGAGAGACAGAAGGGGGGGGGGGGGGGGGCATGAGAGTTGAGGTATGCAGCAGTGGTACAGCGTCAGTGACAGGAGCATGTTTGGGCATCAGACAAAGCTATTTTAGGAAGAAACTGTCAATGTATCTCAAAAGGCATGCCAACAGCAATGATCAGAGAAGACCTACATTACGCTTTCGACTGTCTGAGATGTGAGATAGGACTGGTTTTGTACTTTTTAAGAACGTCCACACACCTGAGTTTTTTTCAGTAAAAAGCTCAGTGTAGACATACATGTTCAGGACTGAACAAAGACTCCCTATCAATTACTCAACTCCTGTAGCAATTGAATTCTACAAGAAGAAAGTTTGCACTCTTTCACATCAGCCAGTTCTATAGAGTCTGATCTGCACTTTTGCCCCATAGTCTCAATAACATAAACGGTAAAAGAGAAACCTGACTGTTCTCGCCATTTAATCAACATTGGCTCTGCTTTTGGAAGATGGCTCTGCTATCTTTTATAGTGCAAAAAAAAAGATTTACAGTCTCATAATTTCTCTCACAGCGAGGGGTCTGTGCTTCTAACTTTGCACAGCCGTGGCTTGCTGTAAATGTCAACATTCATTGGCGGAAAGTCTGGATTAAACCTTGAGACAGAAACCTAACAACCAGTTGTTTTAAACAGATATTAGCTTATTATTTATATCATTCTCGGTCATTAAAGGAAAACAGATAACATTGTGTGGCTTCTTCACATTCGTGTAGCCGACAGGTGCTGGTAGTCCAAGGACATAGCAAGCAAGCTAAACAATGAAGCTGTAATTGCTGTTTTATACTCTTTTATACTGTTTTATACGATTGCTTGCTGACACTTTTGCAATAAGGCAAAACTAACAAATGGAAGCACGTCAGTAAAGCAGTAGTGATGTTTCATCAGGATAAACACAGTAAACTGTAATGCCATATTGTAGGCGACTGTAATGTGTTCTCCTCTTTATGTGTGGCACTCTGGTGCTTCCACAGCGAATGCTCGCTCGTATTTAAGGTTTTGATATATATACGTGTGTACTGTCATGGTGGAATGAAGTCTGACAGGTTTTTCAAGCTGTATCCCTCGTAGCTGATTGTGCCACCCAGTACATAACAGCTGCAGTGTTCATTTCTTCATTAAGGGAATGTAGAGCTGCGTCTTCTGTCTCTCCCTATTTCTTTTCCCAGCATTTTACACCAAACTTTGCTGGGTTATCAAAGAGGGTGAGAGGGGGCAGGTGTACCTCTACCCAGTGGGTGCACCATTCAAACGTTAAAATAACAGGTTGTTGAATTACAGATAACAAATTTAACACAAAACTGTATAAAATAGACTGTAAAATGCTCAGCTAGTCTCAGCTATGAACAGGTATGCTCAGTACAACGCAGACACAGCTTTTTACAGTATAATACTGAAGAGATGAAACAGATATTGGTTTATAATATAAGTGTGTCGACAAAAATTGGTAGGGGTGTGTACAGAAGTGGGCGTTCCAACAGTTTGGCTGTGATTGGCTGGCTGTGTTTAGTCTTGGTTTGGGATTGGTTAGGCTCAGGGTGTGTGTCTGCTGACACGCCCCTCACCCCAACCCAGCTTTAAGCTGCAGTTACTACCATCTCAAATGAAACTCTTCTACAGTATCCTCTCATGCGCATCTGCAGCCTGATCACAGCTCATTCACCAGCTACCCCGACATTACTGCATCCACCCAATGAGAGGTGTCCGTGTAGCCCATCTGTGAGCTACAACTGAGGGGGGACTCCTGGCCAAAAAGCAGTTGTAGGCACTTTGCCGAGGGGAATTATTTTGTAATACTTCACTGAAAGTTTGATTGAAATGCACTAAGCATACAAGTAGAGATGTGAAGCTGCATTCGTGCTGCAAAGTGAGATATAACATTTGAGTATTGGTTTCTTATTGTTGCCTGAAGAAATGGAGTACAAACATTATCATAAAGCATTCATGGGTACTAGGTGCAAACCATTGCTAAAAGAAATGATACATTTTGGGTGGAAGCGTTCCTTTAACCTCGTGACTATTTCTGGGCATGGATTTTGCACTTCTGTGATTAGTTTTTGCAGATGAATCCAATCTATCCTGGGAAAGAGACAGAAGTGATGATAATAACAAACACTGGTGTTCTTCTGGACATTCAGAGGCTACTGGTTGCCACAGCGCATCTATAGTGTCACCACACACTCTGCAGTGTCTGTTTAGGTTGTGTTTCTACCTGTATCTCTGGCTTTTGGTGTGTGTGGTGGGTATCTCCTCTCCTGAGCTTATCCCTGCCTGGAAAATGTGTTTTAGACTGAAGCCTGATTGCAACAGCACTGTCATAAATAAATGACTTGATAATTTTAGCATGTCACCGAGGTAAAAATAGAACATCACGTTGTTAGCTCAAATGCCGGATGAACCCTTTGTTAAGACATCTGAGTTACTTCCTGTTAGGATTTAACACTTTGTAGACACTGCTGGTTTGCATGGAAATTATGTTGATTCTGGATTTGAAACACTTCCACAAAGATGGAAAATGAGTCTTCGTATAATCACACATTGTTTCAAAGGTTTTGTCGTCACATTCTTGAGATAAAGATGATGAACCCCAAAAAGCTTTTTAGTGGTGCTCTTACAGCTTGTGTTCGAGAAATGTGTGACACTTTGACAGTTAAGATCTCAGTCCGCTCTCTTTTGTGCAGTAGGGGAAATTGGTACTTCCTGTCTGTGTACTGCTCAGGTTTACCACAGGACAGGCAGATGTTTTAACACAGTAGTAGATGGTACAAACTGTAGCTACAGGAGAAAATACTGAAAACACAGGTGGAGTGGATTATAGAGATAATTTGCCAGAAAATCAGAATTGTCTTTTAGGAAAGATAGTTAAAAGTAAAAGACCTGAGAGCCTTTGCAACTGGCAGATTAAATAATATACAAGACACATGAATCACACCGTGTAAGAGCTTCGGTTCATGTGTTGTTTGAGCTGAGCAACTGACCCTGATTCTGAAAGACCTTTGGTAAGAAAAGGGGTCAATTTAAGTCTTCTTTCTCCATGCTGGAGAGAAATAAGAAGTGCACAACCGTCATCTTTATACTTCAGCCTTTTTCTTGTGTAATGTCCAGATTGTTCATTTATGAAAGCATGTCCGGTGACAATAAATTAAATAGAGTTTCTCACTGGCCTGAAACCAGGAAGTGCCACGGGGGGTTCTGTTGCGTGGTGTACTGCATGAAAAAAATATACAGATACAGATATCCATGGTGGAAACTTGCAACAAGTTAAGAGATTAGAAGTGTTACCGCCACCCACTGTCACTGCAGTCAACACTGGCAGGGTCAGGATTTTGATATGAAACAGCAACGGATTTATAACGGAATACTGGCTGTAGGCAACCTTACAAAGTTTGGAAAGGAGGTTACCTCAAGACAAGGTTGCTGTCCCTGATTCCTATCACTGTTTCTCTCTGTGACACACACAAACACACAGGAGCTGCACCTTAAGCCACATGCAGGCTACTTCACTGTAATGATGTGATGATGCAGATCTTGCTGGAAGTTTCAGCATCCACTGATCATGAGGAGGAAGCTGCTGTTAGGTTTAACTAAGACATGTAACTATGTCATGGCACTCTGTCCCTCGCTGTCTCTCTCTCACACACACACACACACACACACACACACACCGACATGCACACACGCGTTCCCTGCCGCGCTTCTCATGTCATTATGGGTGACCGGGTTACGGAGGACTGAAGTGTCAATCGGCTCGCGCGCATGCACGTGTGTACGCAAGTTGACACATTGTATAGACCGCACACGCGCACGCGCAGCCGGAGAGCGGCGACCGTCTCCTTACATCACCGTGGCAGCTTCAGTGGCCCTCATAGTGCGGTGTGAGTGGATGGCAGGTATAACGGAGAAGCCTTAAACTTACCGCAGTCCTCGCACAACACTCTCTCCACATCCTTCTTCAGCTCCGGCTCGCTGGCGTCCACAGGGGCGTACGATGCCTTGAATACCAAGGGCTCGGCGGTCGGGTCCATGAAAAAGATATATCTGTGGTCCTTCTCCACCGTGGTGCACGGGGCCTCGGAACCGAAGTCCCCGACGGTCACGAGCTGCTCCCTCTCGAGGCCGCCGCTGTTGAGGGGCCACACGTCCAGCACTTTGACATTCACACTGTAGGGCTCCCGGGAGGAGACGTTCTCCGGGGAGGAGCGCACCTCGCCCTCGATGACCACGGCTGATCGGTACGCCTGGTCCTGGAGGGAGTTGAGACTCGGGGCGTAACAGGCGAAGGAGACCCCGATGACCAGCATGGAGAAATGCACTGGATCAAGCCTCATGCCGTCAGCCTGTGCTGTGCTGCAGTGCTGCTGGGCGGCGGAGCGAGCTGGAAGAGAGAGACGCTGGCGAACGGGCTCCGGCAGAGCAGGCAGGGCAGAGCGGCAGACCTTGTGGAAGTGTCCATGCCATCTGTGTCTGCCGCTGCTTTCCCCATACGGCTGCTGGCCTCGGATGGGGGGGACACACCAGAGCCTAGGAACCGGAAACGGCCCGCTTCTGCATGCTTAAAAATGTGATTGCTGCATTCTCCTTCACCAACCACCCTCCCCCTCTTATCTCCCCTTTTCCTGAAAGGCAAAACAAGACTCGTAAATTAGCCTCCTCTCGAATCCAGGGCTGAAAGCTCTCTCTCTCTCTCTCTCTCTCCCTCTCTCTCTCTCTCTCTCTCTCTCACCAGCTAATAGGCTAGCATCGCATGGGTGGGCGCATTGCCTCTCTGGAAGGAAAAAAGAAGCTTGCGCGTACAGGGGAATCACAAGAAACGATACGCACTCCACGCACACGCACACGCAAGGTCGGCTCCTTTATCCACTTATTTCAATCGTCAAAAGAGTCCCACTCCTGCAAATCCGTTAGTCGGTGAGCAAAATCAAAAGAGAACAGACACCCGGGGAGGAACAGACGGACAGGATGAGATAGCAACGGTTATCCGGTGAGGCGATGCAACAGTAGCGCGCACCCTCCAGCCGCGTCCCCTGCGCCCCTCATCAAACGCGAGCGGCTTACGTGAGCAAACATCACCTGCCCGGTCACTGGCGTCGGCTCGCCACGTCCTGCGCAAACACCCTAATGACCCGGGCACCCACCGGCACACCGCCACAGACCCAACCAGCATGTGACCATGCCGGTCGACTGTGTTAAACCTCTGCGGGTGGGTACAAGAGAAATCACGCACGCAGTGCAAAGACACAGAGTGCGTCTGTAGCCAAGCCCTGCACGGCGCCCACTGTGGATCTCCGGTGCAAGAGGTGCAAGAGAGGCTATAGGCGACTACTACACACACTGCGGATAGTTGTTGCGATGACTAACGCTGCGAAATTCTCTCAATGGATTCCTCAGCATGGCGAGGCGAGCTGGGAGTTTCGAGACTTTAAATGCCCTCAGACACATGCACGCTCGCTGCACGCTGCAGGAGAGCACACCCAAAACCTGACATTTCCCACGTCATTGCAGTCCACTAATATTGCCATGGGATACTGTACAGTTTCACGACTCTATGGCAACACGTGGGAGCATCAGTTACCCCAGCCTGCGGGTATTATGCTGGAAAGTCATTCTACCCAAATATTTTGCCAATCCTGCTCAGCTACAGCTAATAAAACCACTTTTTTTTTCATTGAATGCATCTCCACCAATGAAACGAGAGCTTTGCACAATATACTCAGGCTTTTTATGGTGACCACAAGTATCCCCTCCTCCCTCCACAGCAAACCAGTCCCTGCCTCCATCTCTGTATCCATCAATCAAGCCATTCACAAGATTCTCCTTTCCCTCCCTGTCAGGAGCTGTGCGCCCTTCGCTAGAGGTCAGAAAGCCTTTCATTGTCCATGCTGAGAAAGGGATAAAATATAATGTCATTTAGGGGACATGTGAATAGTTTTTCTTACTATAGATGACTGAGATGATAAAGAAAATGTATGAGAGGCAATTTCATCACAGTATGCACCTACATTATGGCCTCATCCACCCATTTCACCACCAGCAGGGTCACGTTGGGGACCAGTCTCTGTCCATGGTGCTGAAAGGCTTGACAGGTTTAGTGCTCTGTCCCAACAGGCCAATCGCATGATACCTCATACAGACTGAAGGCCACAGCCAGATTCTGAAGGTCTGTCTCCTCACTGTATGTATCCGTCTTCACTGTAATACATTAACCTAAGATCCAAAGAGTCAACATTTTACTGTGAAGTACAAATACCGATTCAGTGCAGTGTGCCGCCCGTGGTGCTAAATGCTATAAAAGATGCAGGCTTTTATCTTTTCTTAGTCAAAGGTTGATGTTTCCACATTACGGGGATTGCTTCTCCAGTTCAGGGATCATCACAGCATTTCAAGAGGGAAATACAGCCCTTCAGAGTCCTTGATCCATCCTGTGACCCACCCCTTCCTCTTTCCCTCTCCCCCCACTGCCCACCCATTCACCGATCTCTCTCTCCTTCATCCTTTCTTCCTCTCACAGAGCACCCACTCAGAGATCCCGCACACAATTTCAGAATTTTCAAATTAGCCTTGAAAGCAAATCATTTGTTGACAAAGCGCAGGGGTGTAAAAAGCGCTTCCTGCTGACTGACCCGGGGTGGACTGCCACCAATAGCCTCCACGACTCCCCTGATACTCGTGCTGAATGTGTGGGAATTATCAGAGGGGCTGTTTTTGGTAAAGTACCAGCATCTCAGCAGGGTGTTGTTGATGAGGTCACTTAAATTGGCTTCTCGTGATACACTTGCCCAAACTGCTCCACTGTCAGGGTAATGGTTTCTATCTGTGATGCTAACTGATGCAGCGGCCCTTTTTGTTACACTTAAAATATAGAATATGTCTTTGTACACTTGTTCCAGATGTCTTCTTTGCAGCCTTCCTTCCCCCATTTTCTACATCACCAGCAATACTCATGAGCAAACTCAAATCCAGACACCAGGGACTTATCCACTCAAACCACAATGAATATGACTAGGCTTACGCAAAAAATATTTAGGCCCACCTTTCCATTCCAGGTTAACAGCCCTTCTTTTACCAGCTCATCAGTCAAATCAAACTTATATTTGGCGATAAATCAGTGTTAGGACATTTAATTATAGGCGTATGTGATGCTTGTGAGTTTTAAAAGAATTCTGCTTTTGGACTTTTATTATTTAGCCTGTGGTGTGTTTTTTTGCCATTTAGCGACTGACATAATAAGAACAGTTTGCTGACGGATATGTTTTCATTTCAGACATTTCCTTTAAACGGCTGATCCCCAAACAATATCCAAACAATTTTAAGTTTACAAATGAAAGCATGCAGCGTCGTTTTCCTATTCCAGATTATGTCTCTTAATATTAATAATATTCCACAGGTGTCTAATCCCATTAAGCTGTTATCCTATATGCATGCATCAAGTCACACATCATCATGATTCTTCTCCTTGAGGTTTGCTCTGCCCCTCTGGGCCCATGAAAGCTGAAGACCTTATAGCTTCACCATTGGATGTTTGTTGTTGCTGTTGTTGTACCTAGTATGGCATGTTTCAGTCAAACTCTTTCAAGTGCTAAAACAAAACAAAATCTTAACTGAAATGAAGACACACACTAAGCTTAGTGTGTAGTAACAATTCTATTCTAAAATGTTTTCCACCTCGTATGTACATTTAATGTATGTGAATTCATACAGTTTTTGTCTTTGTTTCCAACGAGTTGATTGTCCAAGACGTGAGTTTTTAATTAAACAGTTGGCTTTTTGCTACAATCCACTGATGAACCCTTTCAAGGCCATTGAGAAGCAGTGGCACGCAAGCAACACCAATCATAGGGTAATGATTCATGATGCTTCACAGTGTATCAGCCCCCTCCCTCAGACTCCCACACAGCTATCATCTACTGTTCATTCAGAAATTTCTCTTTCATCCAGCTCCCTCTCCCTGTCTCCTTCCACAGGGACTGTCCGGGTTCGCTGTCCGTGGTGCTGAAATCCCCAAACAACTGTCCCTGGTGCTGAAACACCCAAACCAATAAATATCAGGTATGACTTTTGTTTCTGTTCTGCCTTTTATTACTTTTTAGATTGTGCAGACAGGTGTGATCTTTAAGTGTAGCATCCATCTATCTATCCATCTATCCATCTATCTATCTATCTATCTATCTATCTATGTTGATGTTAGCACTGCAGTGTTTTAGGCTCACATGGGTGGGGGTTAACTTTCAGTTGCAATGTACGGCTACACTAAAGGCTGAAATGAAAATTCTGCGAAATGTTGCAAAAACAGCGCGAGTGTCTTGAACGCAGCCCGCGTGGAGTACTACAGTAACACTAACTACAGTTGCTTTCATTTTTTTCATCCTCTTCTCCTCTCTCGTCTCGCGATAGAGCGGCGGAGTGGTTTGACGGGCAGTCGAGGTTGCAGCAGGCAGAGGGAGACGGTGGAAGGTAAAGCAGGGAGGCAGCATCATGGCGGACAGAGACAGTGGCAGTGACCACGGAGGGCCCACCGCAGGCCCCGGCACGCTGCCCCCGGGTGCGATGGGCGCCATGTCCCGGCTGCAGCACGACACCGAGGAGCTCGCTTCCAAGCGCGTCGACATCCAGAACAAGCGCTTCTACCTTGACGTGAAGCAGAATGTTAAAGGCCGCTTCCTAAAGATAGCCGAGGTCGGGGCTGGGGGAAACAAGAGCCGCCTCACTCTCTCCATGTCGGTTGCCGTGGAGTTCCGCGATTATCTCGGGGACTTTATCGAACATTACGCCCAGCTGGGCCCGACCAACCCGGACATAGTGCAGGATGAGCCCCGGCGGGCGCTCAAGAGCGAATTCCTGGTGCGGGAGAATCGGAAATATTACATGGATCTGAAAGAGAACCAGAGGGGGCGGTTCCTGAGGATCCGACAGACCGTTAATCGGGGGCCCGGATTGGGAAGCGCGCAAGGCCAGACCATCGCTCTGCCGGCGCAGGGTCTCATCGAGTTCCGCGACGCTTTGGCCAAACTCATCGACGACTATGGCGTGGACGAGGAGCCGGCGGAGCTCCCGGAGGGCACCTCGCTCACGGTCGACAACAAGCGCTTCTTCTTTGATGTGGGCTCCAATAAGTACGGGGTCTTCATGCGGGTCAGCGAGGTGAAGCCCACGTACCGGAACTCCATTACGGTTCCGTGCAAAGTGTGGTCCAAATTCGGCAACACCTTCTGTAAATACGCGGAGGAGATGAGGAAGATCCAGGAGAGGAGTAGAGAGAAACGGGCCTCCGAACTGCTACCTGAGGGCCCGCACGGCGGAGATGACGGCGACGATGACTGACGCGGATTTTAAGAGAGCAGAAATGAAACAACAAAGACAAAACTGAACTCTGAGAGAAGACTTTTAACTGTAAAATAGAAAGAGAATTTCCAAGGGAATCACCCCACACACAACCTCCACAGACATGGCAGCACCTCTGCTGTCTCCTCGCTCATTTTACTGGATGTCACCCCACTTACCACCCATGTAACAGTAAGCCGCTGCTATCAAGGATTGAACTGTAAGATATGAACTGTTTCCTACTTGATTTAGATGACAATGAGCAGAGTGTTTATATCTCTATCAAACGACAGATTTTGCACACATCAAAGCTATTTCGAAATGTTTAAATGTTTTCAAACTGGTCATATACTAAGATTTAATCGAAAATAAAACCAGAGGTCTATTATATAAAATGACAGTCTTCATGTAGAACGAATATTTGACATCAGCACAAAGAGAATATATTATGGACTTTATGAAACCAAAATCTGATACCAGATGTATAGTTTATTATAAAGGTACGCAGAATAAATATGAAAGCGCTCTAAAAGTGTATGAATTGCAGAACGCAGCACTACAGGCCTGTAAACACCTGTCAGCATGCGTGTAGGCTCATGTTTTGAAAAGAAGTTTGGCAAAGTAGGCTATAGTCTTTAATTTGACCTAAAACCTAGTAGGCTAATGAAAGCATTTCTGTCATGCCATTATGGAAAGGTTGAGACTCAAAAATAAATAGCCTATTTTGTGCGCCTCAAACAAATGGGATAAATCTATCTCTAAGCTACTATAATGAATATCAACCCTCTTGCACCATGTCCATATAAACTTAAATGAAAAAAAAAGTGCTAACTTAGATGTACTAATTATGATTTTGTGAATCAGCTGTAAAAAAAAAAATCCTTATTAAGATACCCACGTTTTCTGTGGGTTAAGTTTTTTCTTTGTTACTTTGTTGTTTTTTTTCCTCTGGGGGGGGGTGGGGGATGCAAAAGGATAAGGTCCACTTGTGGGAGCGCAAGGCGCGGAAACTAAACAAAAAAAGACGCGTCAGCGCAGCGCGCGGTGAGGCAACGCATCCTCTCTGACGTCATTACGACCCGTGCCTTATACACTCCACTCGTTTACGTGTTCTCACGTGGATGGTCTGTGACCTCGACCGCTGTACGTTTTCATTTACGAGTGCAGTTATGTAGGCCGAAATATATACTCACCAGGGCTGCGGGATTCACACCCCCGCGGTGCATGGAGCATGGGTGGCAACAGCAAAAGTAAGCTGAAAGGCTGCTGGGAGCTTGGGGGCCCAACAATGGTGGTGGGCAGAAAAAGAGCTCCAAGCTGGAGCGGGCCCTTCAAAAAGAGGAGGTGCTGCCGTACGTACACTTTGGAAACGGGGGAGGGGGGCTCAGCGGGTTACGGCACCCTGAAGCCCAGAATCCCTAGCAGCACCCCTGGCCTGGTGGCCTATCACAGAGTAGAGCTGTGTCTCCCTGGAACAGGAGAACGACCCAGGATGTACCGCCTGTGGCAGCACTGGGTGTCACCATGGAGATTCATCTGGAGATGTTGCGCGTGGCTTTGCACACCATATGCACCATGATGTAAAAAAAACAAAAAAACAGCAACAACAAAAAAACGAAATCAGGAGCGGCTGGATGAGGCTATTCGTCAGAGCTGAGATGGATGCTGTTAAAAAGCCAGGCAGTCAGCCAGCCAGGCAGGCCAGCCGGCCGGTCCCATGCCGTCAGTCTGAGTGCAGTCGTAGAGGCCTATCGGTGTAGGGCCGAGGCAGTATCTATCTCTTTATGGTGCTACAGCCCCTTGATCGCTCCTTCGGGGCCTCGCCGCTCAGAATATGTCACTTTTGCATTATTTTTATTCTGAAGCTCTTTTTTTTTTTCTTCAAAGTTCTTTTCTCCACATTATGTTGTCCAAAACGTGTCAGGTTTCTCCCTCCCAGGCAGAGAGGAAGACACTGACTAGTGTAGGACATTTCATATTAGTGTGCAATATTGTGTACGTGCCAATGGCGGCATCGTATCACATGTATAGACTATTAAAAGACGAAAAAATGTATAGGCTATGTGATCAGTAGATATTTGAAAGCATGACGATGAGGTTGATGCATCTGCATTATATTTCCGAAATGTGAAGTCTTTCTTCTGAAGCACTTGCTCAAAGTGGAAAAAAAAGTCAGACTAGTAGTGAGGTATTTTTCCTGTCACGTTCTGTAAACCAGTAGGCTGCCTTGTCCGTCTATCAGTGCGCGTAGACTAGTTCGGGTGTTTTACGTCCCCCTACAGAGTCACCCCAGAGAAAAACCCTTTCCCTCCTCGTTCCACCCCTAACACACACACACACACTCACACACACACGCACTCACACACAACGCAGACAGTCAACAACCTCTAACTGTCTCCATGTCAGCCACTCTGCAGTGGCCTACACTGAAGCTGAATAGTATCTTGGGGCTTGGGTCCAGGGGTGGCCGACACACACACACACACACACACACACACCCACATACACAGTCTCTCCCTGTTGAGGCCTCTTGTTGCTATCTGAGTGTTCGGGAGGCCTCGAAAGTATTTTGAATGGTGTCTAGAACTGCACAAGGCCTCCTGTCATTAGAAGCCAGGGAACTGTGTGTTTGGAGCCTGAGTGCGACCCCTCTCTCGCCCGGGACTGCCGATCGCAGGACAGGTGAACTACGATTTGACTTTGGCTTGTCTGCGGTTTCACTTGAGTTAGGCGATAGGGATCGGCTGCAGCAGACCCAAAGGACAGAGGAGTTTGTTGTTGTTTTTACAATGAGGATCACAATCCTTCTTTCTGATATGGGCAGACTCTGATCTCAGGTCTGCTCCTCTTCCCCACTTGGGATTCAAAGCATAAAAAAGGCACTGGCTCATTGTCAGTGCAGGAAAACTTGCCCAAATACGCTCTATCAGACACACAGTCCATTCCTTCTTTTTGACCCAATCGACCTCTAGGCTTACACTGAAGTGCTGGTCAACAATCAGTACGCCCCACGTGGTTAGTTCACCTATTATTTAAAGCAGGTTGGTCTACAACAGCTGATGTGTCAGAGTGGCGTGCCGCTTATATGAAGGGGAAACACTGACTGCATGGATTGCAGCTTTAGAGGCCTCAGCTGGATAAAAGCTGCTAATGTAGTTACAGCCTGGGCCTACCGGACATGTGCGGACATGTGCTGAGGCTAGACCGAAACAGAATTCGTCAAAGCACACCTGGGCCGAAACCGTATCAGAAGTCCTATTGAATCCTTGCTTTGAAAAGTTGATCTGTGTTTGATTGGGCGTGCCTGTGGCAATAGAGCCAAGAAAAATGTTCCAGAAAATCCCATCTGTTCCTCGCAGGACGTTTTGGCCCAGGTTTGTCTCTGAGTGTTGGTGAAAGGCCTGATGAAGCCTGGCACTGCACTGTAGGAGCTTACCAGCAGCAGCCTACCACAACTTACTGACCCGGCTGTCAGACAGATCCAGGTAGGACTTTTCTCTCTGTTTTGGTGAGGAACAGGAAATATCTTTCCCCTCTTGCAGAAATGACCATATTTCCTCACACTGCCTGGTGAATTATAAAAAGCCCATTTCTATTAAACACACGTACAAGCCACCTATGACTATGTGCCCAGCAAAGCACATCTGTGGTCAATCTGAGTTCATCTTAAGTTAAGCATGAGTCTGGACTCTGTTTTGATACAGCACTTATTCCCCAAAGTGTTCTAGCTTTAGCTTGATTGAATTTAGGCCTCCAGGAGGCTCATGCTACATGAAGACTGGAAATACAACACTTCCTTTTTCTCTTTCTCTAATGGCCAACTATAAGGAGAGCCTGAACCTGCTCATAGAGTTGACTTTGTGAATGCCTCACTCTGTGAAACGCACACATTTTCTTAAAGATTAAAAGAAGTGTTTTGTTTTTGTTGCAGACTGTAATTGCCAGGTGCTACTGGTTCAGTTGTGTGTTTAGTGCAGAATGATTCCGTTGTGAAACATGACTCGTCCATTTTGGGTTGTAGCTGTATCTGACTTTCAGAGGAGGGGAGGGCACTTGTGATTTTGCTGAAAACAGTGTGATCAAATCTGATTTCTCAGTTTATGAGAGTTCACCCAGTGTCACAGCAAAACCCGGAGTGACCTTGCAGCCATGTTGTGCCCACATTACACGGTCATCCATTTCTGGGACTCAAATGCAAAATGGTAGGCAGATGTTTTTCGTCTTGTTTTCTGTATAAAGCGTCAGTGGTCAAGCTGTGAGCTGTCCTCCGTGGCTCTGGCTATGTTCAGTGTGTATGGGTGACAGAGCACTGAAGCTGTTAACATTGATGAGAATGATGTTTTGATTTATTTTACAGCGGTAGCCATCGTAGCAACCCCTAATCATGATGTTATCCTGCCTTTTGTCTGTTACTACTGCAGTGTTCATTTTGATTTAAACTAGCTTATTTTATGTTGCTCAAACAACAGGTGACCAGACCATTCCTTACTCATTTCAACTGATGGAAAAAGAAGAAAAATGTAATTGTAGACGTAACTCAAAAGTGCAGCAGTAGCTACTTGTTGCATGTACTCAAATTTGGATTGCTATGATGGCTCCGGCTGTAGGTGTTTCGTCTGCTTGTTCCTCCAGTCTTGAATGCGGAGATGATTCATGTTTATGACAGCATTCAAACAGCCACATGTACATGACTTATAACAGCAAACTTCCTCAATTGAAACGTGGTTGGTGGCTACCTGCCTCTACCAAACTGTACAAGTACTGAATTAAAACAGACTAAACTTCCAAAAGGTGTTCCAGACAACCAAATCTGCTCTGTTTCTGGTTTTAGTGTTGTAGTCTTTCATTGGCCATTCAGAGTTCCTGGTCAATCACACAGCCAATCGCAGCCTCTGGTCAAAGCCAAGCACTATATGACTCATCACAAACTACTGACAGAGGAGCCCATTCAGCACGTCTTCTGTTTGCACACGCACCGAGTAGTAGGGTCCATCATGTTTGCAGACTGTATAGGCTACTGTTGTGTATAGTTATAAAGACGTTCTTTCAAATGTTTGAAGATGTTGGGAAATGGATCCTGGATTTCAAGGGGTGGGGTCAATGCACAATGAACATATCCCATGTCACCGTTTGGTCTAAATCCCTTTACCATCCCCATATGAGATAATATGTTGTATCTTTCAAAAATATTTTATCTGTGGCGTGTGTGTGTATATATATATATATGGTTTGTTATATATGATGCTCCTCCTTTCAGAAAAATATAACATGTAAACAGGAAAAACATATTGCTGTTTTTTTCCTTTGTATTTTATACTTACAGAAAGCATTGAATAAAAATGGATAAATACTTGCACTTTAGATATATTAAGAAAAATAAAAATCTGCATATTATTTTTGATAGGGATCTTCACATTCAAAGAGTATAAATTACAGGCTTTGTGACTATTGCTGGACAGAGATGTATTGAGTTCTACTTATTGAAGTATATTTTGTCTGTGTGTCAGAAGGTTTACTAAAGTAAATTGCATGATAAAGTAGTGCTACACCGATATTGTTCTTTTTTTTAGTTGGTAAAAATGTCTGAAAACTGTGATAACAACCCTCTTGTATCATGTTTAACCTCTCCTCACCCCTTCTAGAATATTTCTTACTGAAATATGGCCTTTCCCGACTACATGACGATGGTGCTTACTTTGGCTTTGACATCAAGCTCATCCTATACATCTCAACATCACCATAACTCGCGTCCTTACACTTCATTACTTTCTGTTATGTACTCTCACTACCTTATTAAATTTCCGTTGATGGCAAAAAAAGGTGTGCTGTTTTGTACATTGCTGTTTGTTTTAATGTTGGGGGAGCCTTGTTGTCTGAAAAATGACTAATCGCGCAATAAAAAGTCATTCCACATGTCCCTGTCTCTGCACAACTGTCTCAACACTACAATCAACTGGTTTTAGCAGGGATGGGCTCTATATGTAAAACAAGACAGACGCTTTCAAAAAAACATTTAAAATATCCATTATCCGTTGACTGAAATGTTATGTCAAATCTTAAATGTTAAAATAGCCATTGCTATCTTTATGTTAATCAACACTGTTTTGGTACATGTATGCACACAGTGCAGGTACTGTACTGATTAATATATAAAGAGCATGTATGAATGGAGTGATAATGATTTGAGTTTATTTCATTCATCACTGCTTACTTGCCTGTAATCATTTAAATCTTTAGAGGAATTATCTCCCTGTCAGATGTCCTTGAAAAGCTTCCTTATATATTAATGAATAAAACATGCACAAACACAATGGGAGGGTAACAACAGTGGATGGATACAAGCTCTGATTTTAAACAGAGCTCCAGACATCTGCTTTTGACTTCCATGTGGAAATCAAAGGCAGAGTGCCAGATTGTTGCCACAGTAGGAAAGAGGACACGCTGTTGACAGAACAGTATTAACTGTTAGTGGCCAGGTGAGAATTTTTCAGTCTGCAGTAGGCAACAGGTCAGTGCACCAAAAGCAATAAGACCGATGGCACCTCACATTACATTCTCAGCTATTGTGACCCAAACATTATAACAAGCAGATTCAGTGGCGGCGATCTGAAGAACAGTGGGAGTTGTGGGAACAAATTGCTAATATTTTAAGATGATTCATAGCTTATGTGAAATTTTATCCATAAAATAATTTTAGTTCATATTATACACTAGACATTATTCAATAATCAACAGACGTGTTTTGTAGGAATTAATTTGAGAAGAAGTGCTGTAAACTTAGAAGTTTCAAGGACTTTGACCCTTCGGTTATTAGACTGACAATAGCATAGTGGTCATATACAGCAGCTTGGAAGCCCTATCTTAACGTTCTCGGAAAATATCTATTTCATTTGATACAGTCCCTCCTTTTTGAATTGTGTGGCTTTGCTGTCGTCTGTGCTTTATCAAACTAATGCAATTGCAGTCTACGGGGAACTGAATGTCAAATTACGTTTAAAGGACCAGTGTGTAGAATTTAGGAGGATCTATTGGCAGAAATGGAATTTAATATTAACCACTAGATGCTGCTAAATCCTACACACTGGTCCTTTAAGTACATTTTGGGTTAATCTATTAGCTCTTGTGTTATTGTGTTATTGTGTTATTGATGTTATTTTAAAAGCTTAAAGAGCAGAAACATACTGTACTCACCTCCACCTTAAAACACAGTGGTAGCTTCACAAAAATGTATTAGGCATGTTTCTGAAGACGCAATATCAAGACAAAAGGCCTTAAACAAAGTGCAGACCTCTGTTCAACCAAGTAATGTGTCTGGGCACTACATAACCATACTGAACATTTTGCCAAACTAGCATGCTGACAAACTAGCTTACACTTTATTTTGGTATATTGGTTATGGAAACACGTGCTTTTGGATGCAGACTTTTTGTGGAAAAGTCACATATATTGTCTATTTTTTTTTTTTAACCCTTTGCAATGTCAAAGAGAATTAGCTTTAACCACATGACGTAGCTTTTTTGTGATTTCCTAGCTTACACTATGTTACTAGCTGACACTATTTTGCTAGCTTACACTGTGTTACTAGCTTACACTATTTTTACTAGCTTAGGGTTTCAACTTTGTTCCTCAATTAGTCCTTATCCATAAAGCCTTTACACATACTTACATATTTACATATATAAACATATTGTTTTCAAGTAAAAGACTAAAGTTACCTTTATGTTGTGCTCGTTCATTCACACACTCTGCCGGCAGTTTCAGGACACTTTACTCAGACTGTTACCACCTCTTAGACCTTCTTTTTGAGCTTGTCATCTTGTAACATGACATTCAGCGGCACCGCTTTCGCTGGCAGCTTGACATTACAACTTCTTGTTTTGGTAAAGTTTTTTGGAGATGTTTCGAAGTCATTGAAACTCCATGAAAGCAAAGCTCCTAACAAGGGCCAGCTAAAAACTTTAAAGCGGGCTTGTAGACACTTTCGCGGCTAACAAACTTAGGCACACACACAGCAGGTGGACAAGTAGAAATGTAAAATCTCGCTAGCTTGGCAACATTACAACTACAAACAACCCATAATGCAACACTCTCTTAAAGTAACAGGCTCACTCTGTGGCACAGCTGAACTGGTACTGTCTCCATTCAAATAGCAGAAAATAAAACCTGCTGTTGTAAATAAATATTTTACCGCACCCACAGTAACACACAGGTGTATTACCAGCATCCTATTCTTATTATGGTGAGGTACCAAGTTATGTTACAAGAGAAATTACTGCATGTTTTGTGTAAAATGTGGATCAATGCTAATCCCAAGAACGCTCATTATTGAACCTCCTCTACCATAAATCACAATAAAAGGTAGTCCAGGGTGAATAACATCAGGGGGGACCGTACACAAGTAATATCACCAAATATTAAATGTATGTTATAAATAGGTTATTTGCAGGGAGGGGATTGATAAAGGAAAATATTTGTTTAAATGAGGACAAATAATTTTTTTTTCTTCTAAAGAATACTATTATGGGCTGAGGTATACCAATATGCTGACAGCTGAGCAAAACATCTGTTTGATAATATGTTTAAGTACAGTATATTTTTAACTTACCACACCAAAAAGGCTCAGCATTGTCCATAGTGATATTATGGTAAAAAATTAGGTGTTTGGCTGAGAACAGTCAGCTCAATTATCAACAACACATGGCTAACATGTGGTAGATAGATCAGTCGTTTATAACCATGTCTATTTGACAGCGTTGGGAAGTATCAGCAGTCAGTACCAGTACATAAGTTTCTAAATGTAATCAGCATTTCTCAGTTGCTGTAGCTGAGCTCCTCCAACATGTCTGCTGATGCAGGAGAAACACTTCAAGACACCTGAGGGAAAGATTTAAGTGGTCGAGAAGGCGGTGCCTCTTGAGTTTAGATTTGATACATTAAAAGAAAACTGGGAGATGAAACAGCACTGTGTTACACTGTACTTTACTGGAGGCTGCTCCATGCATTGTTTTGCAAAAGATATGAATAGACCATGCAGAGTTTGTATGCCTCTGTGCCGGCGATAGCCGTGGCCAAAGGCATTATGTTTTTGGGTTGTCCGTTCGTCTGTCCCATTTCCGTGAAAGTGATATCTCAGGGACGCCTTGAGGGAATTTCTGCAAACTTGGTACAAACGTCCACTTAGGCTCAAGCGGCTTAGAATTTGGTGGTCAAAGGTCAAGGTCACTGTGACCTCACAAAACACCTTTTAGGCCGTAATTCAAGAATTGATGGCCATAATTCACAGTTGTTCGGACAATTAATTGGTGACACTAATGGGATACAACCATAGACTGTGTATAAAGATGGACGACGCATCTCCACTTCCTCCCACTGTGCAAAAATGAAGCCAAAATATGCCGGATACGGCCCCTGCCATCTTGCGCTGGTGACGTCATTTGGAGCCAGAGTCTGCGCAGTAGTGACTGGCGAGTGGAGCTGCGGTGTGAGGACCCACCACGCAATTGTAAACACACCAGTCAATCACAGCTGTCAATCATGACGTTTCACCCCGTTTTATATACTGCAGCCAGCCATAGGTTTTCAGTCTGGACAGACCGGAGTGAACTGCAACTTGACTGGTTAGCGGAGGCATACAACCATGGGGCCGTCATTCTAGTTATTTGTTATGGTGCAAAAACTCAATTTTTCTTTCTATGTACTATAGTTTATGTGTTATGACATAGTACATAATGGATGCCATGACATTAAATATCATACTAGGCCTGTTTTGTGAATGTATAGCTTCTGATTTGGGTTGCAGCCCCACGCTGAGATATGTACTGTAAAGGATTACTCGTTCCAGGATGAGTAAATACCGTATGCTCTTACAAACTAACTAAACTAACTGAATTTGACTGTTAGGTGCTCACTTTCAAATTTAGCTCTTAACTGCAGGCTAAACATATTAATGACCATACTCCAAAGAAATGTACCCATGTTGGAAACAAACTAATATCTAAATAATATGTCGTTGGCACCCAGATTAACAAACTGCTAATAAAAACCTTTTTTTAGCAGAGTTGACAGTCTCAATAAATCACAACCACAATCATCTGTATAAAATCTTACTTTATGAAGCACAGACTAAATATTCAGTAAATATGTCCTTTACATAGTATGAGCATCCTGTCAAAAAACAGTTCAGATATACAAACAAAAAGACAGATCCAATGCTGACATCAAAGTGCCGAAGTCGTCATTTTTTTTAAATAAAACATAACAATCAACAAATATGTTTTGTCACAATCCTATATTACAGCACAGGCCTACCCTAGAACATTGGGAAACAATGGTTAGCACAACAGCCAAAGTGACTATAAGGGGAAGTCTCCCTGTAAGAAAGCAGTTATTTATCCTAACAATACAGCTTTATAAAATGGTACTCTCTCTGAAAACTCAGCTCCACTTCAGCATTTTGGTCTGTACAAGGATCCGGTTCCAGGATTCCAGCTGTGATTCCAGGTTTCCAGCCAAGATCCAAAAGGATCTCAGATCCCATCAGTCACCATTAATATGATATAAGAAGCAGCAGAAGCACTGTGTCCAGAGCCAAAGATATGAGTGTTCATACTGTTGATATCCATAGCTCTGGTTAGGTCAACATGCTTCTGCGCCACTGTGAGGCTGAGTGAGGGGGCACTAAGCTCACTGATCTACAGTTGTGTCATAAGCAAATTACGTAGAAAGAGGAAAGGTGTGTGTGTGTGTGTGTTTGGGTCAGTTGGGATCAATTAAGGTGCTCACAAACAGCGGTACCGCCACCCCTCCCACCACAACCCCACTTCCTCAAATCATTACACAAGTCCACTTTCCATGAGAAACAGGCTTAATATGTTGTTCTCCTGTTTGGAAAAATGTGCGCTGGATGTCCGTCTGTTCTTGGCTGACAGAGATGGTCTTACTTAGAAAACCAAACCAGTCTCTTCTTCTTAGAAAACAAGTCTATTCTCCTCCTCCTCCTCCTCCTCCTCCTCCTCCTCAACATCCACGTGGAGGATGTTTTGATGGCTACTCTGCTGGTGGAGTTGTTTGGCTGATGTTCCTCTCTCCATTCCAGCATGCTGACAAGTTTGTTGACTTTAGCACATTATAGCTAGAGCAGTCCTGCTGCTACACTCTCCTATCAGCTGGTCTCTGACTAAGGCCAGGGCCTGCTTTCACAAAAACATCTTCACCTGTTAGGAAGGATGGCAGTGGAAGGAATGCACCAATACAAGTAAATGCCCAATACGAGGCCAAACAAGCTCCGATAGGTCCATGTAACGCGTTATAAATCAGAAGACTGACTAGATGTTCTGTTTTAAGAGGTAAAGGTACGTATTTTGTCACTACGATGATGGCTGCCCTTTGTGCTGAAGATGCTTTTGAGAGATCCAGGCCAGATTGTGACAGGAGTCTTATTCAGCAGAAGGCCGTTGGATTGTTTCTCACCAAACATGCTCAATAAAGTCTTCATACAAAAACATGACCCTGCTATATTTATTTCTTCCTGTTGCCTACAGCTTCAACATCTCAACTGGAACCAGTTAAAAAGAGCATGCCAATGCACACACTCACATGCATGTGCACAGCAGCTGACCAACTCGTATGGTATGCCTCCCACCCACACCTTCCTGTTCTGCCCTTCATTTCGATCTTCAGAAACCTCACACCCAACCATTTATTCTTACACACATCAGCTCAGTGCACTCTGTTGTGACATAAGAAGAGTAGTTTGTGGGATAAAACAGAACATGGCACAGTGCTTTCGTTCAGTCACACACCGTTATCCTCTTCAGTTCAGATTCGAGTTGTAAGATAAAACAAACAGAATAATTGAATACATGTCAGTATTTGGGGTAGCGGCAGCTTAAAAATCTCAGCAACAGACTTGTGATCTGTCTGACTAACTCTCTCCAAATCCCTCAACAGCTCGTGTCAAGGTGCCCTTGAGTAAGGCACTCAACCTCCAGTTCCTCTGGTGGAGCAGCTCAGTGAACGGTTCAAACCACGGTGGTTCCACTTGGCTGCTCCTTTACGCTTACAAATGTATGTAACTGTATGAATGTCAAGAAAGAAATTGCTGAAAAAGAGCAAGCATGCTCAGTGTAAACCCTTCCTGGGGTGAATAAAGGTTTGGAGAATTAAATAAATAAATAAATATGCTATACATGGCAGAGACTCGGTCCTTCTGAGAAGTTCTTTCAAGAGTTTTTGTAACTCTGGGACAGATATGTTGTATCTTCACACTCCACGATCCACCCAAACCGTAGGTCCATACACACGCCTGCGAGTTGCTGGGTGTGTAAACATGAGTGGGGGAAAAAAAGGCCAAAATGCTACAGTAGTACCATCTCCATCTGAATCACTGCCTGACTCCTGGACTGCAGGACGAGGACAGGACAGAGAAGCCAAAGGCAAACCAGTCTGCCTCTCTCTCTTTGTTCTCTATCTGGCCTTAAAATAACACATTATAAATTACACAAAGTTCTGCTCATAACTAACAACACATTTCAACTAAAGACAACTGCATCCTTCTGAGTTTCATTTCAAAATAATACTGATGATGTTATAAATAGTGATCACAGTTATGATCATTTTAATGTGCAATAATAAAAGTTCAAAGAACTGAGGTTTGGCAGGGTCACTCGTTGGGTATCAAGCGTGGGGCTCTTCATCTGCTTCATCTATTGCTCAAGGACAGAAACTTATCACGAGGGTTGATAAATTCTGGGAAGGATAGGCTGCCAACTCTGTTACTGTAAGCACAACAGGAGGAACGGAGGAGCCCAAAACACAAAATACTAACAAAAAAAGCCCAGTAAGACGTTGGAGGATTAAGCTAGTTTGGCTTGGAAAGATGTTGTAGTCTCTGGTCCTCCTTCCTCCGCTCAGCTCCTCTGTCCCGGGGCAGTGCATCCAGCGGCCCTGCCGTTCAGCCCGCCGTGAGCCTGACTGATGGACGGGGAGGACTGCGTCTTGCGGAGGTGGCACTCGCGTCCGGCCAGGCCACCCTCCATGATCAGGCCGCCCATCACGCTGGCCTCGATCTTCTCAAGGTCGTCCGTCTCCGCACGGATTTTGGCCTGCAGGAGGCTGATGTACGTCTCATACCGAGTCTTCTGCTCAGAGAGAGGGGAGAGTAAGACCACGAGAGGATGAAACAAGAGACTGTTTGGAAACACTGTCGCCTCACAACTTGCTATATTATCATGCTAGCACTTGAAAACATGAGCTCCATCTAGTTTTCCCTTCACATGATTTACCTTTTCTACAATAAGCTGAAGATTGAGTTATCATGATATTTTACATGTGCTACCTGAATGTCTTCCTTGGTACTAATAAAAAAATATAAAATGATAATGATACTTTAAAAAATAGAATGGATATGAAGAGAAAACAGCAATGCTATTGCCTACAATAAATGCTTCTAGCAGTGAGCATTGCAGTTTACTCGTTCCTTTTGACCCTGTGCAGTGGAATATCAAACAGTGCCACATCTGTGTCTGTTAAAACCCCATAAAAAAAATCGCACATAAAAAACAGACAAATTAACAGAAGCTGAACAAAGGCTGTACCTCGTACGTGAGGTAGTGCTCTTTGAGCCGGTACTCCTCCCACTCGCGGCTTTTGGGGTCGGCCGAGGGGAGGTTTTTCCGGTGCTCCTCCAGCTCCAGGCTCATCTGCTTCAGCTTGCTCTCATGACTCAGCAGCTGATCCTCCTGCACCAATCACAGCCCCGGATAAAAACCGGAAGACCCCCAAAACAGCCAATCAGATGCAAGTGGACACAAATAGAATATGTAAAAATGTCCAACCCTGTGTAGAGATTTTTAACGTAGAAGGATTGTGTATGCTAAACTGTATATTATCTACATGCAAATAATTAATCATAGCTAGATATTCATTGTAGTATTGACAATACTATACCATGTTTCTAGAGTAAAACATAAGAAAGTAGAGTGTGATAGCTGCTCTTCCTAATGTATGTCGTGTGTGTGTGTGTGTGTGTGTGTGTGTACCTGTTTGAGTCTGGTGGATGAGGACGGCAGAATGGGCCGACAGAATTTCTTCATGGAGCCGATGGCGGCGGGGAAGGCCGGAGCGGAGAACAGCGCTGCCACCAGGTTTATCCTGAAGATCCAAGACATCATCTCCTCCTCACTACTGCAGAGAGAGAGAGAGTTTTGCCACATTCACACAGGTTCTTCTACAAAAACAATTACAGTAAAATAGATAATTGTTCTAAATTCACAACCTTAATCTTTTAGACTTAAATTACATATTTTAAATTTTTGTTGTTGTTTTTTTAGCAAAGAAACAGGGATCTTTAAACTGTGATTGTTGCCTGTTCACAGCAGCAGCGCTCCAGACTGAGTTCACATTTCAGCCTCCACATTCACCTGTGACTGCCAAACACACAAGAGGAGGCTGTAAGACCTTCGAGAGTTTGATTCATACTAACTTGCAAGTTTGATTATATCAAAATGACAAACCGTATTCACAGAAGCACGCGGATAGATTCATCCCATCGACACAAGATAAATTCCACTGTGTGGGAATTAAAATGACAGCGGATTCAGACATCACCAAATACTCTATGAATATCGAATTAATTAATTTTACTTTTTAGCTATAATTTGCAATGAGTACTTTATAAACTCTGTTATGGGAGCAGTGCTACATGGAAACAGCTCATCATCATCATCATCATCACCATCTATCCTTTTTCTTGTTCATCATCTTCAGGATTGTTACAAGACAGTCCACTGACAGCGTGCATCAAATTGTTTAATGATCTTTGAGCGACGCCATAAAATGAAAACATGTACGGACAAATTTTAAAACATATACACAAAACACATCTCTGCAGCACATCTCAAATTGGACTTGGGTGACTCACGGGGCCTGCAACAGAAACACTCTCCAGTCGGAGGTTTTGAGCTTCAGTACGTTGGCTCTCTTGCTGTAGTCAGTGGCACGAGTGGCTAAAGCGTGGTGGATCCGCACAGCGTTCTTCAGGTCCACCTCTGAAATATCAGCGTCAGGCTTGTACTCATCCTGCATACGTAACAGAAAAAACAAGGGAATTGTAGGTCTTATGTTTTGGAGGCCGTAAATGTTTCAGTCCATTTAGTCATTTTGTCTTTCATAGCAGTGAATATAAGAGAAGCTACAGACACTTGCTGTGTACCTGTCATTAAATTAAACACTTTTTACATATATCCATACAAACATAATCGAGTTAAAACAGTGAAAATATGACAGATATAGAAGCTAATTCACTTAATTCAAGTTGAACGTTTCACAACCATACATGTGGTCAGTACAGACCTTCTACCAGCAGGGGGAGACAAACATGCAGTGGAGCAGCCATGCCTCATTTCCTCTCTTAATGCCGTCTCTATCTCACTCCCTCTCAAACACACACAGAACAGAGCAGCTAGCAGCATCCACCACCGCAATGACAGTGTGTGTTTCTATGGTAACGGAGCAGAGGACGAGATGCAGTACCTTCTGGAGATACAAGATCATCCCCTTCAGAACCGCATAGAACTTCTTCCAACCGCGGCGACCCCTCGGGGCTGGAAGAGAAACAAGTGAAGAGGGAATTTTTTTTTTTACAATAACTTTTTAGGGATTTGGTAACTTCAGTCAAATGTATGTGTATGTGTGTGTGTGTGTGTGTGCGTGTGAGAGCGTGTGTATAAAATCACTCACTGCGTTTGCCGTCCATGTCGGCGTGGCTCTTGCGGGTCAACACTCCATGTTTGTAGGTGACAGCATTTAAGAGAATGGGAATGGCGATGAAAGGGTTAGTGCCGTCCGTAACCCTGGCAACACGCTTACTCCCGCCCTCACATTGCTCCTCCACCAGCTCCGACAGACTCTTCCTCAGCTCCTCCTCCTCACTGCACACACAAATACCCATTCAGATAAACCTGAGTGGCACATAATTCAAGTGTACTTACGTCTCAAAAACTTGCATATCCCGAATACTTTTCCTTTTGATGAATACAAAATGCATACTCACACTGCCCACTCTAGCTTCTCGTTCTTGATTGAGTTATACAAGACCTGTGTGGGCAAAGCAATGTGAAGACGTACTTTAATTCAAAAACATCAAGCAGACAGATTCTGTGGTAGCTGTACTCTCTCAGGAGATCTGTACCTTTAATAAGTCTTTAGGGAAGTCTTCACCATTGTTGAGGCCATCTAGATTACTGATAAACTGTTGGCAAGACATCTTCTTCCCAATGTTCTGAGGAGAGGAGAACAAACAAATAGACAAACAAAAGAGTTGGAGTTAAAGATGACATTTCACCTAGCTAAAATATTTTCAGCTCATACAAGTTGACAAATATTCAAATTCCAAAGCAGCAGATAATTTCAAGCCACTTTTATCTGCTCCACCTGAATGCAGTTTTGCAATCGTCCACTGGGTGGCAGTGTTATGCTGCTGGTTCTACTAGTAGTGGTGGTGAGTGGGGTTCCACTTCCATAGCAGCTTACCAGACCTTTCCTAGTGTTTTATCCTCTAATGAAACGAGATGTTTGTGTATTACTCCCCCCCTTCTGCCTGAATCAAGCCTGTAACCTAAACAGACACAGATGTGGAGCGGTTTGATATTACACTGCACAAGGAAAACAGTCACAGATCAATTGCAATTCTCTCTGCTAGTACCATTTATTTTAGATAGAATAAATAGCAGCTACTGACCATTTGTCTTTGGTAAACAATATTTAAGCATGTGTGTGCATCCTTTATTATGAGTCTAATATGACATACATTTTAAAATGATGACTTAAACTCTATTGTTAGCTGACAAGAAGAGGCACGGGTGTCAGTGAGGACAGTGTTAGTACTATAATTATACTTACCACCTGCAGGGGCAGAGAGATACCAGGGGGCCAGATTTGGTTAGCAGGGGAAAGATTTGTAAGGGACAAAAAGGAAATTGAAAAGAGAGAGAGGATAATAGTTAGAGGAGGGATATTCACTACAAGCACTATTAGCAGGGACTGAGGAAAAGCAAAGCACAGGACCTATGATACTGATCGTGTTATGTTGCCCACACCACAGTGCTCCAGTTTAAGACTGAACAGATGAGACTATTCGAGGAGAGGAGAGACAGAAACAGGTCAGAAAGTAGGCCGCGGAGGAGAGGCAGACAGACAGAGAGAGGAAAGGGTAGACAGAAAGACAGGGAAAGAACAGGAAATAGATAGACAAGAAGGTATGAATGCCATTGCTGACAGAGGATGGAAAGGATTTGTAGGAAGATTAGAGGAAAGGGAATCCTGCACAACCAGTCAGATAGAGAACTACAGTACATACATGTCCGTGTAGATCGGTGTTGAGCAGCATAAGGGCGCAGGTTAATGTGTGGGCTCCATCTGCAACAGGACAGTACATAAGGCCGAGGTCAGCTAAATGTCACACACACACACACACACACTCAAATTCACTTGAATGCAATGCCATACACTCCTTTATAGCACACGCAGACAGAAATCACACACACATCTGCAGAGCTGCATGAATGGCCCACATGCTAACATAATCTCAGCCAGCGCTGTATCTGATCTGAATTGATCCGGTGCGTACATTTGTGATGGTCATATTTGAGGGTGTACTTCAAACTTTAACGCTGCAGTGTGAATATGCTGCAGTCTGTTAAGTTTGGTTAACTGGGATCAACATAGAAAACTGCAATAGTAATACATCTCACAATTATAATATTGTTTCTCATTACCATCGTTGTCATCATCACCACCGTGGTGGCTCTGACCTTCAGAGGTGGGTGTCTGTGGGTTGCACTGACAGAAGCGCCTGGAGAAATGCACAAGGACCCTCTCTCTCTCCTGGGTCTCTCCCATCAGCGGGAAGGCTTTTAAGAAGTTCCTGTCGCACACAAACGACACCACGAGGTCAACAGGGGGTCAAATGTTTCCCAGTAATGCATCTCTAGAAAATATATGATTGAATCTCTTCTGGCACTAAACAGAATTTGCGGAGGAATGCAGCTGACAGCTTTGTTGGAAACCTTATGAAACATCTGAGAAAAACTGTAAGTGTCAAGCGTGCCTTTTAAAACTCTGTAGCAGACTGTCATGAGGAAGGATCGTCTTTTTGTCTCTGTGTGGGTCGTGAGAACTGGTCGCATGTTTGAACTGCAAATAAATGGATTTGATTTTGCAGCTGTAATACAGAATCAACAGGTTTCATACAGGTTGCAGTCTCACTTTCACACTGTGCATTTTGAGATGAAACATTATACTAGAGTCAAAACAAATAGTCTATTAACCGATTAGTCCATTAACTAAAGCACAAAATATATGCTGCTTCCAGCTTCTCAAATGTGAGACTTTGCTGTTTTTGCTACATATCATTGTAAATTGAATATTCGGTTGGACAAAATATGACATGTCACTATCTAATCTATTAATCAAAAAAATAATCTGCAGATTAATCAATAATTAATTACACTACTACATTAATGCTCCATCTCCCAATTTTAAAATGAAGCTGCAGAACTAAATAGTGAAATAATTTCTATGCAGTCAGATTAATGCAGGCAACTACAGTAACTTTCATTAAACCTTTAAGTAAACATTATGATGAAACAAACATTTCTACCAGACATTATTATTATTATGTCTGCCTTTAGTGTGAAGACCTGATGAAGGAAATTAATTTAAATAGCCAAGATTCAAATGAATGCAGGACTTTTAGTGCGTTACATGTTACTTTTTAACAACAGTATGCTAATCTGGCCCAGTTTGAAGTGCATTAGGCCTCTTAACTGAACCCCCCTGGGCTGAAGGCAGCAGTTTGAGACAGCTACATGTCAGGTACAAGGCAGTGATGTACTCCGCCGCTGTCAGCTACACCGGCCAACTGTACTCAGCACGACAGCTTGATTAGCACAATGCTAATGCCCTGTGAAGAGGGAAAGTGAAGTATACACATACTCATGCATGCGTATCAATGTCGACATCACACGCTCATCACTTCCGAGTGCTGACTGTGCATTACCTCAGGGCTCGATCCAGCGACAGGCCAGAGAAGTCAAAGAAGCTCAGATACTCTGACGCCACCAATTGGCTGAACTCGTTGCTGCGGAGAGACAGAAAGAGAGCATCAGCACATCCACGTGGCACTGAAGACGTTTGAATGTGTTACATAAATGTTTTCCTGACACCACTGTATTAGAGAATGCTCTTCTAGTCATGTTTTGAGAATGTGTTGGATTATGTGTTTGTATATCAATCACATGTGCATCTGTGGGTACGTTATGTCTGTTCCATTTATACATGTTCAAATACTGAACATATGGAATTATGTAAACATGTTTTCCTCTGTTTGTGATGATTAATCAGTCCGACAGTCATCATGTGTGTGCGTCTGATACTGTGTGTGTGCGTGCTCACTTCTTGCCCAGGTGTCTGGCCACATCGCAGCGTTTGAAGCCCTCGAGGTGATAGAGGCGCTTGGCTAGCCTCTTGGCCGCCTCACAGTCGGCTCGGCAGCCATTGGCCAGAGTGTCGGTGCTGCCGCGCTCCAAACGCTCCAGACTGCCCAAATCACACTCCTCTGAGTCAGACAGCACGTCTGTGAGGTTGGCATCACTGAAGGGGAGGAGACCATACACACACACACACAAACACACAAGCAGGTGCCTAGGTTAATGAATGGAACACATGTCCGTCGTTACACGCCCACTCACTTAAAACTAGACAGAGGAAGATGAACTGCTGAGCATAAAACTCAATCACACGAACATATGTTCACATACACACAAACAAAAGTCAAATGAGGTTTAAATGACTTGTTATGACACTGACCCAGTTTCACCGTCACTTAATTTCCTACTTTGCAGTGAATCTAAAGACTGATTATAACGCTGAAGCAGCTTTCACCGGCAACCAATCTCTTCCAAAAAGCTCCACTAATCTCAGACTGTTAACCTCTAGCACAATTTGAATTAAAGTGCTGTAATATAGAAACTAAAACCTCAATTCCACTTTTCTATTGCTCTATTTCAGGCAAATGTAGCCTGGAAATTAGAAAAGTGAGCATTTCATTTTTAAAAAGGTCCATACAGTGAACAAGTAATGCTCTCTCTGGCCTCAACAACAGGCCCTTGAGCAAAACAGTAAATTGTCCATCTCATGCTCATTGTCAATCACTGGGCTGTCTATCGCAGCTGTGAATGGGTGTATCTGTGTGATTATCACCAGGGCACTTCTGCAAAAAGACTGAATGTACTCAATCACCCCCGCAGGGGTAGTTAAGGTTAAGAAAAACTAAAATGAGTCACCAAACAGTTGAAGACATGAGAGTGAACATGCAGCTTTAAGTAATGACTTGCAAAGACTGCATGAATGACAGACATTCATGAACACTGCGTACCATGTTTGAAGTTATAATCCCTCACTTTGACATTGTAATATAGCATTGTCTCAAACTGAAATGCTTTGAAAAGTTCTTTAAATACACTGAATTGTAAACTATTGGTGATGACTATGAAACCAGCTTCCTTTCAGCTTCCATAGACTTCCACAAGCTGCCATCCATTTCTATTTAGAGACTAATCTTAACAGAAGAAGCAGAAAAACATTTCAAAACACTTGCAATGTTACTGATTCAAAATTCTGTTGGCGGAACAAATAACAATTAACTCAACTAGAAAGAAAAGAATACTTAACACTAAGAGATAAGGCCATCACTGCAGACGACGGTGCAGTGTCTTGCTGAAGGACACAGTTTGATGAACTGTCTAATCAGGCCAAGGCCTCGCACTCTGTAAAACTGTTTAAGTGTCATCAAGAGAACAGAGAGAATCGATCGTAGAGCATTAATTAGTACCCTACTTATTTATTTATGACTAATTGAGGTAGTTTGATTAAGATATTGAGCTGTATCCACTGCATTGCACTGTATACTCTGCTACACACCAGTCCATTAGTGGGAAGTTAATTAACCTTTTTATTGTACTTTTATTGTACACCCAGTGCTGATGGTTTGGTTTTGATCACAAGTTAAAACACCATTTTGTTACTTTTGCTACTTCACTTACTAGTGAGGTGAGCAGCTTTTCTAGGCTTCACTGACATTTCTGATCAAAGTGCCATCTTATTTACAGTGTCTATAATGCATTCATCCCACCCAACCCCTACAGACGAAACATCTAACATTCAAGCAAAATAGCATAACATTTAATATCATCCAGCCTAAAAACATAAATTGCACTCTATTGCTGTATTTATCAGCAAATCAGCAAAAAGCAGCAAACTGTTACTGACACAGCAGTTTTATTTCTTAAGAAAGAGACTGCACACATTCCCCTCCATCTGTCTAAATGGCATTTCCTCATTTCCTGTCTCTGTGTGCATCTGCGTGGCACCGTCAGCATTCTCGCCAGATGATTCATATGTTTTTTGCATAATCTGATCAGCCCAAATTGCATTACCCTCACAAATTCAATACATTACGTGCTGTTGTCGAAAGGGATTTGTGCTAGTTACCATGGATACAGCGGAAGCAAAGTGTCCTGTACTCGAAGAAGAAGTAAAAGGGGATAATAGACTACCTTAATTTTTATGTTGTGTGGCACAAACAGGCATCAGAAAAAAAACAGACTGATAGATAAACAAAAACAACAAACAGTTTCCATAGCCAGGAGTCAGTCCCTGGCCTGACTACGCACTACATCGCCCCAGCTGACCTCTACAAAGGGCCTAATTCCCTGCTCCAGGCAAGGTTACACTGTCCTGTCTTGGATGATTCATTAGGCTCTTTGAATTACTCTTCATCTGACCTTAGACCAATTTGCCTTGGGAGACCCTACAACAAGGAGCTATTGCCCCCAACAACACAGTTCCCAGGGTCACAGGGACACACAAACCCTCCACCACCTTATCGCGGTGGAGCATCACTGCCAAGAATGACAATGAGATTGCAGATACGGTTGGGTGAAAGCAGTTTCATTTGCAGGGTGCCTGGGCTCATCCACAGGGACAGGGTGGGGAGTTTGTATATCCGGAAGGAGTAAAACCACCGCTCTTTCATGTGGAGAAGGAGCCAGTTGAGGTGGTTTGGGGATCTGATAAAAATGTTTCCTGTACAGCTCCCTCTGGAGGTATTCTGGGCATGTCCAACAGGGAGGAGACCTGCTCAATGGATTATATGTCCCACCTCACTTGGGAAAGTCGCAGGAACCCCCTTTGGGACCCATAAAAGTGGTTGAAAATGGAAAAAACGTGTGGATGGAAATATGTACATATTACACAAATGCCTACACATACTTAAAGACATAAACACACACACACACACACACTCTCATGGACTCACACACTCATGGACTCACACAAAATAAAATGAGTCTGCGGTAATCCATCAAAACAATATCTAGCCTGGTGTTTGCAGTGAAATTGCTTTCGCTTGTCTGACCATATTAACTCACTAGGCCTCATAAATCATTCAAAACTCATATCAGCCATGGGGCGAAAATGATGCCGGGCTCCCCCAATTCACTGCTGTCTGGCAATAATAGAACCAACACACACACACACACACAATAATAGTGATAGAGACACAATATGAAGTGTCAGATATCTAGCACAGGCCTTTTGTGCCAAGATCCTTGGCGTTACTGAGGGCCAAGTGGCACACAGTAAACTTATTTGTCTATCTAAAGGCACAAATCTGTATCCTAAGGCCACACATATTCAGTCACTGTGACCAGTCTCTGTGTGTGTGTTTGTGTGTGTGTGTGTGTGTATCAGAGATAGAGAGCATGATGGTGCATGCCAGTGACTCACATGTTAATCTCTCTGCCTGTGCACCGCCCGCACCCACACCTACAGGGAGTGTCTGCATGCAAGGTGTGTGTGTGTGGGGGTGTGGGTGTGGGTGTGTGTGTGTGGGAGGGTCCTAGTGGCATCTTCCATCAGGGTAATCATCTATTATGGGATTAACTGGATTATGAAATTCTGTTATTTCACAGACTTTTCTTTCATTTCCATATACTTTGGTCAAGTGGTGACTGAGGTAGATGTACTACAGAAACACACACGAAGAGCTCTTTGTGTGTGTGTGTGTGTGTGTGTGTGTCAGTGCATGTGTGTCAGCCAGGTCATCTGCTGGGGCTTGTAGATACAATCTCTGCAAAAAAACACTGTTGCAATATCGGACTCCTGAATGTAAAACATGCAACAGAGACACCTCCAGCCATGAAAACAGACACACAGTTGGCTTTGTAAGAACTGCAGGTCGTAGTGAAGCAGAAAAGTCAGTACAAGTCAGTCATGAAATAAAAGTTCAGAGCAATTAGGCGTCCTTCAAGTAGGCTACAGCTATGAGTCCTTTTTCAATACCTCATTTAGAGCTGAAACAATAATTCATTTATAAAAAATAAATGAATAAAACAGCAATCATTTTGATAATGCTTGCTTTTCTCCTTCATTATATTAATTGTAAACTGAATGGCTTTGTTGTTGTGGACTGTATAACCAATTTGAAGACGTCACCATGTAATGGACTTTTGTCTGACATTTTATTACCTAAACAATGAATTGATTAATCTAAAAGAGCATTGATTTATTGATAATGAAACTAAGCCCTAACCTCAGCATCACATTTTACTGGTGGTTGACTAGTGAAAAACAACAGCAATCTCATAACTCTGAATTACTACATGCCATTTTGAAAATGAAGTCCTGATATAAATGGAATGGAAATGTATGGTAAAACCCTGCACATTTCTCTAAACCCCTACATTAATTAGCAGGCACACTGAGTCCCTACAGGTATACACCACATTAGATAAAAAATACCGTTTAAGTCTTCCTATCCAATTTCTTGGTATCACATATACCTCCCTGTAGAAATATTACTTAAATACTGTCGTGATCTTTCGTCAGATTAAAGTTACAGCACAACTATCTCACTGTTTCCATTTTGCCACGCAGCATAATGTTAATGTTCCCACCCATTTGGACGTGAACGCTTGAAACAATTCCCGGTCCGTAGAAATATTAAACTTACAGGAGCTGCAGCAAAAAGTCGAAGTGAACATCGTATTCCTCTTTCCACATCGTCTCTCTGGATCTTGGAAATCAGCGGTTAAAGGCGCGCGACGGTCCGACCGCCTCATCATCCAGTGGTCGGTAAAATCTGCATTGGCCCGGTTTGATATTAAACTTCGAGCCAAATCAGATTTCCTCAAAGCGGAAGTCAGGTCATATTTAATTACAGCCTATTAGGGTTTTTTTAAGTAAGACTGTGGCGTTATTTCGCCATAGTGTCAACAGGCAGGGAATGTGTTTGGAGTTTTTTCCTTGAACTTTCTTGGCTGTCGCTCCTCAGAGGAGAGGATGTTGGGGGCGGGGCGACCGACCGGACAGACTTCTCCTGATGAATTAGACTGTTCCTAGTGGTGGCTTCACAATGGCTCTGTGTGTCCCAGCCAACACAGCTTCCTCTGCATTTAAGTGGAGGGCTCTGAGCCAGCAGATCAGTTCAATATCAGCGGGACGTCCTGTATTTGGACTCTTGGAAGTCCACTGAGCTGCTTCCCAGCATGTAGTCATTTTATGTGGTTATTTCTGTTCAATCCTCCAGTGTGTTGCTTCAATATGGCTCAACAACCACAGATGCAAGACAGAGTAAAGCCACCTAACCTTAATATAACCTTTGAAAAGTGGCAGAAAGTCTATTTTTAATGTAAATTGAGGACGCCAAATTAGGCGCTGAGCTAAAATGTTAAAGGGCCGGATATAAATAGTAAAAGAAGTGTGCTTCATTAAGGTCACTGACTCGAGGTCAGTACTTACCTTTTTATGTACCTCTGCCTCAATATAAATAATGTACAGAAATATAAGGGTACACAGACATAAAAATAATGATCACACATGTCCAGATGTGACGGATTATTCCCTGACAATACACACAAACACACAGACATACTGACACATCCCTGCATGCTAACCTCACCATCTAAATCCCTCCTTCCTCTTTCTAATCTGGTGGAAAGAAGAACAATAGAAAAAGCAGAGGACAGAGAGGCAGCTGTAGGGTCAAAAGTACAAAATTTGGGGAATGAGATGGAAGATGAGAATAGAGACAAAACTCTGGAGGAAGTTTGATTTGTATTTTGACAGACGAGCCCTCTACGAGATTCACTACAACCTGGTTCTGCATTGTTAGATACAGACAACAACAATGACTACATTTCCATGATGACAACAACAACACAGAATTTCAGTCAGCACTGGGACCAGAATACTTTTCTGGACCACTGCTGAATACTGATCACACGTCAGTTTTTTAAGCCTCTTACGACCATGACTCATGGATAACCATTGCCATTTACGCACATCATGGATTTTTCCACAGACAGCAGAAGTTATGAACCTGTTGCAGCACAGATGTGATGTTCTTATGGCAGCCAAAATATGGGAAAAACTGATTCAGTGTCAGAGGAGGATCCATGAGATAAGTGATCCTCACTGACATATGCAGCCTATTAAAAGGAGTTCTTAATTTGTGCTTCTTGATCAGTCAGCCATACTATCTTAATGCCAAAGTTAGAGTCAAAATGCTGTCATCCAGTTGTGCTCTAGCTGTGACCTAGAAACCAATGAACTCAATATAGAAAAAATGTGTGGATGAGATTTGCCCTGAGAAGCTGAAGGCTCGGGACATTGTTGGGCTGTCTTGGCTGACACACCTCTTCAAAGTCGCGTGGAGTTGGGGACAGTGCCTGTACAATGGCAGGTAGTGGTTCCCATTTTTAAAAATGGTGACGTGAAGGGTGTGCTCCAAATTGTGGGATATCACACTCCCTAGGAAAGCTTATGCCAGGGTGCTGTAAAATAGGCTCCAACTGATTGTCTAACCTCAGATCCAGGAGGAGTAACGCGGATTCTGGAGTTTGCCCATCCAGTCTACACGTGTTTTGTGGACTTGGAGAAGGCTTATGACCGTGTCCCAGTGCTGGAGAGATCATATATCTCATCTGGCTTGAGAATGCCTCAGGATCCCTCAAGAGGAGGTGGAAAATGTTGCCGGGTAGAGGGACATCTAGACCACCTTGCTGCCGGGATAATCAGCAGAAAATGGATGGATAGTTTTGTATTTGTAATGTCTAGAGCCAATATCAAGCACTATTGATGTTAAAAATGAATATCAACAAACTTAAAATATGTTATAGATTATACAACAACCTTCAAGATTGGCAATTTCAAGTCAATTTGTTGACTGTTTTCTGTCTCCCACTGTCTCTTTCTTGTTCATACATAAACACACACACAAGACCCAAAAAACACCTACTCAGCATCATACAATGGACAATGGTGACCTCTTTCGGCTGGGTGACACTAATTGTGGTCAGGTGTGGGATTGTGTTTGGTGAAACACTGAACAGCTTCATCTGACAAACAACTAGAGAAAAACTTCTGCATCAAAATCAGCTACAGATTCAAAGAAGTCAAAAAAAGACACGAATGTTTCGTCCGGCTCGACTTCCACTCAACAGATACAGGAAGTGTTGACAGACGCCTCAGAGGAGAAAAGCCTGTGGTAAGAAGAACCTTATTCAGCCAAAACAGTCAGTGGTACAGTAAGACTGTGGGATGTGTCATAAAACATAGAGTCGAGCTATAAATAGACAGGGATAAATCCATTGGTGCTGAAATGATTCAGCTAGCGTGTGTGTATATATGCGTGGTGAGAGGGTGAAAGAGAGAATTTGTATGTATTACTGCTTGTGTTGCAAAAGTGTGTACACATATATTTATGTCTATGTGTGTGTGTGTGCCCATATCACTGCCTGAGAGAGCCAAGAAAGGATAATCTGCAGGATGTTTCAGCAGCGCTATAGAACCACGCTATGGGTTTTATTCCCGAAGTGACATCCTAAAAGGTGTGTGTGTGTGTGTGAGCGAGAAACGGAAAGTAGGAATGATTCAGAGTGTGAACGATAGATACAAAAGCTCCCATATCTGTGTTACTGAGCGAGAATTAGGATGTACGAGCATTATGCACATTTTTGTTTACGCATGCAAGCAGCTGGCCCATGTGTCTTTTGTGTGTGTGTGTGTGTGTGTGTGCGTTTCTGCACTCGACAGTGTATATGAAAGAGATTAGTCCACACGGCAGAGCTGCTTCTCTGATATGGAAACAACTGCGACTGGCTTTTATCTGCTCTGCTTGGGCTTAGATCTGGTAGGCTCGTGAGCTAGGGGGAGGAACACACACTCACAGCGTGTTCCCCGCACGGGTACACATAGAATCACGCATGCAAACATGTACATGAGTAAAAAGCATGCATAAGTGAACAGACACTCATACTATACATTTCAAATGCTATGACTTTAGAATATTAGTTTGTCCTTTGATGTGACATTTCTCTGTGTTTGTTTTTGTGCATCGATGCTACACCACAGGTTGCATAACATAAGCAGCATTCAGCTAGTTGGCTCAGCTAGCTCGATGCTAGACAGACAGAGAGTGTGTTTTTATGGCGGTTTCAGCAGCCTCTATGGATTATGGTTAAGCTTTAACCTCGATTCCCACAGGGCACAGACGGACACAGCTGTTAAAGTAACACATTGATTGACTAACCAACTAAATGACCAAATGGGATTGGCAGTCCAATCTAAAATGCAACTCGATTGACTGGCCGACAAACTACATGATGCACATGCTGAAATACTTGAGAACTAACAAGCAGTTTACTGACTAAGACTCTGGCACAACAACTATCACTGATGGAAAACTCTTCACTTCTTATTTCCATGTGTTGGATGGCTTGTCTACAGCATCTGCAATATTTGCCAATGTTTTCTATATCCCTGTAGCCAGCTGCCTACTTTACTCCCTTCATCCACTGATGTCTGAATAATCAGCAGTAGCAGGGAGAGAACTACAGGGAGAGTTTGGGTGAGGTAAGATTAGGTTTCTTCTCTCTGCCTGGGGCATCATCAAAGCTCTGTCTCTTATGGAAGTTGAAGCCTCAATTTTGGACAGAGTCTGTACGCACTAGGGCTGTCAGGTTTGAAAGCCATCTGAATCAATTTGAATGCTTAGATTAGATAAAAATCAATGAGTAAATGGTACATACTACATAACTGTATACAGCTAAAAAATCTATAAAATAAGATCACATTAAGAACAATTTAAGTAAGACATGGAGCATTAAGATTTCCGTTGCATTCATGAAGGGTATGTTAGACATGTACACAACTGATTTATGACTCTCTGACTGAGTTTCTTCAGCATTTTGAGACACATATGGCGATCCAACTGCTTCACGCTGCATGCCAATGTTTTCCTGAAAAGACTCACTACTCTCTGTCTCTTCCACTGTTTTGTCATTTACATGCACTCGCTATCACCAGTCATAACAAACACTCGTGTTGTGTGGCCATGTTCAGAGCTGTATATCTTGCCACCAAACCATCTTTTTTCATAGACTCTGGCGTATCTGTGTATCTAGTAAAAGAATGACTTGTAACACAGTTTTTAGCCACACTAGCGATGTGGCTCTAGGAACGGCAATGTCAGCCTTTTGGTCCTCTTTGATCCAGACTGAAATATCTCAACAACTATTAGATGGATTGCCATGAAATTTGGTAAAGACATTAATGATGTCCAGAGGATGAGTCCCAGTAATTTTCGTGATCCCCTGTGGTTTTTCCTGATGTCTATGGTTTGCCATGAAATTGACTTGAAGATGACAATCATCCCCTCAAAATTTAAATGTGTCCAATACTTTGGTTTGTGACTAAATAATGGCAAAACTAATGAATTTATCATCCGCCTCAGCTGTACTTTATGTGTAGGGCTAATTAGCTAATGTTAGCATGCTAACATGCTAGCATGTCTGTAGAGTCTTTGTTTTTCAATGTTTAGTTGGGCTATGCTCTGGAGCATGTGAATGGTAGTATAATTTGAGTAGTTCTATCTACTAGCAAACTATGTAAACAGCAAGTCATCGCGAACAACAAAGTCAACAAGTGATACCTGGAAAATGTGTAAAAACCCCACAGAAACACTATTTAAAAGTCTGAACTTTCTTGTTAAATCAGGATGACAGGCAACACATGGACTGACTCACCCATAAAACAAGTAAATGTCTGCCAAGCTGACTGACTGGCTGATTAACTTGCCATTTCTTTATCCATTGCTTTGCAGCTGCTCTGCCCTGCAGTGAAAAAGACTAGTTGTCCATGACGCCTGAAGTGCCAAAATGTGTAACTGTGCCAATTCTGTGGCTACCCACCAGTAAGAATGGAGGTAGGGAGAGGAGAGGAATGAAAGATAAGAAGCAACAGCAGGAGAGCACTGTAGGGGAAATGGAAGAGGAGGTGATGCAGAGAAGAAAGGAGGAGAATGTGGGGGGTTGATATAAATTGAGATAAGACGAATAAAGTGGAGAAATGAATACAGGAGGTGAGATGGAACAAACAAAGATGGAGTGACCGAGTGAAGGAGAGAGAAGAAGAAGAAGACATGAATCACAAAAAGCTTTTAAGAGGTGAATTTTTAAATTATAATCTGTCCATTCACTATGAGCTGTGCGTTCTGAGTCCATCCAAAAAAATAAAAACTTCCACTGGTGATGTGGTGTTTTCATTATTAGCATTTTCAGCCGTGCTACTTCAAGCTACTTCAATTCAATTGGGCTGAAAAGCAACTTTGACTGGGCTTCAACTGTAATTTTCTAGTGATGGCTTTTAGCTCTATTGACTTGCACTTGAATTGCTAATGCTTGTAACTTCTCCCTCCAACGTCCTAAAAAACTAAAGTTTAATGGACATCAAGGACTTCTAGTTCATGATGAATTGGATACTGTGAGTGTCTTTAAAACTTCAACTATCCCTTTAAGACTGACTAGCAGATGTATCCACTCTAGATTTAAGTGCTGAAATGTCTGGAAAGCTGGCTAGCATAGAGCAATAATCGCTCACTTACACACACACACACAGTCACTCTAAGACCCTGCTGGGCAGAGGAAAGCTGAAGACGATGATGTCATGACATACACAATAGCTCATTCAGCTTGGCGCTGGTGGTCAGGAAGCAAGACCGTGCTTAAAGGACAACATCTGTAGACGGGGGGAGAGAGAGAGAGAAGGGAAAGAGAAGGAGAGCCGACATCTTAAATCCTTAGTTCATCCTATAACTCATACTGAGCTGTGGAGGTCTGTGCATCTATTTGACATTCCAGTAGGTTAGTAACTGAAACTGTGTGGGGGGGGGGGGGGGGGGGGGGGGGGCAGCGCTGGAGAACAAGCCACAGGGATTGTACACAGGCCAGACGGCCAGACCTATAGCCGTAGTTCAGGTTACAAGGCTTTTCCCATATGGTTCCTGTTACCCCCCCCCCCCCTTCAGTGGCTCTGCGCTGTCTTCCTCAACCCTCTTTAGTGCTATTAAGGTAATTAAATGTAAGAAAGTAGTGTCAGCTGTTGCTGTGTTTCCTCAATTCCTTGGGGTCTATGCAAATGAAGGACAAAGTGGATGAGTTAGAGATCACAGCCTAAAATCTGAGCATTGTCATAAATATCAGCTGGCTATTTGAGACGAAGTGAAGGAAACCCCTGCTGTTCCGTTCATCGCAGTGATTCATTACACTGACAGGCACCCTGGCACCCTGTATCTTATTTCCATACTGCTGTATAAATTTCAAGTGTTAATCTCCTATATAAAACCACCACACTAGTGCTGCAAATTCTGTTTTCGTTCAAAGAAGGTCTTTTATCATGCATAAACCTTTGGTAATTTGGCAGCACAGAGGTGATCTCTCCCTACTGTGCAAGTATGCTTTAAGCAAAATGGTTGAAGAAAGCAAATATCTCCAGCCAGAACATGCAGGTCAGCTCCATGAGCTTGCTGTCTGGATTTACCAGGCTCTCAGTCACTACCAACAGGGGAAGGATCTGTTTCATTTCAAATGCAACAATCCTGCTTAAACAGGACTCCACTGACTCCATAAAAATGTAAAAGCTCTCCTACTGCAACCTTGAATTTTTTTTCAGTACTGCCTTTTGTTTGCTTGTTGCTGTTTGAGCCTGTTGTGCGAATGTAACATTCACGCACAAGTGCTCAAAGCTATCCAACCATGTACAGAAACAGTTTCCCTTCTCTGCTTTTGCAAAGATACGGAGGATTTTTAAGTAACATGACTAGATTTTTCTGTTGTTTGGTTGGGTGGATTGGTGAGGATTTGTCAGTCAACTGAGTTTGCATGTATGGACAAATTACTTTGTCTGCCAGACACACGCATTCCCCCTCTCTTAGGGCCCACAGCTGGGTCTCACCATGCTCGCGCCACCTGCTGGTTAAGCCAAGGTCACAGGATATTACATTAATTACTCTTCAGGACACCGTATATCTATGATATCTGCACAAAGCTCCCATTTCCTGGCTGCAACAGGACACACACATCAATAATATGAACTCAATATCTGAGGCTGTGTGTACGTCACGTTTCTTCTACAGACAGTTTAATCATGGTGGACCAGCTGGTACTGGGCTATTGTGATATATGTTGTTAAATTGAATTTGAAATTGTTAAAGGAATATGTACAATGTGTATTAGATGCTATAAAAGTTCAGTCAGATTTAAAGAATGAAGAAAGAAGCTTAAAGAACAACCTAAATGTTATCCTGAAGAATCACAATTGCCATCCTTCTAATAGGTAAATAATAAGTACAGTAAATACAGAAATATCTAAGCATAGGTGCTTAAATAACTTAAAAGTGGCTTCCTTACCTGACAGAGTTGATCATGGCTCCACAACCTTCTACAGCTCCCTGGGAGTCTGTATGGTATCCATTAGGGATGGCCCAGCGTCCGGGCTGGCTCAGCACAAACTCTGATCTGCTCCCTGGTATGGTGGTCCTCAGTGGGCTTCCTCCTACTCCAGCCACAGCTCCGGCTCCACGCACAGTGCTCTCCCCGGCCATGAGATCAACACCTGGGGCGTCTGGTCCAGCCTCAGCCCCTTCTTGCTCCTGAACAGTTTCCAGCTCCAGCTCCAGGGGTTCAGGACCCTGTAACAGCGCCCTCTGTTGGATGAGCGGCGTCAGTGGCGCCTCAAAGCTGACGCAGCTGTCCGTCTCATCTGTGAGTGACAGCACGTCCAGAGAGTCCAGGCTGCTGTAGCAGGTCCCACCCCTCAGCAGGGCAGACTCTACGATGCGCTCGAATGTGGAGCTGAAGCCGTCTTTGTTGTCCACCCTACTTTTCTCCCTCTCCCTCTCCTCCTCTAACTCCCTCTCCTCTTCCTCCTCTTCCTCCTCCTGAACATCAACCTGCTCAACAATTTGCTCAAACGCTGAGCTGAAGCTGTCCTGGTTTTCTCTCCCATCTCCTTCTTTCTGGACCTCTTCCTCCTCCTCTTCCACTTCTGTGTCGGCCTGTTCTACAGTAGTCTCAAAGTTAGAGCTAAAAGTGTCCAAGTGTGTATGAGGCCCCCCCTCATCTCCCCCTTTGTCCTCCTCACCCGCTTCATCCTCGTCTTCGTTCCCACCTATGCCATTTGCCAGTCTGTTTCAACATGGAGAAAGAAAAAGAAGAGGGAAGTGAGAAATTATCTTTAGCATATGAGTCAAACATCCGGCAGTTTCTCTGTGGAGATTGACGCCCATGCAAAGCAGATCATTCATATTCATCGCTGAAATCATTCTTCATTCAGGACAAGTATGCACAATGGGCAAATATTTCAGCTTGAATAGCCACACTGACAATTGAAGCAAGATGAAAGGTGAAAAAGCACCGTCCAATTTGCTACTTTGTGAATAGCTGGAAGCTCATCTCCCCTCGTCCACCAAACCTCCTTTTATTTATGAGAATATGAATCTATTGTGGTGCTCTATGTTTGCTGCTGACTGACAGAAATAACCCATCAAATTAGTTTAATCAAAGAGTGAATAAAACAGCTTAATTTACGCGCATGCTAACTGCATTTTCGTATTGGTATGTTAATGTATTTCTGTACATGTCATACAACAAGAACCACCAATGCATACTTTTCTTATCTGTTATTATGTATCTTATTTTATCTACAATTTTCTCATTTAGCAAAGCACTAATTAACAGACATGTTTTCCCGCCACATTTTGAACTTGCCCTTCACTCTCTTTGGTGGTCTACAATTGGTTTTACTGGGTCATCCTGCTCTTTGAAAACTAGACTATTTTCCCTCTCTGTTTGTTTTCCTTTCAGCTCATTTAGTTGAGACTTTTTGTCTATTCGATTTGTAAAATGCAAATTAGGCTAATTATGTACCAGAGAACGACACTGAGAAAGCAAATTGCCACTCAAAATATTCAGCACGGAAAAGTAGCACACTATTATGATATTACCGGATAACATGAACATGGTCTGCCCCACCATAAAAGACAGTCTTAGGTTACTATAAGGAAGCTGTGTGTGTGTGTGTATCAGTCTGCTTATCAAGATTAAAGCTAATAGATTGTTGATTAACACCACGTGATACTTTGAGCGGCCAAAACAGATCTAGTTTTGATAGTGGATCTGAGGGGTACAGGAGTCCTGCCAGTTTTAATTTCATATCATACTTTGACACCTAAAGGTCAAAAGATAGTAGTCGAAAGATGTTCACACCCTAACAGCAAAATATATCTTGACAGAGTGCAGCAGTGAAGATGGTTTAGTGAACTAACCGCCCAGCTTGTTGAGGGTGAGTAGCCTCTTCCTCTGTACACAGTTGCATCTCTTCGTTTTCCTTCCCCTCCTCTTCTTCTTTCGTCCCCTCCACCTCCTGTGTTGCCTCCTCCCCTGCTGAGCTTACCTCCACATGTATACATCCTTCCCCTCTCGTCCCTTCACTCTCTCCCCCCGCCCCTCCGTCTGTCTGTTGATCCTCACCGCCAGCACCATCTACTCTCTCCTCTTTCAACTCACCCTCTCCTCCCTCATCCTTTCCTTCTTCCCTCCCCTCTCCTTCCCCGTGTGCCTCCTCCTCTCCCTCTTCTTGTTGCTTCCCCTCCTCTATCTTGTTTGTCACCCTGGCCTCCAGCTTGTCCTGCTCTCCTTGGTTGTGTGTCTCTGTGGGCAGGTCGGTGGAGGTGGTGGTTGCTGCTATATTGGGCTCCACTGGGTTCTCTGGTGGGGTGGGAGAGGGCAGAGCCTGCCCCTCCTGGGTCATGGTGCTCTTCAACTGAGAGGAGCGGCTGTCCAACCAGGGAGGACCCTTCACAGAGAATAAGAAACAGAGACACAGACGAGAGAAGAAGATCAGTATGAAATGAAGACAAGTGGAAATGAGGAGGAGGAGAAGGCAGTGTTATAAATCAACTAAAGCAGATACCGATACAGTCATTTGATTATTTCTAGTCTTAATTGTGAGTCACAGAGGTCACATTCAGCAAAAGAACAGCTGTGTATATGTGTGCTGCATGTGTTACTAGGTGTGTATTTGTGTGTTAGAGAGAGAGAGAAAGATGCATATGTCTGGAACACTTTGTCCTCTGCACCAGATGATCCCAAAACAGCTCTGAAAGGAGGGCAGGAAAAGGTAGATAAAGTAGAAAGCAGAGGAATACAGGCAGGCAGGCACAGAGAGAGAGAGATTTGTTTAATAAAGCTCAACAGATCCCTGTCAAAATGATCCTGCTAGCTCATCCGCTCTCTGTCTGCGCGGAGATTTCACAGCTGAAGAACTATCTGTTTCTATCCATCCTGCTGTGACTGTGCTTTGTGTAAATGCACGATGGCAACCTGAGATATTTGAACATACGTCCTAATGGTTTACTGTTACTCTCACTTGCACTGTTGGCTGAGCAGGCAAGCCCTCTGTACAGCAGGTCTTCTTCTATCCTTGCTGAGGCTCAAGGGCAAATGGTAATGAGCAGCTCTTAATTACGCTTCTGCAGAGCTAGTTATGTTTGAATTAATGTTGGCTGATGTATCATTATTTCTATGAAAAATACGGTTTTGTTTTGTGAGCATATAAAACGAAATGAATCCTCTTTTACATACAATATGATGAATTGTGTGATAAATTAGATTAGTGCTGAAATGATTGGCTGATTAATCAGCTGAAAGGAAATTTAAGTATTTGTTGAGCAAAAATGTGTTGGTTCCAGCTTTTCAAATGTCTGTATGAGGATTTACTCCCTTTTGGGTTTTGGGCTGTTGTCTTTATACTAACAAGAATATCTTTATGATAGCAACACATGGCACAACATGGCAAATGTATGTCAAATCAAATAGAAAATATTTCAATTGATTGAGATTGAGAGTTCATTCTTGACCTGGCAAACAGCAGATGAGCGAAACAATTTCAACACAAGATCCATTTGTAGCTGTTCTGGAGCTTTCAATCGAATCACATAATCTTCAAGGTCAAGATTGGACTTTCAATCTCAATTTTTAAGTCAATATGAAGTCCTTACACTGCTCAGAAAGGTCTACAACTGGGCAAACTTCATCTGCTGAGGTGAACTGTGTGATTCGATTGAAAGCTCCAGAAGAGCTATTAATAGACCTTGAGATTGTTTTTCCAAATGCTGTTTCCAAGGTCGAGAATGAATTAATTTGAATATTTTCGATTTGATTTTACATACATTTGGCATATTGTGCCATGTAGCGTTATCATAAGATATACTTATTAATATAAAGACTTTGATTTCAACCATATCGCCCAACTCAATAAATAATAAACAATAATTTGGAATTATAGCCCAGGTCTATTGTTACATATACATACATACATATGACGTAACTCTACGAAATAACGGTACAGTGTCAGGACAGTCAACAGTAAAGGTAAATAAAGAGTGTATGTATGTAGTTATTATTCCAATTCAGTTTGATATGCTGTCAATCAAGTGCAATTAGCATAATGACACACATCTTATTAAGCGCAAGCCTGCACTGGTGAAGTAGATGTTTGGATTGTGATGTTGTTGCAGAGTGCATTCAGGAAGCAGCCCTGTCTGCCTGATACAGACAGAGTCCTCCGCCACATCACATCTCTGCTCTGCTGAATCATCCGCAGCAGGAGACTTACAGCACAACTGCAGTAAAATATTTACTGGGATTCAAAGCTTTTCTGATGGCATGCAGATGCAGGTAAGGGCCTCGTTAGGCTGAAATGAACATACTGAATCCTGCCAACAAAACTCTGTGGTTTTCTCGGGGGAGACTTCTAGCATTTCTGCTTTATTTTGATATCAAACTGTGTAGAAAATCTGGGATCATGGTAGAGAGGAAAGATTTGTGGCAGGCCAGGATGTGAGCCAAATTTGTATCTATGATGTTGCAAGTGCTTTGGCTTAGCCCCTGAGCACTAGGACACCACAGGCCGACTAAATGTTTCATCAGAGCTGCAAAAAGATGATGCAAATTATGCAGAACCAAGAAAGTAAGGCAAATTGCTCCCTTATTTCAAGCTTGTCTCCTAATTACAGCAGACCTTTTTTAGGTCTTCATGTTGTCACCCAAATGCAATGGTAGTGAGTGCTCGGTCTCCATCCCTGCGGCAAATGTCGGCTTTACACTCATCCTCCTCCTCACTTTACAGTTTGATAAATAAATAAAAAAATACAAGCAGTATTACATTTTAAAAATACAGAATAACATCAGCACTTATGTGTTTTTTCACAACCAAGCAGTGTCCCTGCTAGCGTCTTCTAATCCCTCTCACTCTGACTGCTGTTGAAAGTGTGATGATCACAAAGAACACTGACTGATCCCCCAACAGATTTTGTTGCTAGAAGGAGCATGGGAATCATTTGCACTGTCTATTAGTCACCAGGCAGTTTGTTTCAGTGTATTGCGTCTGCAGAAACATCAATCACAGTATCGATCGCACATGATTTAATAACTGCATTATGACACACACATAAGAAAGTTACACACCAAAAACTGCTCATAAATCTCACAAGATTTATCTTCATTAACAATCAGTGATTAGTATGAGCTCATATAATCCTAAACTCAGGTATTGAATATTTGAAAAATATTGTTGGAGCTCATATTCGCTCACATGTACCAGGCTTACGCAAACAAGCACAATTTGCATCCATTTATGCAAATACACACAGATGCATTTGCCCATATTAACACACAGTCAAATACACACACACAATCTAGACAGTGACACATCTCCATAAATGGAAACAGTTATGAAACCAGACATGGAAAGTGGGAATTCTCTCTCTCCCTCTCTGCGTGTCTCCAGTGTCCTGTTTTTCTCCCACTCTCTCCTCTTCATCTGTTCTACATTATGTTTTCTGCTATCTCACTGTCTAACTCCGCTCTCTCTTTTCTCTGTCTCAGCCTCTCATTTTGCAGTAATTGAGGTAAATGGGTCTTAGCCAGCAGAAAAAAAAGACGACTGTGGAAGTGAGCAACACTATGAGTCCCGCTGCTGAGGAGAGAGAGCAGATGTGCTCAGATGCCCCACATAGATGGATTGAGAAAACACAGCCAATGATGGAGAAAGGGTGTGTGGGGGGCTATGAGACTATATGTGTGTGTGTATGTGTCTCAGTCTTTGTGTCTCTATGTATACAATGGCTATCAGGAGAGACTTATTGCATTCCACTTTTGTCAGCAGAACACTGGGGCTCTTAAACCTTATCAATTTCCTTTAATTGCGATCAGACCATCTGCCAATCATGTGAACAACACACACAGACACACACCTAAAAACACGCCCGTTCAGGCACATAAACCACCAATCCAGTGAGGATGACGCTGGATAAAAGGCCAAGTCGCCATTAAATAGCTTTTCTCTGTCTCTTGTGCCTTTTATATCTCTCCATCTCTCCATCGTCTTTCTGTCTCACTCAGGCATTCACACACACTCTCTGATACACAAACACACCACAATGCACGCGCATAGACACGCACCATGGCATCATTTATTGATCCCTGAGACACAGAGCTGCAGTCCACTGGGAGTCTCCAGCGATGAGCATGACTGGTCTCTATAGGCAGAAAGATGCCAAAGAAACACTACTGAGGTAATCAGACTGGATGCTTCAAAAATAAGTGAAAACATTTCTCCAGAGCGAGCAGGTTTTACTGGACTTGGAAGTCCACCCAGCTGCTGCATTGCATCCTCAATTCAATATGATCCAACTTGACACAACAAATTGTGTGTGATATGTTCTGCATTGCTCATTTGACTGTTTATGGAAAAACCTTGACTTGGTTTGAACTATTAACTGCAGCTAAACAAGTAATTTGCTTTGAAAGACTGTTAAAGGGTTACTTCAGCAATTTAGTATTACACTACCATAAAGTTGGGGGACCCATAGGAAACAGATTTAGCTCCTATAGGACCTACATTTTCCATAATGCAAAAATATTGTATATGGTATTCATTCAGAAGATAATCACGGGCAGCCGAGTCAGAAAAAACGTTCACATCAGCCTCCCAGTTTTAACTCTGAGTCGGAGATAATGAGAATTTCTGGCAGCTACAATATGTCCCTCACTTGGTGAGAAGAAATATGAGAAGTCAACAAACCATTGCTGGCAGTTACATTTAAATTAAATACAATATTAACACTAATACAATCAATTCATCTAATTTGAAAGGAGCTATACAGTGCTCCAAGTATGTGACCCAGCAGAAGTGGCTAATTTTGGCTACTTCAATATTATGACGACAAGGCAAGCAGTCAGGGTAACAATCTTGGAATAATGCGCGAACACTTCCACATTGGAATAACAAGATGTAAACCTGTTCTAACCCATTCTGCCGACATTGTGCAAAACATTAGACCCTCCCTGCCAGGTTAATGCCCCCTCCAGTTTGTAACGCAGGCTTTCTGTTAAAAATATGCACTAAACCCTCATGATGTCTTGATGTTTGTCAGGGTCATCGCCAGGTAGTCCTCTCCATTAGTCGCTTATCAGGACACACCTTTTCTATTCAAGTGGGGTTACACCACGGTCAGATGTTATTGGCAGTGACTGAATGTAACATGCAGAGGATTACCCAGGATTCCCTGAGATTTTAACGAATGACAGAGCCACACAGTAGGGAAGAAAATCATGTTGCAGGTCTGACACAATACGATATATTGCAGTATTGCAATATGGAGTGATTGAATTACAGCCATAACATCATATTATAGAAACTCATGTTCTGCATACAGCCTAAATCTCTTCAATCTTTAATCTCTATCTATCTATCTATCTATCTATCTATCTATCTATAGCTCAGTTTTTTGTTCTAACTAAATAATTTCTTCTCTGCCTGCAGACACTCATGTTGGGCATCATTGCATCACCATTTACTGGGTGGTGGAACAGGCCGCCAATTGACCACAGACAATGTTGTCTGACCTCATTATGATTGTAGTGCTGCCCACATTCATTTAAAACAAGAAAACATTTGTACAGTTATTTTGTTTGTGCCGTGTGCCACCGTGAGGGTTTCTTACTGAAAGGCACCACCACAGTATTGACAAGTGCTGTGAAGGACACAGTGTTGGTGCTTCACTGCAGTCATTGACATCTAGTTGATTATCTCATCTCCTAAAATGTAAATTATACCATGGATTGAATGGGCAGTCCACATAGAGAGTGTTAATTTTTTTTTTTTTGTGCACCACTCTAGCTTTCACAAGAAAATCAACAGCAGAGAAAGACAGGAGAAATCAGAGAGAGAGGGAGATAAAACACAACAACAAACAGGTTTCAAACCCAGTCAAGGACATCATAATAGACACCTCAACCAGTCAGACCACCAGGACAAGCCTCGAAATACTTTTCATAAAGACCTAATTAGTAGTAGTGTTAGAAGTCAAAATTAATTTATGGATGATAATCAGATCTGAATACAGAGGACACAGAGGGAACCCCCCACCCCCACCCCCCACCCCTTTCTCTGTCTATCAGAGAGACATACTCAGAAAAAACACTGCAGTCTCATACTATAAATGACCTACTGACCCTGTTCATAAAATGCTGGCTGGGTGCAGCACTGGCACTGCAGCCCCCCCCCCCCCCCCCCCCCCCCCACACACACACACACACACACACACAGTGCAGAGATAGAGTCACCTTTCAAAAATGCTGTTGTGTTACAAGCACAGATGCAGACAGAGGGGAAGACAAATCATTTCCTGCTTGTTAGCCTGGGACAGCAAAGCAGGAAAATATGGAGTTGGAAGTAGTCCAGTGTGTTTTCCTAGCCTGCCTAGCCTGCCTACAAGTCACACCAGCATGACAACAGAGCCTGCAACTGGCCACACCAGTCTACTGGAGCGTAACAGTCAGCCAGCTCCCCCAAACCACCCCAATATGTCACTTCTATGTTGTCAAGGTCAACCGTCCACTCGCATTTTGTCACTCTAAACGCTTACATCTAAATACATGCTCACAGTAATGTGGCGATTTATCTTGTTTTGGGCTATTTCCCGGGGCCCTTCCATTTTGTCACATACAGTTTCTGATCAACCACTGAACCCATAAAGTAATTGGAGGGATAAAAAAAGAGAAGGAATATCAGAGAATCAGGAGAAGAGGAAGAGATGGACAGTTTGGTCTGCTGCTGGTGTGGCTGGATGTCTGACACCTTGAGTTCAAGATGATTACATTGGAGAGAGCTGCACTTTTGCCTGGGAGAGCCTACCGTTGTATTGGGGGAATGAATTACAATGGATCTAGACTAGCATGTAAATGTCTATAATTAAGATAATAGTGACTTTGCTTCCAGGATGAAAAATAAGCTGCTATCAAACACCTGTTTTAAAGAAGCCACCCACATCCTGTGGAGGCAAAGATAAGTCTAGGCCAGAAGCTCTGTATTACACTGCCAAAAAAGTAATATATTTTTTATAATATTCTTATATATAGGGCCTTAGAGTGTGCCTGCAGTAGTCCATGTTGGGCTTATAGTGATATTAAGGTTCTTTATGGTATTTTTACTTCATCTGTTGTCAGTCTATAATTCCTATGGGGGCTTACATAATATCTTTGCTTTCAAATGTGCATAGGATACTAGGATACCCTTTAAAATGTATAATGATGTTATGATGTGTCTGATTCTCTCTCCAAAGTGTCTCCCAACACACTTAAAAAGACATAAACAAACACCAGATAGACAAGGCTTATTGTCTCTCTCTCCCAGTGTGTGTGTGTGTGTGTGTGTGTGTGTGTGAAAGAGAGAGGGAGAGAGAGCGAGAGAGCACAGCGCGAGACAGCCATGTTCTCCCAGCCTCCTCGAGCCAGTAACCATGACAACAGGATGGCTGGGAGACACGGTTCAAGCTCAATTGAGGCCGGTGTCTTTCTTTTCCTCCAAAATAGACCTTGGTCGCGTTTCAAGATCGACTTGTCCCCCTAAAAGCGGAAAGGAAACGCTTTTCTCTTTCTCTTCTCGGGGGACGGGGGGAGAGAAAAACACACACACACACACACACACACCTCTGCAAATCCCACGGCCCGCACGGTGTATATCTTTCAGCCTATATTAGCTCCACAAATACTGCTGCTGTCCTAAAGCCTGCCGGTGCGAGTAGGCTGCGGGCTGTGTACATTTTTGGTCACAGATTAGCAAGAAAACGGGACGCGAAACCTCAACGCAGTCTCCATGAGAAAAGCTTTGGCTCGTCTCGCTATTAAACTAAAATGCATGATATCTAAGCGTGGGCTACGTTATAGTTGCCAGTTAAACATACATTTTTAGCGTTAACACAGCCCTGCTAGCTTAAACAATGATAATGCTTTAAACGTATGTCCTGTAGAATAACGTCTCGTTTCTTCACTCACCGGTAAAATGCGTTCAGTCAGAGGCTGAAAAGGGGAGTTTTGAGGCGGCGGTCTGGTGGTCCTCACTCCCCCTCTGTCTCTCTACATCCACACCGGGGAATAACACTGACAGACGGGCTCTTTTTTTTTCTCTCCACGCTGAGCGTCCTTCCCAACTGCCCCCCTCTCACCGGTATGCGCGTGCGACTGTTGTTCACTGCCGCCGCCGACCGACCGACCGAAGCTCGTGGTGTAGTCTCGCGCCTCCGCGCAGGCTAGTAGGGGCATGCGGGAGGTCCAGGCGGCGGAGAGCGATTACTGAGCGGATTGATGAATGGATGGATGAACGGAGGCGTCCTCCCCGTCTCCTCCTCTCTGTGAAGCCTCTGTGTGTTTGAATGGCAGCTGAGAAATTGTAATTCCGCTCCTCGGACTGCGCGGGAGCACCATCACTCTCCCGTGGTTACTGCGCGGTGTGAACGGGACGTGTCTCGAGGGCCTGTTGATATCAGACACTGTAGCCTGCAGTGAAAATTAGCGCTGGCAGTTGTGTTGACACAAGTCCTTCTCCTCTGTGACCACTGATGATATAACTGCCCTAGAATGTATTAAAATATCATTAAAGTCGGTTAGGCTTTAACTTCCTCACATGAGCTGGATGCAGAGTGAGAGTAAGGCTGTCAAGTGGTTCCCAGACTGCAGGTCCAGGGATGCCCAAAGGACCTTGGGAGGGTTCCAGGATGTCCTCAGAAGGATGGGTTATAAAACTTGACGTTTATTCATTCCACCAGATACTAGCATTAGAAACAAATGTTGTTGGAGGGAAAAGTTTGGGAATTGACCAGAAAAACTGTTTGTGCAGATGATTTACAGACAGTCAAATAATGCTGTCCAAGGTCTAAAGTCCTGCAGCTGTCATATCCTGGATGTAGCATTGGTCATGCTGTTGTTTGGTTTAGATAGGAATTTGATGTCTGCAAGGGAAAACATGACCCATGAAACAGTCAGTAGCGTGCTTTTATAGATTGTTAGATATGTTACTCAGTAAAACCAAAAATCGAACAAATCGAATTATGCCCAAAACAATTCAAAGTAAATCAGTGCAACTGAGGCTTATGCCGAAAGCTTAGTCAGTGCTTGAATTTTATTGTGTAAGCAACCAATGATGGAGAACTGGGATTTACTTGGCATGATACACTGCCCAGTAAATCAGTTTCAGATGTTTGTGCTACATTTTAGTGTGTTGTAATTCTAAGTTTTATTGTAGGCTAGCAGCAATATGACCTTTGACCTGCTGGTTATTGTCAGCCTGTGATGTTGGTGTTGGAGGAGTTATACATAGGCTACTGCTACAATTACTGTTTGCCCGGATAGCAGCATTAGCAATATTCCAACAGTGTTACTGTTTCAGAAAACAAGGTTTTCCATTCATTATTTGTTATCTATACCCGCTTATCCTGCATGGTCATGCAGGGCTGGAGTTTATTCCAGCACACACTGGGAGAGAAATGGGGTTCACCCTGTCAGACATAGCTTTCACATACTGGGACAAACATTTCTCTTGGTCAAATTGTTGTAAGCAACAGAAATTTGCCTTGACAGATACTCTGACCACAGAAGACACTCATTACTTGTGGTATTTACAGTATTTTCTACTTCGTCAGCTCCTCTTTTCTAAAGGTGCTTGTCATTCTGGAGGAGACTGTCAATACCCCTTCCTTTGTGGTGGGACAATAATTACAGCCTATCCAAAAGAGAAATACCACTAATTAAACCACTGTAAAGACGACAGTCAGTTATGTAGGCAGGAGAACAAAGATGAAAAGCTTTCAGTGTTAGCTGACATTTTCCGAAAAACTGAACTGATTTTTTTATTAATAGAGTGTACATTTTTTTGTTTGTCTATATTTATATATATTGTATATATGTGTGTGTTTATGCCCACTTGCCTTTGTCAAGCTGGGGAATGGATTGGGTTTTTTCCCCAAGTATTAGACAGACCGGAAGAGAGTGATAAACAGGGCATGGTTTGAAATATCTGTGATTGTGCTGTCAAAAAGCCAGTGATGTCTGCTTTGAGCTCTGAGTGATGATGCCGCCATGTTTGGTCTGTTGGACGGCAGAGGATCTAACACAAGATGTAAAAATGTTGGCCTTACTGATGGACAAGCAGTTCATGTTATCTGCCAGCACATACTATAAATTAGCCTTTGTCCACGCTGCCCTTGACAAAGCATAGAGGACATCTCTTCCACTGTACTAACCCACCACCCATTTTTCACTCCTTTTCAACCTGCTCTTTCCCTCTCACTCATCTCCCATGTGTAAAACCAGCCCAGTTAAATCAAGCCAGGACCCGGTTGAAACCATTCGTATTGTATTACAGTACAGTGCTTTCAGAGTACCTACTTACTGGTGCACCTCAAGGTCATAAACAGAAGCACAGCAGCGGTATACAATCACACATATGGCTTTGCGTTGTCTGCTGCCAAAATCTTACGATGTTTTCTTCAGGGATCTTGAAAACAGCCCTTATATTGTGCAGCCGTGCCAAGCTTTAATGTAATGTCTGCTGAGGCTGAGGATCTGATTGAGGACCTCAGCCTCCAATCCAGTGATCTCCAGTGATCAATAGCACATTAGAAGGAGACAGAAGAAGAGGGGGGGGGGGCTGAAAAGAGATAAGGAGTGAAGAGGAAGAGAGAAAAGGGGACTTAAGAAGAAGAGAGAGATGCATAAGGCAAAAGGGTGAGGATGTGGACAGAACAAAAGAACCTGGTGTGTGTTTGAAGACAAGGGGAGGAGAAGGTTAGAGAGGCGAGGCCCAAAGCGAGACAGGTAGAGGGGGGTTATGCAAGGAGAGGAGAGAGACAGGGAGAGGAGGGGAAGGGGAAGGGGGGAACCAAGGGGTTGCAGATGACAAAGAGAGTTCAGAGGATGCACAGATGACCGGAGAGAGAGAGAGTGGTGGAAATAGTTTGGGGGAAACCCACTGCAGACGCAATGTCAATCCTAATTACTAATTCATTAACCTGCCCGGCTCCCTTCCCCCTCTATAAAGACACACACACACACACACACACATACACACAGGCACAGACTGACACACACCCACATGCACTCACTGCTCCCTGTTCTGTCCCTCCTCCGTGTCCCATGAGAGGCGGAGGGATGGATGGAGAAATGAAGAGGTGTGTCTGCAGCTAAGTGACATCTGCAGGGCCGTGATGGCGGCAACGTGTTGGGAACACTGGAAATCCCTGATGTGACAATGGGAGGGAGGGAGGGGAGGGACGGGGGAGGTAGCTGATGAGGAGAAAAGCTAACAGCTTGCATTTTGGTTTGTTGGGGTGGGTGGTCTCCTGTGATGGTGCACATAAGTGTGTTAATGTGCACGGCTGTGGTGTCAGAGTATGTATGTGTACGTGTGCCATGATGCATGCATTTACCTGTGTGCGCATGTGTGTGTTCTGATGTGCAATCACAAGGTGTGCTGGCATGAAGAGTGTGTGTGTGTGTGTGTGTGCATGTGTGTTAGCATATTCAATGAAAGCAGTTAGTGGGGAAGATAAATCAATATGCTCATGTTGGTGTGCTCAAGTAATAACATTGTGAGTATAATCAAAGCAAGGGGGAGGTGCTAGACAGACTGATGGTGTGTGTCTTTAGCCTCTGCTGCTCCCAGCTCTTTGTGTGTGTGTGTGTGTGTGTGTGTGTGTGTGTTTGTGTGTATGTGTGTGGGCGACAGAAGTGTACACATAGACGTTAGCATCCACACACACCAAAAGCTCCTGCAGCATTCCTCTGCTCATACAGACAACTCAATATGAATATAGAGATACAAATGTGCACACACAAGGACACATATTCATGCGCCCAAGTGTGCACACGCACACACACACACACACACACGCACAGTGCTGCTGACTGAGGTGGAATTAAATGGAGAAATCCTCCAAACGAGCATCGATCCACAGAGTTTACAGCGTTGGCTCCGTCTGCCACGGCAGGCCAAACAACAGGGAGCTCTGTGAGACAGCTGGGGTGCACACACACACACACACACACACACACAAGCAGGAGGCACTGGGGGCACACAGACACACACACACACTGCAAAATGTGTGTGCACATGGTGTGGGTCTTTGATTTTGATCAGAGGACTTCACAGCAGAATGTGCTTTAGAGTGTAAACCCATATGTGCATCTCTGATATTTGATGTTAAATTAATCTCTGTGTGTGTGTGTGTGTGTGTGTGCGTGTGTGTGTGTGTGTACGTGCACGCACACATTCACTGCTGAAGATGAACACAAATGGCACAAGTTGCTTCAGAGTCTTTATGAACTGGTTTCACTGATCACAAATCAAACCTCCCATGACAACATTCAAGAAGTTGTGTCTTCTAAAAATTTTAATAAATCATTTCAAAATCCAGTTTTTGCAGCACTGATAAGAGATGTTTACCATTGCAATGTTTAGAGCAAGTAAACAGGAGTGTTTTTAGCAAATACTATGTAAAGAGTAATATTTAGCGAGTGGAGAAAAATTGTTTGTCTCCAAGTTGATTTAAAACTACAGCCACTGTGGTCAGCATTTTTATATTAACAATGAATCATACTTTGTATGTGAAAGGGGTCCCTTGTGGTGACACGCTTAACATCATCGTTCAGCTGATTGTTTTGTTTTTCTAGCCTGCAGTTTTACTGTTTTGATTCAGATCTCAGTGAAAAATTATTTTCTTTCTGAGAGTTAGAAGAGAAGATTGAGACCACTCACGTTTGTATGTTAAATATGGAGTTAGAGCCAGGAGGTGATTAGCTTAGCTTAGCATACAAAAGTTGAAACATGGGGGAACAGTTAGCCAGGCTCTGTCCAAAGTTCAAAAATACACCCACCACAACTCTAAAAACGTACTAATGAACATATTGTGTATTTTAAATGGCGTTACATAGTGTAACTATTTCTTGACGCACACTTTATCAGTCCACCCAGCCATTGCTTCCCAAGTAATAGTTACACTATGCAACTTCCCTCAAACCACAAGCCATCATTTTTACATTTCTGTTTGTGTACAGATAAACAAAGACGATACAACATGTTAATTAGTCAGCTTTAGAGGTGTTAGTAGAGCTAGGCTAGCTGTTTCCCCCTGCTTCCAGTTTTTATACTATGTTAAGCTAAACTAATCCTCTCCTGCCTTTGGCTCAGTGCTGAACGCACAGACATGAGAGTGGTATTGATCTTCTCATCTGGCTCCAAGAAGGAAAGTGAATAAGCGTATTTCCCAAAGCCATTTCTTCAATGCTAACAGTAGAGGGCTGTCAATTTGTTTTAAGAAAACCTGTGGCTGTTATAAGGTCTAGTGCCTTCAAAAAATGATTTCAGTGGTGGCAACAATTATCTACCTTGGACAGGAGTGTGTATTCTGTTAATTTATAACACTTTGGGGAAAGGAATGCAGCAAGAGGCAGACATTTAAGCATTGGAGCATCATCAGTAACATAATGGCCCTGTTCCATGACATGTATCTTTCTTCGGTCTCACATGATTGTAACACATTCAGTAAAAAAAAAAACCTACCTTCAGTGTGGACATCATTATCTTGCTGCACGTCTGTGTGCTAGACTCCAGTGATTTCCTTGACTACCTCATCAGCATTCATTACCACTGAAGAGGAGGGGGACACAACATGTCAGCATTTGTGTATGTGTGTGCGGAAACGTGTGAGTATGTGTGTGTGTGTGTGTGTGTGGCTCTCATCTGGGTCATTATATCCACAGGCATGAAAAAGCGGGTTACAATGACACACATCCCTCCACGTGACAGAGGCAAATAGAGAGGGGGAGGGTCTTCATTTGAGCATCAGTCACTTCCACCTGTGACCACTTGTCCTTCACACTGAGCTGGAATGTAAAGGTAATAGAAGAGATACTGTGTGTGTGTGTGTGTGTGTGTGTGTGTGTGTGTGTGTGAGAGAGAGAGAGAGAGAGAGAAAGTATCCATCTATCTATCCCTATTTTTATTTGCTCTTAAGGAAACAGAAGTGGTGATGAAGAATTGATTGCCACCAGATTCCCCCAGAGAAGAGAGACAGAAAAATGTACAGACGCAAACATCTTGAAGAGCTACATGTTTTTTTTTATGGAGAATCCCATCCTCTGTTTATTTATGTTCGTGTGTGTGTGTGTGTGTGTGTGTGTGAAAGAGAGACAGAGGAAACACTGGCGACCTTGCCAACATGGAGACAGAATGTGCCATGTGTGTTAAAGACACTGTGTGTGTGTGTGTGTAGCATGTGTGTGTGCGTGTGTGCCAACTATGAGTCTGCTGGGCAGCCAGGTCAACAGACAGGCCGGTCACCATAGCAACAGTGTCACACTCGGCCCCTCTGTGCCAAGTTGTAAATATGGAAGCCGTATATGAAAATGGAAGAGTGACAGACTCTGGAGTCACAAGACAGTTGAAAAGTTTCAGGAAGGCAGCGTGTTGACACACAGGAGGAGTGTTTCCCTCTGATGAGCTAACAGATGCCATTTGAAGGATGTCTGGCCCCAGAGCGCTCACTAGTCTTACTGGTGTCACTCAAAAAACAAGTTAATCAAATAATAAAAACCTCAGCAGCTTATGCATGAACAGCGTTGTGTATTGTGTGTATTTCAGTGTCAAACTGAAATTCACTGTTGTTTTCGCTTCACTTTACATCTCAGAAAGGCGGCCTCGGCTGCTCTTTAAATGTGACAGTATCTACAGCGCTGTCTGCGTTCCTCTTTGAGCCTGGTGGGCACTGCTGCCAGCCAACAAGCTGGCTTTAGGCTAGTATTGCAGCTGCAAAAAAGGATATTTCTACTGACAGTAATGACACTTCCAATTGGTATATATCAACGCTTTTGCTTCACATTATATCCACTAAATGTCTGTTCATTAAATAATAATAATAAGGTTTATTTATATAGCACCTTTCAAAACACATTTACAATGTTCTTTACAAAAACAACAAAACACACTAAAAACCCAAAGAGAAAGAAACAAACTAAAAGCCATACAAACTGAACACATTATAAAACAGAAAGACAGTAAAATGAACTAAAATGTTGCGTAGGTCGTACAACATAAATAGAATCACCAAAAGGCAATTTTAAAAGAGTGTGTTTTTAAAAGTGTTTTAAAAGACGATACAGAGTTCGCCACCCTGATTTCCACCAGCAGGTCATTCCAAAGTCTGGGAGCCCCGACTGCAAAGGCTCTATCACCTTTGGGAATTAGTCTGGACCTTGGAACAACAAGGAGCGAAGCATCTGCAGATCTCAGGGGACGGGAAGGGACATAAGTTAGGGCGAGGCCTCTGCACTAAACAATATTTTTACTTTACATTTTTATTTCAACAATGGATCAAATGACTGAGTGTACTATGAAACAGGTCGCTCGTAGTGATGAACCCACAGAAAATGACTACTCTGTAGTTGCCCTCAGCTCTGTGGAGCTTTTTAGTGTCTTTCAGCTCATGGTTTTAGTTTTAACGGCCTATAACTGTGTTGGTTCCCTCTCGCAGCTCCGGTCAACCGTGCTTCCAGCCACAGCAGGCAGCTGTTTTTAGTTAAAAAGCTCTAAAAACCAACTGTGCACTACCAGCTAAAAAAAGAAGCTGGAAACCAAAACAGAGTTAAAAGTAAAGTGAATAACTGGACTTTCATTTGCCAGGTGGCATGAATAAGTGGTTCTTTTCTAACATATTCACCACAATGACTTTAAGTTAATAATATGTCAAATTTGTGTCTACAGCTTGTTTCACTACCTCCAAGTAGCCGGAAAAGTCAATTCATGCTGCTGTAACCTCCCTCCTGGTGTAATCAGTGAAGGAGCTCCCCTGAAGATTCCCACACATAGAGGACTCAGGAACATTAGTACATTAATATCTGCGGTGGATGCTTATGTTGCTGCATGTGCCTGGTAATAGCGGCCTGTGTGGTGTAATGATGTTGAATTCAGCTGAAAACTCTTTCAAACTCATTATGCAAATTATGCAAAAATAGTCAACATATGGTATAATGGTAGCGCGTTACCACCCAGGGGTGCGTTCTCCAGCACAGCTTGTTCTGCCACTTAAATTACTTTGGGGACTAAAGCAATACTTCTTTGCCGTCTTTTTCACCACATACATCTCTCATGTGAATCCATGCTAATGCACGTCCTCTCCACTGAGCAGGCTCCATGTCGGTGGGGTCCATGCATTAAACATGGGGCGGTTGAGGGGAGGACATGTTGGAATATCAATAATTTTGCCACGTAAAATCTGCCCAACCATGTTGTTGAATAAGGCCCCCTAAAGCAAGACGGGAAGTACAATCTTGTAGTGACAAGAGAAAACTGACTTCTTCAGCAAGCTGTTGTTGTCACTTGAGACATATTGTAATTCAAATTTTTGTATTGTATTTAGACATATAGTAAATTAACAGCACATGGAAACATTGGAACAAGATAGATTATGCAGAGACTTATTGAGCGCCTCTGCTTGATTTCTGTCTTAGACGGATGCATGTTCGATATCAGGGGCCAAAGGTCATAGAAAATGTTGTTGACTGTTCTTAAATCCAACAACAGGGCTGGACTAACCTTCACCCCCTCGCCCTGTGCTGTCCAATTTATTTACGACCTACAAAAAATGATATTAAAACTAGTAAATAAGAGGAAGAAGCTTTTCGCACAGTGTGTGGTGCACAGATTTTTGTGTTAGTGGCTGCACAGATCCTTCCTTGATCATATATTTTTATGTATTACATTTTGATTTGTTTGTTTGTTTGTTTTATGCCCCACTACGATACTTCAATATTAGGCAAAAAGGCAGGAGCTTTTTATAAGAATGGCTATCCTGATTTCAAAATGGCCCAGAACTGTTTACATACTGAGAATCAATAACTAAAATTTTTTTCCTGATTTATTTTTGGAGTGCGACTACAAACATTTTCTCCTACATCCTTTTTGACTTGCCATTTTGCCTTCTTCCAGCAGAGGGTACTGTTCATGCATAATCACCATTTGAATGTGACCACATGTCTAATCCTCTCCACGTGGATTCAGATATAGCCACAATGTGTTGATGACTGCTGGGACTTTCCCAAGGTGTGCCATGCCAAGGAAGTACAAAGGTAAGAATATGACAAATAGGGATGCAGAAAAATGTTTCCTGGCACTTAATAATTCCTGATAATGACACCAGTGTAATTTAAAAGGTGCGGCCTATGGTCTGATTAGACAAAAAACGTGCTATTGTGTGCACAAACATTCACCACATGTTGGCCTATATAATTGACTAACAACATGCAGAGGCTCACAAATATACAGAGAGCTCCTCTTAAACTGACCAAGAAGGTTTCCTGCTGGTGTATGATTCATGTGTTTATGTTCCACCTATATGTAGATCACTGCTTTGTTTTCCCCCGCAAGACCTGCCCTTGACCTCAGAGGGAAAGAGGAGGAAAAGAGATTGTGTGTTTGCTTGTGTATGCATGCTCTTACTTTTATCTTTTTGAGAACCACATGTTGTCAAACCAATATTAAGATAAGCAGAAGAGTAAGTGAAAGCCAACAAAAAATGTCCTCACTTTGACCAACTTGCTGTGAATCTGGGTCATTCCTGGGCAGAAGGTGAGGTTGAGGGCTGTGGACCTGGCTACACCTGGAGATAAGGAAGTGTTAAGAAATTAGGTGTAGTGAGGTGGACATTAAATTTAGGTTCAGGTTTGGGGTTAGAAGTTAACTTTAGGCTGTTTTGTTAGATTGTTGGCTAAATTTGGAGTTAATCTTAGGACTGATTGAAGGAATGGTACTAGACTCCAAAAACTAAACTTGACTCACAAAAACAGCAGAACAAAGTTGTGTGTGTTCATGTGTCTGTGTGTGTAGACCTTGAGCTTTCTGTGCCTGATACCAGTGACAAACTGAGAGCCAAACAGACGGGCGTCTGGTATCACTGAAACACTGGTTTTGGCTGATGACAGCTGTGGTTTCATTTTGCGTAACATTGAGGACGTTTGGGGTAAATCTCACTGAACTGGTGACATCTCGTTGTCTTCACACCAACTGAAACAAACATGCATTTGTTAATTATCATATACGTAGTATACAACGTTTTCTAAGACAATGTACAATATTCATACTCACTCTTACACATTTCAAAATTGATAGCTTGTCTAAATGTCTGACGCTAGAATTAAAATAAAATCGTGACTCAACCTTTTTACCATTTTACAGTGTGAAAAATCATTTTAAGAGGTTTACAATAAAAATCCTGATGTTTAAAGTGTAATTATGTAAATTTTGAAAATAACTAATACATTTTTGTCAAAAGTTACATTCACAAGCGCTAATACACTTAGTTGTTAGCTTACTTTACTGCTCAACTGACATTACTGACTTCATAACTTAGCAATGCTATTTTAATGGTCCATAATTTCCAAATGATTTACTAGGAAGTTTCCTAACTTGGAGCTAATTACAAAGAAAAAAGTAAAATAGTGTAACCTATTAGTCAGTGCACAAAGGGTCGGCTGAACATGCAAAAATGGGGTTAGTGTGGACAATAATGTTTTAGATACTAAAACGGTTTGTCTTTCATGGAACTATCATGAATCATATGTTACAGACCCATGAAGTAATGTGTTACCCTCTTCGCTACTTGTGCTACTCTCATGCTGCGTTTTGTCATTTTCGATGATCCTGTTACCTAACTGTCGCTTGTTAGCTGCAGTGGCGGCTGCTCAGCATGCGACACACAGTCTTGCTTTCAGTGAAACTGTTACCTTCTCTTGTCATGAGAACTGCAAACATCATGCACATACTGAACCCAAAAAAACCACAATGTAAGTGGAGCAGCTAATGTTTACAACAGTAATTTACTGTAAACACGCAGGTCACACCCTCACAGCCCAGGGAAAGGTTAGTCAGCTACTTATGAATTGAATACACTTATACAATATTATTAGCTATAATTATACAGAGGCATGTGATTGACATTTATTCCACCCTACTGGACTCATCTAATTTGGCACCAGGGGGCGGAGCGAACATGAAACAATGACTTTTGGCATGACAAGTGTGTCAACAACCTGTTGACGGAAAAAATCGCCCGTGGAATAAATATCCAGATTCCTTCCTGCACATGTGGTGTTGTGATTAATGGTTTCATACAAAGGCAGCAGGACTTCCTGGAGGAAGGGGGGTAAACACAGTTGTGCAGAGACTGTCAGTCAGACAGAATTAAAACTCTGAGAATCACTTCCTGTGCTACTACATATGGAAAGGTTACAGAGCCCATCAGGGGAAATTAAAGTCATTGCGCCCTTGAACGTAGTTAAATGTCACAAGGCAGAAGATTAGAAACGTTAGGTTATTTATAGCGATGAGCCTATTTAACTGCTGTTATTTTCTTTCTTTGTGGCATTGTAGGAATGTGAACGAGAGAGGAGAAGAAAGTGAAGGAGTGAGAAGGAAGGTGGAGAGAAAGATAAATGCAGTGATGTCAGTCCGTCCCACTCCTATTCAGTACAAATGCAGCAGAGCAGGGCTGAGCCTGCATACCACTGCTGCTGACGACTGACCTGATCCCACACACACACACACACACACACACACAAAGGCACACTCTCACGTCACACACACTCATCATACCACACTCACAGAGGCGCTGAAACTCAGAGCAGCGCTGGGAGATGCTACCGGCTGGCAACCACTGAGTAAGTCCACTCTGCCTCCTCTGTACTCGTCTTCCTTTCTCTGTCTGTCTTTGTGGCGATGGCCATTCTACGGCCCGTCTAACTTCATTTATCTCTCACACTCTCGCTGTGAAATGGCCAGTGTTTTCTCGGACTGAGAGACTTTTCAAACTTCTCTCTCAGTATGCCATGCACATACCTTTCTCCCCTCTCGCTGCCTTTCTTTCTTTTCTCTGCATGTGAACGGAGGCAGAAGCAAATCCCGGCCCTATTTGCATGTTGGCGCGGAGCCAGACCTTTATATTTGAATAACAGAGATGAGCGTATGGATGTCGATCCACTATAGTCTCATTCTGTCCTTGTGTGATTTCTGTTTTTCTGAGGCGTCAGTGTGGGTCGTTACTGTCCGTGTTAGTTTGGCATGTTTATGTCTTGATTTAAATCATTCTTTTGTGCTGCCGTGCCTGAGTTCACTTAATTATAGGAGCTGTTATGCAGGTATAAGACTGCTCAGAGGTGTGATTCTTTCATAGAAAAATTGAGCAAGGTGCCACTGAGTGGGCTGTTTGGAAGTAAATCTTCAAGTCAGGTCCAGTTTATTTGCATTGCTCTTAATCACAGAGTCTTAATGGGCTTCAAGACTCCTACATTATAAAACAGTGAATGAAAACACAGCTGCCTTCCATGTTTAGACAACTGACACTCTCATGAACAAGACCATGGATCACAAAAACCTCACTTGGAAGAGCTATTGAAAGAGACTCGGGAAGTGCTGCACACAGTTGGTGAATGAATGGACGCTGAAGACTAAAAACAGCAAGCTTGAAGTTTGGTTAAGTTAAGTTTTACTACTTAAATAAGAAGATTACAAAACAGTGAACCAAGAACCTGGTGCCTGTGTGTTAATACCACAGCACAATTCATTGCAAATATCCTTATAATATGTATTTCAAGCAAGATGTTCCCTCCATGTTCTTTACCTCTCTGAAAGTGTTTGTGTGACATTCTGGGACAAATGCGCTTATTTGCTTTATTGCCAAGAGTTAAAGAGATAGAGTTAAAGGAGAAGATCGATACCACTCTCATTTCTGTATGATAAATATGAAGTTACAGCCAGAAGATGGTTAGCTTATCTTAGCACAGAATCGGGTGTTTTTTTTTCAGCTTTGAACATGGGATTTAAAATTCATCTTGTCTTTGATATTTTCACACTTTTGCATCAGCTGTTTGAGGCAGAAAATGATTGTCTTACCGCTCAGTTCATGTATTCAAGTACCAGTATAGTGTTTTGTTTCATATCATTTCTGTGGTTTTGCCACACCTGAAACATTAACTTAAAGGGTGATATTTCACGTTTGTCAGCATCTGTTGCTTTACTGTACTAGACCGCCTTCAAGTGCAGATTGGTGAGCTGTTATCACAGACACAAACCCTATTGGCTCCCGCTCAGCGGCTTGCTGTTTCATATCTTTCAAAAGTGTGCACGGGGCGGAGACTGCTTTCACGCTGTGTGTTCACTCACAGTTTACGATGAGAGTTGTTTTCTGGGATTTTTCTTCAGAGGACTTCCTGACCGAGTTATAACTTAACTCGACAGGCTGATATCTATCTGTGTCACGTGTGTTGATAAGGTGCTAAAAACAGTCGAAGTGGCATGTGTGCGTGTATGTGTGTGTGTGTGTGTGAGCGAGAGAGAGTGCTACTATTAATGCAAAAACTCAAGTGAACTATAGCTGTCTTTTGCTCTCTATCTGTGTCTGTTACCCCCCAGATAGCATGCAGTCATTAACGCCCTGTATGTATGAATGTGTGTGTGTGTGTGTGTGTGTGTGTTGACATACTGAACCTGCCCCTGTTTGCCTTTCAGTGTTTGAAAGCACAGCAGCATTCTCGTTGCCTACTGTATGCATAGTAAACACTGCATTGACACACACACACCAACACCACGTTTGGCACTGTGGCTTATTTGCTTTGGGCCTATTGTGTTCTGCCAGCCAGAACAGGATTGAATGGAGGGGAACAAAACAATACAGTAGATATAATCTCTCTCTCTCTCTCTCTCTCTCTCTCTCTCTCTCTCTGTAAAAACCACAACAGCAACCTTCCAGAGCTCAGTTGATCTAGACACACTGTGCCTTCACCTCCAGAGAGCCCGACACACTCCTGCTGCACCGAGGAAGAGCTCTTGACAGAGGACACTACAGTGACCTCCAGCAGGTAGACCGCACCTGATCCCACATCCTTCTGAGAAAAGGGAACCTGACTCTGGAGCAGGAAAAGGGAGTGATCATACCCCACCGCTGAAACACGACCCACAGGACCGAGAGGCAGAGGGGCTGAGGGCCGTCTCTATCGTCCAGGGGAACAGAGGCAGGATGCTGGCTAAAATCCTTGAGGACATGTGGGTGGAGCCCGAGGTGCTGGAGGCCCTCAGCGAGGAGCAGAAGAGGATCCTCTTCTTGAAGATGAGAGAGGAGCAGGTACGCCGCTGGAGAGAGCGGGAGGAGAGGGAGGAGAGGGAAGAAAGAGACGGCAACAACAGCAGGCCAAAGAAAGGTAGAGTGCAACACTGGCTTTACTGGTTACACTGGTGGGAAGTACCGGTACACAGAGGACACACGCTGCACGTCTCATTATATTACACTATAGTAGGATTTCCAGTAAAGCAAAAAAAGAGAAACTCAGTAGCAACACAGTTTTGTAGCAGGAAGGAACTAGGTTTCTGGGAAATGTGGCCTTCATGTTGACTAACAGTAACATGAGGTTAAAGCTGCTAGCTTCTCTAGCATGGTCTCATTTCTTTACAGGAAAACACACCAGGGAGTCACAACTTGTTTTACAATGACGTATTGACAAAATTACGGCAAATTTACAGACTGCAGTGCGTTTAGAATTATCTGTACCTTGAATCAGACATTTCTTCGACATGCTAATATTCAACAGGATACAAAAGATCTCCTTTAAAGATATAGTTGGGAAATGTGCTTCTTTGCTGTAGAGCAGAAGATTAATACCACTCTCATATCTGACCGTTACATCCTGCAGCTGGTTAGCTTAGCTTTAGCATAAAGACTGTGAACGGGGAAACAGGTAGCTTAGCTCGGTCTGAGGGTAACAAAATCCACCTACCAGCACCAATAAAGCTAAATAATTAACACCTTTTATCTTGTAAAAACCATAAGTTGCAGTTTTACGGCGGTTATTTGCCGGACTATTTCTTGGGTGGGTGTCTTCTAACCTCTGAGTGCACAATGGTACACAAGCTGTATAGTAACACCCTCTCAGGTTACCAATCTGATTAATGTCTTACACCCAAAGGAATCTTTTCATTACTCTGTCAGTGGCCCATGTGTCCCTCTGCTCTGCCTGTCTGTCTGTTACTCATTTCACCCGCCCTTTCTCCATTCAAGGTGTTTATCTGACTCACTCAGACCCTATAACCTTTACTGGTCCTGCTGCGCAAATGACAGTGTGTGTGTGTGTGTGTGTGTGTGTGTGTGTGTGAGAGAGACGGCCTCTATCACCGCCAGTCGAGTCGTTCCACGGGCCAAAAGCTGAACAAGATTGAGTAAGCCCTGTGGTTTGGGGCGTCGCCACGCTTTAAACCACTTATTAAGTTACCGTCTTTGTTTACCCAATCTCTGCCATGTTACCTGAGAGGCGGCTGAGTGTGTGTTGTCTGCGTGTTTGTGTTACACAACATACAATCCAGTTAGACATCTTTCATTCTTTGTTCGCTCTGCTATGGACAGGGAAAGACAATCATTACGTGTACACACAGGCCTATAAATGTTACATAAATACGCTATTCATGTAACCGTGCCTGGGAATGACGATTTCTATTGTTTTTCTGGTTAATGTGTAGGTGTGGTGATAATAAATACAGTTCTGTAAAGGAAATGGCCTCTATGTCTTGTAACCACAGTTATGCCTCAGGTGAAGATAAAGGTGTGTTGCACAGACAGACCGGGACTTATGTCAGCGATGGTCTTTAGTGACATCACGCTGAGACGTCTGCACAATGCACCCTTATGTACTGGGTGACTGTACGCGAACCCAAGTCATTCCCTAAAATATGAACAGAAACAGAGCTGCCTTTGTTGGCTGGCTTCACTGTCAGGAGGTGATTGTTTCTATGGACTGCTGCTGTACAACTCTGTGAGGATTTGAATTTACAAGCCACGCCTCAATCAGTGACATCATGGCAGGTGTCTCACCTTTATCTGGTGCTGTACTGTCATGGAAAACACCTGTTATCACACATTGGGGAGTTTATTTCTGCCTCCTGTGTCATGATGAGGTAGCAACTAAAAATACCCTTTTTTTCCCAGGATGTAAATGTAATGGCATTACAGTGTGTTGTGTGTGGAATTTGTTCCTGCATATTGTGACATGAAGAACCAAAAAGACACAATGCATTACATTATTACAGAATGTATTCATTTATAAATAATTATAGATATATATTGCTATTATCATTGGTATCATTTATTATAAAATTAAGAGAGTGCTGTGCTCCTCAATTCTGCCGATGCAGTGTGTAACAAAACTAAGCGTTGGCACGACAAGATGTCGGCTGTTTCCAATTCAAACTTTAGAGCGAGTTTCTGTTAAACCGCCCCGGGTCAGTTTCATGCAGCCCTGCCTGCTCACGCACAGGAATGAGGTCACTGTTATTTACTATTTTCCCTTCTTTTGTAATAATCCCACATTATTTAAACACAATTTAATGCTATTCTGCTATGAGTAATGTGTTACAGTGAGACGCAGTGAGTTTACTCCAGTGGAAGGAGATAGAAAGACAGAAAAAAAGAATAAATGAGAGAGCGCAACAAACAGTTGACCAGTACAAGAGGATGAACTACATTGCTGTTGTGTGAGGTTTCCCGAGCTCTATACTTATAGGACAGCACCACCTTCTGGATAAAAGCCAGAATAACAATTTATGAGATGATGGCTTTAATCAGAATCTTGCTGAACGACACTCTGAGATGAAAATACATCTCCAGGAAGCTTACCCATTTTTGTCTTTTCTTATCTTTTCTTTTTTTCCCCTTCAGCTTATAATAAACAAGTGAGGTGGCTGCTCGGCCGGGACGGAGATGTGAGCGTCAGTGTGATCGGAGACGTGGACGAGTTGCGGTCCTCCAAACTCCTCCAGAGCCTCATGAACAAAAGGTAGACACACAAACACAAAGAAGTCCTTTAAAATGACACCTGATATCACTGATTGACTGATTTTGGCATTAACCTGAATATGGTTAGGAAGTATAGAAGCAGACTCCATAACAACAGCATCCTTTAGCGGGCTGTAATGTGTAGTTCATGCTTTAATTAATTAACTACATGTTTCACAAAAAGTGCAAAACATTAGACAGTAAATAAAAGGAATCACCTCCAACACGTCCAGGCCGAACCAAACAAATTCAAAGAATGATAAACTCATGTCTTGCATGCAGTAAATATAGAAGTTACCAGGTGTTTGTTATAGAATAAAGCCTTATTCAGATTATATTTGTTTTTTTGAGCAATGAACAGCTTTGTCGAATAGTTTCTGCCACCTCCATAAAGCCTTCAGCCACTTAAACAAATTACATAACTGTAATTGTCTTTGATGAGACGAACAGCGAACTGAAGAGCTTCAGTCTGCTCGCCGTCTCCTCGTCCCAATTGGATTATAGAAGTTATTTGCCATATGACTAACTGGAGAATTGATTCAAAGGTTGGGACGACTGTCTGTGGGACTGAAAATGGACGTCTTTGTCTTTCAGCGTCCACAGTGATAATATGAATGGCATCCAGACAGCGGCCTTTCTGCCAGGAAGAGAGGCCCAGCAGCTCGGCTTTAAAGAAGACATCCAGCTGTCCCTCACAGATGTTAGCGTGAGTGTTTTGTTTGTGGGTTTGATGTTGGGAGGCTTGGCTGGACAGTGTAGATCAGAGTCTTACCTCCAAATTGTGTCCCTCTTAACACACAGGATGGCACAGCTTCACCGAGCGGGCAGCTGTCTGAGGAGGACGTGGACTCCTGCAGCGCCGATGACGACCCGAAGGACCCCGCCGAGGACAGCGACAGTGAGTCAGGCAGCGGCTCAGACAACCACGGCGACTGGACTCCTCTCTACAGGCCCCATCTTAGTAGCCACGGCAACCAGCCGCCACTCAAAGCCCAGCTGTCAGACACAGAGAGGGCCAGCCCACAGGACAGAGGTGACAAAACAAGAGAGGAGGGGTGGGGGGGGTTTATGTGTTTTTGTGATAAGTGTAAAAAATACTTAGGTATATATAAAGGTAGAAATACCACACTGTAAATATATAGAAAAACATTTTAAAAGAAAATACTATAATAAAAGGTACTAAATACTATATATACCAACATGTAAACAGCATTTAATGCTGCTGCTGGTCGAGGTGGAGCGCATTTGAACTATTTTACACTGTTGGATAGTTTAATCTACAACATTGCATCGTATTATATGATCATATGTTTTGTTTGTTAAAATTAAAACTATAGCTGTCAAACTGTTGTGGTCCAATGAAAACCACGTCTCTATCATTGCAGTTTATTTTCCAGATTAAGTGAAAGATTGAATGGCCTTTATGGGCTTTAAGCCAAACAAACCATTTAAAACCCCACTGGATTATCTGAACAGTGCTGAACATCTGAACATTGTCATAAAGCTTAAAATGGGGTCTGTTTTTCTTTGCTAGTTAGATACATGGTTTTCACAGAACAGAAGCAGAGTAGAGCAGTTAACTGAAAGGACATTGATACTGACTAAAGTAAATTATTAGACTTCAAACTTTCAGCTCAGCAGGAACTCTGATCCTGAATTCACATTGTTCCTTTCTCCCCTCCTCAGAGATCGTGCGTTGTGAAGAGAAAAAGTCCAAACCTGGAGGTCGCGTGGCGCAGCTCAGGAAGGCATTCACTGACCACCCTCACAGCGCACCACCTGCCTCCACCAAACCCCCTTTACCTGCCAAACCTGCTCACCTACAGAAAAGAAGCACACCCTTAATCCACTAAAGACTGAAGGTGTGTCCAGCCTGCTACAAGACAACACCGAAGAGGCACCAATGAGCCCTGCGCAGAAAATAACGGCTCAGTTAGACACTGTCGGTCCAGGCTGTGGCCACATACATCAGAAGAAATGGATCCTTACTTGAACCTGAGCGGTGAACTGAGATGCACTTTGTTAGGCCTCGATACAGGGACCGGCCTACAGACAGAGGAGCGCCTGGGGGGGGGGGGGGGGGGGGGGGTTGGGGAGAAAGACTTGAAAGCTCTTGAACTGAAGTCAACCTGAATGATAAAAACGAAGCAGCTTTGATGTTGCCGAGTTCAAATACGCTCACATACTTTTCTGTGATTGACAGGCAGACGCAGAGAGAGTCGTCCAGAGAGACACACACACTGTTGATTGCAGGTGAAGCAGACACTGTGGTTCACCTGTTAAATGAGTGTTAATGAACTTTTATTATTCACGTCATAAGCACAGGTTATTGGGAAGGGAAGGATTTATTTGAAAATCCTATTCAGGTCCCTCTGTACTGTTCACAAGGTTGAAACTGTTTTAAATGTAGTCCGTGTAACACGTCACTGTACTGACATCTCCATCTAGTATATGAGCAACAATCACAGTGGTGGGGGATGAAATAAAAGGACTGATTTCATGGTAAACAGGTGGTAAACAGTATCTATCTAGTGCCTTTATCTTGAGGGTGGTTTCAAAACATTTTACAATCTCTCACGTTCACCTCTGAACACACACTCACACACACTCAGCCAGAGCGGTTTGGGGTCTGTGGCCCCATATGAGCCTCCTGACACTTGAGCCACCACAACCACAGTCTACTCTCTACATAAGGAGTGAACAGGATATAATGGTGTCACAGCTACAACTATGATTTGTCAAGATTGTGGGGAATGGACCGTTTGTGAGAGGGTTTTAATAAGCAATAACTATGAGGTTAAATAGCTGACTCATATCTTAACATTGAGGGTGTTTACATCCACAGGAACTGATGAATTGTAGCTCTTTTTATTATCCATTTATACTTTGGTCCACACAGAAATATCTCAACTACTATTGGATGGATTACCATGACTTTTTGTACAGACGGTCATGTTACCCAGAGGATGAACCCTGCTGACTTTTCCTCTAGCGCCACCATCTGGTCCAATGCTTTGGTTTATGGCCAAATACTGAATGACATTCCCATCAATGTCAGCTGCATTTGTGTTTAGTGCTAATGACCATACATTAGCATGGTCATTGTGAGCATGTTAGCATGCTGACATTAGCATTTAGCTCAAAGCATGACTGTAGATTCCTCGTCTTGTTATACAAAGTGCTGCTGATTTTAGGTTAGCAAAAGTAAGTTGACAAAAATTTGACGTTGGAAAAAGCAGTTTGACAAATAAATCTTACTTACATGGCTTTTCCAGAGCCTTTCAGCCACATCTCACATCTGTTGTCATGTGACCGAACATCCTAGGTCACATGGTAACAACTAAACCATCCCCATGACAACTGATACCACATTATGTCACTGAAAGCTGTGGAAAGCAAGTAAGTGGACCTTGTGATGAGATTTTTTCTCTTTTGGTCAAACATCAAATTTAATATTTGGTTGCAAATCCTACAACCCAGAGACATCAACAGACACTTCCATTGTTAGCATCTTCACTTCGGGGGCCTTTTGGCCTTCAGTTAGTGAAACACATGATCAGTTGGGCTGAGGTCAGTTGACGGGGCATGGTCAGGTGACTGACTTGGCTCGGCAAGAAAGTGACACTTTTTGGCCCTTAAAATCTGCTGTGTTTGACTGACCTGCATTGTCATAAAACTGGAGGGGACTGTGTATAAAAAGAGCTCCTATGCTGCTCAGCCAACAAGGATTTGAACACCCTCACACACTCCTACATCTTTGAGTCAGCACTTTAACCTTATTGTTTCATTTGGATTCTGTCCTAGAGTACAGACCTAAAAGAATAAAAAAGGTGTCCTTGGATAAATGTTTACAGGCAGCACTGTCGCTCTAAAGGGACATCAGATGTGAGAAACTGCATAAAAATACTAAACCATTCTTGTAAGAACCTGTGTTACCATGAGAGATGTAACAGTATGTCATTTTTTAAGGTTTGGAGTGTTTGAGCTGTAGTTACTACCTAACTATTGGATTACATATACACTTTACTTGGTCACTAATTCCCTTCTGAAACTCTGCTGACACACTTTTTTATTTTACCTTCTATTTGTACTGTGTATTTGCCTAATGAGTTCATACGTCTTTTGTTGGTGTGGAAAAGAACAGATTAAGGTAACTAAAAGGCAGACTTGATCTTGTTTTTCTTGCATCTAACACAGCGGTGTCTGTTCGTATGGTTACAGCATGCATTCCGTACGGTGGTTTGCTGATAGGGGAAGACACAGAGAAGTTGTTGATGGTGGTCACTTACACAATGATTATCTATTCAGCGGGATGCGTCAGAAAACAGCCCGTCAGAGATCAAACAAGAGAGCACAGAAAGCTGATTAGCATGTGGTTTAGACTGAGACAGAGGGCGAGACGCTCGGGGAGACAGAGCCAGGTCACGGGAAGCAACACGTCAGAGTCAACTCAATAAAACTCTTCGCATTCCCTCAGCGCCTCCACACCCTCAGCCCTTGTGTATGTGCTTCTGTATGTGAATGAGGAGCATGGGTGTGTGTGTGTGTGTCTGTCTGTCCACCCATATATCTTGAATCATGTGACTTGACACGAGCAGTCATGCACAGTGTGAAAAGCCCCGCTATATATAGTAGGGCAGTGTTGGGTTTCCCAGCAAAGCATTGTAGGAGTCCGCTCGTCTTCGTGCGTGTCGGAGACTTGTAATATTTCTATGTACTGTAGGTGTTAAGAGTCTACTGGTGCTCCTGTTTATTTTCTGTCCAGCCTGAAAGGTGATATGAGGACACGAGAAGCACTTAAGTCTGTGCTCTTCGTGTGTTGACTAAAAGCCTGTATGATAGTAAACTTCAAAGATTATAACAACAAGGATTAGATACTGTATATCTGAGACCAGTAAAACACATCCTATCTCATTTTCTGAATGAAGTCATTGTGAAGAGATGAAATCAGGAGATCAGGAGGTCAGTTAGCAGCTCTGGACTTGTGTATAATAACCCTTCAGGAGTGATATCATTTGATTTGGCACTAAAGTGCAATCATTGGTGAGTTAACATGTTAAAACTTTCAAATTCAAGTCAGGAATTGTGTATTTGGCTACCAAGTGTACAGTATTTTCTTTTTATCAAAAAGTGTTTAACTTCTTCTAATTTTAATAACATGTTATAATAGTGTACACTGACAAATGAACTTAAATAATTTCCACATTTTGTTTCTAAAATATGTCATATCCTCCCCGTCTGATCTCACAGAAAAGTAATACTAGACTTAAAGGTATTAAGTATTGCACATTGATCAACTAGGGGCTTGGGATAACTATAAAAAACAAAGTATGGGTCAAGCTCCAAAAACAGGGAACCCTACATTTCCCTGAATGCAATAAATAGGACCTTTTTGACAGGCCCTCCAGGTAAATGCCCATGTCTTTCAAACCCCATGCCCTCAGTTTGTAATGCAGGCTCTCTGTTATAAAATCTATTGTTATTTTGTTACCTCCTCAGGCTTGACATGACTCTTCCAGAGACATGCAAATGTCTTCAGATACTGAAAACTCATGACTAGTGAACTGACTTTCATGTGTGAAATTCCCTCTTAAACCCAGGAAAACTAAAACAACATTTCAGAAAAACAGACTATTGGACTATTATACAGTAGTCACAAAATAAAGGGTAGACACCTTTTCATGCTAGACAACGTGTTAATTCTCGTAAACATATCTACAGACCCGTATAAAGTCAGTCAGAAATGTACATTATTAGCATGCTAACACAGTAAGCTAAGATGGTGAAGAACATGGTAAACATTATACCTGCGTAGCATCAGCTCATTAGCATTGTCACTGTGAGCATGTTAGCATGCGGATGTTAGCATTTGGCTCAAAGCACCACTGTGTCACTACAGCCTCAGTCATGTTTACTTAAAGGTAAAATGGCAGACCTATCCCAACAGCCTACGTCCTGTGAGTCAGAATACGAAGTGGCCAGTGCCGGATCCATGCAGCTAGCTGGCTAACCTTAGCTTGCTTGCTCGCAAACATTATTACTAGCAAAATACTACCTGAGTGATTATGTGAGTTGGCTAGCTTGCTAACACGGTCCATGGTACTAACTGATGTATTATGACAAACAGTGTTGATATTAGCCAACAATGAATTATGTAACGGTACAAAGCAAAGGTGTATAACTAACGATTGCTTTCTACTAGCCTTGGCTGTGCGGCATGGACCAGGCGTTGGTTGCTTCATGGCATTAGCTGATGGAGTGGTTGGCAAGCAGCAAGCTAGTTAGTATCATGGAGCCAATAGTCCAAATAAAATATAGGAACATTACAGATAGTAACGTTATTCTAAATATGATTGTAAATCACAGTAAATCAGTGAAAACTCTAGAATCAGTTATATACTCAGATGGTGTTGGACACATCTCATTGAGCCATTTAGAATCTGAAGCTGAACTGGGATCAGAGGAGATTAGATGAGGTGTCACTTTGTTTTTCTTGCAGGGTAAATGTGGTTCTAAAATGATATATATTCTATTGTGAAAATGCTATATTAAAGCTGATCTCAATAGCCTGCATTATGAATCAGGTCATTCCAGCTGTTCCCGTTTTTGGGATTATGAGGCAAATTAATATTGTATGACATTTCTCAAGTGGTTAGTTAGTCATTGCTGCAATTCAATATCATTGATTGTCATTTATTTTATTCATTAATAATTTACTTGAATTCTTAAATTCATAGGAAATTCCATTAAAGTCTAATTTAAAGACCTCATGCAGCTACATTATAGCAACCATTTTTTTTGCGATCAATTGTTTATTGAGATAATGCAAAATACAATTGCAGATCACCAAGTACATAGGGATATCCACTCTGGGAACAGAAGTTAGTCAGCAGGAATGAAAAACAGGACAAGAGAAAGAAATAAAGACAAAAAAATAAAGAATAATAATATAGCAAAAAATAAATTTAAAAAGTCAAATAAACAAAACAACCTAGACACAGAACAGCATACAATAGTAAATCCACAGTAACAAACAACCACAACCATGACAGAGACAACTAACAATATATGCTAATAACAGACATACACATATAGACATGCATGTACATGTGCATGGCCAATAGTACTAAAGAGAAGGGTTATGTGAAAGGAAATGAGGTCAAAGCAAAGCTAAAGGTTGGGTGATCTCGACAGCTTTAGACCAGTTAATCACAGTATCAACTTTAGCCCCATTAATTCTGGCAGGGGACCTTTCAAGTAAACAAACATCTGAAAAAAAGTTAGCCCTGTCCTCTTCATGACAATGGTGGGTTCAAACCAATTCTCAATAATGTTTTCAGCAGCAGTTGAGGCAGCTAATATTGTCTCTTTCTGGGTTAGGGTCTGTTATTACGATAGCAAAATATTTGGATTGTGCCCAATAAGATAAAGAGCAGGACAACTGGCTTCATCATATTGTTCCAGCAATCTTATTGATACATTCCCAAAAAGGTTTGACAGTAGAACAGTACCAAAACATGTGTAGGACGTCTCCCCAAACAGGGCCAGGACATAGTGCACCAGTCACTGTCAACCAGTTTTAATCTAAATCGTAAAGTCAAATTTCTGCACAAACTTATAGTGAATTATCTGATGAGCGAGATTTTTAGATGAGGAAAAAATTTCAAATTCCAATTAAGTTTGAGAGACTGAATATCTTTTCCCAACTTTTTGTTTCTGGGAGTTTGTTATAAACCAAAGCCACCAGTTTAGTCTTGGTAGTAAATAGTGCTACCAAGGGTTGTTGGGGTGGGAGTGCATCCCACGGTACTCAATGCATTTTAAGTGCTTAAGATAAAAAAACAAAAACATGAAGACCCTGAAAGTAGAGTAGCACTCCTTCAAATCTTGGAAAAGCGAAGACCTTGATGGTTAAAAACATCGCCTAACAATGAGCTCAAACTATCCAGCTCAGTGCTCAATGGCAACAATCAATTCCACATCATGAGGTGGCGTGAAGAGGCCATGATGAAATATCATTGCAGGCAGACTTTATCTCCATGCTTTGCCTAACTTCCTGGAACCATCGTGCCTTTTTTGAAATCAGCAGCGAGCTAAAGATTAACAGAATTACGTGTACACATTACCTCCGAAACGAACACTGTGTGAATCCGCCTGAGGACCAAACTGTCAGAATGTTTTGAGAGCTAATTTTCTTTTGGACCTGATTTTATGGATATGTTTGAGGTGGAGGAGAGTCCTTTTTAATTAGACTTTAAAGGACTGAAATAAGTATGTTACTTGTTTAACTTTATTGCTGTTTAAAGGCATTTGTGCTGGGTTTTCATAGAAGACCAAAACCAGAAGTAGTTGGAACCGTTTATAGAAGTTGGTCTATTCTGAATCCACCTTTAGCAGCTTTAAGGGTCAAAGGTCAAGAGTCCCCTTTGACCCCTGTGTCACCAAAATACAACCTGAGGGCAGATGAGCCTGAGCTTTTCAGGGATGTGAGAAACCATTGTGTTTCTGTTTGGGAGTAACATGTTTTCCATGTGTATGAAAGTGAACACAAATGAATAGCAGAGGCGTAATGAGGAGTGATCTCAGAAAGATGCTGTTTCTGCAAAGCTGTTACACATTTTCTAACACTGGGGACACGGCCAACGGAGGAAGAAAAAATTCACAATGAGACACAGTGTCTCCAAGCAGACGCAGTGGCCAAAATTTCAAAGGTCTGGCTCGTGAGTGAGGGTCCGCCCAGCTCCAGTGCAGGTTGCCTTGGGCTGGCAGGTTGTTCCACTGCAGTGTGTGTGAGAGAGGAGTTTTTCTCCAGAGTGGGCAGGGCCGCCGGTGCTAACATATGTAAGCTCCACAGGGGTCTGTGACGGCACACACCGGCTATCTGGACAATGCATCCGTCATTAACCCCCGTCTCCCTGCGTCTCGCTGCATTTCATTCGGCCTCCATCACTCCTCTCGCTCTCGGATCTCACACTCATCTCTCTCCCTGTCTCTTTGTCTGGCCCACGTTATCTTCATCCCCTGCTGTCCATCTCCACGTCCTCCTCCCTGCATATCTCTCTCTTTCTCTTTTCTCTCCCCCTGTGGCCTGCTTTTCATCTCTCCTAGTTTCACCCACTCTCCCCCCCCCCCACCCCTCCCTTCTCCCTCTCTGCCCTTCACTATGTCTCTTTCTTCCCCCTTCACCCTCTCCCTAGATCCGCTTTCCACCCCTCCTCCTCCTCCTCCCCTCACTCCCCCAACTCTCTCTCTCTCTCTCAACCCTCCCCCCTCCTCCTCTTCTCTGTCCTCCGTTCAATCCCTCCACCAGCCCCCCTCCTCCTCCCTTTCTCTCCTGCCATCTTGCAGGCCAGTGGAGCCAGACTGCAGGCGTTCAGGGAGTCACTGGACCTGCTGGGCAGCGGGTGACACAGATTTCCGGTGTGTGTGTGTGTGTGTGTGTATGTGTGTGCATGCGTGACGAGAACAGGGAGGGGGGATTAAGCTCCAAATCACTAGAAAGGCACCGAAGAGGGGGGGGGGGGGGGGGGGGGGGAGAGAAAAAAAGCAGATCCAAGAATTTGAAATTCCCCCTTTGTCTGGGAGATGAAGAAACACTAGACTGTGGACTTTAACTAAAAGACTGTGTGTTTCTCATTCAGTGGGAGTGTTGCACTAGCATGATGTTGGAGCTCACTGCTTTTCTCCATGAGTTGGCAGTGTCCTGCGTTGGCTGGCGTGCTGCGCTTTCTCTCTCCCTCTCTCTCCCTGCCTGACAAACACGCACACACACACACACAACCCCCACAGATGCATGCACACACGCACACACACACACAGTCCCTCTGCGATCCCCCTGACTGAAGGCACACAGGAAGTGCAGCCGTGGCCCAATTATAGCGTGACACCTCGGGCCGGCCGTTGCCATGGTTACGTCTTCCCTGCGGTCCCCTGGAGTGTGGCGCCGAGGAAGAAGGTCTTATCACATCAGCCATCGTTACGGCAACAAGCAAAAACCCACCCTGTAGCCTCAGTCCAGCTGGCTGTGTATTTGGTTTTTAATGTGTGTGTGTGTGTGTGTGTGTGTGTATGATCTATATAAAAAGGGAAATTGCGTCAGTGTGTGAATAGAGGGGAGAGTGTTTGTGATTGCGTGTGCATGTCAGGTTAGGTGTATTCGAGTGCATGCACTGGACTTGCCAAGGCAGCGTGTAGGTGTGTTTGTGTGTGTGTGTGTGTCTGTGGGGTTGCGATAAGGCTCTCAGCCACACCATTAGGTGACTCATAATCCACACAACCTTGCACACACACATGGACACACGTGTGTACAACCAGAAACACGGTGGCTAACAGACACATACACCCAATTAAATATGAACACGCACACACACAGACGTAGTATAAACCCAGCCTGTAGACAAGTGCACATGGCCAATTTCTTTTATTTCAAAAGGGCAAACAGAGCTATACAGTACAAGTTGCACATGAAATAATTTAGCCTAAGCTGAACTCATTCATTTCTTACTGATGCAGTGACGTCAGAACAACAGAAACAAAACTCCCCATTAGAAACAAAACATTTGGCTCCTTTTTTTATGTTGAAACACAATACATCCAAACTGGAAAGGGATGTAAAAAAAGACATAATGTTTTCCAGATATTTACAGTCTATTTACAGCATTTCTGTCATCATCTAAATATTGACACACATTGGTATCCTTCTTTCTCTCCTCTCCAATTCACTGATTGTCAAAAGAAAGGATGGGAACGAGTGTGGACATTCTTAAACGGAGCTGCAGCTCCTCACTAAACACAAGATCTGAAGATCTTTGAACCACAGTCTGAGCGTGTTAACATGGTGTCCGGTGTGTTTTCTTTACACTGCAGCTCCACAACAATCATCCAACCAGGATCCTCTGACAAATGCTGCCACCACATACATTACTATCCATCCAAGGCGCCACTGCTTCTCTCCTGTGCCAGACCCAAAGTAAAGTCGGAGCCCCTTAGGTCAAACCCAGACACTCTGCTCTCAAACCCAGGACCTCCCGGCTTCCTCTTCAGCTCCTCACACTTCCTGTATTTACAGATCTGGTGTCCCCTCTTGCGATTGCGGCAGCTGCTGCACTGTTCGCAGTTCGTCTGACGCCGACAAGGTACGCACTCCCCGCACCTCTTCCTCTTCCTTCTCCCTCCACTGCCCCCGCCCAGAGAGCCAGGAGAGTAGCCCTCGGCCACCAGCCCCTCGATGCCCTCAGCTCCCATGGCCGCACTCCTCCAGTGGCCTCCCCCCATCTGGAAGCCTGCCAGGGGGAACAGAGCGGGGCTGAAGGGGAACCAGGCACCCAGGAAGGGTTGGAAGTCAGTGCCACATCCAGAGGAGTCCTCTTCCTCCTCCTCAGGCCCGGATCCACCTCCCTCCCCGTCCCCCTTCCCCCCCTTTGCCTCTGCAGCCTCCCTTTTAGCTGGCTGGCTGCTCTGTGCACCGAGGCCGGCCTGCTCTGTGGTGGCGGGGGTCAGAGCCAGCAGCCCGGCGCGCATCAGCAGCTCTGCGGCGTGGGCCAGGTGGAGCCCGCTGGGTGACTCCCACATGTCGGGCCAGGAGGGGGCCCGGCGAGGCTTAGTGTGTGCAGGCTGGGCGGCCCGCTGCTGGGCCGGGGAGGGCTGGATCAGGCCTTTGACGTCCACGGCCTGGGAAGGGGTGGAGATGTAATGGGAGAGGCTGTAGGGGTGGTTGGAGCGCTTAAGGCTGGGTCTCAGTGGCTCATTGGGGATTTTAGCGCTGCTGTGGGCCTGATCTGGGGAGGAAGGGCCAGCGATGTCTACGGCGGTGGACATAGCAGTGGCTGTGTGGGGGGGGTGTCTGTCCTTGTGTGTGTGTGTGTGTGTGTGTGTGTGTGTGTGTGGGAGGAGAGGTGAGGGAGAAGGGGATTGAAGCCGATGCGGGGTTGACAACCGTCCTGCTGTTACTTCAGCCAAAATGGCAAGCCTTGGCCTGTGTCCCTATTCCCATTCTCTGCAGCAGCCTCAGAGTCCTGGAGAGCTAGAAATGAATAGGGGATGAAGAGAGGAAGGTTAAGAATAGAAATGTTGGAGAGAGAATTCAGAAAGAGAGTAAACAGAGGAGATGAGACTGGAAGATATTTCTCAGCTGGAGCCACTAAACACTGTCACAGTCAGAATGTAGAGAATCTGTGCTTAAAGAGAAATATAACATATATGTAAATAGATTTAGGAATAAGACTGCTTGAATAGACATGAACAGACCCATGTATCAGACACAGTGCATGCCTTGCCAATGATTTCCGCATACAGGAGGCAGTATCCCTTTAAGAATTTCACGGTATATCAATGCAATCAATAACAGAGCGACAACAATATGCAAAGATATGCGCATATGCGCAGGTCAAATGTGGAGCGCGCTTTTCAAATACATTTTGACGACTGCTGTTATGTGTGCCAGCCAGAGCTTAAGCTCAACAGAGGAAGACTATATAGTGGACGGTAAAAAAAACAGGCTGTCTTTTGTCTGGTATCGACGACGAGGAGCGAGGTGCGCAACGATGCGGTTGCTGTGGATAAAAAAAGACCAGGCTATATTCCATATCCACATTTGTAGAAAAACTAGTCCAGTGATTAAACACGGGACACATATGTTGTTAAAGGACAACTGTGTAACCCTTTGATGGGTCGATCGGGGAACCCGATCGATCATTTCAACGTAATTAAGGTTACCTAAGAAGACGGTGCTCGACCGACGCCACGGCGAGCTGACCACAGTCCGAGTGGTCGCTGCGACACGGCGCTGCGCGCAGGAAAAAGGCGACAAAACAAAAACAGCGAAAATCATCAAGAAGTGTTGGTATAACGGCTCTTCTTACCTTCGAAATACGGCCCAAACTCTCCTGTCAAAAATATGATGAAGTCATGAACTAATGGCGTGGTGATTGTAGCGTATATGGACGGCGGAGCTGCCGATTCCTCCTCCACCTCTCCGTCCCGGAGGGTCTGCAAACACTCTGCACGGAATTTGGGGGCGTCGCTCAAAATGCGAAGTGGACTCTACAGCCGAGACCGTGGTCAAAGCGACCCCATAATATCCACAGGAACACCTCAACGCACACGGACAGCTGTCAGCATGAATACTATAGCATGACAAATGAAATCCAACATTAATATCCATCAGTTCATCAGAGTGCCAATTAACATTATCACCAAGGAACACCTAGTGTTCTTATTTTATAATAAATATTAGTGATACATACACACAACAGCAACACCAAGACATATATATAAAAAAAATATATATATATAAAGATAACAAATATTATTATTTATTATTAAAGAACACAGGTGTCATTAAATCCTTATCAGAATATCATAAGGACGCGGACATTATTTACTACAGTAGTCTAATATTGCCTATATTATCTCAATAAATTGCATTTAAGGCCTGTGACACCCCAATTCATTCATAATTCCTGTTTGGTCAATGAGAGCACTTCTGTAAACTAGACTAGACTATGAGTTGAAAAAGAGGTCTAAACTGTGTAGAGCAGAAGTTCACCTCTGTCATATATATTTAACTTCATTACAGACACAACAACATACCCGTCAGGCATAAGGTGCCTGAAGGAAACACTCTTATTGTCTATAGTCTTAATCATCAGTTTTATCCCCACCGGAAGTCTGCGCCATATAGTTACCTTTCCATTACACTACAATTAATGACCGCTAAACTTCACCGTAACATACTGTCGACATTACTATGTCGCCTTCGCTTGAAAATACAAATTAAAGCACGAAATGAATAATTTCAAAGTCAAAAATAACTTTCACCAAAAAAAAACAGAATTCCGGCCAATTAGCGGTCAAAGTACGTCAGCCTGTTTAGCACGAATAGCCGACATGCTAAACAGCTAGCTGTGAAGCACGGACAACGTGAATGTTTTCCTGACAGCAGATGCATTGTCCCTCTCTGCGACCACACTGTTGAGCTGTCTGCTAAAGGTGACTCCTCACACAGGGACAGGGGAGTCCACTCCACCTCTTGTGAGAGTCCTCCGTTGCATCTGGCACGCAGCCAGATACCTCGTGCTTGTGTATGTGTGTGTGCGTGCGTGCGTGTGTCACTATGGGAGCAGGGGCCCACAGTACACTGTCTGGACTGGACTATCCGTGTAAACACAGCGTCTTCTAGTGGTCACCACACATACTGCCACATCTTAAAATGGCCACTGGTGCTGGTGGACACTGCAGCACGGCAGCCCCCCTCACCTCCAGCAAAGGCCTCTCTCTCACACACACACACACACACACACACACACACACACTGGTGCCACTGCAGTCACCACACAGGGCTGTTTACTCATTATCCCTGCCCACTGTTAATCCATAAACACACTGCTCTGCCTGGCTGCTAACAGAGGTGAAGTGGTCCAGTGGAGCGCATTCGATCCTGTGGTCACAAACAAACAAATGTAGGAGTTTGGCCCCTGGCAGATCAGATCGCTCAAGTTTTTATTCACAATATACAGAACAATGAATCATCAAGTCAGACACACCGCAGCCAGTAGAAAATAAATCGAATGAAACAGCAAAATATATCCTTTATAAGCAGATTTTTTTTTTTCCACACTTCACAGATTAAATACAAGTTTCCTCAGATAGCAGACAGTCATGGGTTACAAACAGCAGATAGTGTTTCAACATGTCCCAAGGTTATTGTTATCATTATTATTATTTCATTTAAAACAAACATAACTTGTATTTCCTGACCAAGCAGCTGTGTGCAAAAATCATAACATATAACATTCATATGGGGTGGTGTGTGTTCAGACTCTGGATCGAGGGCTGTAGATTTAAATGTAAGGCCTTTGTTGAACTCAACTCAAATACTGGACTGACTGAGGTAAAGAGCTGCCAGTTCCTTATGTTTCAGCCATCTGCTCCACACCGAGAGGAGTCGAGAAGGAAAGGGAGACACAGGTTGACACCAGGCACGAAGGTACAGTGCCAGCATGGTGAAGTATATCAATCACCAAACATTTCACATTAAAGTAAGTCAAAAAAACAACGACGCGGTCACTGTACCTCCATGTCTGACTGTGCTGATTGTCAAAGTCCTTTCCTTATCTCCCCTCAAATGACCTTTGATTTCAAAGTCATGCCGGTTAACGTCGGAGCAGTGTGAAAATAAAATTCATCAACATCTTTTGCACTTTCTGGAGTCTGTTCTGGGCAATAAAGATTATCCACCGTCTGGTTCAATTGTAACAGTGTCATACCGTAACCATGAGTGTGACACTGCAGTGATGATGATGATAAATGACGGGACAAACATGAGAAGCCAGGGGGAGGGCGGGGTTCTCAGATTGCTTGGTTTAAGCATCCTTCTTCTTGATGATGAGCGGCCCAACGTTGTCCCCGGTTTCCTCGTTGTGTTTGGCGTGGGCTCCGTCGCAGAAAGGGAACTGCAAGGCGAACGCACAACATTAGAGGGAAAGTCTTATCATGTTTACGCCCTTTGTACTTCACGATACTAGCCAAACCTGATTTAATCTCTCAGAGGTCACCTGAAAAATTACCCTCAGCCTCTAATCTCTATGATCATGATGAAATGAAAGGAGGAAATGGCTCAACTCAAATCCAAACAATCAACTTTGCAGCCTTAAACAATGTGTTAAACTTTGATTTGTTCTTTATTCTATGTCCATGAGGCAAACTGTGGATCTTGTTTATGCAAAGGAGTTCCCTCTTCAAGTACCACTTGGATACATTTACATATGGAGGTCTATCATTTTAAAATGTTGCCTCTACACAAAATTATAGCTGCCCACTCAGTTAAATTCTTACAAAAGCTAGAGGTCAGTGTCCAAGTGCAACATGTGTTAAAGTCTGACCCCACAGCCAGCAGTAGGTCCTTGAATTGTGGGACCCTATGGGATTTTCTAGCCTGCAAAGTCCAACATCAGTTACTCAAATGCTAAACTAAGTGCAACTCTGAAGTAGCTGCTGAGGCCTGACCTTCTTCGACTTCCAGCAGCGGCAGTACACAGCCTTGGTGCCGATGTCCTCCATGTCGAAGCTGTGGACCACTTTGGGACTATCTTTGCTGATGGATGTGTTCACCAGGCCCTTTTTACAGCTCCGCCCACTCAGGTAATGGCTGACTAGGAAACCTCCGACGGCTGCAACCACTGCGACCGGCACCGCAACCACAAAATGTTCTGGAGAGGCGGACAGTAATGGTGGGCATACGGATACAGAAAAGAAATTTTACCACATAAATGCACCTGACTCTGTAATGCTTGGTAAAGATGTTATAGACCATGTTTCTTGTATACTACGAAATGTGGGTGGGCAAGACATTAGAAAAAAACTCCCAATTTAAAGCAGTTCATTCCAATATCCCCACTAGCTACACCCTCCAGAGTGACACCTCTCTGACACAGTGTCAACAACAGCTGAACATTACAGGGTGCACAAACAGATTCATTGCAGGTCTACTGGATGGCATTACAAAGTACATGCGTACATGATAAACTGGCCACTCTGAGTGACTTGCAAGGGTTTCTGGTTCTTTATGTTTCTATTGGTTGAGGCTCCTCAAAGTCTAAAAAGCCATCCTCACACAATATGACATAGCATCAATTTGTGATATCAACTGCTGTACAGTTTGGTGATGTAAAAAAAAAAACCCAACCAAATTGAATCCCATTTTCATCTTTCAGCAGTTGCTTAGTAACACAAATGTTTTAAGGTTTTTGATGCCTCACAGTTTTGTCTAGTTCAGAGAAAGATTTGACATCCTGGAGCCAAAATAAATCTCTCTTCCTACAGTTTGGCCATGTTGCATCACCAGAGGCAGGGTTTCTACTGAACAGGGACCGTCTATGAGATCCAGAGAAAACTGATAAGTTGAGAGGCATGTGTAGTGGCTTTTCAGCTTGACCAGGAGTTGTGAAATTGCCCGTTTTTGCAAGGCAGTGATGAGGATTATCCAGGTCCACTGAGCATCACATGATGCAGAGTCCTAAGACAAAGAGGAACTGGGGCCCTGCTGTCAGTCTGGATCAGCAGGGTCGGTGATTAGCTGCCTTGCTAGAGCGGCAAGAGGCCATATTCCTACTGTAGATGGTGGGATCGCCTCCAAGCATGGCCTCAGCTGATGGTCCAAAACTATCTGAGTGACGGTCTAAAGTTGGAAACACAACTTGTGGCTGTGTCCAACGCGGCTGCCTGGCCGCTTGGCTAGCTAAATGATTTGTTAGCCAGCCAAGGAACGGTTGTTGACATTGCAGAAAATAAGTAACTGACTTTAGAAATTAAATTATAATTTTAATGCCTGTTCATTAAATTTACTAGGATAAGTCTCCACACAAGGGCGTTATATCCTAGAAACTATTTTGACCGTAACGTTAGCCTTTACTTGGCTGGGGTAACGTTTGGTCGCAGACATGTTAAGTTTACATTGCGCGGCAGACGAAAACACTCATTTAATGCTAGCATGCTACTAGCTAGCTACAGTACTTTACCTTTTGATAATCTAAATCCCGAGCTGGGTAATGCGGGCATCGGAGGCATTGACATCTGCGGCAGAGCAGGTAAACTTTGGCTTGTCATGCTTTCACTGGACGGTGTGTTTGTTTGTGGTCAGCTCAACAGCAAGGTCATCCGGGGAGTCTTATCTAAACTGTCCGCCCCAGAAGGGCCGTGCTCGGCTTACTGCGTCACTGAGCAGCAACCAATGAGGTGTGAGGAGGTAGAGTGATCATCTGCCAGAGCAAGAGGCTTCACCCACAAACCTCCACCGTACTTCCGGATTCGGTTTAGTGCTGTTTGAAGATGAACTGCAACGATAATCTGAGATTTGGTCCATGAATCGTCTTTCCCAAACATTTAAAAGGAACCAGCTTTCACGCTAATCTTTCCGACGATCTCGTGTCCAATCGGGTATATTTTCTTTTGATTGAGAAAGTCCATTCTTGGCCGGGGGATCCGAAGTAAATTATCTTGATGGCTGTGAGCTTTGGTGAGTCCCATTTCCTTTTCAAATTGTTATTTTTCTAAATAAATGCGATGATGAGCCGAAACAACCCCTTATGTGTTTTATTTAATAAAAAAACGGTGTCCCTCTTTACTAACCAATTGTTACATGAACAGACTCGACATAAATTGATATTTATTTACGTTACATGAAAGCACCACCAGAGGGCGACAGAACGACCTACCACCATGAAGAGACCAACAAACCCAACATATTGGACTATTAAGTGCCATGAGGCTTCTCGGAATAATACATTACAATTACTTTTATTATTTTGTAAATGCATTATTTCAAACCCATATTTTTCAAGTTTAGTTTTCCACATGAGCAGCAGACAGAAAAAAACGTGAACTACACATACATTCAATCATTCATTCTGAACAATTTCAAAACCATTAAAGTTTCAGCAATTGTATTATTCTACTATTCTACTCCCCAATATCCACACAGAATTTATTGGTAGTGCTTTAACTATCAAATAATAGTGATAGTGTGGTAATGGCAGGCCTTATTCATCCTGGCAAGTTCCTGTAAAACTGGGTCATGAATGTGACCCGGCTTCCCATGTCCCTTTCCTACCTCTGAATGTCCTCCAAAAGGACCTGAGAATGAGTCAACACAGGAGTCATGGGTTTTTATTACACAGTTTAATCAACACACAAAGCTCAACGAGCCTCTCAGGTAATTCAATATACAGAGGTTTTGTGCAAGAAGAGTGGGTTCTCCTCGCACCCAGAGCCCAAGCCAGTCCCATAGCCATTTAAGATGTTAGCCTCTAATTTAACAATAGCAAAAAAACAAAAAAAGAAAACAAAAAAAAATGCAACCTAAAGAGTTATGGGAAGGGGGGAAGGGAGGGATAAAAAAAAAATAACAAAAACACAGGTTAAACTAAGAAAAATAAATTGCTTAAATACCTGGTCCAGAACCTCCACTTTGTGAATAAAGAAAAGTTGGGGGTAGTGGTGGGGGTGACATGGGGTTACATTTGTGTGTGTGTGTCTATGTGTGTGTGTGTGTACAAAGGTCAACTCGGGTAAGGTGGGGTGGGAGGGGTGGAGTCAGGAGCAGGAGGTGTGGGGATTAATTCAAGTCCTTTCGTTGAATCCAACCGAAGACCAAAATAGGCCATGTGCATTTGATTTCTATTTCACATAGCCTGCAATGATTTCTGTTACGTATTTATTGTATAAAATACAGAGTGCCCTTCGACTCGCGTGCGAAAACGGCTTTCCTGAATTGTCACCTCTACAGATGGGAATTACAAGGACAACAAAACAAGAAAGGGTGCAGAGTGTAAAAATCCCTCTATCTTATTGTCTCCCACCCCACTAAAAAATAAAGAAATGAAGAAAAAAAAAGGTCCCCTCAAAGTTTTACAGATGCTCAAAGGAATGCTTTTAGTGATTAACGTCTGGGGAAGGTGGGTGAGGATGCAGGCGTGTGTAGGAAAAATGGGGGGGGGGGGGCAAAACAGCCCAACCTGCATGGTGACAAAATGTAAAGGAATACAGAGGTCAGGAGAAAGGGTCAGAGGTCACAAGGGAGGGAGGAGGTGAAAAAGGAGTAAGGAGAGATGGGTGTTACCATTGCAAGTTGACAATATGTACACTGGAGGGTGGGCAAGTGAGCTGAGAGGCAGGAGGGGAAGAGGGGGAAGGGGGGGGGGGGTAGAGTCAGAGAGAGAGAGAGAGAGAGAGAGAGAGAGAGAGAGAGAGAGAGAGAGAGAGAGAGAGAGAGAGAGAGAGAGAGAGAGAGAGAGAGAGAGAGAGAGGACGTAGGGAGGTGGGGCAGAGGGAGTTTTACAGGTACTCTGGTGAAGGGGAGGCGTGGCTCAAAGAAAGCACTCCAATGGAAACCAACAAGATCTTGTTTTAAACTTTTCATTTGTTTGAATGGTTTTTTGTTTGTTTTCTCTTTACGTCTGAAGCTCCCCTAATCTTATGTCGTAGAGGTGGTTGGCCATGATTCTACCCCAACACTACATTGCATACTTTTGTGTCCATTCCCGAGCTATTTTGTTGTACCTGTGAACAAGCAGACAGAGGGAAAGAAAGAGAAAGGAAGTGTTAGTTGTTTAGCCTGGTAAAGACCAACATATTAGGATTTTGCAACATCTTTTACAAAAAAGTCTGTGGGGAAGTTGCAACACTGTCACCTCCATTCATTTCCATGTGTACATAATAAGTTTTGCAGCTATCTTTGCAGCAGCAGAGAGGCCAGCTGGATGGCACTCTACAAGGGCATAGACCGTTCTGACATATTGCACTGAAACTCAGCTGGTTTGTTTTCAGTTGCGTCATTGAACACAGAGTAGAGCTGCATTACAGCATGGCAGGCTGCAAACTCAAAATGATCTAACTACACATATGTGATGGAAACAGAGGACAGCTTTATGACCAGGATGCACACTTTTTACTTATTTGACTGTGTGGAAAAGTAAATATCTATAGATAAGAAAAAGCATGAACCACAAGCACATGACAAACAGCCACATCTTGCTATCAAGTTTTTCTTTTGGTATTTCTTGCCTTTATTAGATAGTGACCGGTAGAGACAGGCAGGAAATGGGGCGAGAGAGGGGTATGACATGCAACAAAAGGTCGCCAGCTGGAATTGAACCGGCAACGGTTGCAACCATGCGGCTGCATTACTCTCACAAAGCCAGATGGAATAATGACGCCAAGTGCAAAGTAATCTTCTGGTAAGAAATTTCAAAAGAAGCGTAAAAATGTGCATTTGTTATATTGTTGGATTTCTCAAGTTGCTCTGTGTCCTTTCAGAGCAGCAGGTAAAGGAGAGAAACCAGAATTCTTACTACTTCAAATGTGTTCAGAAACGAACGTTTGGAAGATACTGCGTTTTTATTAATGTTGTCTAACTGCACGTTTTAATCGTCTTCATAATGTACGGATCAACTGACAGCCCACAATGTGGCTGCTCTACACTGAACTAAGCACAGAACCCTCCGTTAGTTTTGTCCTTTGACAGTTACAATAAAGTTAATCTCAACAATGTTGACTAAAAGAGAGAAGGCATCATTACTTCGTGCAGTTCTACTATGGACAGAAAGAGGAAAACAAGAAAAATATGGAGCCACAGGTGGGTGGATGTTTGGTATTTTATCACAGCAGTCTCAAGACCACAGTTTTAGCCGCAACATGTAAAATATTATTCCAGTAATATTAAAATCAGCTCATCACAGTTTATAACAGATCTCTCGGCCGCAGCCATGGCCAATTAATTAATCAAACCGCATGCCAAATGATAACCGGTCTGGCAGAAATTCAGCCAGATTCTAAAATTAGTCGGGGGCGACCATTTCGGTGCTGAAGCTGGACCTAATCTGTTACAGTGTCGGCCCAGCTTAAGAGCCTATTATTACAGTAAGCAGTCAGTATATTTAAAGCCAGCTGCCATAATTGAACCTGTGATGACCCTTCCTTCAAACCTGCTATCCATGTGTACTTTAGCTTTGAAACAACGTGGAAGACTATTGTCAGTACGAAAAGTAACAGAAATTTGGCTAATTAATTTGTCTTTCAGGCTTCTGTTCCATCACTGCACACACACTATACCAGTAAAAATCAATTATCATTAGCAAGAAGCAATGGAGTTTCAGTCCATCAGTAGCCAGTTTGTGATGCTGACTTTGATCAGAACAGGTCTCAGCACATCTCCACCCAGGCCGGTGGAGACTTATCAGTTTGGGTTGTAGATGGTCTCAAAAGTAAAGGCTGGTAACCCAAAGCATCATGAAGCAAATAACTTACTTTTCCCTGTCCGTCTTGTAGATGCGGGCGATCTCAGGTACTAAGGGGTCATCCGGGTTTGGGTCGCACAGCAGAGAGCAGATGGACAGGAGGACTGGAATGGACCGGGTCAAGGTTAAGCATTAACCAATCAGTATTCACAAATAAAAACAGACATTTTCAGAATGTCAATTTCCTTCAGATGACTTGGATGCTGGGCAGAGTATTCGTCATGGCTACAGAACCGTTGACAATACATGAAATTGGGATTTTTAAAAACCCTCTTGTGCATGAGGGGCACCATTTATAAGTGTGTCCTGTAATAACCCGGCACTGGACGCAAACAGCAAAAGCTGACATTTACAGAGATAGATACTCCAGTTTAGTACAAGGCCCTCTGCTTGAGAAATGTTGTGATGTATTATTTGTAGGAAGCATTTTCATTTAAAAAAGGAAACCAACATATTTCCCCAGTTCCTTCATTCTTAACATCCTCTTTATAAAAGGCAGTAGCATCTGCCATTTATCTGTAACCATATGTGCAGTTAACAGTCTGAAGGCCAGTGAGAAACGGCCTACCTTTGGAGATGGTGAGAGCTGGAGACCACTGTGATCGCAGAATGTCAAGGCAAATGCTGCCGTTGCTGTTGATATTTGGGTGGTAGATTCTTGTGGTAAATGCAACCTGAAAACAGACGGAACAACAGGAAACTGAGTGATGCAGGCAAGAGGCACCCTGTGTGCCTCAGTGACATATATGTTTACATGCACACTAATATTCCACTATTATTCCAAATATGACAATAATTCAATTTGGACACAGGTATATTCAGTTTGGATATTCTGAATTGGGCCTTATTCCAAACGTAGTATTTTCATGTGGGATATTATTGTGGTTTTAGGAGCATTTGGACATGTATACAGCACATCCGGAATATGCATCTCAGTTGGGGTTTTTTAATCGCAGTTTGCGAGACGCGGCCTCTTGCCTGTTTACGGTCACCTGTGCGTTGTAGACAAAACAGCTAGCCAACAGTTTGCAAGGCTGGAGGAGAGATGCAGGCTCAAAAGAAAAGCCTACATTTCTGGTTTGAAGGAGAAACACATCTACATCGCGAACACCGACCTTTTCAAGACGGTGGTTGAACGACTGAAAGAGGGAGGCCACTGGTTGAAAACTTTTGGATGCAAAGAAGTAAAATGGCTCAAGCGGCTCCAGCCATTCCACTTTTCCATATATTGATATATGTTAGGGCATCGACCTCTGTCAAACACAGCTGCATGTAAGCAGGAATATTAGTGGGATATTCATTTTCATTAGCCATGTAAACAGCTAAGTAGGAATATTGTCTTCTTCGGAATAAGGGCAAAAGCCGGACTTTTTTGTGCATTGAAACGCAGTCTGTGTTGCTGTTTATGTATGCTGCTTCTTTGTGTGTTTGTATGCATCGATGTGCTGCTTACCTTTGGCGGTTTGAAGGGGTAGTCTGTGGGGAAGTGTATGGTCAAGAAGAAAACCCCGCTCTGGTAAGGACTGTCATTCTAATGCAAGGAGAGAGAAACATATTCATCTCATTAGTGACTAAAGTGAAAGGATGACAAATAAATATAATAATAAACTTAAATACTAAGGCTGCTATCAACCTATAAAATGTTGGCTGACTAAAAGCTGACCTAATTGTTTAAGTAAGCAGTGAGCTCTGTTTACCACAACCCTATCAGATGCTGCATTGGTTAAGCATTGTTTGAAGAGCACAATTGAAAGTCAAGAGTTCAGGCCTTGAAAGTAAAAAATAATGACGAGACCATTCAGTCACTATGTGTGTGAATGTTAATTCCCAGCAAAACCTCAAGCAGTAAACCAAGTGAATACTTACAGGTCCCATTATTGTGGCTTGCCAGTGAAACACTGAAACAAAAACCAGAGAAATTGGTTATGAAACACAGTGTGGCAGAGAAGTGTTAGAATAAATAATGCCTCAAGAAGTGTGCATGTTTATTTGTACAGTTGAATAACAGCGTCTTACATAAAGTCCAAAATGGTAAATGGTGAAGGGTCATATAATGGCAGTAGACTCATATTTACATATTGAAATTGCTCCTTACATGAAAAACAGTAAAAGTACTGCTCGTTACCCTGACATGGGGTATGATTTCATATTAAAAACGCTTGGACAACACATTGCAACAACAAAAACAAACCATCAGAACTTGATTTGGAAGTGTTTACACCTTTCTAAATCAAGCATCCTGTTGAGGTCTGAGGACGACTGTTGCATTGGAAAAAAAGAAAGTAAACCACAGCAATCTACAAGAAACACTTTCTTGAACTTTGTAGCGGAGTGGTTTATTTGCTGTTGAACGCCAGGAAGCGACACGTAAAGAGCGACATTGTTACTACTGATTTTTCCCACGGTGCTGTTTCAGTTCCAAAAAAGTGCCACACACACACATTTAAGATCCTCTAATGTGTTGAGCATCCATATGACCTAAACCCTGTATACGCTCTACAGAATGCATGCTCCGTCTGATTGTTATCATGCAAGACATTTTAATGGCATAAAGAAAAAGCTGTTCAAATATGCCCGCACATTTTATCACACTGATTTCAAGCAAAGACACTAATAACTCTCATATGGTTAAACATTTGTTGGGAACGATATTGAAATACAGAAAAGCTCTGTTTGAGACAGCTCACAAACAAGTGCTGCATCCCCTCAAGCTAATACAGGCACATTTGTTGCCCCTGGGTAAAATCTACTGCTCAAATGTGTGTGATCAAATGTTAACAATACTCCTAAATTATTATATAATATATAATATTCACAGGTTTCATCTATTTAGAACATGTTAGACTTGTGTTGTATGTAATTAATGCAATTAAACAAATTTGCACTCAAAGCATGTCAATAAACATGAACAAAGGTGAATACATTTTTTTTATGTTTTCTAAATATTCTAAGTTCAACATGCCCAGATGATCCATGATAATGTATGTGCTGCTACCTGCTTATGTCACAAGCATGAGACAGTGGTGTGGGTGTTGGTCCCTTGTGGTATGCAGGTGTCTCAGTAGTGATAAGCATCAGCTCACCCCCCCACCCCTTCACAGGCAGCTGCAGCATTACTGTTCCTCAGTAAGTTTATGTCAACCTTTATAGACTACCAGTACGTCATAACCTTGTGTTCAAATCAATGTGTGTGTACATTTGACATGTTACTTGCAGTTAGTTGATGTCACTGGAACAAGCTACTGCTAGCTACACAGGCTGACAAGTTACATGCTAGCTTTTATAACACTAATCATTGTGATGAAACACTACATGTTTTGTAAAGGGTTCTTTCTATGGCTAGTTACAGTTAGTTCAACCAATCAATTCCACACGACTAAATACCAAGATATATTTTGATGTGAATAATGTGTAAACAATCAGTGGTCCATAATGGCCACGCTTCTTAACTCTCAACACTGTATTAGCAAAATAGGACAAGACGAACCTTAAATAGGTTCAAATGGATTTAAATACCCAACATATGGCAGAACAACTACAACAAAGCGCTCACTTCACAAAATGTATAAACTGAAATGCATCAGTTCCAGCAGTGTCACCACATAGGAGGAAGTGACTGTAGGGATGTGTTGTATTTTCCCACTACAGTGACTTTTATTTTGATAACGTGAAGGTGTTATATTGTATTGTAAGACGTGATTTACAATACAATAGAATACAACACCTTCACGTCATCAAAATAAAAGTTTAAAAAATAATATAAAGAACTAGACTGGGATGATTCAGGGCATAGTTTTGATACAACATGTAATAACTAGTTAATAGCGGCAAGTTGCCTTTCTTCAGACAGACCTCTAGCTCCTAGTACTGACAGTGGACGTAGTCAATAAAAGGGTTCATGTTTGAGTTACTTCCAGACGATGAACAGTGAAGGGTAACAACCCCCAGAGAACAGTAATGCACCTGTCAGTATAAACATCAGCTCAAGGATGGTTGTTTGTTGTCGATCACCAGAGCGGAAAAACAGTCATAAAAATATCCACAAATGGAAATGAAATGAAAATTACACATCTACTTGAATGACTAAAACATAAAATTATATAAGATAGTTAGAAACCTCTCTTTGCCTGTTTATCGCACCATATTCATAAAATTCAAAGATCTTGCAGCATGTTCATTCTTTGGCCTAAAGCCTTTTCAAGTCCAGTTACAAACAATCATGCTTGCATGTACAGGGGATCCACACAATACCATTAACACTTAACACACTTTAATCCTCCCTATATATAGGTGAAGTTGGGGGATATTAAAATATAGATTTACCTTTCAATGTAATGCAGTCTACCACAACACCAGAATTTGGAACCAAGACCTCTCTGACAGAGTCCCAACAAAAATTATCATCAAGATTCCCAAAGGTGGTATGTGTCATATGGCTACTGTACTGCATCAGATTGTACAGGTGTTTGTGATATTGTGCACATCCCTGTACACAAAACTATGTTTAAAAAAAACATAAGCTAAACTACTAAGTTATGCTAAAATACACCCCAAATTCACTGTTGTTTGATCATTTTGATACAATAATACAAATTTACATAACACACACACTTCACGTGACCTACACTGCAAACTGAACATATGTTTGTTGATCTTCTTTAGCTTCCACAATGCGAGAGTGGTAAATAATCTTTATCAAATGACACAACAGGTGCAAACAAGCTTCTACTGCATGTGGCTAGCGTGTTTACAGTAATGTAGCTGATGAAAAGAAATGTTAAATAAAAGTGCCACCCTGCAGTCATTTAAATACTCATACTGGCACTAACTGGCCAACATTCTGCATGTACAAAAGGGTGACTATTGTCCTCTTTGACTTCACAACAATTTCTAACAAACAACAAGAATATCAAAGCAGAGACACAGGTGGTGGGGATGTTAACTGCTGGTAGCACAAGACACTCTCAAAGACAGACTACAGCTTCCCAGGCTGCATACAGTCCGCACACAGCCAGCAGTTATACTGCTAAAATAGTCAATAAACTAAATAAACTAACATGCAGCATTTTTACATTTTTAACTATATGGTGTAACCACGTTCAAGCTGATTTTCTTGAGTGACATTTCTTTACAAAGATCATCTGTCAAAATACGACGACACATTTAGAAGGTAGAAGAAGTCATTTTTAAACTGTACCCCTGTTTGGATAGTATTAAAATTATGTTAAGATGCAATGTATTTGATAAATGTAATTATTTCTATTTTGTATTATAAAAATCTGTTCTGTATTATGACAGTTGTTGACAGTAGCAGTTGACACTAGTAAAATGACAACACTTAAAACAACAGACTTGTTTCCAAGGAAATAACTACAGTATGTAGGAAATGTATGTAATATTATGTAGTTAAATTAACAAAAAAAACTGAGTTCAGGATAACAAACCTGAGGTGGATAACGAATAAAAATCACAGTCCCTCCGACATTACAAAAGAATAAAATACTAGCCAGACAAGAATTCCCCTTCTATTTGCTCTGAAAGCAACTGTGAAATTGACCTGTAGCAATAGAATTGGTATATTCACAAGAGGCTGGATCTGCTTACTCAAAAAACAGGGGTACTTCCCCAATTCAGTTAAATGCATTGGACATCACACATCAAAAGCCGGAACCTTCACTGATGCTTGTATTTTCCTTTCTAAGTGACAAGACTTGCTTGAAAACATTGTTTGTATTCAAGTTGCAGTGTGTGGTAATCTACATAGTCTGTAATATAAGACATTCCGTTTGGTGTCATTTGTGAGTATTTTGAAGAATAAATATTTATATATGCGGGTTTAGTTGTTTATTAAATGATCTGGCCAAAATAAGGGATGGTTAAACCAGGAATTTGTTTTGGTGTACTGTTCCAAAGTTGAGTCCCAGTCACACACAGCTACCAGGACAGTGTTGGTTTAGATTATGAACTTACTGTCATCTCCTACTGGTCCTGCAGAACACTGGGCTGGTGGGTCCCGTGCCAAGTCGTTCAACTCCTGAGACAAAGAAATGACAAGTCAGTTGATCAGGTCCTGCAGTATGGTGCAGTATTTCAAGTATTTCCACAAACAATAACCTACAACAACAACAAAAAAAACACAACATTCCTGGAAATAATCTGATACTGAAATCTACTAGGTTTTTTTTTTAAAAATACCACTTAACAGGCCCAGTATGAGCCCTCTGTTGACTAAATCACTGTTTGTAAACAGATCCGAAGGCAGGTGCCACTGCAAATGCTACAAAGTCTCAATGCAATAGTAACAAATCACAAAGCAATTCCTACTGACACAACACTACAGTAGCACCGTGAGCTTTGATTACTGAGTGACCGCTATTACGTAATAACATTTCTCCAGGTACAGCAGGTAGTACATGTGACAGCCAAACTGAGATCACGACGATGTGACAACCGAAGTTTTGACTATAACCAAGACGGTCTGGTAAACTAGGTGTAAGGTTGTTGTGTGTAACCCAGTGCAACGTTACCGTGCAAACGTTAGCTTAGCGTAAATGCTAGGTGCTCAGGTTCGACAACAGCACAGGACGTTAAGTGACAGAAACATTTATGCTAGCTAGTCAGCCACATTATGACACGGGCTGACGTTACTGGAGGAGCTAGTTAGCCAACATCAGCAAAACAAAGCACAACATTCAGCCAACTCAATCAAATAAACAGTATAATAACGATCTGCTGCTCGCCTGCTGTCAGCAACATGGCATCAAAGGCGAACAACGCGTGGGGCCTGTTTTTACCACAGCGACACACTGCTAACATTATCACTACCGTTTCCCTGTATAATGCTCCTTTGCAGAGGCACAAAAGTACAAAGTCAAATACAAACAATAACAGGCCTATTATATCATGACTACGTAAAATACCTGCAGGCTGTACATAACGAAGACAATATAATGAAAAAACAGGGAGCAGATATACGCTAGCTTAGGTTACATCCATATGACTGGGGTGTTACAATTTTATTTAAATGCATACATTTTTGACTCCACAGAACAGAAAGAAAGAGCAATTCGGTTAATGATATAAGCGCGAGTCCTCTTAAAACAAGCTAACGTTAGAGTTAACGTTATCGCTAGCTCGATAACTTGTCTGTCAAACCAAGGAGCGAGCTAAGCAAGCTTAAGTAACTGCAATAAATAACGTTAGCTACTGTCACTACCGTACAGGGGAAGTACTAATGAGATACCTGATAGCTAAAAACACCTTCGAATGTGTCTACCGTTTCTTTACTGTAAAGATATAGCGTTACTGTTGTAAGCTAGCTTGATCAGAGGAAACCTTTAGCTTGTCCGAGTTAGCCAACCACCGGGACAGATAATGTTAGCCAGAAACAGCTAACACACCGCTAATATCATTAACTAGTAACCGGCATAGCTAATATTCCATTATATCCAGAATTAGAAATTAAAACAATAATGCATTAGTACTGTCGATGGGAAACCTATATGACATAACAAAAAGCAGTTAACACAATGGTTACTTGTAGCTAAGTCTAACGGTTCAGTTGGCCCATTTGTAGCAGCACTGGTGAACACAGACAGGCGGCGCATTGCTGCTCTCACTGTCGTCACCCGCTATTCAGAGACCGTTAGCTGGCAGTTGAAACCAAGCCTGAGTTATTTAGTCAATATTTTTAAAATATTCCCAGTTTAATAAACTCGACAACAAACATCAGATGGGCAGCATTGCAACCAAATCCCTAACGAAACTGCGAAATGCTGGGCCTCGTCGTCCACTTCCTTACCTTGTGAATTCTTTTCAGAGCCATTGTTGTGCTAGCGGTTCTGTCAGGGAAAACGTGCAATTAAAATGGCGATTGATGTCACTGTCCGTTGGTAATACTACGACTTGGTTATCATAGAACACCGTCACTGTACACTCGATTTACTGATCGCTAACAGAAGGAAACACCGATAAAATTTCGACGCGAAACTGAAAGATAGAAGGGGTAGAACCGCGGTCCTTCCTCCTACTGCAGCGGCTACCAAATCACTGCGGCCTGTGTTCTGCCAGCAGCAACAACGACACGACTTCCGAACTCAACTCTTCACAATAAAAACCTCATCGCCATTACTCTTAAGTGACGAAAACCTTAATTTTACACAAAACTTCACAAATTATGTGTAAAAATGATCCTACATGACTGTATTTTATCTTCATTCTATACGTTAAACTACACCAGTTTAAGAAAAAAATTTCCCTCAAAATTTGTTCCTTTTTGACTGCACTAGTAAAAAAAATTTGTAAATTGCTGGTTTTGCCCGACCAAAAGTACAATTCAGTTTGCAATGATACAAAACAGAGGGTAGTAGCAAATCCTCGCATCCAAGGAGTTGAGCCAGAGAATGTTTGGCACTTGGTTGAAAAATGACTTAAAGCATTAATGAATTACACATAATTTATTGGTCTCAGGAAATTAATTAAAATGTCATAATATGTAGAAGTGAAACGGTTAGACGATTTATTCGAGAAAATTGATTTAGCGTGTATGGCGAAAATACAAAATGACTTTACTGCTCTAGAAATCCATCTAAAAAAAACACCACCACCCTTTTATTCTGAAGGCCAACCGTAACAACCGGAAATCTCATTGTTGGAACACATCTCTCACTGCGCTACCACTAGAAAGCCTTCCGCCGACATACGCACGTAAAGGGCTCACAGTGCACGCTGACGACGTAGTACTGCAACTGGCCTCATTGTGGCTCCGAGCATGCGGCGGCAAGGCTGTGTTCACATGGTACGGACGGAGCCACAATGTCTACCCAGCACGTATTTTGCTTGAAGTAAACTCCTGGGAACCTGTGCTAAAATGGTTTACTACTCCTTTTACAATGCCATTTACATATTTACAGTCAGTGAAACGGATATGGTTACACATTTTCCAACCCGTTGGCTATATGTGTCGATATAGCTAAAATGTTAGGGGGTAGTGTCATACAGATGAACTACAGTCAGGGTTTGCTCAGCGCGGAGTGATATGACTACAAAGACTGTGGTCTCGAAACCGTGGACACAGGTCTCATTTGTAGGTATTCTGTGTGTAAACTGGATTTATAGCAGACTGTATGTATTTGTATGTTTTGAACACGCTAAAATAGATTTTTCTCAACTCTAGTATGTCCAGCATGACACTGGGTGTTTTGCTCGTGTAGCATCAAATGCTTTGTCTTCTCTGTTTTTTCATGTGCAGGTGTTAGTGGAGCCATGGGATGGCCAGGCCATATGAGGTAAAGGTGTGCTGTGTACGTTAAAAAGTGGGCGGATCATAGGAACTGAAAGCTGATATTTCAACGTCCAACCTCGACCTCTATTAATCTCAGCACACCTCCCTGTGGATGAAGCCACAACACAAAGTTTGAAACGACTACTTTCGTTTATTACAGTGATGGAAAAGCAAACAAGTCGCTGCAAACACCCCATGTCCTCACCGATCGCCTACAGCTCCCTACCTGCAGTGGTGTACAGAGAAATACACAAGTTTCTTCTTCCCAAACTCGTAAACTTAACACATTTTCCATAAACACATTTTCCAGGAATCAATTGAAACGGATAGATTATAACATTAGTAATTACGAATCTGAACATGAATTTCAGTCAGAAATACAAAATATAAACATAAAATGAACTTGATATGTATGTAAATAAACAGTTATGTGCATATTAACACGGCAGCCCAAAATATACCAGGCTACAGCAGGACAGGAGTGCATTTCATCAATTTACATTTATAATAAGACATACAAAAATAATTGAGTCCCTATATTTCCAAGCAAATGATTGAACCACATCCCTTACAGCAATTAGCACACTGTATGAATGCACGTATTTAAAGGGCATATAAAAAATGCAGTTATTTTTTTACTTTCAACTCTTATGTTAGTACTTGTGTTTCTATAGTAGTTTTTTGTATTTTTGCACTATTCTTGTGTGAAACTCTTCACAAAGGGATCAGTTTACTCATTTCACAGCATGTACAGCAGTCTTTTAGGTCACTGGTTGTTATTATACTACAATAGGCCTAGTGTATGCTAATAGGCTATACATTACCTCTCTTCAACAGTACAGAAGCCAGTGTAAGATTTAAGGCCCTAAGAATGTTTTCATCCTTCATAATTGCTCTCATGAAATGTGTGGACAGTCGTCCGGTGAAGTAAAGAAAGCCATATTGCAGTAATAGTCAAGCAGAAGGGCTTAGCACAGTTAGGCCATTAAATAAAGATCTGATATAAAAGTTTTAGATTTTTAAAGAATGGGCCCACCCTGAAGTCTTCACATCTTACTTTTGCACGCAGGGTTGGAACAAATTATTAGTAGCTCTTGTATTGGCAGCAGGAGTATGAGTATTAGTAGCAGCATATTGCAGTAAAATTCAGAGAGCTGAGATTTTAAAGTAGACATTTCTCTACACCAATTTTACAGGACTGTTAGCAGCATTTAAAGTACACTTCCAGAGCATATGTATCCTTTTTTTTTTAAATCATTTTTTAAAGCGTGAATTTTTCCAACAAATATACATGCCCTTTTTCATCATATATCTTCAAATCGCATATAAACAGCATGTGGCAAAACCCCTTCCTCCCCTTCCTACTTATTTTCTCTCTTGCATACACCCAAAAAGGATTGTCAACAACATTGGCATAAACAAAAAAAAGTAAAAAAATAAATATATACCCCAAACAAATAAATAAGTATACCACTTATAAAATATACCAAGACACTTATATTCAAGTCCAGATTTCTTCATAAACATTCAGTTTGCTTCTCAAAGTGTATGTTTGTTTTTTGTTTTTTTTTTACAATCCCATGCAATGTGCCATATTTTTAACACAGGCACCAATTTTGTTTTCAGTTCAGAGGAAAAGGTACCTTTGCTTGTGATACACACGTCTTTAAACATTCACTCTTTTGCTCTCAAATTATGAGACGGAGGGTAAAAGCGAATTCAAAACACCAAATACATACAGGAGGTACTTAGACTGTCATTTTTAAATGTTCACAGTTGAATAGTTCAGGGTGAGACATGGCAGTTTCTATAGCTCCCTCTGTTTCTGCCCTAATGTTGTCTTGAGACAGGAGACTTGAATGTGGTAAACCTAACTTTGGCGTTTATTGTTTTACATTTTTGAGAAACACCTCTAGTTCAGAGTTACAATGTAACCTTATGTGGCAAAAACGTTTTCTTCCTAATTAAATAGACTTCTCTTAGCAGGAAAGTAACTAATGTCACTAATGACAGCTCTGTTTCATGTAGGTGTATCAGTAAATTTGTAGGATGATTTTTTGACAATGAATGAGTTCATCTTCTGTCTGCTTTGCATGTAACAACCCCAGTGTAGACTGTTGCTTGACTGTTAAATCTAAGTGATCAAATATGTGTAATTTTTTCAAGATACTTAAACATATATTGACCCAATTCTGAACAGCATGCAAAAATGTACATGCTAACATTAGCATGTTATAATGTTAGCATTAAAGCATCCTATGTGTAGAATATTTACATGTACATTTCGCATCTTTTAAATGACTCTGATGGCCCAGGTTTCTGTTGTTAGAATAATTGGACAGTACCAGTGAACATTGGTGCAGTGTATTCATTAGTTTTAACTCAGGTCAGATCTGTGTGGAGGTGGGTGTAGTGGCAATCATCAGATAGTCTTTTTTTGGGAGTGTGGCCTTCTTAAATCTTTTGTCACAGACTGTAGAGAAATGCCACAGCTGAACTTGAAATGGGGACCTTGCAGTCCACGGTTGGCATCGTAAACCCCTGAGCCGGTACCAAAGGTTGGAAATCCCTCAGAGGTGTCAACATGGCCTTTCCTTTGGGGCCACCTTCTGGCCAGACTTCACATTTCCTGCCTCTGAATTTAACCAACTATATTTTATTTTCTGGTGTCCTGAGCATCGCAGCCTCACTGGGAGACATCGTTGTATTACTATATATTACTAATACTACTCAATTATATATTAATAACCCAATGTGTTTTGCGCACATTCTGTCACACAGATCAATATGATGTCCATAAGACATTTGATCAACTCCTACATCGCCTTTAACCTTAGTCTACATTCTGTCTTATAAATGTAAACAGGATCCTATAGGCCCACGTGATCCTCTGTCAAATAGCCTACTGTACAGCTACACGCACACGTGCACGCACCCACGCACAAACACAGAGTTGTTGTTAAGGGGGAAAGCCCTGTAATCAATGCCTCCACAGGATGGCAGTATCAGTCTGAGAGTACGTATGTGTGTGTGTGTGTGTGCGTCCCCGCGTGTGCGTGAATTTGCGTGGGAGTTCCTTCTTTCGCCATTCCGGGGTGTTGCCAGCTGCACAGCACCGCTTGCAGAGGCGTCCTGGAGAGGTAGAGCCTGCGCCGTCTCTCCTCTCTCCAAGGCGTCTCTTCGCCCTCAAACCTCCAGAGTCCCCATCCCCAACCCCCCTCCACCCCAAACCCCCCTACTCCACCACCATCACCGCTACACCAGCACCCCCCCACACGCCCCTCTCAAAAAAAAATACAAAAAGAAAACAACAAATTTGGGCTCCAAGCATGCCAGAACAGCAGCTCGGTATCCGCCTATCCTCCCCCAAAGTCACCGCAGGCGCAGCAGCAGGCTTCCCCCGTCCGAGAGAGCACGGAGACTCCACCGAGTGATGCCACTACTGCAGCAAGAGAGGCACCCAGCAACCGCGCACATTCTCCACGCCTGCCGGAGGACCCGACACCACAGTCTCGGCCCTTGACAGAAGAGAGAGCCCCCCCCCCCCCCCCCCCTCTCCCCTACCCCCTTCGGCTCCGTTCCCGTCCCGACTCCAGGATGTCCGACTGCAGCGCAAGTCCCGCCGACCGGGTGATCAAATGTAGGCATGCCAAATCCTGCACGGCCAGTGAGAGCTACCTCTGTGCCAGTAACTCTGCTGTAACTCATCGTTCTTTTTCTTTTTGTTTGCATCCCTGTCGTGCACCAGTGTCTCTTATTCGCACACTTTTGTTTTGATTCCATCCCTTTTTATTATTATACCACCTTATAATAAAATAAGCCTGTTTGGCTGGCGAGTCACCATGCATGTGCCTCTGAGCCTTTTAGGGGAGGGATGTGGTGATGGAGAGGAAGGGGTGGGGGGGGGTATCCAGTACGATACGCCATAATCAGGGTCTTCCCTCGGTGTTCTATTAGAATTCACCCCCTCACCGAGGCATTACCCCATTTTCTAACAGGGGGATGTCTCTTCCTCTATGTATAGCCAAGGCTTTTGTGCGACACCCTGTGCTGCATGAGCTCCATTTACGCGCTCCACTCCTAGCGGTGGTTTCGTGTTACTGAATAATACCCTACAGAGACACAGCCGAGAGAGTGATAGAGAGAGGAAAAGAGCAGGGAGGGAGAGAGGGAGATGAGCATCTTGTTCCAATGAAACATCAAGCAGTGTGACGATGACAGCGAAAGGCAGACATAAAGGTAAATACATGTTACGCATAGCCTGCGATCTTTTGGTGTTGTGGTTCTGCTGTGGATGTGGACGGTGTCACGGGATGATGTTGCATGGAAGCAACGATGTAAGGAGAGAGGGAGGGAGGGTAAGGTGCTATGGGGGACTTGTCACTCGGAGACTCAAGGATTTTTTTTTGTTGTTGAGCTTTCTGTCTCAGTGTTCGTGTACTGTTTGTCTCCGGCTGCTCCGGTGTCGGAAGTGCCGGCTGCCTCTGTGATGTGGCCTACATGTGCGAGCTGGTTGTATTTTCTTCGCAGAATCTGAGCCCAAGTGAGACAATCGAGTGGTTTAAATGGCAGGCAGGCAACTTTGCCATGCAGGCCGATAGCGCGCCCCTTCATGCCCGCGAGTTTGCTTTTAATTGTACGGGCCGGTGAGATGAAGCCAACCCCGGTGTTCGCCGACGTGACGTTAAAAAAAAACCGCGAGTGCACATGATGGATTTGCGAGTCGTTTGAAGTCGACGTCCCCCCCCCCCCGGCAAGGCCTGAATGTCAGCGGGTGATGCTGCTTCTCCCGTGCGTCTCCGGAAAGGTCTCCCCGGCTTCCCCCCTCTCGTTTCCCCGAGCGCCAAATGAGAGACAAAATTGAGTTTGGGGAGGCTGCGCCGCGCATCCGAGCCCACCGCCCGACGATGATTATGCATCTCGCCCTAATGGTGTAATTGCATCGCTGGATTATGGAATATTTAATGTGTTTGTGAGAGTGTCTGTTTCAGCTTTACGCGTGGGCGGCTATAGGGGAGGCGAGGAGGGGGCTCCGCTCGGGTTCTGATCCGCGGAGCTTGCACAGATTGTCGTGCTTGTCGGGTCACAACAAGGCTGGCAGGGCAGCGGTGCTTCCAAGCACGCAGCCTGTCACATGCAACGATGCCTGGCTGGCTGTCTCTCCCACTGGCTCCCCTTAATAAACTCTCAAGGTCTCTCTGCCGGAAGAAGCGGAGCTGACAGTTGGATGCGTCGCTCGGGCATGCCCCGGTATTCCGTGCGTGCGTCGTGCTTGGGAAGGGGGTGGGGTGGAATGGGGGCGTGGGGGCTCTTGCAGTTTTTGCACGTAGGACTTCAAGACTGCATGTGCATATGCCTACAGTATAGCTGGGCCTGTGTGTGTGTGTGTGTAACTACATGGATGCAGCAGGGGCGGTGCTTGGAAATCTGGATCCCCCTGGAAAAACTGACCGCAGCCAAATTAACACTGACCCCCCCCTAAGCCATCCATTAGTTATGTACCTTTACCCTCAAATTAGTAGCCCCCTCCTTCATATGTGCATGTGTATTTTTACATCTTCATTTCTGTTTGCATGTGTGTTGTAATGCAGCTGGGCCCCCGGAGCTCAGCTGCCTCAACACTGGAACAAACAAAGCGGCCTATATCCTCATGCATCATCCATCTCACACACACACACACACACACACATATATAGATGCACCTTCTCTAACAAACGTGCAGCAAAACAACACAGCAATTCATCAGTCAGGTGAGTGATTTAGAGTGTATGAGGCTGCAGAGGGATGGGGGCATCAGTCAGAGACGTTACTCCTGGCGGATGGACTGTGCCCGGTAGTTCCCCACATTATGGATTTTTACTGATATTCAGAGGAGGGAGGCGCACAGAGATGGAGCCAAAGGACAAAGCATACAGAGAGGAGAGGGCAGAGAGTGTGGGGGCGAGGTGAGGGAGAGAGGGAAGGAGAGAATGTGACAAGGCCACGGAGGAGGTGAAGTAGCTGGAGCAAGAGAGAGAGAGAGAGAGAGGGGGACAGAGAGAAAAAAGAGAAAGCCAAGGCAAGTAGTGTTTCACACTGTTGAGTGGCAGGACAGCATCCTCTGACTTAACCAATGAACTCACACCTTTTTTGATTCACTTACCATGCAAACCCGTCTGTGTGTGTGTGTGTGTGTGTGTGTGTGTGTGTGAAAAACAAGCAGAATTCAGAGCCAAAATATGAGAATGTGAGTCTTACTTAAACGTTTTATTGAATAATTCTAAAGAAGTCTCCACTAAATATGGCAATACTTTGTAGAAACACAATGTAGGTTCTGTCACTGCTACATCATGCCAGACCCATAACTGTCTCTCCAGGATCCAGGATGCAGCCCTACTGCATGGATCCTAATTTATCATTAGTAACACAGAGAAGAGGCATCATGCTATCAGTCTCCTTGGACCAGTCTTCACTGGTGACAAACTCGTACCCATGAGTCAACAGCAAGGAATCTTGGGTGTGCAAAATGTGGACTAAATGTAAGTAATAGATGACCACATCCATATATACGTACAGTGCATACATGAAGGCTGGTACATACGCTCTGCAGGGCTTAATCTCCCTGTCAAATTCCTAGAATCCTGAGGTGAGTGCCAAAGCAGGGTACAGATAGACCCACGGAACAAGGTCAGAGCACACAGCTAGTGCTGAAAAGCTCAACTGACAAAAAAAACAAATCAATGACAGTATTAAAGATCGATTAAACGTGTAACACTCTGCCTGTGGTTACCCCATTTAGCAGCGAAAATATGGGAAATGGAAAATACGTGGAAAATGCACTAGCAACATGTGAAGCTCCTGGGCTAATGTTTGATTCCCAAACATGAAAACACAAACATTTAGCACATTACAGATAATGTGTGATGCGTCACTTCCAGTGCACAGCTTCTGCCTTATAGACACGTGTAATTAATAACATTAATGATGGCTGTGTTCCATATGTCAGCTAGTTTCAGGGTCCTCGTATTTTGCACGGTGGCTCACGGTGTCCGGCTTACTGGGACACTTCCAGAGTTTAGAGCTTACTTGCTGTGAAAAAGGTCTATTGGCATTCTTATCTAGGACTGGTGCGACCAGCCAAGCCATGACGAGCTTGATCAAATAAACGTGCCAAGCATTTTATGGCAGTTTCATACTTTTGAGGACTCCATTTCATATGGTTGTAAATGGAATACCTGAGACAAACAAGAGTTTTTGTGACATTAAAGCTGATTAACTGATGGAAAACATATTCAGAATATCTTTCAATATATTGCAATCCAGTAGCCTTTTCTCTTGGTGGATATTTCGACGTGTCAGACAAAGGTGTGACTAATAACGTTAATCATGACTGTGTTCCATTTAGCTGCTCCATCGCCAGGGCCCTGATAATGTGCATGTTGGCTCACTGACATGACCTACTGGTTCACCGAAATGGAAAAGGGACATCATTAATGTTATTAGTTACAGCTTTACTTTTCCTGCTATGACAAGTCGAACTGTACGGTGTGACAAAGGCCTACAGAGTCTCAGAAATGACATTAGAGTTGAATCACCACCTTCCTGACACCATGTCAATACAAAGGGAACATTATGAGCTCCGGGATAGAATTTATTGCATCTGATTTCACAGATGTACCTAATAAAACTGTAAACTCAGTGGATGATAAATGTATTGGCACTTAAACATCATGTGTTTATCATTATCTCAGCCCTGAAAAGAAACATTTTAGTAATCCAAAGTTAGTATTATGTTCATTACATTTTCTCCTCAAGGTTCACCTAATCCACAGACTATTTTAACTGATTGTTCGTCCTCATCCCTTAAACAACTCAGGATAGTTTAAAACTTCCAAACCATCCGGCTTCAGTTAGTGCACACGTCACGTTTAGGATATTGCCTGTCATTGCTTAGTATACTGTATGTGTGCTAGCATAATGCAGGGCAGAGCTACACAGAGAGCGTTTTGCTGCCAAATATCTTGTCATATATCGAGTAGGGTGCCAATGCTCTAAACTGCCTGATAATACAGTTTAGAAAGAGCAAAAAGGATTTGATGATAATAATAGCAAGCTAGCATTGTTAGAATTCCTACTAAAAGCCTAGCTCCTTTGACTCAGAGTGAGAAAGTAGTAGAAGAACAACGTATCAAGGATCAAAGGTGACATTTCTCATTGACACTGTAAGTTCTGACCTTTTAAACATATCAATGAATGTGTTCACCAAAGCTGAGAGGAGCCATATCCAATATGCACACATGCATGTATGCATTCATGCATGCACAAGCACTCACACACACACACTCTCACACACACACACACACACACACACACACATCACCTCTGGCAAGGCTTGGGGCACACTGGGCATATTTCCTTTTAGTGTAACATGCTGTCCCATTCCCTCATGGTTCCCTCAGAGCCCTTTGTGAGCTGTGTGTGTGTGTGTGTGTGTGTGTGTGTGTGTGTGTGTGTGAGTGTGTGTTGGATTTTGGTGTTATCCTTGTGAGCCAGGGGTCCCACCTTGACAGGTCTCTGTGTGCCCTGTGGGGAGGGTGGCAGGGCATGGGCTATTTATAGAGAAGGTACTCCAGAGAGAGAGAGAGAGAGAGAGAGAGAGAGAGATTGTCTAATGAGGACAGGCTGTTAGGGGATGGGCCGTTGTTTCTGGTCGTGTGTGTGTGTGTGTGTGTGTGTGTCTGTGTACACAGATGGTCCTTCATGTGTGTAGTGTGCATTAATTGAACAACTTCAAACGCATCTTTAGTTGCCCCCCCCCCCACCACCACCTTCAAAGACCCATGGATCTATGTTAGCTGATCTGGGTCAAAGATGGTAGATAAACACAGACACACACACACACACACACACACACACAATAGGCATGTGAACAGTCGTAGCTCTCCTCTCTCAAACCCCCCAATTTTCGCTTTCCCTCTCTCTCCTCTCATTCGCTGCTCTCATTCTTTCATCCCTCCTTCATTTATTAATGCAAAGACAGGCAGCGGGATGAGCTGATCTATGGAGATGTGTGTGTGATCACTTTAGATGAGGTCTTGTAGAGGGCAACACATCTAACATACGAACACACACACACACACACACATACAGGCATGCCATCAGCTCTGGTCGATGTCACTGGATGAACAGCAGACAGATGCAGTCAGGGCAGGCACAGTATTGCACTGTAATGAATTGATTCATAGCCTGCATGTAGCACATATAGGACTGTTTATACTGTATGTGCTTCTGTAGTCACTGTTTATGTACTATTTTTACCATGTTTAACTTCTGGCATATTTATTGCTCAGCACCAAAGACGATTTCCTTTTCTTTTCGGTTATCTGACAACCAGGTGATTGAAAAGCACACGCTTTGTTGTTTTATACCTATTTAGTCATATTTTGCAACATTTGGAGGACAGACACAAATGAGGACAGATGGATCACGGGTGACTTCTACAGTCATTTCTGCAATCTGTCTGTTCTCGCTCGCTGTCAGTTCCTCCGTCCTGCACCAGCCCCTCTCATTGTGGATGGTGTGCCTGTGTTATTAAAACTGATGAAATATCCCCACAATTAACTTTAGCCATTAGGGAGGATGCGCACAATAACAAGATGATTCTGATCAGATTCTGCTCCAGTTAGGCTATTAGGCCAGCCCAAACAAATTTAGGAGATTTGGTTGAAAGCTATGTCATAGATTTTCTCTCAGGCTCCCCCTCACTGCGCTGTGATGTGGAGATTTTTGGCTGAGCTGGCAGCTTTGGCACTTAATAAATTCCACACCGGGGAGTTCAGCTGTGGAGAGTGGGCCAGAAGACAAAAACTAAAAAGGAAGAAGCTAAAAATGCTTTCACCTCTTTGCTCATCTTACACCCCTTGGTGCAGCTCACCTCACACACCCCATGCATCGTGTGATTGGTTGCTTCAGCGAAAAGGACAGTCCTGGATGAACAACATGAACGTACTTTTTTTTTTTTTCACTCCACTTTCCTGCACTTCAGAGAGTGCAGTTCACTGTGTTCGTCATCTGCACTCAGACAAGGGACAGCTTAGACTGTACTGTCAGAAAGTAAAGTTCCCTCACAAGGTTGAAGCACTTGGCAGCATCACAGCGTGTTAAAAATGCCTTAGAGCAGCGTTTGAGAGAAATACTATCCACCATCACTTCACTCAAGAAGTGTGGCTTTTATGGTCAGAGCTGACTATATATCAAGCTAACATCATCCTTACACTGCTCATATCTGCGTAGGGTGAATGATGTGGAACTCCTTCTACACTATTCATCACTTATTATCCAGTATTTCATTTATTTCATGTGTTTATAATAAGGATAAAGCAGATGGATAAACATTTCTGTAAATGTGCAGGTGTTAACCACCTGGTTAATGTTCAACTGCAGTCCTAACACATCCTAATTCATAGTTTGCCCATAGGTAGCCTATTAGTCATTAGCCATTAGCTAGGCCTTTTTATGTGTTAAGTTAACCCTTGTCCTTTGTTTCCAGTTGCTGCAAAATGTAGATTTACAGTTTGTCCCTGGCAAAGTGATTCCCATTGTACTATTATTTTTTATTTTTAAACTAATATTATTGATAGCACTCTCTACTTCCTGTATATATAAATATAAACAACAAGAAATAGAAAGCTGTAACTGATCCCATCTTTCACGTCAAAACATGGACTTTTATCAGGAGACAACTCTGCGTTTATGGTGCATAGTGTTAGCATAGCGACCATGACATTAGCCTTCTGGTCCTCCTGACAGGTGAGCCTGTATGTGAATGAATTAACTTGTGAGCCGCTTGTAAAGCCCCTGTTTTATGCCAATATTATTATTTAAATGTAGCATCAGAGGCTAGGGGTATTGAAATTCATCCTCAAACAAAGACAGGGCTCATGCTATTATTATTATTATTATGCTAAACTAAAGTAAACTATGTTAGCTTAAGTGTGTAGCCAACTGTCTCACAGTCAGACAGGATGACACTGGATGAGATGTTGCTAACTTGAAAGGTCTGCCAGACTTGGTAAAGCAGTGCCTGTGTGTTAGTGCTAGCTTGAGTGTGTGCATCAAGCCAGCAGGGTCAGTTGTCTCATTGACTGAAAGTGTTAGGAGCTCAGTGACAGGAGATATATATGTTACTGACATACCTGCCCTTTACACGTGGTGCAGGTACATGAGATTTTGTGTAATAGCAAATGTTCTCTCTGGAAGAGATACACAAGAGTACCTGCCGGGGCTTTAACTTGCATTGAAAGATGTCTTAGTGGTGTAAAGACGACTGAGTAATACTGTATGTTGCAGTTTGAAACCACAAACTGGTTAACATGTGATGATAAGTTGTACCACTGAATGCATATACTGTAGATTATAAATGTGGGTGCTATATCAAATGTAAATGCATTTCCTCTGCATTAATGTTGTGCTCCAGGCCTACACATTTTAATGCATAATGCAGAAAGCCTTTCCTTATTAGCGAAAATACTTATTTTGCTAACAAAATTGCTTTGAGGAAGAATAAGCTGTACCAACATGTTTGACAAATTCCTATCAGAATTGCAATATTGAATTCAGACGTGATTCCTTCATAATTTACAGCTCTAAACCCCAGACAGCTTTCAGTCTTCAACCTTTCCACGTGTGCTTGAACCTCTCACGTTTGCAGTACTCCCCTTGAAATGTGCGCTCATCAAACGGTCAGTCGTCAGGTGCAAAAGACCTTCTTGGTTTGACAGTGTTGGTGGTGAACCTCTCCTCTCTCCATTCCCTAACTGCCAAGTATAGTTTTCCCAAGTATAGTTCCTTCCCCAAGCTCTGTGTCTCTGCTGCTCTACGCTCTCTCATACCTGCCCTACTTTCACGCTACTCACACAATTCACGAGTTTCACACTCCTTGCCTCTCTCTCTCTCTTAGTCTTTTTCACACACACACACACACACACACACACACACACACACAGACACGCACAAACCAGAAGCCTCAGTTTTACCTCAAATCAGAAATATACATACACACACTGAGTTCATGTATATGTGCAAGCTTCAAAAGAATGCTGTATGCGTACAGCTGTTTTGTGACTTGTATCAGCATCATTACAGTTTGTAGCACAGTACAGTACAGTGTGGTGCAGTACAGTAGTACATTATGTTACAGTACAATGAAGGAAGAGGTTTAGCCACATACTGACTAAGCCCCTGTTGTTTCCTTTTATAAAGAAATATGAAGTCACACTAATACCAACATGCATGATAAATTCTCTGTCTGGCTTACGTTCTCTGACAGCCCGGGGTGCACAAATTGTTTGAAATATTAATCAGCTCCAACCTGAAAGCCAAAAACTGGTTTTAACATGCAGATCTGCTGTTTTCTTAATCGATGGAAAACAGACCCTTCAGCTTGGCAGCTCGTGGTGTCCTGGGATGTCTCAGGGTGCTCTTGTGTGTTGTATTCGGTCTTAAGGTGCAGTAATGAGCTAACCTATGGAGCACCAAGGTGCCATTAGATACTGGTGGGTGTCTAAATATCCATTCAGGCGTGTCTCTGTGTGTCCCAGGCGGCTTAGGGTACCCTGAGATGTGTTTTGGTTAAGTTGTCTTGGGATGTTCTGGTGTGCCTCCATGCATAAAGTGCTCATGGGCATCTTTAGTATGATCGAGGACAAAAAGGTTCATACAAATTCCCCCTTTTTTTCATGTGAGATCCAAATGGCTAGAAGGTCCTTTAGTCTGAAAATAGCTCAAAACCAGAGCAAACATAACTGTATGATTTTGTCAGAAGCTATTTTGTTTTTTTTACTGCCCCTCCGGACGGTTCATTTAGCAATACTGGCTAAATGTTGCTGATGTTTCAGTGGTGATTACATAAAACCGTGCTGTGTGGTTTCATGTGGTTGTTGAGCTACTTTTACTGTAAAGAAATAAAACGTGAGTATCACATTAAAATGTAATGATGGACATCAGTGTGGAAGCTCACTGAAGAGACTGTGGCCTGTTAACAGCGACAGGAAGAGAGGGAAGCAGGAGAGAGAGAGATGAGAGAAAAACTGAAAAAAACAGAGAAGGGGCAAGAGGAGAGAGTGCAAAACAGAGACAAAGTGACAGAGAGTGAAAGTGTGTGTGTGTGTGTGTGTGTGTGTAGAGAGAGAGAGAGAGGGAGAGCCAGGCCTAGTTTTTAGTTTGTGATCTAGGCCATTATCTGTGTTAGCACTGGTGGGGCTCCAACAGGCTCTGTGGATCCTGCATAACAATACCTTTTATGAGCTTGTATGTGTGTGTGTGTGTGTGTGTGTGTGTGTGTGTGTACCACTCTAGGCTCACACACACGCATATGCGATCATGCATGTTAACGCCATTGTGCCATACATGATGTACGCATGCGCCCTTGCGCCTCTGCCTTTTGTTTCTTGCCACTGAGTTTGTGCCTGTTTGTTAAGACCACTCGTGTGTGTGTGTGTGTGTGTGTGTGTGTGTGTGTGTGTGTGTGTGTCTACGTGTTGTCGAGTGTGTCTTCATATGTGTGTATGTGACTCCTCACGTGCAGCTGTGCGCTCTTGCTGTATCACCCCCGTCGTCAGTCAACCCCCCTCTCCAGCAGCGCCCTGGGGGCCTTCATTATGTAAGAAAGACATTACTGCAGAACAGAGGCAGAGAGGCAGAGAGACATTACTGCAGAACAGAGGCAGGCAGCCCTGATAACTCTGGCAGCCCCTGGTTCAATGCAACCCACCTCACACACACACACACACACACACACACACACACACACACACTAAGCCTGCAGAAGAGGTGTGATCGGGATAATGGTGAGGATTGAGGGCTTCTGATGTTTGTGGGCAAGCTTGTTGAGGACTACAGGAAATATCAATAAATCACTTTATGCATTATAATAAACATTCTTGTCTTCTCTTCTGCATCAACTCCTCTCACTCCCACCATAATCAAACTCACCCCCGTCCATATATACACACACCCATTCTCCTGTCCCTTCTTAATTTCAAATAATATCTCATTGATTCTCCTCTGTCTCCATCTCTACTCCTCCCTATCCTTTCCATCACTCCCGACCTCCCTCTCCAGCGGTCCCCTTCCCCTTGGCCCACCGGCTTACCATGAAGGAGGTGTTTGACGCTGAAGGCCGGCCGCGGGTGGACCTGCTCAAAGCTCACCTCACCAAGGAGGGCCGGCTGGAGGAGGCCGTGGCCCTGCGCATCATCGATGAGGGCGCCGCCATCCTGCGCCAGGAGCGCACTATGTTGGACATTGAGGCGCCAGTCACGGGTATAGTATAGTGATGAAGAATGGAGTTAGTCTTTAATTTAGTGGACAATTACAGTGCAGTAAATAGAACATAGTAGAAAATGTCTTTGGACAGAGCCAGAGTAACTGTTTCCCCCCGTTTCCAATCTTTACGCTAAGCTAAGCTAACTACTTCATATTTACTGTACAGAAAGGAGAATTCAATCTTCTCATCTGACTCGCTGCAAGAGAGTGAATAAGCGTTTTTCTCTCAATGTCAAACTAGTCCCTTAAAAACAAGCTCTCATTGGGGCCACCCTCTCCAAAAAAGTGTGTTTATATGCGTGCATGAGTGACGAGCGAATAGATCACACACTTCAACAGAGAGGGAACAGATAGCAACAGTCAAACAGGGAGACAGACAGAGAAATGGGGCTGGGGTGCAAAATGCAGAAAGATCAGTAATTATGTATTAATCAGCATCCATTCGTCGATTCATTAATCTGCCATATGTGTCTGCCACCCTTTTAATATGAACTGTTGTTGCACTTCACTGCGAGAACCAATTGGCACTGATGCACCTCACAATAGCGGGCGCTAGCTTTGGTAATATCTGCATGTATTCCCTTGCCAGGGAAATGGTATGAAGCGAGGAGAATGTCGAAGGGAGGAGGGGGAGATTGAGATCGATGAAGAACAAAATGGAAAACAAGTTCCTGAGATGATGACACAGAAGACAGACAAGCAGACAGGCAGACTCAGACACTCTCAACCTATTGACACTGCTTGGTTAATGTACCTGTGTATCTCTGCGTGTGCGGAGATACAAATGCAAATGCGAGCGGTGAGATAATTCCATGTGGGCTGTTGTGCCCACGCAGTGTGGGAACATCGCTCGGCTTTCACAGGTACAGATCCCCGGGGACGAGGACAGATAGACAGGCAGATGGAGAGACAGTCGATCATAAGCAGCTTAGTGCAGAGGTTTCTCAAACCGGCTCATTCCCAATGAGCAACATATTGATCCCTGTTTCCAAGTTTCTCCACTTCTACAGATCCTGACCCAGAAACACCCACCTGAGAGGATTTTGTGTCTGAGTTAGCTATGATTGGAAATAGTCTATAGATTTCAGAGAGAAAAACTACAGAAAGTAGTGCAGGTTTTTGTTGGGAGGGCTTTAAGAAAATGTATATTGAGGAGATATTCAGAACAGTTCGGCACTTTGACGGAGTCTCCGGAAATGCTCTAAGATAGACCGACTAGTGAACAGACAGGCAGGTGGATGGCTGAAACTTGAACTGACAGGCTTTTAGAGTGTCACATGAAGGCTTCTGGGAAAATACTGAGGCAGGTCTGAGGAGGCAGACAGGTACAGTTCAATTTCACTCATGCCATTTTGCATTCCCAATTCCCAGTTCAAATTAAAGCGAACGCTTAGGAGTAGACACAAAAAACAGACATTAACATGGCAAGCAGATGGAGAGACAGACAGACAGATGCGAAATGGCCATCGTAAAATGGCTGCAGAGGGGAACTATGACATCAACTAGAAGTGAAAGGAGAGGCCAGACAGATGGTGAAGGAGGCGGATGGGAAGATGTATGCTGGCAGATCCTACAGACAGACAGTCCTGAAGTCTTTCAAAGTATGAAGTGTTCAGCATGTGAATTCAATTAATATCCAATACTCATGGATGTGACTTGGAACAAATCTTTGGAAAAACAGCCAATAAAATGTGTACAGAATCGGGCAGTGTAAAGTTTGATGTCTTGTAGATGTGAAGTTAGTCACAAAGGTAAGATTTATGCATCATGATTTGGAACAGATGTAGTGCAGTGAAGGGTGCACAAAACAAACATGATGTATAACACAAGAGTAAGTAATAGTATTGGGGCTACAATTATCAATTAAACAGCCTGTTTGTCTGTTTTGTTAATAAAAAGTGCTGATCACAGTTTCCTAGAGCCCAAGGCGACACATTCACATAGCTCATTCTGTCCAGCTAAGTCCAGAACCCAAAGATATTCAGTATAATATCATATAGGACAAAGAAAAGCAGCAAATCTGCACACATCTTTTTTGCTTGAAAAGTAACTCAAATGATGCAGTGAATGACTCAAAATACGGTACTTGCTGATTCATATCCTGTCAATCAACTAATCGGTTCACCAAGTGTTTAGTATATAGGCATAAAGATCATTGGCATTTTAGACATTTTGGCAGAGATGAATCAATGTAGTGATCAATGTAGATACTAAATGTGAGAGGGACTTCACTAGATCCGTAGTGCATCCCCTTAGGTAGTACTTAAACAGAGACTTGCAATAGATTCTGTCAGGAGGATTTTTTTATCGCTTACTTTCCGTATTTTTTTCATTATGCAGATGAGTGATGTTTCTAGATCAGCAGACAGGACAGATATACCTCTGCAGATGCAAATCAGGCCATATGGAGCTACTGAAGCAAAGATGGACCCACATGTTTTAACTGAATCGTGGAAACTTAAAATGTGGCAGCTGCATACTACGGTCTTCATGATCCTAACGCTGTTGTGTCTCCACAGTGTGTGGAGATATCCACGGCCAGTTCTTCGACCTGATGAAGTTGTTTGAAGTGGGAGGCTCTCCTGCCAACACACGCTACCTCTTCCTGGGGGACTACGTGGATAGGGGCTACTTCAGTATCGAGGTGAGGACACACTTCACTGTGACATATATCTGAACATGTCTCCATTTTGCTGGGTGTGGATTCACTCATAAATGTTGCAGGCTCACAGTATTGTGTACACAGTAAGCTTATAACTAAATCAATGTCCATTATAGTGTGTAATGCCTTGAAGGCTATTATACACTTTCTAGGAGTGAGGTTTATTTCACTACTGAGGTATACAGTTACAACACTGTGCTGTATTTAATGTATTATAAATGTACAAAACGTACTTGAGATTAGCACTGCCACACCACAATGTGTGTCTGCAAATGTACACATGGCAAGGTGATGCAATTTAAAATTCATGGACGATTCAAGGTCAGTAATCACTAACAAGAGTATAATACGCTGCCTGCTGAAATATGTATGGGAACTGAGTGGAGATATGCAGAGGGCTGTTTGGACATTTGATTCTTTAAAGTAGACAGGAGTGCAGTAAGGTATTTTTGCGATTACTTTGTCTGGCAGAAATGCACCACAGATCAGGAGTGTGACTTGAATCCATAATAACACAAGCACATGGTGAATGTCTTAGCTTGCTGAGCCACTCAGCCACCATGCATCATTGACATGGAGTGAGTTTGGAAGGGAGGGAACAATATTTAGGCCACCTTCCTAACACACTTCAAGGGCACACAGACAGGGGACTTAATGTAGAGCAGGGATGTTACTGTGTAAAGGTGAGAGAACACCCTCTGAGCCATTTGTAGGGTTAACAAAGTGGCAACAGTGAAAACATGTTGGATGATATTGTGTTCTAGAAGATGCCGGACACATCCAGAGCTGTTTTCAATTGATTTTTTCCTGTTAACTCAATCAGCACGCTCTTATTTGGGATGATTCCTTTCGAAATCCTGTCTTTATACCGGGGTACGGATCAGTTTGCTTTCAGCTCCATTAATTTTGGCGGTGGATAGTTCATTCGGAGAAGGAATTCCAAGTAACTGCTCCAACGTGATTCTCTGTGTATCTCACTTTCCAGTTAGAATTTAATGAGGAGAACTGAAACTGAAGTGAATTACTTACCAGCAATGATGTGCTAAAGCAACAGTGGTTTTCACTATAGTGTGTAGAAAGAGTTTGACATTTTGGGAAATACGCTTATTTGCTTTCTTGTTTGAGAGTTAGATGAGAAAAATGCTACCACTTTCATGTCTGTCTGTTAAATATGAAGGTGGAGGCAGGAGACAGTTTAGCTTAGCATAAAGACTGGGGGACACAGCTAGCCTAGCTTCATCCCGATGTTAAAAAAAAATCAACAACAGCGCCTTTAAAACTCACCAGTTGTTCCATTCATACAAAACTGGAAGCAAAAAACGACAAGTTGTGATTTTCTATTAGCTTAGCTTAGCATAAAGACTGGAAGCCGGCTCTGTCCAAAGGTAAAAAAAAAGATCCACCTACCGTGCTGGTATGGTACATACTACTTCCTACAATGTCGAACTAATCTTTTGAGCCAGGCCATAGAAGAAAATACATATATTTCCAGAATAGTCCCGTATACAGTCAATTTGTGAGTAGCTTAAGTTGTTAAAAGATAGTATTTATGCTACCATAATGCATACCCAAAACAACCTCTTTTTGGGTGAATTTTATGATGTTGTTGCTAATGTAGAGCTGCTTACCTCTAACCAGTTTGCATGCTTTCTCTTCCCTTGTGAACCTTTAGTGTGTGTTATACCTGTGGTCACTGAAAATCCTCTACCCAAAGACGCTCTTTCTTCTACGGGGAAACCATGAATGTAGACATCTGACAGAATATTTCACCTTCAAACAAGAATGTGAGTAAACTCTTGTGTTTCCTCCTGATGTAATACGCTCCTCTCTCACCCCTCACATCTCTGTTCATTCAGCGGCCAACTTACACTTTTGCTCCAAGGCTAAAACAATTACACCACCCTCTAAACCCTTTATGTACGGAGTATCACTCTTACTACAGCCCCATACACACCGCTTCAACATGTGGAGGATTTCAGAGCTCGGCAGGCCTGCCATGCCTAGTTACAGTTGCTAAGCTAGGATTGGAAAACTTGCAGTCACTTGTTTACGGATTCATTCTCTGTCATACAACTAATTGACACAGTACATCATCGACTGATCATTTCAGATATAAAGTTGTGTGTTTTCTGTAGCTTCTCTTCTCCTTTCGTCCTCCCCCTCAAGGTCCATCCTTCCTGGTTGTATCTCACCTCTTTTCCCACACTTCTATCCATTCCTCCTCCACTCCTTCTCTCCTTCCTTATTTCCTATTTCTCTCCCTCTTCCTCTCCAAGTATCCGCCATCTTCCCCCCCCCCCCCCCCCCCCCAGTCTCACCCTCTGTCTCTCTCCTCTGGCAGTGAGTTTCGGCGTCCTGTCCGAGAGTGGGTGATTAGCAGCAAATTAATTTGGCCCTTAATGATTGGCTCAGGGACTTACTCCTCGGTGTCTGATTGGCCAAGGGACAAGGAAGCTAATTTCCCCTGGTGCTCATGGCGAATAGTGGTCGCCCTCAATTACCATCTGCTGTGTGTGTGTGTGTGTGTGTGTGTGTGTGCACCACAAGTGTGTGTGCAAGTGCATGCACTATGACTGCATGCTTGTGCAAGAGAGTCTTCATAAATGTTTAAGTCTGTGTGTGTGGAAGGAGCTGAAAACTGGTGGACTAACAATAATGAGCTCTTGCTCTACACGAGGCAGATGGAGAGGTTAACAAACACACTCCTTGCTCTCACACACACACACACACACACACACACATTTGCTGGCTACTGTACACTTGTACTCCACAATACTGGCTTTGATTTGTGTACGTGTCGTTCTCGTGTCCTCACACTCTCCCTTCTCCTTCCCATCTCTCTTTCCTCCTCCCTCGTCGTCTCCTCTCCTTCAGAACCTCTCCTTCTCCTGTCTCCTCCCATCAATCTCCCTCCTTCTCTCTTCATGAAATTATCATCCTCCTTTTTCTCTCCTCCCTGCTCACTCGTCCAAGAATCCACCACTCTCCCTTCTTTTCTATCTCTCTCCTCCGATCTCCTTTCAGCTATTTTAATCCTGTGATATTGTTTTGTGTCAGATGTATTGTTACGCCTATTTGTGAAATGTACTTTAAAGATCCTGCGTGTTGGATGTCTTTATTGATATCGCTGCCTAATCAAAGGAGTTTTTCATAAAGCAGAAGTTCAGCCTTACAGTGACGCCTCTACGCTGCTTCGTGCTTATATTTGGGTCAGATTTTGTTCACTGGAAACAGAATTGGAGTGTTTGCATCCATATGTTGCCTGTAATAGTATGCCATGTACTGTAATATGGAGCATTTTTTCATCAATGTACATTTCTTCTCCAGGAAGTGGCATTTCTACATCATCAGAGAGGAGAGAAACAGGTCATATGGGAGTGCCGGAGAAGAGATGGCAGCATAAATTAATAACATGTTATGTAAAAATCCTACATGTTACTGCCTTTACACCCAACTGAACTAAATTATGTTTTTAGAGGACCCGTACAAGTCTGTTTGAAGCCTTTAGATGACTGAGTTCTTTAGATCCGTCCATGTAAAAGCTCTGTGTTTGTTTGTTCTCTGCATTCCTTGTTGCGGTGTGTTTGTGTGCGATATCTCACAGTCACACTCCCGGTGACAGGCACTGACTGTACGTTTGCGGGGATGGTGGCGGTTCAAAGCATGTCAAAACACACTCAGGCGCTTCTTTGTCTCAAGTCTTGAAATATCTCTCCACCCCTCCAACCACCTCCAGGTAAGATCAAGTACTCGGAGCAGGTGTACGACTCCTGCATGGAGGCGTTTGATTGCCTGCCCCTGGCAGCCCTGATGAACCAGCAGTTCCTGTGTGTGCATGGGGGGCTCTCACCAGAGATCCACACGCTGGACGACATCAAGAAGGTACGATAAGGCACACACACACACACACACACACACACGCATACACACACATACAATTTTGAATGAACAATACTGCCCTATAAAGGCAAAACAAAAAACTACATGTTTGGTCAAAATGAGTCAAGACCCAAATCTGACTCTTTGACATATGTATTATTATATACGTTAGAAAATATTATGACATTGAAATGTATAATTTCTGAGAAAACAGACACAGCTAACTAAACATCTAACTAGCTAAAGCATGAGAGCTAAATTCACTTATTGAGTCTTAAAATAAAATATATCCATTCTGAGGAACTGACATCTTGGTAATTCAGTTCGTTGTTCCACATAACTAAATGGGGCTGTAGCTAAATTCAACCACAGCGGAGAAAAGACGCAGCTAAACCTGCTAACAGTAGCTAGCATAGCAGGTCTCAGTAGCGGCCAGGTCAGCTTTTGACTGGAATTTATGCAATATGGTACGTTTAAGTACGTTTAAATGCCTTTAAATCACAAATGTAATTCGTTTATGATGATAATTAATACAAATATTAATAGTTGAAAGAAAGACAGACGCCAGGCAACAAAATTCATTTCATGACCTACATGTAAATAATCAAAATCAACTGAAAGGGGGAAAGATATCTACCAACATGTTCTTTCAGCTTCTTTTTCCATTTTAACTGCTTTTTTTGATATTATTTAGGTTTAATTGTAATTACTTTTTGGGTAAAATAATCTGCCAAAAGGCATGAAGGCATTACAACAGTTTGCCTGCCAGCCTGAAAACTTTAAACCCTTTTTTCTCAACGTCATTGCCCCTGTATTTACTGCTTTATACATATTAGCAACATTTATCACACTTCCAATTGCTAGGAAAAATAGTAACGTTAATGTAGCATGCCATCGACTTATGTGCAGCACTCAAACACACCTGCGAGCACAGACATGAACACACACAGACTCTTATTTGTGCCTTAATACCCACGTGTACTGTACATGCAGAGAGTCCTTAAGAAACCAGTATATACAGTATGTATACAGTTCACAGTAACACAGAACACAAAGGCACACACATGAACACAGAGACATGAGGACACATACTTCCTCATCTAATGGCAGTGTTTCCATGGTGAATCTGCTGGTGTGACATCTTCTCCCTCCTGTGTGGTGAGGGTTGCCATGGAGATGCTCAGCTCTGACAGTATGTGTTTGTGTGTGCTATGTGTTTGCTTTCCTTTCTCTTCTGATTTATCATACATGTGCTGGTGCATGTGTGTGTGTATGTTTTATATCGCTTTTGATAATGTTGTGTATCTGATGGGTTTTTGCGTGGTTTCTTGGTGTCTGTGTATTTCTATGTGTGGCCGAGCATTTGTGTTTCTGTAAGCTTATATTTCTGTGTGTGTGTGTGTGTGTTCATTGTATGTCCTAGTTGGACCGGTTCAAGGAGCCCCCAGCGTTTGGGCCCATGTGCGACCTGCTGTGGGCCGACCCCCTGGAAGACTTTGGCAATGAGAAGACCCAGGAGTACTTTGGCCACAACACAGTCAGAGGCTGCTCCTATTTCTACAGGTACAGGACAAAATTACTCCTCGCAAGGTCCGTCCTCACACCAATAAAAAGAAATATTACATAAGAGCCCTGATAGTTTATTTTGGAAGGAAATCAACCTGAATGTGAGTGAATATAGTCTGGTAGCCTTGACACAGTAGATTCCTGTGCTTATGAAGCTCAGAGATATGAAGTAACCTGATATTCAAACAAGCCAGAATGAATGCAATATTCAGAGACACAAAACACACACTAGGAACAATATTCTTTGAAATTAGCGGCTGAAACATGCAGCCAGAAATAGGACTGATCCTCAAATGTGCTTCTGTCTGTTGGGCTCATTCGAGGTGTTTTAATGATCTGGGCGCCTTGTGATCACCTGGCGTTAGCGAGATGTGGCTTTCATTTACAAATCAGGAATTTAATAAGTTTTAGGTGGACTTCAAGGCTATTGGTTTGGGATGTTGGTGAGGAGAAGAGAGAAAGAGAGATGCTTCCTTGCATGGTTACGCCACATCCAAGATCCAATAACAATCACTGGGATTTGTACAAGAGACAGAAAATCTTGGCCAGTTTACACACACACACACACACACACACACACACACACACACACACACACACACACACACACACACATTCAGTGTACTAGGAAACACATAAACACAGCACATTCACAAACAGATACACACAGTTCCGTTTCAGCATGAAACGATATCCCACAATCCCCAGGGAGACTGCACGGTTCTGTTGCTATGACGACTGGCTACTCCTGCCAGATATGGAGTGATATTAAGATACAGTGAGAGAAAGAGGGAGAGCAACATAGGAGGAGGGTGGTGGTGGCGGCGATGGTGGTGGTGGGGTAGAAGATGAAAGATGGAAATAAAAAAAAACTAAATAAAAATGGAGGAATGTAAAGACGAGGAGCTGCTGAAAGACAGATGGAGCGTCGGTGAGGGCCGAGGCTGCGTTACCACGTGTAGAGGTTGGTGTTATGACACGTTGTCTGTGGAGAACACAGTGACTTCTTATGTTTAGCAGACATAGCATCAATCAACCAACTAGTGAGTACACTCCCACAGCACGGAGGAGGCCATAAGCCCTGCTCAGGCCTGCCATGTGCTCACTGATGCCCCCTGCTGGTCTTAGTCAGACACGACATTAGAAAACAAGAGGCCCACTCATCTCCCACTGCTAGACTTTAAATATTTCCATCTGCTCTGGGGTTTACAGCAGGCTTTATATAATAACATATGACATGATTGCTATGTAAAGGGGTTTTTACTGGATCTTTTGGGATATTTCTCCCCCTGTATGTTTTTCCATTGCCTCACTTCAGATGCATTTACTTGCCCTCACTCTCTCTCTCATGTCCCTCTTTCTGTCCCCAGTTACCCGGCAGTGTGCGAGTTCCTACAGACCAACAACCTGCTGTCAATCATCAGAGCGCATGAAGCACAGGATGCTGGGTAAGCTGACTGACTGTCGCGGCTCAGTCCTCCTCACGGCTTAAAAGGGAGCACCATTTAATTTAATGGCTTACCTTGACATGTCATGCTCCGAGCTGTTATGTTTCTTTGTCAGGGAATTGGCACATTACAGGGAAAGAGGTTCCGCCATTTTTACTTCTGTGTTATCGGCATTGTTAGAGCTTGTGTGAGAGTTTGTTTGACAGAGAGCACCAACTTAATTCAGGTTAACTAACTCACCTCTTGAAAAATAGAATGGTAAGGCAAAGAGCTATGTTAGGTTTGCACTACTAGCCTGATACAATAGTGGGGGCAAAACACAATTTTCTGACCCACAAATCCATCCATCTGTTATCTTAGTGTAAATCCTCTAAATATAATGCAGCAATTAAGGCAGCACTACCCTGAGTTATGCTGTTTGATGAACCCATTAGCATTACTTTGTCTGTCATGCAGCTGGGTAGTCTGGGTAATCGTCCATGGGTCTTGGTGCACTTCCACAAGGCCTTGTCGAAAGAAATTATAATTTTATAGTTTATGCTTATGTACGTGTAAATAGCCCCTAATGTATAGATGAAATGGTGTGTTCATTTAAAACTGCTGTGTAGCAATGTAGAGACAGGACTAATTATAAGCAGTATAAAAAAAGTGACAAAAAGTAAAATATACTCTCAACAACAATCAGTATGCATACTAAAAAGACACTTGATCTTCTCTCACAATACAATGCTCAAAGGAAATGGAGCAGCATTTAACAGTATATTAAAGTTGCAGTTTGATTGATGTACAGCAGTGCACTTATTGTATTATTTTCTGTCGATATAAAACAGTTAAATATGTTGATTTATTGTATACTAACTGCAAAAACCCCACACTACAAACATTAGTACGTCCATATTGGGTCACTGGGAGAAATGTACAGTCTGTGCCATCGAGGTAGAGCAGTGTGACTAGTTTGCATGGATTTGATTGGCTCATGGTCAGACACAGTGTATGGTGGCCAGCCATGGAAAAAGTTTGCAAAATAGGCAAAGAACAAAACAAGAACCAGAGCCTTGTGCTGATGACATTGATGGCATATTGGGTGTTTGGTTGTTCACAGGCTCCCAGAGAGAACAGCATCCTCGACAAAGCTGGCACACTGTAAACAACATAATAAAAGACCATATGAATAGAAAAACAGCCAACACATTCTGCTGGACACCTAGATTACATTTGTTTATAATAAATCAGCAAAATTCTTGCTTACTGATGAGTTTGGTAATTAGTTTTTGCTCAGGGGACCCGGCTAGTAGAGCCTGCTTCTGCGCTTTGTTTGTGGGTACAAATGAAATGTGTGTTCATTATCATGTCTAATCTCAGTAGGTGCTTTGCATGCATGAAACTAATTACACTTGTACAATTGTTTGTATTGTGACTAAGTCACTAGATCTGGGCCTAAAAATCAAAATGTTAACTTTGTGCTGGCAGCTTCATTCAAACACCCTCAGTACCCGGCTCAGTGGCACTCTCACTTTACTCTGTCATTTTGCCAACACAGACTCCTGTTTCATTTGTTTTTAAATGCGTGGCTGTCTCGCCTTCAAACAGTCTCTGTCTGGTTTTAAGACCTCCTGAAGCAAATCCTCGGTTTTTATCCACCACGTGTTTTTTGTTTTTTTGAGTAGCTGTAACGTGGGTGGTTTGTTTGTCTCTCTTTCCTCAGGTATCGTATGTATAGGAAGAGTCAGACTACAGGTTTCCCCTCCCTCATCACCATCTTCTCTGCTCCAAACTACCTGGACGTCTACAACAACAAAGGTCTGACACACACATGCACACATATACGCACACACACAGGTATACACACATGAAAGTGTGAGCCCTGCGGTGCAATTATTTTAGACTGAACAGTATGTTATTCTTCATCCATGACTGAACCGGAACAGAAAAGGTTCTAGCTAGTGATTATTTTTAAATAATGTTCTTCTTCTTAGTGTAACTGCATAACTTAACATGATGTTTGATGATTAATATTTAAGGAACATTATTGGCTACCATCTGACCGAAGTTGAAAAGGCTAATATGTGTATGTGTGTGTGTGTGTGTGTGTGTGTGTGCGTGCGTGTGTGTGTGTTTGTGTGTGCAGCGGCTGTGCTGAAGTATGAGAACAATGTGATGAACATCCGTCAGTTCAACTGCTCTCCTCATCCCTACTGGCTGCCCAACTTCATGGACGTCTTCACCTGGTCGCTGCCTTTCGTGGGAGAAAAGGGTATGACATACACACACACATATCACATACAGCACATTCAAATCAAAACATCATGAGGTCAGGTCATCTCCAGTGTCGTTGTAGTATTTAAAGGAATACTCCTCGTGGTTTGGGAGTAGTCCTAGACTTAAGTTGAAATTCTGGTCAACATGAACTTGTTTCAAGCTAAATCATGTTATTACCGACTCTAAACCTAACCCAGCTCAGACAGATCTCTGGGCTGTGAGGGGGCTCAAGGATGATGAATCTGGCTTTTGGGGCTGACCTGATTTTGCGAAACATTTTTGATATTTGATCGGTGCAGTGTGAAGCAGCGAAAGAGTCACAAAAGACAGAAATGTATCTCTTGATAAGTTGCTTTACTGTTTCATTTGGAGTCGTACATCTCATATAAAGTACTATAAAATAGCAACCGTCATGGATCAGCTTCACACATGTACAGTGAATTAAGACAAAGAAGTCTGCTGCAAGAATTGAAGTCTTTTTAATACCACTGCAAATTATATTCATGATACGTCTCCGTCAGCTGTAGCTTATGGGCCTTCTGTCCAAATAGAAATGAGTGACTATATATTCATGCATTGCACAGTGGTTGAAGGTCTAAACAGCAGCCACTTGTGCATCTGTGAAAGCAAGAAGTATTTTTTTTTACCATGATTTTGTTGTCAATGTTTGCATTTGGTAATGTGTTGAATAACCCAATGTATTCTTTTTTTAAAAAAGCAGCTAAACTGTGGACACCAATCAGCAAACACAAAGTAAAAGCAGGACGAGGGATAATCCCTATAAATGTCTTAGTTTTAAAGGAAGATCCTTTTTATGTACTTATACGGTTCTAGTACTTTATAATATTCTCTAAAAATAGCAAATATATCAGCTTAAAAAGGTGTAACAACCCTTACTTACAGGATTAGGGGCTTGTGGGTAACCAGAGTTAAGGCAGATTTGAGGCATTTTATGCCTTTATTGGATAGTAGAGAGATGACAGGAAATGAGGGGAGAGCGAGAGAGAGGGAATGACATGCAGCAAGGGTCACCAGCTGGGCACGAACCAGGAACGTTGCATGGTTGGCGTCTTAACCCCTAGGCCACCAGGGTGCCCCTAAGTCCCTGGTTAAGTGTGTGTGTTTCTCTGCCTGTTGGTCCTGCAGTGACTGAGATGCTGGTCAACGTCCTGAGCATCTGCTCTGACGACGAACTCATGAACGACGGAGAGGAGATCTATGATGGTAAGAAACACTCACCGCTGACATAAAAGCTATGTGATTCAATGTGAATAATGAAATAACTGACATATTTCACTTATTACAAACATCTGTTGACAATTTATTTCACATTAAGTTTGACTCTTTCTCCAGCCAGTGCAGCAGCAGCCAGGAAAGAGGTGATCAAAAACAAGATTCGAGCCATAGGGAAGATGGCTAAAATGTTCTCTGTACTACGGTGGGTTGAGCTCTGGGTACTCATGCTGTGTGTGCGTGTGTGTGTGTGTGTGTGTGTGTGTGTGTGTGTGTACAGTATGCCTATAAATGCTGTATTTCCTGTAGGTTTAGCAGAAATTCATCAGCAGTCACCATTTCAGCATTCAGTGTTTTAACCCACATGGGTTTGCAGGTGCACAGTGAGGAGAAGTGTGTAATTCTCTGTAACTCTCTCCTTATCACCTGCTCTCTCATTTTGTCCACACACACACACACACACACACACTCACTGTCTCTGTCTGTCTCTCAGGGAGGAGAGTGAGAACGTATTGACCCTGAAGGGACTGACCCCTACAGGCATGCTGCCCAGCGGAGTGCTATCTGGGGGCAAACAGACCCTGCAGAGCGGTGAGGGTTTCACACAATCGCACACACACACACACACACACACACACACACACACACATACACACACACAAACACACTCTCAACCATAACCCTGGACACACCTTTAAAAGCACATACAAGTACAGACACAGTTCAAATATCTGCTTTGGACCATCCTCCGGTTTCTTCCTGCCTTCTTTCCTCTTCTCCTCCTCTATTGCCGTTGTTCTCCTCTCATCCCTCTGCCTCACTGACTCACTCACTCTCTCCACCTCACCTCACCGGCGCTGAGGATACTAACAGCCTGCTGGTTGTATGTGAGAAAGTGTGTGTGTGTGTGTGTGTGTGTGTGTGTGTGTGTGAGAGAGAGAGAGAGAGAGAGAGAGAGAGAGAAAGTAAGGTGCAGTAATGCAAAGAGGTAGACACCTCCAGACAGACAGGGAGAGGACGTACAGCCAACGTGTGTGTGTGTGTGTGTGTGTGTGTGTGTGTGTGTGTGTGTGTGAGTGAGCTAACACCAGCTACTGCTAACACCAAGTGCCCTCTGAACCTGCCATGGTCTCAGTGCTGCTCTGAGGGCCTCACATGACTAAAGCCTGAAACATGCCTCTGAGTCTGCAAACTTTCAAGCATCAAGGGTAGCCACTCGTATCTGAGTCTGCCAACACTGATTGAACGTAACGTTAATACAACAGGGGACTATGTTGTATTTACCAAACCGGGATGTGTCAAAAAAAGGGGGGCAGGGGCATTTTTTTGCCTTTAACTCATAGTGTTTAGTTGAGAGGCAGACAGGGAATGTGGGGAGGTTTACACGGTACGCGACTCTAGGATATCAATATGCCCCCCTATCTGGTGGCGATCTGCTTCAGTTTCTGTGTGCATTATTTTGTGGTTAAATTGCTTTTCAGTTTGGTGTTGGACCAACCTAAGAACTGGCTAAACTTGTTTATTTGACAACATTTAGCTGACATTTTGAAGGCTCCTCTGTGAGCCACAGTCACCCTTGTTGTGCGTCCTAAAGCCAAAACATTTTTACGCGCAACTGCACAAAAGCATGTTTCAGCCTTCACTCCTTTCTTCTTCTTCTCCTTCTTTCTTTGTATCTTCTCTCTCTGTCATCTTCTCTCTCGTCCTGTCCTCCTTCTTCTCTTCTCTTTGCCCATCCTTCAGCTACCATTGAGGCCATAGAAGCCATCGAGACAGTTAAGGACGCAGAAGGTAAAATCCCACTCATTTCACTGTGTGTGTGTGTGTGTGTGTGTGTGTGTGTGTGTCTTGTGTGCGCACACGTGTGCACTTGTGTGTGTGTGTGTGTGTTTGCGTGTGCAGCATGGCTGCGCTCTCAGCCACTCATGCTCATAAGGTCATAGATTTTCCTTACCCACGATGCACTGAGCTCTTCCAACCACATCAGCGCTCACAACAAAGCCTAAAAACCGCTGCACGCTGAAGCTACCACATAAAAACACCCAAAACATACACACACTTTTATCTTTCCTTGTCTTGGGAAACAGGAGACACCACTACAGCTTCTCTCCCAACACACACATTTATTTACGTCCTATTCAGATCCAACACACGCCGCACATCTCACACACACACACACACACACACACACACACACACACACACACAGAAGAAGAGCGGGGCTGTGGGTGGGAGTGGGTGTTGTGAAGGTGGGCAGGGTCACTCAAACCTCTTATAGTGTTACAGTCTTTTCTTTAAATTTCATACAGTAGGTGCTGTAGTTCTGTAGAAGATAAACATGCAATCAATCTGTTTCAGAACAAGAGTCACCTGTGATGATGAAAATAAATTCATGCAATGTAATTTTACTAATCAATCCTTAAAACTTCATCTGTGGTAAAACTAAGCTTTTCACTGAGCTTTCGACCTTCTTCAGCAAATGGTCCTCAGTACAGGCCTAAGGTCATGTGATGACACTTGATGACTTTAGAATATTTTACCACAGATGTGTGTTCCCAAGGTTAAGAATGACTTAAAGCACGTTTCATGTTTGGATTGAATTCAAACGTCTGAATGACTAACTGAAGCCAGGACAGGTCTGCCAGGTCCTTCTGTGCTGCTGAACAGATTGTGGTCATGGTGTTTGTGTTTAGTGTATTATATTCTGTGTACACAAGGTTAGTACTCTGCACGCTTTAGTTAACTGTATTCTTCTGTCTTTGTACTTTCAGTGCAGTCTTTGGCTTACCTGAATAATTTGTTTTAAGCAAATACTTTTCCATAATTTGTTTAAGCAAATAAATTATGGGTTTCTCTTGTGTTATGTTTTTCTGTTATGCAATTTGATTTGTAGCTGATGTCCGCTGTGTAACACAGTGGCATATTTGTGAGTAGCTGCATGTGTGCAAAGGTAATATGACAGCAGCCGTTGTTCAAAAGTGGCAGCGATCTCTCCAGAGAGACCTCCTTATCAGTTCAGGCGCATCTGTCGACACAAGAGGCTGCAGTTCAGCTGATCCCAAAGCTTCGCGTTGCAGGGGGGGGTTTTCTTCATTTTGGTTGAATTAATTTTGATGACAAACACCCTCTGCTTTTATTTGGTCCACTTTGAGTCTAATTTAAAGGGGCACTCCAGCAGTTTATTATTGTCCTTCCATAAATTTGGAGATAGATTAAAAAAATTGTTAAGAGGTTGAAAGTGAAGCAATAGGGCCGGACATATCCTGACTTTTTTAGTTTGGGTCAAGCTCCTAAAAATGCTGGATCCTACATTTCCCAACCAACAGCATCTTTTTGTTAGACCCTCACTGCTTGGTAAACATCCTCTATGCCCCCTTATTGTGCAATGCATACTTGTGTTAAAGGACATTCTGTATGGCGTTTGTTGAATCCGTATGCAAACAACAATGTACAAAGTTGCGGCTTTACAGGAAGTCACTGTGCCAAGAAATAGCTCCGTAAAACCACAACTCTGTTTTTGTATGAATCAAACAAACGTGATACAATGAGGTCCTTTGTGAGCTTCCGAGGTGCTGGTCGGCAGACTTTTTTCAACATTGGACAATGCCAGGCTAGCTGTGTCCCCCTGTTTCCAGTCTTTATGCTAAGCTAAGCTAACAGCCTGCTGCCGCTTGCTTCATATTTACCGAACAAAAATGAGAGAGGTATCAATCTTCTCATGTAACTCTCGGTCAATAAGGGTACTTCCCACAATGTTGAACTATTCCTTTAAATATTTGTGGAATCCGTGTCCAAGCAGAGATAACCCTGATCGCTCATCCCATCCCCATGACTACTAAATGCATGTGTAGAATCGGTGGAGTGCCCCTTTAAGAAATAAATTCTTGTGCACCAGCACGTTGAGGAAGAGGAAATGTGACAATGCTGTGTCAAGTTCATTGTCACAAAAAAATTGGTTATTTGTTAAAATCCAATTAAACTTGGACATTAACTACAAAGGAAGCAACCTGAGAGAAATGGAAAACCTGATACCTGACTTTTGTCCTTACCTTCAAGTTTTGCTGGTAGGTTACAAAACGTTTCGTTTAAGTGGTAACCTCCACACATGGCTGACTGTCATGGCGAAACATGTTTGAAGGACTTATGAACGACTGCTTCTGTGCTGCTGTGCTTTGCTCCATACTCTGTGTCTCATGATGGCTTATCTACCAGGTGTCTCAGACTACTGATCTAGGATCAATGGCCAGGTCGCACTGACTGTCATGTTCACTGTGAGCCACGAGGTCAAACTAATCCTAGCTCAGCATTCAGACAACAGACGAACACTGGCTGATGTGTGTGGATATCAGTGTAACAACCCTATATATCTACATATATGACAGGACCTTGTTTATCCAAACCCAAAATGGCCTTGCGCTAAATGGAGCACAGTCAGGGTCAAAATCATTGAAATGCCCTTGCTGGCGTGCTCAAATGAAAGCTTTTAAAAGGTGAATTAAACCAGACTGAATGCTTTGGAAATGTGTGCACATTCACATTTCATAAATGAATAAAATGTGGTTCGGAATTTCAATCCATGTCGGTGCTCTGAGTGTTTCCTTCAAAGCTTCCAGGGGTTTGGATACACAAGATTCTACTAAATGTCCTGTTAAATATTAACTCTCTGTGCATGTATGTTTGTGCGTGTCTGTGCGTGTGTGTGTGTGTGTGTGTGTGTGTGTGTGTGTGTGTGGGTGCGTGCCTGCCTGTCTCTGCAGCCATCAGAGGTTTCTCCCCGCAGCATCGGATCAGCAGTTTCGAGGAGGCCAAAGGTCTGGATCGGATCAACGAGAGGATGCCTCCACGTCGCGACGCTGTCAACAGCGTGGGCCTGTCGATGGGCCGCATGAACATGGGAGAGCCCAATGGGACCGACAGCAACAGCAATATACAGTGATGGACATACACTCCCACATGCCCAGACACATACCTGCAGTTACAACTCTGATATGGTACCATATTTATAATTTCCTGTACATAGGCATATATACACACGAGAAATGCACCACACACGCACACACAGTATTTTATACACTGAATAGGCTACAGACAACATCACACACATACAATCACACACACGATTACCTACCCCTTTCCTGTTGCCCTCAGCTGTATGTAAAGGCATGAGCGTACCTGGACTTTACCACCAAAAGCTGAGTCTCTTCGCTGAACTGATCGGCCCTATTTAGAGAACTACAACTCCCGTGTACCCGCACAACAACAGGAAAGAAACTACAAAAACACTCCCCATGCAAAAACAGGAGGAGCTGCTGTTCACCACGTATGTTGGGGATCACCAGTGGGTTGACAGTGTCAGCATGACATGGCGGTGTCAGTGGTGTGTGTTGTGTCGAGCGGGGTCAAGTGTTTGCAAGAGGGGGGTGGGAGGGCATGTGTGGCGATCAGGCGTTGGGGCTTTAAAGATATGTGTGCTTCTTTTTCCTGTTTACATCCCAAAACAGGAAGTGGAACCAAACTTGGCGATTGGTTGATTTTATAGGGTTGTGGATATGCCTGCCTGTGTGCGTGCACATGCTTCAACATGTAAATGTCTGTGCGGTTATATTTGAAAAATGTGTTTTCGAGCAGATCTCGCCATCGGCCAGGCAACAGAGAGAACATTTTTGATGTGCGATGTGGTGTGTTGGTTTATCCGTTGCCGAGAGATGTGTGGAGATAATCTCAGTTGACAGTCTAATCTGAGCCCTCGCTGTCCTTTTCTTCTCGGGAGGAGATTCCCGTTTGCTTTTGTAGCACTACACTGCACCCATCCTCCGCTTGAAGTCAAGTGGAGGATTCCCCCCCAAAAAACTGGTCCCAGGCCAGTTAGCTCTCGGGAAGTGCTTGAAACTGGGTCCGGATCAGATTTGAAGCAAGTGTTTCTCCCTACCTGTTGTGTGTAAATAGGTTACATAGAGAGGTTTTATTGCACATCTGATGGTATGGTCACAAGATGCAAGATGCAGTATAGCGGAAGTAGGATGCTTTATGTATGCGAGAGAGCCGGGGGGAGTTGAAATGTGAAGTCATACTCTATTCAGGCTCTTTCTACATCCTCCTTTCTTCCCGTGTTGCCGTCTGCTACCAAACAGCAGCGACGGCTGGGAACCTCTGGCTTAAAAACCAGAAATAATATTTCACGGAGGAAACAGACTCTTCTGGTGAAGGCAGCAGCCAAGACAACAAGAAGTCAGAAGAAAAGCTCTTTGTAAAGCATTTATATTAACGCATCAGTGCATGCACAGTTAAGTTCTTTGATAATAATGTGAAGATTATATTTGTGCTCTGTGTTTCACTATGGTAGGATTTTTTTTTCTTTTTGTTTTTCTGGCTAATATAAATGAACTGAGGAATAATGAATACTTTATTTTGTACATAATGTTAATTTTATTTATTTTTTTGTATTCATTTTGGGTCATATTTTGTTTCATGTTTTCTTTCTTTCTTTTTCACACAACCTTTCCCGTTTTTTTCTCTCTCGACGCTGTACAGAATGACAGTACGCTTCTATTCAAAGTGTCACGTCCACGTTCTCTCCTCTCTTCTTTGTCGATGTACAGGAGTTGTTTTTAATGATAAATATGAATAACGATAAACAAATATTAAACTAGCATTGATGAATGACCATACTATATACAGAGGCACAGGCATTCAGGCAGCCAAAAGCATGATTGCATGGTGAAAATTTGCGCTGTTCAAAGCAAAAAGCAGCAAGACACATTTTAACAGAAGAGCCGGTGTGTTGCCGTCACAATTTAAAGGAAAAAAGTGTACTCTCTCTGACCATAATTCTTGATGATTCCTCTTGTTATTTGATGATATTTATGATTCTATGATTATTATGATTCTATTTATTATGGACATTATTCTTAATATTTAAGCTCTCTCTCTGCTGGTTGCTCTTCATGTTGCGTTGCTCCTTGGTTGATCTTGTTGTGCTTCTTTGGGAGAGGTGAACCCCCCTGGGAGACCCTGTGCCATAGAAATTGTGCCACGGTTCGTTCTTTCTCTCTCTCTCTCTCTCTCTTTCTCTCTCTCTGTTTTGACTCCCTAGTCACTAACACTGTAAGCATGCCCCATGGGACGATCCACTTTTTTTACTCTTGAATAAAATATGCATGAACCTTTGGTATGGATACCGAGCCTTTATTCCCTTACCACTGAGCATGGACACACACACACACACACACACACACACACACACACACACACACACACACACACACACAAATCACAATACAAAAGAACCACCTTGATGATACTAAGGAACACTTTACCAAAGCCAGTCGAACGGACCAGACGTGTTATACAGTTTCTAAATTATAGAGGAACATGCCTGCTTAACCTGAATGTTTTCCAGTATATACAACGGATCAATGTGAAGAATGCCTGAAGAGGCGGGGTACTTCTTGGACAGGTCACCAGTTTATCACAGGGCTGACATATGGAGACAGACAAACCATTCGCACACACTCACACCTACGGATAACAGTTGAAATAGTTAGCTAAAAGTAATATATGGTCGAAATAGTTCAGTATAATTGTATTAAAAAATGCTGTAACGATAAACACTTTGACACACAAATTAACACACAAATTAACAGTGTTAAAAAAAATCTAAAGTTTAAAATCAATTCAAATAAACACATTTGGAACGTGGCAGGTGCTGTTGATGAAGGGGTACCTGAGTTAATATGTAAGGGGCTGTGGGGGTACGTCTAGACTTGCATAGCTGTCTAGTCTCTGGAAACCAGTGGTCTAAGACACGTACCATTTAATCACAACAAAAATCCTGGCTTGATTCAGGCCCCCTCTCCTCCCCATTGTAACTACTTCTACTGTCAACTGTCCAATAAAGACAATATACCACTAAAAATAACATTGAATAAGAAATATATATATATGCTATGGCCTTCACAGTCATGGTGAACCAATGTGTCACACAGCGTCCTCCACCATCATCAAAACAACACGAGGTGCTAGTTCCAGAGACGAGTAGAGTCTATGACAAAGAGCCTGGAAGCTGTTCTGAAGGCTGTCCCAACACTTAACTAAGATACTTATGTTGGCTTTTACTTAAATGTGTCACACATCTGTACATTGCAGTTTTTCACTTTGATTTCCAAAAGACTCAAAAAAAAGGCACTCAAAATGGCCACTGCAACATATCTGCATCTACTCTATTGTGAAGTGATTGACAACAGTTTAACTGGAAGCCAAGGTGACACTTGAAAGTACAAAGTTATAAATCCGTTTTCATTACAAAGGTATTTATAGTGATAACTTCCTCTTTCATAATCCTTTGCTCTTTATCCTCATCTGTCCCTCCCATTCTCTCTCTCTCCTTCTGAGAGACATTGGAATAGAGGCAGAGCAAATTTAACTGAAATCGAAAGTGAAAGCGTTGGAAAGGGTGGAGAGAGAGGAGAGGCAGAAGGAGAACACAAGGCAAAGCAAATCGGTTCACAGCAAACACACCAAGGTGAGTTCCTACATTTCTTTCTCTTGTCTAGTTTTAAAATGAACTTTGGATGTAGTTAGACTAACTGTCCCCTGCTAGATTAGACCTTTTCCTTCCTGTGCACACTGGAAATAGTCATGACAAAGATCAGGTTGTGTGTTTGTGGTAAAAAAAGGAACTACCTCATTGTGGCTCCACTGCATTGAGGTTGTACTGGAATACACTTGTGTATAGGCAAATTGTCTGTTCCCAGTCAAAACGTGTTTGATAGTTCTTTTATCAGGTGACACACCCTGATGCCAACAGGTATAACATCTACTTAAATAATGGGCTTTTAGAGAGCAACATTAACATAAACAGTTTAAGACCTCAGAGACAGCTTTGGTCATCTGCAAATAATTAAGTGTTTCAATGAGTGATCAAAATGTATCACTGGCATTTGTCCTGTACATTGTGTCTTGCCACACCTTTCTGTGAAACAGGTGATGGAAAAAAACACACTGTGGCTGAGTCACGTACAACATGCACATTTCAGCCCACAGCGAGTATAGACACACTGCAATTTAGAATATATTTACACTTTAACTGCTCAGTACCTCCCCCTAGATATTCTAATCCTATACTTTTGGCTTGACGCGTTTATATTCAAGAACTGTAGAGAATGTATTTTGTTGCTAGATACAAGCTCTTGCAGTATGTGACAGCTGAAGACTGTCTTTAGATTTTTTTTAGAGTTTGTAAAAGCTAAATGGTGATTTCTATGTAATATTTTGCTGTTGTTAGGTGAAAACCTTAAGCACAGCCGTATTTCTCACTTAACTACCACATGGTTTAGACTTCATTAAGATGGCTTTGAACAGTTTTCTGGGTGAACTGGCCCGACGCACTGAGAGATCGATACATCTGGTTTTATGAAAGCGCTCCTTGGCTGCGCTGGGTGACTGTTCCCTGACAGATGCAGTGCCTCCAAGATCAGGATGCTCTCATCCCTCAGCCTCGTGGGACGTTGCCTAAGGTGTGTGCTGCGGTGCTAGCTGCCCTAACAATAGGAGGCATCGTGTTCCTGTCTCCTGAGAGGTTATTTGGCTGGGTTGCCATGGTAATACTAATCCTGACCCTTGGCCCATTACTGCATGGGCTCTGTCTGCTAGCAGAGGAGATGCTGTTCCATTCAAACACGAGGTGAGAGAAAAGTACGAGGAGAGACAGAGTGGTCGAGAGTGTTTTTGTATTTAGATTTAGAAATTTGCTGTCTGGGAAGTTCTTGGGTTTTAGTGTGCCTTTGCTTTAGCATTGCTTAAAGCTGCTCTAATCAATATGTATATATTAACAATGGATCAAATGACTGCATGTAATGTGAAAGGGGTCACTCATAGTGACAAGCCCACAGAGAATTATCATCCGACTCTGCAGTTCCTCTCAGCTCTTCGAAGCGTTTCACCATCTTTCAGCCCACTATTTTGGTTTTACAGCCTGCAACTTTACTGCTTTGTTTTGGTTCACTCTCACCGTTTCCAGCTGCAGTGGGCAGCTGTTTTTTGGTGAAAAACTTTAAAAAACCCACTGTGCACTGTGCAGACAGACAAAGTTAGCAACTAGCTGGTGAACACAGTGAAGCATTTAGCAGCTAAAGAGCCAGATATTTACCTCAGGAGCCGGTGGAGACCAAAACAGAACTAAAAGAGTGACTCCAAATGAATGTCAGTCTCTGCTCTATGGGTATATAAGCAGCTGCTGCTATCAACTTAATGAGGTGACAATATGTCACTGTTGTGTTTACAGATTGCTGCACTGCCCCCAAGAGGCCAAAAATGCAACATGCCAATTTTAACCATCAATATGTCATAAATAAAATAAAATTGGATACCTTGGTATATTTCTCATAAACAAATGAGACACATGAAGCTAGCTTCTGTGATATACAGTGGTACATATTTGGGCCACAATCCCATAAATCCAGCCGCTCCTTATCTCACGTTATTTCTTGCTCTTAACTGTCAACATTGATCTCAGTAACAGTGTATTTACAGTAATAATTTCAATCTCTCTAAATTAATGAAATGTTTCATTGACGTTACAGTGCCTAACTGAGCATCCACTAGTACAATAGTGACAGTACAGACACGGTAACGGGGACAACAGTACCATCTTTCCTACTCTGTTTTTACCAGGTATCGAGGCCGAAGGCTGCTCAGCCATGTGCTGCCAGCATGTGGCTTGGGGGGAAACACCCTGCTGGCTGCTGGGCTGGCAGGCCTTCTGCTCTACCTGGCCGGACATCCTCTGCAACACGAAAGCCAGTGCTGGAAACTCCTGGTCCTGACCTCGGTTCTTTACGCGCTGTTCAATAGCCTGAGAGTTCTGGTGAGGTCCACACCTGACACACGAACACCAAAGCCTTTGTTTTTCTGGGGTCTGTCTTTCTCTTCCACTGCAGTACAAACACAAATAAAGTCATTTAAACATTACAAGGCAGATGTGTTCCTTCTTAAAGGACCATGCCAATGTCCAGACATATTACCAAGTGTTGGTATTTTTCTGTCCTTCAAAGCCACCATTAGTTTCCATTCCTTTAGACATGAATGTAAACCTTTGACTGTCATTGAAAACACATTGAAAGATCTAAAACACAACAGCATGCTTTGGAAAATGGTCATTCATAGTAAAGTAATTCGTGCAAAGAAAACAGACAGTACTGGTACCGCCCTTTAAATGAGCTTGTAAACATCTCTTCATGTAACTCTGCCATTACTCCTCGTAAGTACAGGACTAAATGACAGGTTAGGCTACATGTAGCTAGAAGGAGTGGACATCTGGAGCATCTCAACCTTATTTACACTTTAGTAACTGCTAGAAACCAAATGTAGGACTATGTTTCATAAAACAATGTAACTCTGCTTCACTGCCTGTCACTGCCCCAGGAAAATGGTTGTCTTCACCTTTGAAGACCAGTGTTTATACAACACCTCATCTCAGCCCTGCAGTGGGTATCAAGACTGACCATTATCTAACCCTGACCCAGTGTTCCTTTAACCCACAAGAACCCAGACCCATTTCCCCTCAAAGGAAAATTATGGGGAGTATACCACAGACCAAGTGGACCACATTGAAGACATTTCTGATGTGTTTTTTTTACACTACCCCTTAAGGTCAAAGATCTGTGATGTTACATATACGTTACATTGGGCGTTTATGGTAAATTTACTTGTTTTATATTAACTTGTTCAAGAAATATGGTCAAAACAGGTTGACTGTATACAGGAGACACTATTAAAGCATTAGAATTGTTAAATGGGTTTTAACTTACCTTTAGTATCAAAATACAGGCTTTTTGAAATTAGTTGCTTCCTTCACTTGTGTTTACGTGTCACACCACCATTTTGAAAAGGTCCCGACCTGTCACAGTCACATGACTGTGACATGACCACCACACCAGGATGTTTCCTATATGTGGCTTAGGGACTTAATGAGTTGAGATCAAGCACAAAGCTGTATAAGGAAGATTCTGGGGCCTTTGAAGTGTGTGTTACACTGGTGTCCCCATGTGTTCTGGGTTAAACTGCCTTTGAGTCCTACCCTCATCCAACCAAAGAGCAACTTGCCTGGTTAATCATTCCTTATGTCTTCATTGTATCGGCTTAGGCTGACCCGAATGCAGCCATTCTATAACTGTCAGCATTTGAGATTCAAAAGTTAATAAAGATCCACGCAGTAGTCCAGGCAGTACTACTGCACGCAGATCCACGCAGTAGTCCAGCTAGAGCCAGATAAGCAGGGATAGAACTCATGGCACAAGTCTACGATAACTTTCATTTGATGTCAGGCAGTAAAACCAGCAACCTTTAGGTACACTGTGAATCTACTAAACTAAACTACACTAAAAGAACAATGTCTTTACAAGTAAAAGAGACAACTCGAAAAAAACGTACAGATCCATTGGTTTTATCAGTTCATCATTTGAGAGCTTGCCACATTTTTACAGCTCCGAGCGCCATGGTAGAAGTGAAAAATAGCTCTATTTTAGCATAAGAGCACTACACTTGAGACAGATCAGTCCCCATGTAGGAGCACTTCCAGAGGCATCAGTTGATTGTAATTGATATGGCATTTCTGGAGTACAAATAGGCTCAAAATATGTCTTCATCAGCAAGAATGACCATAGCCCTCACACTGCCCTAAAATAATTGCTGTATAATTCTGAACAGAGCTTGCTGTTCCCCCATTCTCATTATAGAAACTGGAGGCATTACAGATTCAAATCCAGCTCAAGCTTGGGCGAAGCTGTCTGTCCCCTTCTTCAGCACCGAATTACATCTAAAAATATATTCGTCCTACATAATAAAGGGCAGCTTGGGTGCAGGGATGCCCTTTTCTTTTGCCTGACACCTTTGAGAAGGCGTCAGGCGGCTCCTGAGCAGAGGTGAGGTGCTGTGACATCCTTCCGGCTGATTCTGTGGTCGGTGTGCAGGGTCCGTCAGAGGTGGAGGTGTCAGACATCTGCGAGGGGAGGAAGATGAACGTGGCCCACGGCCTGGCCTGGTCCTTCTACCTGGGCTATCTGCGACTGGTGCTGCCATGTCAGTAACATCATAACTAACATACACACACACACACACACACACACACTCCTTTTATTTTAAATGACACACTGGCCATTTGAATACAAGACTTTACTTGTACCACGTAATTGGATATACTGTATATGCCTGTTTTAATACAACCTCTAAGCTGTTATGTGCTACATCCCCATCAAATATTAATCTTTGGTGATACTTAAGCTGTATTCTCTCGCCGTTGTGTTTTATAGGGTCATAGTATTGCAACTTGCACTGCATTATAGTGATTCTAGAGATATGAATGAATGTAAATAAAGAGATGTGAATGTTTGTGTGTGTGTGGGTCCATTCAGACTTGGAGGATTGCATTGCAGAATTTCGTATGACCCATCGGGCAGGCAGCCCCTTCAGAGGTCGCGGCTCCAGGAAGCTCCTCATCCTCATACCACTCAATGCCAACATTTCTCACAAGCTGGAGGACGAGGACAACAACATCTTTTTCTGTGACAACCTCCCCCACAAGGAGCTAGACAGGGCAGGAGTCCGGAGGCGGGTCTACAAGCACAGTGTCTACAGAGTACAGGACAAGGATGGGAAGGTAGGTGGGGGTGTAAAATAATAGTTACACATTATAATGCAGCTAGATTTAGATGGTACCAGGATTTAGTGCTGTCACTCATGTTGAAGTAATAGGTGAATAGCTTTATGCAATCCATCTATTCTGTGCTTTTTAGAGTCAAAGGTGGCTCCCAGCATGCATTGGGCAAAAGGCAAGGAAACAGGTCTCCAGTCTATCAGACTGGTGTACATTTATTATAGTTATAGATCTTAAATTGGATTGCAAACTGACGGAGTTACCCATCACATTTTAAACATATAATCAGCCGCAGATTATATTCAGAAATCTCTCTCAGTTGCACAGCAAAACTATTCAGTCAACATTAAATAAGGTAATCAGAGAACCTGCAGTTTGAATGCCACTGAGCTACTTGCTGCAATTCAACTCGGTGTCGGCCTTCTTATTGCCAGTGTGATTTGAAAGACTTAGTGTTCTGATATTTTCTCCTTTGATCAGATTTGTAAAGAGAGAATAGCTAAAATGCGACAGCAAGAGAGAGAGTCACAGTGAAGTGACAGAGTCGAGGGGCTGTTTCTGTATATATATATCTGTTTTTTCAATATTTCAACGTCAATGCGCTCTATATTCAATATGTTTGATGTAGCAAATCTAACGCTGATTGTACTCAAAACCACCTCTGTAGTTTAGTCGAGGGAAAGGAAGTTCGGGCTGCATGACAGCATACTGAGTTTCATGTGAGACCAGAAATAGCCACCAATTATATCAAAGTGATCACCAGAATGATGTTATGGCTGTATTTTACAGTCATAGAATAAGGTAATGATGAATGTTTGACTTTTTACACTTACCCCAGTACTGTATTTAGATTTTGGCTACTTTATGGTTCTATTCCACTACATTTCAGAGAGAAATATTGTACTTTTTACTCCACTACATTTATCTGACAGCTGTGGTTACTCAACAGATTAGGATTTTACATACAAAACATGTGACAACTAATGTTTGTTTTCATTGTAGATTAATCTGATGACCATTTTCTTAATTATTCAAACAATTGCTTAATCTATAAAATAGTGATAACTGTCCATTACAGTGTAGTACTGTCCAAGGTGACATCATCAGTCTGAAACCCAAAGTCATTCACTTTACAATGATATAAAACTGAGAAGTTACATCAGAGAAGCTGCAACCAGAGAATGTTTGGTGTTTTTGATTGAAACAAAAATTTGTCAGAATACTTCTCAATGAATTATAATTCCATGATGAGTAGCCTACTACTACTTTTGATACTTTAAAGCAAGACTTTGTCACCTTTGAAAGAATGAATAACACATTCTTCTTACAAATGAAAAGTTGAATTGAAGCAATAAAACACACCCTTGCTCAATTCAGTACACTTTTTAAAATAATCTATACTATCAAAGAAATACTGATGCCTTTTCAACACAGATGATTTGTACTTTGAGACTCAAAAATAAAATACTCACTTCTTGCATAGTACATCACCTCCAGCATGCTGTTTCCCTTCCATGGCACAGCACAAGTACCACCTCCTGGCTAAACCTGAGAATTCACCTGTGGAGAAATAATTTAGTAAAGCAAAGTAACAGCACCATCTATCTGTAAAACGTGGTAATCAAACATCTCTGGTGCCAGACCTCCACAAGCTTTTAAAGGATTATTTGTCCACGTGACGTATCTATCTCTGTTTGTCTCTTTTGTTAATGTGTGTGTGTGTGTGTGTGTGTGTGTGTGTGTGAACAGACCCATGAGTGTGTGGTGGAGTACGCAACGCCTCTGCTGACACTTTACAGCATGTCCCAGGAGAGCAGCGCAGGCTTCGGGGAGCCTGAGCGCAGACAGCAGGTTCTGCTCTTCTACAGGACCCTGCAGGACATACTGGAGAACTCGTTGGAGTGTCGCAACCGCTACAAACTCATCCTGCTCAATGGTAGGACAGCCAACTTTGTGCACACCTCACAGCATCAGACAGTTTTAAGGGGGATTTCAGCTTTTAGCTTATCCGCTTTTCCACAAAGATTGACAATCAGGATTTGTGTATTTATGGGTTCTTTTGCAATTTGTGTTTTTAAAAAAGGTTTTGTTGATGCTCAGCGGCCTTATGCCTCACTAAAATTGAAAAACTGCATAACTGAAATGAAAGATGAAGGTCAGAGCATCAGTGTTGCCCTCATGTGAACTTTCTTTGTATCTTTGTATTGGCTGTAAGAAACCCAGTTTCAGAGCATAAATACTCCACCACGTGATTTTTACAAAGTTATTAAAAGGGTAGGCTTTTGAAAAGGAGTGAACAAAAAACAATGACAATGATTAGAGGCAGGATGCTCTCACAAACCATCATCATCTCTTCTTCTAGATGAGCATGTGGACGACCCTCACTTCCTGTCCAAGGCCATCCTCAGACACTTGCAGCAGCAGGAGAAAGAGGAGTTCTGCCTCACCCCTCCTCCTCAGCAGGAGATGGTGCACCCATTCACTGACCAGCATCATCTTGAGCCAATGAGCAGGGAGCCCACGCTCATGATGAGCCTGGAGAAACCTCAGCCTCTAAAGGAGGCTGTTGAGGACAGCGACGATTATGAAGGACCAATATAAACACATGAACACACATGAAAACCTCAAGAATCAGAACATTCCTGTTCTATAGTATATATATATACATGTGTGTGTATATGTATGTATGTATGTTTATACACACCGACTGATGATAGCAATTAGAAAAATGTAGTACACTTTTAATAAAAGCAAACCTTTGCTTAGAAGAGTTGTTTCATTTGACCTTTTCTACATGTGATGGTTTGGTGAGTGACAGTGAGGAGCTACCTGACCTGACTAAAGTTTAGACATTGGCAGATTGAGATACGTACAATGTATTAGTCACTGTGACCAACATCAATTGCAAACGTGCAAAACCCTCAAAACAAAAAATGTACTGACTTATCTTTCGAAATCTGGGTGTACACCGATGGTCAGATCAGTCCCCAGAAGCTGACATTCAAACAGTGTGCGTGCAGTGTAAACACCCCGGACAGATTGTACAGACAGCTTGCTTTAGTGCTACGGAAGTGTTGCAACTTGAAAGTGTCGTTTAGAGGACAGGACATGATCTTCTGCCAACATCAGCCCATCCAGTTAATATGTAGCTTAATTAGTCTGAAGTAGAGCAAAGGTGTCCACGCTTACCTCGTTGTTGGTTCATTCAATCGTCTGAGCCTCATATGACAGAATTTAGCTATTTCACTTTTAATTGATCCCCAATGATCTTGCAAAGGGATGGTTAAAATGCAAAAATTTGACACAAATTCTGCAAAGGTAATAAATGAGTTGAAGCAACAGAAAGTGTAACAACATTATCACTGTGGAGGGAAAATGGGCATTCATTATGGGTGAACCAAGATGAGAGAATGTCAGCAGGTGTGCTCACATGTACAAGTGTGAGCTTTATGACTGTATAAACAAAGAAGCAGTCACATGACACCTGACACCACGCCTGTTTATCTGCATCTCACATGCACACACACCTCATGACCCGCAGAGCTGCAGCTGAAACTGCTCGGTGAGGTTGCATCAGATGTTTACAGCCCGTCGACTGAGCAGAGGTGAGAAGGAGGACAGAGGGCTCTAATCTAAACCACACTGAATTATCAACACAGTTCTTGACTACTGCATATTCAGGTTATTTATAACATGCAAATGCAGAATGTACACAATCAGTGACAAAATATCAAACAATGGAGCATTGTTTTAACCTCAGCTGCACTGTGCATGATATGAAGCTCTCTCTGAGAACACATTACATGTGGTTTATTTTCCCTACTTTTCTCTATTGTTTGCTCTTTCTTGAGAAATACTGGATGCCTCTATCTTTACAGACCTCTAAAATCCTTCAAATGAATATCACTCTTCGGTAGAACTGCTGATAACCTCACAGGCCATGACTTGTTTTAAGTGGTCCCAAGTCAAACAGGTGCTGCACTATATGGGAATTCAATAGGTCAACAGTTCACTTGCACTACAACCTAGTAGCGTAGGTCAACAGTTTAACACCTCTGATAGCACAAACTGAGCAAATGTAGTAACGTGCTCTTGCTTTCATAAACAGCTACTATCAAGCAGCTGTTGTGTTGTTGACTGCCATCAAAACTCAATTGTACTTTGTGTTCTGTGCTAATCATCTAATGTTAGCATGCTAATATGCTAACCTAAGACGGTGTCCATGATAAACATTATACCTCCTTAGCATCATGTTAGCATTTTAACTGCGAGTATGTTAGCATGCTGACATTGGATGATTGCTACAAAATACTAAATAGTGATTTTTGATATTGAGTAAATGATTGATTTACTAATATAAAAAAAGCTTAGTGAGTTACGAGTTTGTATGTCAATAACTTGGCATTATTTAATCAGGATATTGATATGAATTTTACGTTTTGTTAGATAAGGATTTTTTAAAAACAACAGACGTTTTAGTCGTTGCCACAGTGACGGATGACTACCAGAAACAGGTCTGACCTGTTCTCCATAAAAACATTACATCCCAGGAAGCTGACACACTGATGTTGATTGACGGATAACACTGACAGCATTGTGACTGAGCCAGTGCTTAACCAAATAGATGCAGGACACTGAATATCAGTGACCTGAGCTCATCTCAACTCGTGATGAAGCAGTTTCAGTTTATGGGATTATTGAGTGGCACACTTGTTGACACTAGAACAGTTAAAGAGTTTTAACTATTAGCTATTCGATCCTAAGAACCCCAGATCATAAACACTCCACGGGTATCAAGAATGATGTGTTTGGTCACAAGAAAGGTTTGTACATTTACTGTAAAGTCTTCGAAATGCAAGAACTCTATCATTCACAACCTCATTTAAAATGCTATTTCCATGGGAATGCCATCGTATGCTTACATGTGGAACTATGGAGAGGACAGATTTGTTGTATGGTCAAATATAAAAAAACATCAGAATGGTGTTTTAGATACTGTCTTCCAAGCTCAGAGAGAAAGGCATATATCCACACGCAATGTTGGTTAGGTAGAGTAAACACACTGTAGTTCCCCTTCAGTTCCACTGAAAGACACTTCCTCCTTGGTGGCTAGTCTTTCTGACGACAGCACCTAATCTGAACGTGATTGGTCAGCAGCTGCGATGTCACAGCAGAGAGATTTCCCAAGTAGGTGAGTCAGGCGAGAGAGGTTAACCTGCAAGAGAACAACCTTCCCCCTCAGGGTCTGCTCTCACGTCAGGCCAGGAGGGAGGACTTTTAAGGCAAACAGCACCGGTGTGTGTGTGTGTGTGTGTGGGTGCTGTCTGAATTGTGTTCCCATGGTGAACTAGACATTGTTCTACGACTAACCCTGATAGCCAGACAACAGTTGATATGACTACTTTGACTATAGTTTCCGCCATTAATCTATAGCACAATAGTTTTGTTTATATGTATTAAACAATAAATATGTTCTTAGTAAAATAAATGGCGCAGGGTCAGGACTACAAAGCTACTTAAAGTTAACAATGATCTTAATATCAATTAAAACTGATTGGGAGTTAGTGAAAGGCAGCTCAAACCAGGGTATATTTCCTTGATCTATACACATGACTACTTTTTTTGATACGTAGTAATCAGTAAAGAACTGCAGTATTTCTTCATGTTTGTTAACCGATTGCGGATCTAATTTGGGTGAATATTTTAGTAGTAGTAGTGGTAGTAAATCTTAAGCAATAGATGGAGAGGAAAAATATAGCCGTGTGTTTAGTGGATACACTTCCAATGCTCCACCAGGTGTGTGTGTGTGTGTGTGTGTGTGTGAGTCTGAACGGCGAGTGTCAGACCGTGTTACTCACCTGTGAGTAAGGCAGGGCTCATGCCTCATGTCTAGACCTGATGTGCTCACACACACAGAAACACATCCTCACAGGAATCCTGAAAGCAGATATGAAAGTTAGATTTACTGGGAAATAACATAAAGACTAACTAATGAGGCTTTTTAAAATCCCACCAGGAAGAAAATTTGATGACAGTACATTTTATCTCAATAAAATCCTTAGCAAAGTCTGATTTATGTGTTATAGGTTTGTATTTGTTAATCAATTGTTTCACTACGAATACTGTAAAATTCCATAACAACATATTCATATCAAAGGAAAAAATGCCAACAGGATATTACCTGATCAACATCAACATAATTGTTGTATGTAAAAGTGTATTCATTTCTATTTCATCCAGTGTTCTTTTGAAGTCAGTTTCTGTGTAGTTTCTTTCAGTTACTCAACATTATGGCAGATCAGGGGTTAAACTGTTCTTCCCATCAGAGGAAGTATTTCTCCAATCTGGATTTTTTCCTATTTTAGACGTATTATACATGTCCATGAACTCACAACCTAATAAATTAAGACATGAAATGAACACTTTAATCGTTCAGCAATACTAAGAGATATTCAGCAATAGCAGACACATAATTCTTGCATCCCTACATGGATGTCAGGGGGGTCTGGTTTTGTGTTTTGGAGGACTGTAAAAGAACCTCTCCCTCCCTCTTCTTTTCAAACTGTCCCGCTGTCTGGCTTTGAGATTTGTAGAGACTGCACTTCTTCCATGAATACCCTCTCAGAGGAGCTCAAAACAACCACATTGAAAATCACCTTGAGGAAACATCTGTAACCAGCTGTATGTAGATTTGCTCATGCCTTACTCAACATATTGACTTGCAATGCTGGCTGTTGCACCTACATAATCTAACAACAAAATGAATGGTTTTATTTCTGTTTTTGTTATTTTTGTTTCCCCTTAAATGCACGTAAAAGCACATATATACAACTTGCATTACTGGTATTTGTTAATATTCATTTATTAGCCATAGCAGTAGTCTGTGTTTAATGACATTTTCCCCTCTGAAAAGTTGTTGTGGTTATCAACTTCAATTATGACACTGAATATTCCCACTGCATATGATTAATATTCATTTAAACCACATTATGCATGCATACATATTAGTCATAGGCTTGTAGATTTCCATTGCGGCCTACTGTATATGCCTATTCAAGGTAATAGCAGTTTTTATTTTTCATTATTCATTTAGTATTGGAAACTTTATTTTCCATATATATTGAACTGAATGCTTGCTTGTAGACAAATGTTGCATTTTTACATTTTCAGCTGACCTGCTATGCCTCCGCTAACTGTTACTGGAATTAACAAACCAAAAGTGCGTTTACTATGTACTATACTGTGCTATAATTAATTAATATTAATATAATTCATTAATCTATAACATCATCATCATTTATCATCATTTTTAATCTGCAAAGTAACTAGTAACTACATTTGTGTGACTGTAGGCATAAAACCCCTGGAAAATTTGTGTGGAGTTTCAAAGGGTAAATAAAGTACAAGTACCTCAAAACTGTACTTAAGTACAGTACTTGAGTAAATGCCCTCCTTAGTTACATTCAACCACTTATTATCAATTTCAGTTACTGTGAGTACTACGTTTTGATGCTATTGGCGATGTTAGCTAGTACAGTACGTCCAGCTAGGTGGCTAATGTCTGACAAATAACATAAAACGGAATAAAAGTACAAGCACAAAAGTTATTAGAGTCATGTAACATTTCACTACTCTTCTTTTACATGACGTAGTTGTCTGTTATCCCTACGTGACAGGGGTCAGCTCCGTCTTCATACGTGCTCCTACCTCGGTGCAATGCCCGGACATGTTGCGTTAGCCGCTAACGTTAGTCAGGAACCTTCTCGACTGAGCCGGTCAGTCCCGCCCCCTCGTGAGGTGCTCAGCTGATGCAACCAGCCGCTCCTCCGGTATAAAAGCTCCGTGCTTCGCGCCGACGGCCGCTCAGCTCAGCTAACTTACTACATGGAGAAGACACAGACCAAACGTTTGGAGGAGAAACCGGAGCTTCACACACAGGAATCAGGATGGTGTATACCACGGCTCTGCTCTTTGGACACGGAGTGCCCGTCTTGTCGGAGGACGAAAGTGTCGTGGAGATGATAGGAAAGTACTTCTCCAAGCTCACGTCCCCGAGCCCAAAGACCAGGTCAGCCCGGCGGGGGAGCGTCGAGAGCTGCGACGAGACGGATAACAACTCGTCTTGTAAGTTGTTTAAAAAGTTGAATGTAGTTTTGTTAGTGATGGACAATAACAAACGGCAAAAAGTTGCTCATTTAAACAGTCCTTGTAAGTAGTCACCTCTAATTGGCCGATCCATATTTTAATATTAATGTGCGAACATCGAAGTAACCATAATCGCTGCATAGGAACTAGGACTATATGTAATTTAACGAAGAACGAGTGAATTGGCAAATCTCCGTGACAGAGATGTTTCTGATGTAACTGATCCAGGATCTTGGATCAGCTGTTGACAGGCTGCTCCTCCTCTCAGCTGCTGATACAAAGCCTTTATTCTGATGACTCTTGTATTTTAGTGCAGCATTGCGAGACATTTCTCACATGGTTACAAGCAGTGACACAAGTGAAATGATAGAGCAAGGGTCAACCTCTTTTATTGATAATGCACTGGAATCACATTGTCTGTCAAAAGGCAAATTAAATATCATCACAGACGTTAAACCTTTATTAAAAATGCAGGTACTGTGATGTAGACTGTGAAATAATGTCACTTACTCGAACAACACTCTTGGTCTCTCTACAGTTGCCGACTGGGACACTGGTTTGGAGCAGGAGGAGCAGCTCCTCCGGCAGGATGTGACCCGGCAGATAAAGCGCTGTCTGACAGAGGCCAAAGCTTCCACCCTCCACTGCCAGGTGCTGCTGCTGCCTTGCCAGATGACCGCCAGGGTGGGCCAGGACGTGGTGCGCTCCTCGGCTGATGAGCCCTGCGGGCTCCGGGGCGCCTCCATCAAAGTCTATGTGGAGGGCAAAGATGGCCTGAAGTCTGTGGGGAGCATCTTCCCAGACCCAAGTGTCACCTCGACGTTTGAACTGTCTGTGATCTTCAAGGAAGACAAAGATGACGGCTGGCCGCCACTCAGGCACATCTTTGACACCAACAAAGTGTTGAAGCTGAGACCAGAGTACCGGCTGGTGAAGAGGAAGCTCTACTCCTCTGCCAGCCCAGTCATCCATGACTTCAGCTAGGAGCAAAGTTGAGGATGTAAACCCCTTTATCACTGTTTACCTCTTTATTGTGTGTGAATGTAATTCCTAACTTCATCTTAAATGTCAGGCTACATGCACAAGGTCTGAGTTTCCCTGGGTTATATTTTAGCTCTAAGGAAGTGGATTGTTCTTTATTTCACGAATGTCTGTCTGACTTTGAGCAGGAGGTCAAACTACTTGTTTTCCTAAACTCTGTAGCCAACATGAATACAGTATTTTGCACAGAGTGGTTGAATGTTAAAAGTGTACACTGTAAACATAAAAACTTCCTTCCAGGTCTGGGCAGGTCTCACTCCTGAAGTGTCCTGTACTTTTGTTATTTAAAATAAATTTTTCTACACAACTTTCTTTGTCCTGTGCTTGCATTTGAGTGTACTTGTACACTTGTATATGGAATATACTGTAGATACCTGTGTAACACATAGGCTTTAGTTTTTCCCACCATAGATATTCGTGACATCTGCTGCTAACAATTATGTATACTCAATGACTTACTTACACAACTTGAGTTTTGAGTTGTTTACGAGTGAGGGAAAATGATTACACAAGCTTTAGCGTGCCAGAAAATTTCTATAAGCCCATTTCCACAACACACTGAACGCAGTTGGTGACTGCAGATTCCCAAGAAAGCTAATGCCGGAAGTTGTGCTGCAAAAAGAAATCCTTTGAGGTGAATGACCACGTAGTGATCGAGATATCAAACTAAATTCCACAGCCAAAAAAAAAACATTGGTATGATGTAGGTTTAGATCAAATAATCTTTTTATTTAACAAATGTACAACAGAACACATGATACAGGTCTCAGCTATGCAAACACAAAACTCTACATGATCCATCTCACAGGTACAAAACTTGTACTCCCATCTAACACACATTACACAAACGTGTTTCTTATGCTATTATACATAGCACACACTGGCTACATCCTAAGTGACGAGTAGGGAGGCATCAATACTATTTCAGCAACAACAAACTCCACATACTGTTTTAGCCCATCAACAAACTCAAGGAAACACCTGTATTTTACATTACTGCCAGCTATTTTACGAAGAATATATTGTTCAGTTTTTAAGATTTTCTGATTTTCTACCTTCAAAAGGCAGCTACTGGTTTCCATGAATTTCACTACAACATGAAAAACAGCTGCAACATTTATTTCAGGTGAAGGGAACAATTTGCTGACACTCTGACATCTGAGATGTAAAAGTCTGCTCCTGATCAGCAACCTTATGAATGCAAAGACAACAACATTGTATTTTGGACTTGGACAACATATTTTGTGAATTTTCAGATGCCTGACTGTACTTGAATGCAACACCAAATTAGAAAAGGGTTCCTGCTCACAATGGCAGCACCACACTGTTGATGTAAGGTTAACAAAAGGCAACAAAGTGTTTACAGTGATGGATTATAGCTCTACAGCAACTTCCACATCTCTGCTGGATGTCTGAAGTTGAATATTATAGTATCCTGAATTTAATGGAAGCTCAAGGCTGCTTGAAGGTAGGTAGTTAATCTAAAAACTTGTGCCTTGGAAAACGGTCAGCAGAGATGTAAAAGGTGATTTGCAGTTAATTGGCTAAAACATGGACAACACAGAGGAGCGTTCTCACCCGTTACTAAGCAAAGCGGACAAAACCCACCAGTTTGGTGACGTCATCAGCTTTTCTTAATGAAGACGGCCATCTTTTCTTACATTTATCAAAAACAAAAAAGGCAGTAAATCCAGTTTTTCAGATTTCTAATAGCTTTTATGTGGATCTCACAATCATATCTTCGCAGTGATCAAACTGATATAGATTCAGTATCTTGGTTGCATTTGGCGTGTTAGCCCAACATGAAGTTCCAATATTAATGCATCCGTGATTCAACATGATCTGATGAGCAGAACTCATACCGCCCTCAGCATTTGATCCCAAACAAACTTTTGCTGGTGACGATGTTTTCTCTTCGCTGTTCCTCCTCAGCAGAGGGAAACGATGGACTACTACCTTCGCTGGTGAAATGATACTTGGGGACATTAACCAATCATATGAGCTGGAGAAGAGGAAGCTTGATGCAGCTCTCTCACACAGACGCCGACAGACATACCCGTCCACACATACCCTCCTACGCCAAAGTACGGATGAATAAGTGTACGCACACGCACACACACGCGCACATGCATACACACACACCTCTTCAGAAAACAACCAAGGTGACCAGTAAGTAATCAGCTCCACCTTCGATTCCAAGAGTGGCTTCTTTGTCTCTCAAAGCTTCTTGCTCTCTGAAATCTCAGTCTATTTCTTCATCTTGAGGTCAGCCTCCATGGCGCTACGGCGACCCCTGGTGCCTCCATCCTGCAGCACAGAGACAGATGACAGAGAAACAGGGAAAAAGCAAGAGAGAGCAGGAGAGAAAATGAACAGAAGGGTGTAAAGGTCAAAGGTCAGCTGGACAGAGTGATGGGAGGCCCTGTGGCGGGCCTCCTCACGCGACTGAGCTCTGCACAAGAAAAAAAAAACACAGCACAGTCCACCTCGGAAGGCTTCCTCCCCCAAATGAAGAACAGAAAAAAACAATGATTAAAAAAAGGAAGATTTCAAAAGAAAAGAAGGAGAAAAGAAATTAGAACATGCAGAGACACGGACAATCGCACGTGAACAGAAAAACACAGGAAACCGGCATGGGGTCATTAACCGAAGGTCGACGGAAGCTTGATGAAAGGTTACTGGAGCCTGTGTGTGTGAGTGTGTTTGTGTGGTGAGAATATTGTGTGCAAACAAAACTTAAAGTTTATGAGGGTGACACAGACAGTGTGTTCAGAGACGTGTGTGTGTGTGTGTGTGTGTGTGTGTGTGTGTGTGTGTGAAACTGTCAGAGGAGGCGCGAGAGACAAAGCGGCCCTTTAGTTGTTATCCATATCACACATACATACAGCCAAGTATGGCTGGGTACTGATGGGCTGGCCTTTTTCTTTTTTCTTTTTTTTTCTTCTATTTGATTTGATTTTGATTCTAAAGTTCAGCAGCTTCATGTATTTCATCTTGCCATCACAACTGTTGTAAAATTTGCCTAGATAAGTACTTTCCACCAACAGGAAAAACAAAGAAACATTAGAGAAACAGTCCTAAGTCAGACGTGTCTCAAGTCAAACAAGTTGTTCTCATGTTTGACTGAAAAGAAATCAAAAGAGAAGACAAAAGAAATAGACTGATGGGGTCTTACAAAGTTGGAACATCTTTATTTCACATGAAAGATTTCTGTATTAGTGTGTATTTTTGTCTGAGCTCTTCTCACTGGTTGGAGCTGACCATGGATCAATTAGAAAATTGTCATGATTCAGCAACAATTGAAGTCTGAGGACAGCTGTGAGGCCACTGCTTATGTTGCCAGACAACTGTCAATCAAATCTGATTAAAAAAATACCCCCCCTCCCCACACAGTCCAGATGAAGCAGATTAGTGTTTTCATTTCCAACTTTTATGTTTAGTGTTTTAGAGGGTTTGCAGCATATTAACGTACACTCTGAATCAAGAGAAATGACTTCCTTGGGTCATGTTTTAGGGAAGTGTTTTAGAGATCACGTTAAATATTTATGATTTAATAGTTTTTTAAAGTTTTACTCTGTGTGGTGAAATTACATTTTGCTTTAGTTATAGCCTGACTGATGGCTGATTTATCTATCTAGCTCTACTCATGACTAAAATACAAAGATTTGAAGCTTGAAAGTTGGCTGTAGGTTTTGAAAACAGTGGCTATTATGTCACTAAATACCACTAAAAGAACTGAGTTGAGAGAAAGAACGAAAGAACAGAAAAGAGATGAGAGGTGTAGACACATGTGTACAGAGTGTGTTACACTGTGTGTGTGTGTGTGTGTGTGTGTGTGTGTGTGTGTGTGTGTGTGTGTGTGTGTGTGTGTGTGTGTGTGTGTCTGCGTTGAGACAAGCGTGTGCGGAGCGTGGCCTGGTTCTGGTGAAATCTGAGGGAGAACCTGAATACTTACAAAGAGAGAGAGAAGGAAAGCAGGAGAGGCCATTGGGACACTGTCCTGTAGGAGGACAAACATTGGAGTGAGAAAGAGAGAGAAAACACACACATGTGCGTGAGAAAGCAAGTTTCATACAAGTCTGCGTCAAACAGAGAAGCACGCAGAGGAACGAGCGTCCATTCCACCGCTGCACGGCACATAAACAAACACATTCATACAACATCACGAAGACACACACAGAGTCCCGTACGCAAATAGTAAATAGTGAGATTGATACATACAGACAGATACACAGACGCAGATAAACACACCAGAGACAATCAAGCACATACACAAGCAGGCAAGCACGCTCACACACACACACACACACACACACACACACACACACACACACACACACACACACACACACACACACACACACACACACACACACACACACACACACACACACACACACACACACACACCACAGTTTCAAACATGGCCGCTACGAAACATATCATGACTTTCATTCGGTCGCAACACTTCTGTGAACTACAAATGTTATATCTAATACTGTTCAGCTAAGGTAAGTTCCCAATAGGATGTGACAGTCTCATTTGTACTCCAGCTGAGCTTTCTGTAGAGAAACAGCTGAACACAGATTAAAACATTTGTGGAGCATTTGGTCAAATATATTCTGTAAAGTAAAAACATATTTCTGGACTGCCCAAGAAGTACTCCCTGTCTGGAACTAAATGCCATGACCAACAGGAACCCTGTTAAACACACTCATAGAGTTAAGACAAAGTAATACACACACACACACACACACACACACACACACACACCAGCAGACATGAACATTCATTGCAGATAAAAGCAGACGGACAGTTGAGTCAGTGACAGGCAGATGCAGACAGACAGAAGTTAGTGAGGAGAAGTGCAGCCAACATGCAGGACACGAATCAGCTGGCAAGTCAAGAGCAGGAATTATTTCACTGAAGCACACTGTATCAAGCGGAGAGGAGGGTGGATCTGGTGACGGACAACTGCACCGAGTTGAGCACATGTCTCCAAGTATCCCGTGTATTCAACAGCGTGTGCATGTCTGACTTGTATGAGGCTGATGTGAATGCAAATATATCACAAACAATCAGTGCCAAAGCGTCAAGCTTTTGAGAGTTCGGCGCACAAGTCATTCATTGTGTCAGTGCATCACTGGCTCTGGTACTCCACACTAGTGTAGCATGATTCAGTTGCAGTAAGATCTCAGAATTAGCCAAAATGAGAAGAAAAGGGTTTCGTTCCAAAGAGGTTCTTTAAATTCATAGATATACAAGTAGCATGGATTCAACAGATGTGATTCACTAAGGTATGTTGCTCTGTGTAAAGACATGTCAAGTAAATACTGTCTCAGGATCAAGTAAATAATCTGTAAGTGATGCAGCAAGAAAAAGTGTTTAAACATAGCCAAGTATTCTGCATTTGTAATATGCTGGTGCTCTTAATCCACAAGTCCAAGGACCTAAACGTCAGCCATCATGGAGCTTGAAGGAGGTGTACTCATCGAGACATATTTCAGTAAAAAAAAATAAGAGAACCATACTGATCGTACATGTTTCTCTATTGACAACGACTGTGTCACAACTTTCCTCTTTCTCAAACCATAGCTAATCTGTCCAAGCACTTTTAATTAACATTCTGCCAAGTATTAGGAATTTGGTTTTTTCCCCAACAAATGTATTTTGACAAAGGTTTTACGTGACGTCTGCCAGCAGTAGCAAAACAATAGACAGTCATCAAATTCTAGAGTTGAACAACAATAAATGCTCAAAAGCTTGACACAACTTTACTATTTCATGGATAAAACCTTCATGACTATATAAATGGGAAGTGTTAAATCAACAACATGTATCTGTTTTATAAGTGACTGACTGTCTCTGAGATTATAGATAATTAATTAAAGCCCTGCACACTGCAGGGTATTCTGATTAAACCTCTTCTGGGTGTAAAGCCGGTTGGAGCAACTGTATGCAGGAAGTTTAGGAAGATCACAAAATCCTTGTAGAATTGTAGAACACAAATTCTTAAAAAGCAACTTGAAAGGACCATAATGGCTTCAGATTGGCTCTAATAGCTCCCCCGTGTCCCACAATGTCTTCCTGGCCCACTTTTATTTTGACAATCAACACATTTCACAGTTGAGTTTCAAACAGAAACAGTTTTACCAAAATCAGACTTGTTTGACACTTTGACAGACTTCTAATGGAATTCTAATTTCAACCCCGCAAAGTCGCCCAAACCCACCTTCTCGGCCGGCTCTCCTGGCTTACGGTTTCCCTCCCTGCCGCGGAGGCTCTTGGCAGAGATGGCGCTCTCCGAGGTCTGCATGATGAGCTGGGTGGCGAGGAACTGCTGGACGTGCTCCAGGACGTCACGCTGCATCTCTAGGGCCATGTGGTACACGTCGTGGTCCGACGAGTTGTACATGACGGCATTCTGAAACATCAGCATGATGTCGCGCTGGAACTCGGCTGTTGTGCGGATCACACCGGACTCAATGTTCTTCTTAATGGCCGACAGGTCCATGGGTCTGCAGCGGGAAGGATGGTGGGGGCAGCAGGGGAGGGGGAGAAGTATGTATTAAACTTTGTGTTCACCACAAACAATCAACATTATTTACCACTATTTAAGAAAGTTAAATTTGCTGCAAAGGAGAACTTAGTGTGGCACGAGCACACTAAATGCACTTCAGATTCTCTGCAGCATGTGTCAATATATGTTGTTCATAGAATGTGTGTGTGAGCATGTGAGAGCTAATTTGTCTAAAACAGCGAGTGAGTTCACGTGTGTGTGTGTGTGTGTGTTCTCACCTGTGTACGATGCTGTGGTAACCAGGCGCGATGTCATCTGACACAGGCTGCAGGAAGACACTGGCATACCTGAGAGAAACATGAATTGAGTAACTGTAAAACACCTGTTTCCCTTTAACTGTCAGAAGAGATGCTTTTTCTACAGAGCTTTTGTTCCACACCATGTGTCCCATAACTAAGTCTGCATGCATTTCATTTCTCAAAAGTGAAAAAAAAGTAAAAGAAAAACTTTTTTTATTGCTGAAGTTTGTTGTTGTTCTAATTTTTGCAGCACTGGGTATGAATCTTTCAAACGTTTGCTATTTAAGCTCCAAATCCCAGTATTTTAGGAACACATACGCAACACAAATGCTGAATAAACAACTAGTGGACTGATCAGTTCAGATTTAAGCCTAATTACAGAGTCCCACTCATTTGTCTGCTTGTTTCACAAATCTTTGGGTGCTATTGAATACCAACTACGATTTTAGTAAACATAACGCTTGCCTCCTCTTCTGTTTGCACTTGGTGAAGATAACATTTACAGAAAACACAACTGATCAGCTGAATGAATAAATAAATGTGGAAAAAATTTTACAGACTTTTTTTGCTGCCCAGTCAAAGTGTTTCAGGGGTGTTGAGGTTGCGCTGGGTCGCTGCTCACAACCTCAGTAGTTTTTAAATCCTTGGTACGGCCCTGTATAGTAATATTGTAATGTCCTACAGCATGACTGGAGAGATCAATATCTATTAATACTGATCACGCGCTGTTTAGAAGTCTCCTGCTATTTGATGACATACATAACCTAAAATAATAAAAATACTTTCTAACTGAGACTGATTTCTACTACTAACCCTACTATTGCTAAAGTATTTTGGCCAACAAAGACTTTGATTCGCTGCTGAGGTTGAGGCATTGCAAGAAGCTCCACCTGTGGTTGGCAGCGGCCCTCCACACCAGCATAATGGCTTTCTTCCAGATCTTCTGGGCCTGGACTGCCTCCTGGTCCTCACCACATGTAGATCTGATGCAGAGAGAGGAAGTGAAGGCAGAGGGGGAACGAAGAGAGGATTGTGAAGTCCACAGCGAATGGAAACGGGAAACAGAAGAGAAAATCACAAGCAGAGACAAAAGCACACACTGTCAGAATTTTCATGTCAGCTGCCAAAGACTGCTTAGCTCAGAGAAATGGAGTCCTAATCTGATTCAGAGGTCAATGACTATTATGACAAATACCAGCTAAGCTTTATCTGGTAAAGCAGCATTTCTCCTAAAATGTTTTGTTGCAGTAAGGCCGGGGGTTATCCTAGGACATGGCCCTGGATTCACACAAGCCACTTCTCCACTGCATAGTACCGATAAAAACATGACACAATGATCACAGTCCTCTCTGCAGCGATGAACACATGCGGACACCTACAGCTGGGACGACGACGCCGGGCTGCTGGCCAGTGAATCAGCTGTGTAGCGCTGGGAGGGCGGGCCGTAACCGTCCTCACTCTCGCTGGCTGCCCGCTCCACCTCCGACAGATAGGGACCCTCCCCCTCCCCACACTCCTCCTTCAGCTCCATCCCTTCTTCTGGGTCGCCCTCACTCCCCGCCTCCTCCTCCTTCACCTCCTGGATTCGAGAACACACACATAGAGAGTAAAATGACTGTGTTTTACAAAGTGGTTGCACATGTGGCGTAAGCGTGCACTAGTGTGTTACCTTGGACTCTTTCCCGGACACAGAGCTGTCCTCAGAGTCTGTGGGACAGAAATGAACGGGGATTAGAAAAATTGAAATATATAAGCATGATTTGTGTGTGTGTGTGTGTGTGTGTGTCTACATAAATACACCACCCACCTAGGCAAGGTGGGTTGGGCTCCGGCTGGCTCCAATCCTCTCCTTCACTCTTGACCGTTGCTTCAGTGGCCTCCTTCCCTGCAGCCCCCTCCTCTGTGACCTCGCTTCCTGTTGCACCGTCGTCAGAGGTGACAGAAGAGGTGACATCACTTCCTGTCACCTCAGGTCCCTCGCAGTTTCCCTTGAGCTGTTCTTCTCTTTTAGTTTCTGGTTGACTCTGGGTCTCTACGCCTGCAGGAATCAGAGCTGACATTTCGGCCACGTGCTGAGGCTCCTGGGTGGGATCGGAGTCTTGGACTGTGGGTGCTGGATCTGAAGCCTTCAGCTCCTGGGTCTCCCAGGGGCCAGGGAGGGTGTGTCCTTCAGAGACGGCCTCTTCACACAGAGAGAGAGCTGCTTCAACTGCTGCTGCATCCAAGGCCTCCACTGAGTCATCCACCTGGGAAGAGGGAGGGAAGGACAGAGACAAGAAGACAGAAAAGACACATTCCAAAGTCTAAATTGTGTCATGTGTTTTACTCTTGCAGTCATTAATACATTATTCCTCCACATACTGGTGCAGTGATACATTTTTCCATTTATTTTATAGAATTATTTTATTTAATCTTTCATTATTTCATTAAATTAACCAACTCTGATCCTTGTCATTCTTGCTTCTTTGATGGTGAATGAGACAAACTGATATGGAGTCCTTTACAAATAAACACAGTGTGTACCTTCTCCTCTATGATGGCAATGATGCCTCCTACTGTCTCCAGGTCCAGTTCGTCTCCCATGTAAGACACGGCTACGAGGTCCTCTTCTACTAATCCCGTCTCCTCGCCGAGCTCTGCCTTCACTGCAGCCTCCGCTTCAACCTCTGCGAACACACACAGAAGAGTAGATATAAATAAAAAGCTTTAGTGTCCCACTGACAAGTTTAAAGTAATTATCAGGTCTGAATCCAGTATCATTATCTTCTGTACACCATGGACAGTGCAGGCCAGGATCTAACAATGCCTACAATTAGACCTAACACCAGCATCAACATAAATCATTTCTGAACATCTACCTTTTGACTGTATCATGCATGACTTCTGAGAACATACACATACAAACAGTTATGCAGTTACCTGTGATGATCTCGTGACCAGGTGGTAGGGCAGTGGCTGTGGTGACGGTCTGTACTCCATTGGTGAGGCTTCCAGTCGAGTCTCCCTCCCCAACCTGAAATAAATGAATACAAGAATAACACAAAAGTGAGGCTTTAATCCAGTACTGCTTTGAATTTTAGGCCTACTCTGGAAAAAGTAACTATATATGAATTACAAATGAGTCTTGCTCGCATGGCCACATGCTTTCATACAATTTTTAATTTCTGGTATTCTTGTAGTTTTGGATGCTATGATTCAAGCTCAGCTGGCTCTCACCAGACGGGGGCTGGCTGAGATAAGGTTGCCCTTTTTCAGCAGTTCTGACAGAAGAGGTGAGGGCGGCGGTGTGGCCTTCTGGGTCAGGAGCCTCTTTTGCGGTGAATCATCTACTAGAGCGGCCAGGCCTCCATCTTTAGGCCCTGGGCCTGGAGCATCCGTCGCTGGTAGAAACACTCCAACCCCCTGGGCCTGGCAGAGGCAGCAAAGAATCAGAGGGAGTGGTTGGCACAGTGAGCTGCAATGTCTGAACCATTCCCTTCCAGGAGGAGCTTGGATTGCCAAAAACACCATAATGTGAGATGATCTTTTTCCATTGTCTCTTAATGAGACAAGAAACAAGTTGAAGGCACAGAAAGGCACTTTTGATTTCAGTCTCAAGATACACCAAGAGTACTACACTATGAGTACTACTGTGTTCTGTCAATTTAATTTCATGATACAAGACGGTAATAATGGCAGCGTAGTGGATATGTCTTTGCTTGATAAAGAAAACCATATTTAACACATTACATTTCTCTCAGTATTGGCAGCATTATTGTGGTGTCTCATCACTGCTGAGTATATAAGACAAACACTGTTCTAGGTGAGTATTTTCTTACAACTGAGTGGGTGGTGGTGGTGGTGGTGGTGGTGGTGGTGTCATCAGAGGCAACACTTCCCGTATCCATTGGCGGCGTGGGGACCAAAGAGTCGGCCTGAGAGTCCATGGTGGGGGGGCTGGTACCCAGAGGGGAACGCACAGTTACACTGGGCAGACGCTTTGGTGTGTTTTTCACCACCTGACGAGCTTTGATGGAGACAGAAGGTCAGTGGGAGGGAGAGAGGGAGGGAGAGAGAGAATCGATCTGTTCTTTAAGTGAACTTTGAAGGAATCACAGGAAGCACAGAAATCATGAGCAAGACATCGTGTGATAGCACTGTCACCCCAAATCAAGCACATCAGAGAAACAATCCCTTGTCTTAACAAGTCATTCAAAAAATATTCCAAGAAGGGGCCAGGGCAAAGCCTTCTAGTAGGTGTAGATTTGTTGCATTTAGACTGGGAAAGCCCTCACTGGAGTATAAATGGGTTATGTCTGTGTAAACTATTTCACACATTATATATAGAATGCCGTTAATCATTAAGATTGTCAGAAATGTCTGACATCAGTGTTTCTTTGTTCTTAATGTCATAAAACCATACAACACTGCTATTACTATGAAGTTTATGAAATGCTTATCTTGGCATAATAGCAGATCTGTAAAGCTCTCACACTTTGAAAGATCATAGAGAAAAGTATGAAGTTCACAATAATTACAAACATGAACCAAGATATTCTCCTGAAAGAAAATGACATATTGCAACAAAAGGCCTTAACAGTGTGCAGCCTGAAGCTACCTTGGTACGCTGTCTCTGTGGCTTTCCTCTTCTGCTCTGCTTCCTCCTCATCCTGCTTCTTCTTTCTGAGGTTGGAAAATAGCAGCTTAGGATGATATAATGGCATAAAGGAAAGGGAAAGAGGTAGGACAGTGGCTGACAGGCTGCAGCTTTGAATTGCAGAACCAACTGGATGAACTCTCTCCCATGCTTTGTAATAATAATTGTCCCTGAGCAATTAACTGCAAACAGAGACTATGGCAGCATCCGAAATCACCCTCTTGTTCACTCATTCACGACCCTCTATATAATAATAATAGACACTCGGTTGTTTACTCTATAGTGAGCAGTAAATGAAGATTCATAAGAACACTTATGAAAGAAATCTACATTTGATATTTTTTGGTTTCATGATGGCGCCCCCTAACTTTGGATTAATTCCACGGAAAATCCTTAGTATTCGTCTGCGTAGATGGAGAACTTCGATACAGCACTTAACCCTAACCCTGAGGGCCGTCAATGTCTGTAAACATTAGGAAAATCCACCCACTCACTTATTATTAATTGTATAGTGAGAAAGAATTCAAAACAATCAGTATCAAACAGAAGAACTTATAAGAGCCTTACAGCGTGATCTCTGCCCACAGCTCCTTCAGCTGGGAGTCCATGTGACCCGTCTGTATCAGATCCACCTCCTTCTTCAACTTCCTGTCAGGACAGAAAGCACAGGAGGGTTAAAGGTCATGTCTCGCACTCCTCAAGTCTTTTAAGTCGTCTTCTTTTAAGTGTGTATGCACCTGTACTGCTCTTGTGTGTCTCGCAGTAGTTTTTTCAGTTCCTCTATCCTCTCAGCAGTTAGCCTACGAACGATGACATCTTCAATGGTTTCGACCACCTCCCCCTTCTCACCACGCTTACGTCTGGAGTAAAGGAGGGTACAGACAATTTTAAGTCAACTCACAAAATATTTTACCTGTGATGAAAAAAACATTGTGATAATTGTGCACATAGGTGTGTTTCTATGTCTGCATTACAATACTGACTTAGGTGCTTCTGTGGCCTCCAGCAGCTCGGAGTATTGTGAGGCACAGTGCTGAGAAACAGAGAGAAAAATTGTTATGGTGAGCCAAATGTTAGTCTGAGAAGCCTGAGAAGAGCTCAGCATACTTATCTGCTCAAAAGACAAATGGAGAAAATGTTGTGTCTGCAGCTTCCTCACCTTCTGTGAGAACCAGTCAGGTGGACGGCCAGGCTCTGAGAAAGGCTTGATGGCTCGACTTACAGACACCCTGGAAGACAGACAGAAACACTTCAGAATAAACAACATAAAATGTTGAGAAAACAATCTAAAAAAAATGCATGTGGTAACTGAAGAAATGCATTCAAATTAGGACTAATTCTTGATCGTATGAACGCTGGCACAGTTCATTCAAAATGCAAAATGCTGGGCAGCATCATGCCACAGCAGCTGTCAAAAGGACGCAGCAACGATCCATTTCTATCTGTTCATACATTCTTATTTCAATTAATGCTTGAGAGGGTTTTAAAAAACACTCACGTTAGTATTGGTCTACTCTTACAAACTGCTTATTGATTGTCAAAGCCATGTACCACCACTGAGTGAGATGTGGTGACCTGTCACCATTCAGAGACTATAACTTGCACAAGTCTGACCTCTAGTGGTGAGAATTGAGACTAACAGATTTAACAGCACACATAATGTGCTCATTGTTTAAGAGAAAAACTTTCCATCTGCCTCTTACAGGTATGTACTGACAGACTGATGCTCTTTTTTTTGTTGTTGAAGGATGATGTGGCTGTCACTTTTGGGAATGACACAAACTGTTTTGTTAATTGTTGAGTAATGTTAGATTTTCTTTTTTTTTTTACCAGTTTTGGTCGCCACTCCTCATAACAGAGGAGGCCAGGCACAGCTTCTCCCTGACTGACCAGGGCTCTGTTGGCCCCACATTCAGTATCTTGTGTTCTGTGAAAAAAGTACAAATACAAAGAGAAATTATAGCATGTCCAGGTATTCTTGGCAGCCTCTGGCTTGTTACTAGTCAACTGAAATTCTGTATTTCAGGGCACAAACAATGAGCAATTGAAGTCCACACATGATAACGGCAAACCTCAATCCCAGAACAAATACATTTGACCCATTTCGCTAAAACACTGAGAAATCATCTGCTCAGATAGGTTTCTTTCTCTCATAAAACAATATACACATAACATACTTGTGTGCACAAAGCACAGATAATCAAGACAAGATAATGAGTCTGTCAGAGCTGATAAATCAATATTTCTTTCATTTCAGACTCAACGTTAACTTACTATCATCCCAGTTTGAGTACCTGTTTTGTTTTGCCACGGAGTAATTTGTTTACGGCAACACACACTGTCTATGACGGTCCGGTCCCCATACAACTCAATGATAAACCATACGGTCTGTAATGTATTACTGATGAAACCATAAAAAATATCAAAATCAACCGCAGCCGCGCTATTTTGCTGAATTGAAGGTTTGTATTACTTATCAAATTTAGCTTGTTAGCTATTGTTAGCTGCATTGTTGATACTAACTTGTTAGCTTGTATCGTATTTAGAGGATGCTTCTAATATTTATTGAAGCACTTCTTGTTTTTCTTACATATACTGGGGCTTGAATACAATTTGAAAAACATATATAACCTAACATACACTTAGCGTTAGCCAAAATTTAAATAGTAACGTTAGCTTAGCACTGTTGATTACGGGGGGACACATTCATGAGACACACAAACAGCTACATGGTGTAACGTTTCATCAAGCAACGACGCTACAGGGTCCAACCAAACTAAATGTTTAGCAATGTTGGGAGTTTGTTTACTGTTAGTTTTTGCAATAAAATCAAGTAGAAAATCGAGAAAGAGTCTGGAAATATTACTCACTGCCGATACCGCTCGCCATTTCTTTCGTGACAACACTGAGTACAACTTCCGGCGGACAGGTTTCAGTGGTACACACAGACGTTATGGTGAGCGGTGAACGGGAACTAAGCGAGGAAAAGAGCTGTTATGAAAAGACATACGTTGTAGAGACTGCTCCTGCAGTCAGTTGAGGGTTACACATCATATGTAAAAGGTCATTTTCCATTTTCAAGTCCAGCCAGGCATTAAAGCTAATAGTTGATGGGAGGTTTGATCGTTCTAACAAAGTATTTATGTTGTGATGGCGACTAACTGCTGTGGTGTCTTTTCTCAGTGTTAAATGGGAGTAAAAACAACAACCAAACCAAACCAAAAGTGTCTCAAGCGGGTGCTAACAATGATCAAAGTGAAAACTGTGAGCAGGACTGTAATCAGGATCAACCCCACCCCATAAATGACAAAAAACAAAATGTGTAAACATTTGGTGATTAATTTTTTCCCACATTTTATTTACGCATTTAACTGGCCAAATTATATTTTCTGTAAATTGTATCGCCCCTAAGTGATTAAAGCTGCTTCGAAGCTCTCTCCAAATTGTCAAGAATATAAATGAGACATTCTAAATCCTTTTTAATTCAATGTGATTTTATTTATCAATTTCTTGTGTGTTTCACCTAAAAACACTCACATTTAGAGATGGCAAGTCTAACAAACATCAGAGTCATCTTGTGAAACAACATGTGTTTCACTGCCCTCTCTGGTTGAAGGTTTCTAATCTGTTGCACCTGTAAACCCACACAACAGTGGTGCCACAGTGTACTGACACACCCTGGAGTACGCTTCTGCATCACTGCAGCAAAGTGAAAAGTTAGATCACTGGAGGTCAGCAAAGATAAGACTTCCAGCTTGTGTGATGTGTGAGAGTGTGGTGTAATTTATTTGCTGACTACTGAACAGATGGGCCTCCAAAAGCCAACCAGAGAGCCCTCATGTAATTGCCGATTTCCTATTGGGACAGCCTGAGCCCTGGTGGACCTACCGGGAGTGTGTATGCAAGTTTAAAAGAGTCTGTAAGTGTGGGCATTGGAAGTGGGCCAGCAACACCCCATTAGCCTCGGCCATGTCACCGCAAAAGGATGCACTGAACTCAGTGAGAGATGTGTTTTGATGTGTTGGCTGGAAGATTTCTTCTCACACTGCTCTGTGGAGTTTTATGGCTCTCCGTGTATGATATGTGTGACATCACCTCGATAATAGTGTGATCATTTTCTCGTCCTGCATTTGCTGCTTTAAATTTGAATCACATGTCGAGGATGACATGTAATTGGCTAATGGGGTTTGTCACTGGAATTCCATGTGTCACGTTCACTATCTAGATTAGACAGATGTCCGCTAACATGTGATGTGTTGTAAAAAAAAAACCAAAAAAACTGCAGGAAATGCAGGGACAAGTGTGACATACCAGTTTAGCTTTAAAAAGTAATTGTACTGGTTCCCAGCAAGTTGGTTTTATATTTCTTTTACTGAAAATATCCATTCAAACAGGTGACATTTAGGCAATGCGTTTTCTGCCCCTGAGCTGTGTGCATTCGTTAACTGTAAGCGAGAAAGAGGTATATTCTGTACCAGGCATATAACTGGCCGATGGGCCTCGCCAAGGCCCTCTGCATGTTTGACCATATGTGAAAGAATTCAGATTGTGCACAGTAGGAGTAATTATAGTCTACTTGTGCTATATTGCAGTTTCAAGTCATTTAATAGCCGTTAGAAAGCCAGAGCCTCCTAAAACAAATCTTAAAAATGTTAGCCGTTAAAAGGCTGTGGCTGTGAACTCAAAATGCTCTTTTGTTACAAATACTCTAAGCCTATGGTTTGGCATTTCCCAAAACCACATATATAAAACCAGACTTTTTCATCAGCTTTGTCTAGACTCCAGCGATAACAAAATTCAATATCTGTTGACTACTTTTCACACTGTTTTAACTCTTACCTGACAGTAGAAAATGAAAACAAGTAGTGGAAGTGAGACCAGTCAATGAAGAGCATTGATAAAATGAGACCATTCACAACCATTTAAATATTGGCAGTCTTTATTTCAACAAGACTAAGAAATGTTGTTTAATATACATTTTCTCTTACAATTTAACATCTATCTCATCTTGTTTTTCCATAACATTTAGGAGACACTCTGACAAGTAAAAATCTGGTGTACTGTTAACTGCCTCTTTTAGAGACATCTAAAAACGGCTGCTCTTTATTTACACATTTTTTTATTCTTTTCAGTCAGTCACTCAGTCTCTCCTCAGAAAATGAGTTCTTTCTGTTCTTGTGGGCCAAAGGCTGATGGAAGGATTTCAACACCTGTCCAACTCAACTTTCAAGTCGCTAGACCAGAAGTTGCTCTGTGGATCGAATGAACAACGTCCAGCAGCCGGACCAACTCCTGCCAGCCGGAAAATGTTGCTGCCCTGGCCCGCAAGCACAGACATTTACCATCATCACCCAAAACATTTCCTGACTCTCAGGAAGTTGGGTTTCTTCACACTTGACACAACTCTTCCACATGACACGAACACATGCACAAGCCCTTGAAGAAATGTTGGTGGAACAAACAAAAATCAGGAGAATTGAACCGGTCTCATGCAGAAGTAATGCCAAATCATTCTTTTAAATTAAGGCTTCAGTATTTTATACGGGTTGCTTAGATGTTCCATCAAATCCTTCAAAGTCAGATTTGTAATATTCATGTCCTCGTTAATTTGGAACATCACTTTTTTTTTGGAAGAAAATTTCACAACCTGTCAATTTAAAAGCCAAACAAGAGGCGTCTGTCTCAACTGCAGCAAATTGTTTCAGTCCTGCAGGCAAATGTGAAACACGCAAATCCATTTTCAGTTGTTTTTTTTCAAAATGCATATTTAAACCCCCCAAATCTGATCAATTACTTTGAGAAATTAATTCTTTAACAAGTTTTGCATATCGAAACATTCTGAATACTGTATTCTGGATCATCTATGTCAGTTCTAAAAGCATGTTTGCAATGACATTAAAACACATGCATAAGTTACTGTACAAAAGAAGCTACGTGAGGCAGCATCATTTTAGAGATGAAATGGCCAGGTAATGCAACTTACAGACCCCGATTATCAAATTAGAAGATATAAAAAGTCTTAATGTCATGCTTGCCAGCTGGTAACAATGTACTCAAACACCCTTTGGGGAATCTGAGCAGATAATAGATACAAATCATCAACATCTACATTCTTTTTTTTACCTCAAGAAGTTGCTAATAATGTACCAAGGTTAAAAGAAAAAGATCAGGCACCATACATTGCATTCATTTTGGTAGCACTTGTGACAATACTTCAACATTCCACCTCAAGTTGACACGATGAGAACATGAGGATGATTGATAGGTAGATCAAATGGTTCAGGATGAGTCCATTTATACTGACACAGGCCATTTAAGAGGTACAAGTGTGTATTGTGGGACGGGGGATGTGGGCTAAACAAGCCCAAAAAAAAGAAAGGGAGAAAACAAACAAAAAAAAAAAAAAAAACTGTGCACACTGACCAAAAGTGCCCCCCAATATCTGTGCACACTGTCCTCTTCCACCACCTAAAACTAGCAGTAAAATCCACTGTAGTACCTAATATATATCTTCATACCAAAAATAGCTAAAAATTACAACACCTCTTCAACATAAACCCTGTATTAAAATAATCTTTTCTTGATTTCTTTTGATCAAAGCACTGTCTTTTGTTCCTCTTCTCTAGTTTAATGTGAAACACTCTGAACATACGCGTCGCCACCTTTTCTTTTCAAACAAAGTAAGACTGTATAGAGTCAGATCCTCTGTGCTGAACTGAGCTTACAGTACCAAAAAGGGCATTCAGGACTTGTCAGCTTTGCCTTCTTTAGGGGTAATGCCAGGGGAGTCCTTCCTCTTCCATGCCAGTTACCTTTCACCAGGAAGCCAGCCACATATCTCCACTCTATCAGACACTTTCAACTCAAACATCACTAGATTGCATTGACAACGAGAGCATGCATGAGGTATGACCTTACTATTGAGCTGTTTAGGCTGAGGAAATTAAATTAAAAATGAATGGAGGAAATTAAAAGTCAGGTTGTGATAATGCTCATAGCAGACATACAATATGCATGTTTGGGCTGGCAGAGGGCCCAAAAAGCTCTTCTCAAGAATGATTCCATCTCCAGGTGAAACAGAAATACCTGTGCTGTCACTTCTCTCGCTGTATTTCTGAGAGATGAGCTGCAGAGATGTTTTACCGTCTCTCCAAAGCAAAAGCGAACAAAAGCTCAAACTGTTCCTTAGCGCAAATCAACTTCATCACTTCTGATGTATGTAAATATATAAACTCACAAACATTCACAGTATGCACATTCATAATGAGCAAAAATGATTGTTATAAATTGTTAACATTCATAACAACATTACGTGGTTTGTTGATCTCTGAATAATGGAACGAAAGAACATCCTCAGAAATATGAAGATATGTGCTAATACAGGCACTCGATGTTATCAGATAGCAATCATTGAAGAAGGCACAGAAATGAATGATGAGATTAAACTGCCAAAATAAGGCAATTCTATAATGTTTGTAATGCTGCAAGCAGAACCATATTGTAGCTCCGAGAGAGTCATAAGGAGTTAAGGTTTATCTGGGGGGGAAAGGTGGATGTCTTGGGAAGAAAATCATATTGCTGTACACTGATGTCCTTAAAAACATACAAACAAATAATTAAAAGTGAAGTTATTGTAATATTAAGAAGAGTCTCCCCCCCTCCCACACACACAGGCGGACAGTCCAAGGTCCTGAAGGCAGTCTTTTTAAAGTCTCTCTGACAGTTTTCCCCTTCGCTCCGTCATTCCTGGTCATTCTCTTCCTCTCCCTGCCCAGCCAGTTTTATCTCAAGTGGGGAGCAAGCAGAGCCAGGGCCAGCCCGCAGAGCGCCAGCGCCATGCTTCCCTGTGAGGCCACCCCAGCTGATGGATTTTTGCTTTCATTCACCCGGGGATTGCCGGAGTTCGGCGGAGTGGAGAAGTAGATGTCCTGGTCTGTGTTGCAGGATGGAGAGTCGCAGCCGCTGCCGCTCTCCTCTCCTCCGCTGCCGTCCTCATCTGGGAGAAAGAAGACACGAGGGTCAGACATGTGCAGCTAGGACATTACGTCATCAAGAAAATCATGAAGAAGGTTTACCATCTTCACCGTTATCAATAGAGATGTCGTTGCCGCTGTGCGCAGCTTTAAGCCAGCTCGTCATTTCCTTCAAAGCTGCAATCTGACTGCGAATCACAATGTCAGGCTTTGTTATGTCCACGTCCACGTCAGGGTTTGACACCTGATTGGCCAGTCCATTGCCAATGACAACCGACTCGTACCTATGTAAAGTGAGAGTCAGTTTTAGTCAAGATGTTGATGCTTTACAAGATACTTAACATACAGTAAGACGTAAATTCTGTGTGCGAGGTATGTTCATCTCACCTGCTTTTTGCTGTTCCATTCCAGCACTCGTCCCCAGGTGCAATCCTCTCACCTGCACACACTGTCTCTGGCAATGTGGACCAGAACTTCTTTGCATGTTTCAGCTTCTTCTTCACGTCATTTGTCTGCATAGAAAACAAGCAAAAAACAAGTCAGACACAACTACTTAAAACAAAGCAACAGTAGTCTGGTTGTGCTCCGTGTTTTCTTAGTCCTTACCAATCGATCTAAACTGGTCCCTGCAGCAGTAGTGGGTCGAGCATCAGGACTGTAAGGGCGGAAGCGGCCGGTAAAGCCGGTTTCTTTGACAGAACGTGTAGAGCGGAAGGCCATGCTTGGTTTGGGCTGCCCACATCCTTGGAAAACCTGTCAGAAATGAACAAGTATAAAGAGCGGTGAGTGGACCTGAATCTCTTTATTTCTTATCTTTTATTTTAAAATGCTCTGAAATTATACTGACTTTCTGTGACACTTGCATGCTGTTCTCCTGCATGTTCATGATGGCCTCTGAAATCTTCACATCAATGGGATCCATGACGGACTCAAAATTAAAGGGACCTTCAAGCCTCTCAGCCAGACTGAGCATGGCATCTGAAAACCAGAAAATAAGAATCATTTAAAAAACAGCACAAGGAATCGAGTCATTGGAAAATAAGGTTTTCTTTGGTCAAGCATGATGTTACAAAAAGCTGCCACTAGGGGGAAGCACATGCCCAAGAGCAGGAGACTGTTAACCAGTGAAACTGAGCCCTCAGATTACAGCAGAGTAAAGCTGCAGCACAGCGAGGAGGCAACAGAAACCAGACGCCTCCACAGACAGTTCATAGTGTCAGCAGACAGGGATAGACGCTGGTATAGAAGCCAGGAAACATCTTTTCTCACATGAGTCTGTCATGTAGAATAAATGTAATACATACAGAGGAGAACAGTGGATATGTGCACCACCCTCAATGTAATGAAACTGATCTGGGTCTGTGTTTACACAACACAGGAGCTGCATTCATCCAGTTGGTCACAACATGTACAACATGTACAACCCCTCCCTCTCTCCATTTACTTATACACGATACTAAAGAATGAGGGATGTGTTGGTACATGATTTTTTTTTACCATACACCACACATTGTGTTCCTTTGTTAAACATGTTCTTGCTAAACCAAAGTGCAATAAATCCACTGGAAAAAAGAATCTCTCATCTAATTAGCCCAGTTCCATCGTGCCACCAATCCCATTATGTCACACTGGTTTCATGCTCACAAGGGTAAAGAAGGGTGCATGTTCAGATAAGGCTGGAGTAGATTAGGTTAGATTAGATCTAACTTTAATGATTCTTTGGCAAAATAAGAGCACTACAGTGGAACTTCTAAAAGCACACAGAAGCAGGGAGTTGTATAAATATACCCTGTTGCCAAATCAAACACTTTAAGCCGTTATGGTTATAGCATGGTGCATTCACAGTCAGGTTAGTTTAACAATGGCTGCAGAAGGTGTCTTTCACATAATGGCCGCTTACCGAGGAAGTTGTTCCATTCTGTGTCCAAGTCGGCCTGGTTGGCCAAACACCCACGCATCACATTCAGACAGTAATTCTGGCAGGGTTTCAGGGCCACTTGGCCCGAGCAGTAGGGACAGTACAACATCTTCATGGCCGCTCGCACACAGCTGGGAGACGCGCTGACCTGGAGGAGGCAGGGGGCAGTTAGCAGACTGCTGTTATCATTGCACCACAGCAACAACACTCATCCAACAGCACCATAGACAAACATACTTAGACTGTGAAAAAGCATGACCATTAATTTTATAAGCCAAGTCCACAAAGCAGTATGATCTAATCATCAGTGAATCACTCAGTGCAGTGGAAAAACATGCCATACCAGAACAGTCAAAGTAGTTTATGTTATCAGAGACCCTGTAATGGAACCGTAGCCAGTTTTTCCAAGAAAGATATGAAGTCAGACACACAGAAGGGAGGGATGGACAGGGCTTCGGGGAAACACATTTCAGTGTCTGATAGTAGACTGACTGCTATAGCCTTTTTTAGCAAAGACAAAAGATTCACAAGCGCTGCTTGCTTACCGTAGAAACTTTGTTGACCACCTCAGGCATGAGCGTCAGGCCGCGCACAAAGGTGCGTGCGGCGACGAAGGCCCGTGTCAGTTGGATGCGGAGCTTGCGAGGCACATCGCCGAAGGGCTGCAGCTGCTCTGTGTGCCGGCTGACGCACTCCATGTAGGCGTCGCTGAATTCGTATTGCACATTGACCAGCCGGAACATCCTCTCCAGGAGGTCGGCCCAGAAGTCTGACAGCATGGAGTCCAGGTTGACCGCAGCACTGCCGGACACGTAGTACCGAGTCAGGGCCTCGAAGAAGTTCTTGAACAGTTCTGCGTTCTGCACGTACATCATCCCGTACGTTCGCACAAACATGTTGTGCAGCGACACCTCTGCATTTTTCAAAAGCTCACGGAAAAACTCTGTGGAGAAAAGAAAGAGGAGGGGGATTAGTGTGATGACTAAATGCCGAGGCTGCCAAAGAACCAGAACAAACAAGCTTACATTGTTAACATTTCATTTTCGTCTAAAGGGAGGGATTCGTTTTAAAGATGTTACAAAGGAAATTGAATTTGTATGATGGATAACATATTGCTCGGGACATCTGCAGAGACTGAGAGCTGATTTCATCAATCTTTAACTCAATAACTTCTCCCTATGATTTTACTTGTTTGGGAACATGAAATTCACACTTTGTCGGTATCACATTACAAAACATGAGGCAACACAAAAGCACACTGTGAGGTTTTCATCAAGTTATTGAAACATACAGATTCCAGCATGACCACAGTGTATGTAAATACCTAAAAACAATATTACTGCCGCCGTACTTCTAAAAGATCTTGATATGTAGAGCCCTCCACCCACACTTCTGCTTTCTGACTCTAAGCCTGTGCTGCTGCCACAATTTGAAGGTGTCAGATTGATGGCGATTCCACTTCACCTGTGCCCACATCCTGACAATTTGGGTATCTCAACAGAAACAGTTTAAGCATAAAATCCTGGATGAAAGGCAAAGGAATGCGTTATGGGAACGGTTGGAAAAGAGGAGATGAGGGGAGTGAAGCAGGAGGGGTGAAAGGTGGAGCCGGAGCATCTCTGTCAGGCTGAACGAGCGTCTCTGTAGACTTGCCATTCAGCAGGGACGTCTCTCCACATCAAGCCGCTTCAAACTGACCACCATCAATGGCATTTTTCTGTTGTCACATTCCATTCGCTTTCCTTTCTCCCAGCTTCTCTTGGACTGTCCTTCAGAGGCATTTTCAATAGGATTACTGAATAATGCGCCCCCCCCCCATATGGACCTGTACCCCCCATCCAGCCCTGCATCTCCCTCCCTCCACTACTTTCACTTCATCAGTTCCTTCAGAGAGCTCTCTTCACTAGAGACAGGGAACAATGACCTACTTCATCCTGAGGAATGTCCATCACCCCCCCTCACCGCTTTTCCCCCACCCCCAATAATCCAGGCCCCCCTCTCCCACGGACCCCCCACCCCCCAACTTTCTTAATCTGAACAAAATGAGAATTCCTCAGAGTCTCTGAAAAATGCTTCACCTTCAGTCTCGCGTGCATGGAGCATACACTCACCCCCTTTCACTCATCTCTCGTCTCCCCCCGCTGCCCCGTGCGCACTAAACTTCTGTCCCGCTGCAGTTTTTCTGGGTGCCCTCTGCTTGGCTTTGAAATGTAAAGTTCCCATGGTCTCACAGAGGGAGTCACTAAACGCTCTCTGCCACCAGCACACACACACACACACACACACACACACACACACACACACACACACACACACACACACACACACACACACACACACACACACACACACACACACACACACACACACACACACACACACACACACACACACACACACACACGGTCCCCAAGTAGCACTGTCACTTCCACTTCAGACTGACACACTAAAAAGAAAAAATGGGGCAGGGAGGGGTGAGGGCAGCTTGGGGCGGGTTAAGTTGAGGGCTTTTTTAACTCCAAATCCCCACTGTGTCGCCAAGGATACCGGAAACACTGCAGCCCCTCCATTTACTTCCCTGCTATCATTGCCCCCCCCCCCCCCCCCCCCCTTCCCCTCCAACACACACACACACACACACACACACAAAGCCAGGGGAGAGGGCACCAAGTTCCATGCTCCATTGACAGAGATTAAAACAAAAGGTCCACCCCCACCCCTGGAATGTCATAGTAGCCACAAGTTTAAAGTCAGTGAAAGGAGACGGAGGAGGTGAAGAGGAGGAGGAAGAGGCTACAGAGCAGGAGGACAAACCTAAACTTCTCTATTTCCTTTCTACAGTTTATTAGAGCGGTAATGCCTATATGCTAAACAGATAAGCCCTGTAATGAGTTTGGACAAACCCTCTGGTTAAAAAGAGAGGGGCCTGTGCAGGGTGTGTGTGTGTTGGGGGAGGGGGGGGGGGCTCTCTGGCCCAAGCTGAGGGTCTGAAGTATGAGCAGCATTACACAGGCATCTTGCATTGTCATTAAAAACAGTTTATGACACGCAGCCGTCTGCCAACAGGCCGAGGAGCTGAGCACTCCCTCAGGATTTTTCCATTAAAAAATGTGCCTGTCGCTCAGCCAATGGTCTGAGAGAATCTGGGTGAAAGGTTACACGGGAGGGAGAGAGAGTGTAAACTGTAGCGAAATGTAAGGAAGAAGGACAACTCCTGCCTCTGTGAGCGTCTTTTCCTTCCTCCCTCCCTCCCCTCACCCTGTCATCATTTCCACATGTTGCAGAGAAGGCCCTAAATTATGAGCGATGATCTTAGGCCCAATCCATCACAGGAACAGAGGAGCTGACCGATCTCCTCCCACTCCTCCCTCCTACTTCCTCCTCCAAGGAGATTCCCCCCTACTCGCCCGCACCCCCCACCCGTGTCCCTATAAACTCCGCTCCTCCCAATCCCAGCCCAGGCAGTAATTGCATCCTATTTGTGCCAATTAGTCCCTGTACTTCTCCCTTTTCTTATGGGATGGGATTCTGTCCCTCCTGCTGTTGGACTTCAGTGCTTCGGATGGATGTCTCTTCTTCTGTGTGTGTGTGTGTGTGTGTGTGTGTGTGTGTCTGGAGACAAGGGGCCTTAATCCAAGTGCTTAATTCCCAGACATAGGCTTGCTCTGCTGGACAGGGTCAGTGCAACAGGACAGACAGGCTGAGGCCAGGACAAACACACAGAGAGGGGAGAACTATTTCTGGCCATGGTCTTAATTGGCCATGACTCCTAGCTCCAGGCGCATGATGAGAGCATGCCTAATCACATACAGCACTTCCTGAGTTTGTTAGTGTGTGAGTGCATGTTGTTGCGTCTGTTTTCATGTACAGTTGCAGCTGTGTTTATGCACATATGCACCCCACTTCTAGAGAGCAACTAGCTGACGTCTTCTTCAGCAACAGTAAATACAGCAATAAGCACTTCCTGCGCCAGTTTCAGCGACGGGAAGTGCCTCCTTCTGGGTGTCTCGATGTGACAACAGGAAATAATAGGACAGCAACCCGAGCCTGTCACTGTATCCTGTGAGAGAGACTGTCTAATGGCCCAGGTGGAAGAGAGCACAGCGGGCCTTTGTAAAGAGATCCCACATCTAACAGTTCAGAGACAGCAGCAACTTGCCTACAGTGATGAGGAGGGGGCACAAAAGGGGAGGAAGGTAAATGACGCGCAGGGAAGAGTTTCACTGTCAGCTTGAGGGCTGCCCCCTCTTGGTCAAATACATGACCCTACATTTCTGTATGACTTTTGCATGATTCGTCTGTTGTAATGATAGTGTCATATAAACATTTTAAGTTACATATTTGAAGAAAAACACGTCCTAAAACTGTAACAATATTTAAGCAGTAGAAATATGACCTCTACTCAGGCGTCTTGTTGCTTGGTGGTGTGATATGACTGGGTAAATGGTGGCTTCTCAGCTGAAGCCACAATGAAGTTTGACAGCAGTCTTTTTATAGTTATATAAAACATTGGAGGAAATTGTCTTGACAATTGTGGTTCTGGTATCAGTTCCTTAGAAACAAAGACCAAGAACTCTTTTTTAGTCTTGCCATTTCTTCTCAGATGTTTAACAATGGCAGAGGAACACATCTCTTACTAAATCTGCAGATAATAAATACTTCACCACCTGTAACCCCAATAGACCAAATACAAAGCAGCTAGGAAAATGTTCTATCTTTGTTACCGCAACAAGTACTGCTATGTTCTCAGAAGAAAAAAAGCATGAAAGCATCACCTCAGGTACATGTAGAAGGCCGAGTGGGGAAAGGTTTCATTTAGTCAGATTATATGCAACAGTACAAGAACAATTTAACGGAAGAAATATTGAATAAAATCCTAGTTTAATTAAGATTAGATTTTGGGATGCTATGTTATATAATTTTACTTTAAGGCAACTCCACAATTCTAAACAATGGAGAGCTGAACAATGTCTCAGAAGGCACCAGTTGAGTTGTGTAAGAAAGCAGCAAAAACATGAGAAGAGGGTGGAGGCAACAAGAACAACAACATACATTAAGGAAATGCAGAAAGAGCGAGACCTAGTCGAGAGAGAAAGAAGGGTCTGAGGGGGCAAAGACAGGGGGTTTTTGGGAGAGTGAGGCATGAGATGGGGACAAAGGGCAGAGAGGAGAAAAGAGGGGCGGGACGGCTCGAGCAGCCACTGCATTCCGACACGTCACATTCCTGTTCACATCTGGCTGCAATACACACGCTCCCCATTACTGACTATCCCTCACTCCCTTTCACAGACACATAAGATCTGAAGGCCTATATGGACAGACATGCATCTGTACACACAAACGCATCAAACCACGCACATAACCGTCCTTAACAGGCAAAACTCAACAAATGTTTTTAGGAACTTAAAAATCCGACATCAGTCTGTTTGGTCTTTATCCTCTCTGTCTTATCAAGCTTCATTCCAGCAGCGCTGCTGTGGTGGCACGGTTGGGTGGCTGAGGCTAGTCAAAGCTGCCCCGCTTCCTTGGTGACTCAGCACTGTTGCATGTTCCCATGCGCTTCCAAGGAAACCTGATCCCAATATTTACAGGCATACACACATGTGCTCACACACAGAGGAACAGGAAGTGCAGAGAAGACTAAATCTGAAGATGTGTGTGGTCCGTCTGGAAGCGCGCACGTCTCTCTGGAGGGAAGGGAAGCGAAGCGGGTAGTGGGGGACCAAGCTGCGAGGGGGTTGGGCGATGAGGCAGGGAGCTGAGACGTTGAGAGACAGGTGGACGGGCCAACGGACACAGACTGACTGTCTCCGCTTTGGGCAGTGCACTGGCAGGTGGGAGCGTCCGTCAAAACTCATACAACACAAGTACTGCTATGGGGACACTAGCCAGCAGCACAATGTAGCATGTGTGTGTGTGTGTGTTTGTTTGTGTAAGTGCAGTTTGCTTACTGTCAAAGTGGTCATGCCTCTGTTTGAAGATGGATTGCAGGTTGGTGCTAAGCCTGGAGACGGGAGCTTTGATCTCCGTGTGGCTCTGCTGGCTCAGCTTCTCCTCCATCTCCACCGTGCAGCAGGAGAAACCCTGCGGACACACTTTCAAGGGGGCTCCTGGAACAGACAAGGACAACACACTGTTATATACCATGTGCTACAGGAAACTGTCATTTTGAGCCACATCAATTATATAATACTTTCAATCAGTCCAGTTCAGAGCACAATTGACCCACTCAGAATCTGTACAGAGTGGCTTTGTTAACGTCTCAGGGGATATTAATTAATGGAGCCAATTAGTGGATATTTTACCTGTTTAAAACTCATGTGTATCAATCATTAACACAATTTCTTGCTTTTGTCTGGGATGAAACCTTTCAAATATTGAGTAACAACTTCATCCCTCACCAAATCAAAACACACCTTGGCTGTGAAAACCCCCTTAGCTGCACTTAAGTGGATTAATTGCAACACTCGGCTCAGAGCAGTCTTTAGCCGGCCACTTTATAATGCCCTGCTCTTATCCTGGCACTTCCCTGTCCTGATTGATAGTTTGGTGCTGTAGCTTTCTCTGAGTGCTGTGTCCTTCTAAAACACAGACTTTTGAGAGGAGAGGATTAGCTCTTCACCCACTCTGCTGGTAAGAAGGCTGACTCCAGCCATGCGCACATTGATGCAGATAAATCTAAAAAGGCTTTTTCCCTCATTTTGGCTGTGCATCTACGTAGGGCTGCATTTCAACAATTTGAACATTCAAAAGAATGCCAGAAAGTCTTCTGCCTGTCGTATCATGAAGCACCTTTTTGAAAATGTATGATTTCCATGTGACCTCTGGCATGTGATCCATTTTTGAATGGGTGATGCACTCTTTTTGTATGCTTTCTCTGTAAACACACAAAAAACCCAGCAGAAAAACACTTGCTGGAAAACAGCATAAAGCTGCTGGCTCAAGTGGCCCTCAAATGCCAAACGGGAGAGATGTGAAGTGTTTTTCTGTTTTGGAACTTCAGCGTAGTTGGAGAAATGTACTAAAAATGCTTGTGTAGACAGACAACTTTTAACTGTTAAAACATTTTCAAACAGTTCTATGTTTGTGCCAAAAACCTCAACAACCTACTCTGAGCTTCGACTCTAATCAAAACCTAAATACCGTCTTTGATAAAACAGCAATTGCCAACTTTGTCAAAAGTGAGTTTAACATCCAATTAAAAGGGAGGGTCAGGGGAGGACGAATGCAAAGTTGCAGCTGCAATAATGTTTTGTTTTAAATGTGGCTGTTGGAATTTGGGGAGAACACAGGGATCCTTTCACTGCATCCAGGCACCAACGGCCTGTTTAGTTTTCCCCACCAGCTCGCTGACTCGAGGCCTGTGTGCACGCACAGGTTACTGCTACTTGCAGAGCCCCCATGTCTTACATGCAGTGGAGCTTTAACATTACAGACTACTTCAGCCTAAAGAGATAGTGCTGACTCTAGTTTTCACATGTGCAGTGAAATGTGTTATATAGATTTCTTTTATATGAAACCTTGACATGCGTCAGTATTTTATTTAAAAGATACAGGAAACTCAGAAATGTGACACAGGTGTTAACTGGGTCTTGGAACTCTATCAATAACAGCAAATGTCGTCCCTGCTGTTTCTTTACCTTTATCATCCTTATTTTCTTCTAAACAGCTGTGAATTGTTAAAACATTCAGTTTCACCATATAAAATCCAACAAACTTCCTCTAAGTGACAACAAAAGACAAGAAAAAGTATGTCTGGATCATATCACATCTAAACTACAAGCTATTTGTTGGATTTCTGCCTCTTCTGCTTTGTTGGCATTAAGCATGAACACACTGTCCGTTACCTATTAGGCAGAACATTGCTGTATTTTTCGTTCAAGTTGTTACAGTTCCTCTGGTTTGATCATCGGCTGTGGGATTTTTCTATTACCTTCATTGCTGCTCGCCATGTTTAATATGTCGCCATGACAACCTGAGCAATGTGGATATGTTTTTCTGTGACATCTTGAGACTGTTTTCATTCTTTTTGAGCATGTAATAGAAACGCCCATCGACTTCTATTAGAAGTCATTTTACACATGTACTATATATGGGAAAAAAACACTTTTCTAGATCCAGCTTCCTATAGCTTTCAGAGTCTGAGAACTATTTAGCTAATCACACTGCAAACAACACAGACCATCTCAGCTTTGCCTCAGCACACTAGACACCGAAACTGAAAAGCACAGCAAGTTTAGAGAAGTTCCCTGCATGTCTGAAATAGTTAAAAAATTAAACTGCAGGGTCAGAAGTGACTCATAGCAATACAATCATCTAAACAGGGTACCAGAGGGAGGGATGCACCCTGGCGCCATAAACTGGACCCCTCTGTCTGGGATCAAGTCCAAATAAGCCTCAAGTCACTCCTTCTCTCACAGTCCTTTCCCCAAACTCATCTCTCGCTCCAGCCCTCACCCCATTCCCCCCCGACCCGCCTCCTATACACATATGCACATACACACTCACACATACCCAGGCATAGTTGGCAGCCCCTACCTAAACATATTCACACATCACATCACTGCTCAACACATGGCTCTTTGTACCAGCATGATTGGAGGTACAGGGAGTAACACACACGCACACACACACTGAACTTTTAGGTGAAACAGCCGTCCAGTCTCTCCTCCAGAAGGGCCCCCTGCTTGCCCACAGCACCAGCGTACAATCAAAAGGGCTATATCCACGTGGAAAATAGCCCTAGTTACCAAAGTACACAAATAAAAGTGAGATGGTCAATATTTCACAGGAATGTCTGTACAAATGTCACATTGTTAGCTCAAAGGATTAGGTCTCTGAAAAGTGAAGATTCTTAGCTAATGCATACTTTGTGAAAACATTTTGGCAGCCAATTTCTCAAACCGCTGGGAGAAAAATGGCACTGCTGGAACACAAGAGAGTGAACAGTTAACAAGAAGAGTCGGATCCTATAAAAATCTACATCATGCCGGACATGTTTCAGCCTCACTGTTTCACAATAAGCTTGGTCAGTCTGTCATTTCTCTACCATCACTGGCATGAATAGTCTTTGTGTGATTGGTGAACTGGCTCTCAGTTGCCTTATGGAGTTCCTTTTAGGGGCCTCTCACCCCTCCAGCTTCCCAAGTGCTTTAAGATGTAATAATACACAGAGGCAGAACATTGTTCAAGTGTCGCTCAGAAGAGGAAAACTGCCATTTATGGTGGTCAAAACAAGAGAGCAGCATCTTGTAAACAAACATGTGACTGTGTGTCATGGTATTCATCAACTCTCCACTGCCTCTCTGCCTTTCCTTTGTGGGGAGACCACCATCCCCTTTAAATGGCTCATAAAATAAGTCACTTCCCTTTGACATTGTCCTGCCTCTCAAACTCTGTTCTCAGAGGAAGGATGGTGGGGGAGGTGAAAACGCCTCATAGACAAAAACCAGATTAGACACCTCACCGCCCCCTCTGCCTGCCATCATGTGGCCCTGAACCAGACGGACCCCAGGGTGCCCCCCCACCACCACCACCACCTCCGCCTCGACCGCCACCACCCTGCAGGCTTAACCAGCGAGGTCAGGGGTTAACAGCCACTCCTCTGAGAGAGGTCCTGTCCTCTGACCCCCCCCCCCCCCCTGTCCGCCAGCCAGCACATCCACCACACACAGTAACTCACCCCCCAAGCCCCAATCACTCCAATAGTAACACCACCAACACACATACACAAAAAACCTGTACATACAAGCAATTAAGGGCGTAAAAGTCGCAGACACATGCAGAAAATATAAATAGAAAACTTTAACGCTCATGTACTCCAATCTGAAGTCATAAATCCCTCAAGGATTATTTCTGTACCCTTCTGAACTCACATCACTAAAACTGCTATGGGAGCCGTGAAGGAGGCCATGGGGTACAGCATGTCATGAACCATTCACCAATGTCTGTCACTAATTGGAGCCTGGTGGTCTGCGACTGAACCAAACCTCCAAGCTTCCACACAGACAGCAACATTTGTAAATAATTAAATGATAAACTGTACGCTACTCATAGTCTATGTACATACTAATTCAATCCCAGAGGAATGCAGGTAATTTGAGACGGGGAATACTGGGGCAATTTAATTTCAAAACATGAGAAATGTGTGAACATATTCCAAGTCGATCTGACTGATCTTCAAGACAAGTCCAGCATATAAAATTCAGTGAAGTATCCAAAACAACAATTATGAATACAAAGGTTGGCTATTAATTGGCATATTACGCTCCGTGCAGTAACATGTAATAAAGGAGAGAGCTGCCAGTCTACTGAGCATTACTCACACAGACTGTTGTAAATTTGCACGCCCTGCAGCCATAACATTCTCCTCCTGCTCCTCACCTCTGTCTAGGGTGTAATTATCCTGGGGGGGTTAAGGGATTGGTGCCATTTGTTGGGTAACTTTCTGTTCTGCGCCCACTCCCGTCATCACATGAACTGGACCTGCGGCCTTTTGATGATGTTACCATGATGTTACTCCTTAAGGCGTTAAGTTTTACTCGTAAGAATGACGTCTTATGAGTAAACTTTTAGGCATAAGGATTTGTTAACTGATGAACAGGCAAAGTAATGAGGTGAAGCCACAATTGAAAGGAGTAATCAAAAGGCTGCAAAACAGCTGCATATTTCATTTCCAAAATGATAGCAATTGCTTTCTAAGTCATTCCCTTCTTAAATTCCCTCCTGTTAGAGCATGCTGTCAAATCACCCCTTTCATTTCTCTCTTTTATCTGTAAGGGCTCTACAGTTGTGGTCTGCATCCGGATTAAAAAAAACAGAAAACGAATCCCTTCAAACATTTCTCAGTCAAAAATGCCATTTATCTATATCGGAAAAGCTTTTATAATTAGTCTCTCAGTCAGCAACTCAATGTTTCAAACAATTCTGACAATTTGGTCCTCAATAAAGAAATAAATAAATCAGTCATTTGAAAGCAAAAGTCTCAAATGATTTGCTTTTATCAGCTTTCAGTAATAACTTTGGAAGGGCACCATTTTGTTCGAAAGTTGGATGTGTCATTTGGAAATTAAACCCACACATCTATTCAATACGATGAAATAAATGTTTTCAAGGCTGCATAATTGTGCAGGGTTTAGCAGGGGAATCTCCCACATGAGATCAGTCTAGTGCTATAAAAACTAAATGTGCAAAAGTCAAAACTATGAAGCTAGTAATATGCAGTATCTGAGCCACCAGTGTCCCATTTTATACCACAAAGTTTTCACAGTACTGTTAGGAAAAGTGCTCTGGTACAATATGATATATCCCCCCGTATTACAAGAAATCCTTTAACTCGACAAGCTGACTAAGAGCTCAGTCTTATTTACAACCTGGAAGAGTAGCTGCAGGGGGAGGGCAGGTTACAAACATCCACACATTCACATCAGGCTGCTGCTCAGTACAACCGCAGACTCTTGCTCAAGGGCATCATGCCAGTAGTAGTTGAAGGAGGGGGGGAAAGTGCGTCTTGTTCACGTTCCCCATCCAGATTTTCCTAGTTCTTTTTTTTCCAAGAATCAAACAAGTGACGTCCAGACATCCTGACCATTACTTTACTGCCACCAGTGCGTAGAAATAGTGATACTAAGGGACAACCTTTAAGACTTCTGAAGTAGAAATGAAACAACCCATAACAATGTTCTGCTAGGTCAAAAAAGATCATTAAAAGTTATACTACATTGTGTGGAATTTCACAATGAAAAGTGAACTGAAGATCTGCATATCCTTATTTACCTCTCAGATTTCCAAACCATGTTAAGGAGAGCAAAACCACTGACACATTCAAAAACAGAACTATTTAAGAATGAATTTTAAAAGCCAAGATAAATGTAACACACATCTACGTATTACATTTATGTCTTACACACTAATATCCTGTCTACTTGGGTGTACTCTGAGCTATGCAAAGGGAGAAAATGTTCAACAACATTATGCTGTAAGCGGAAACCATTATTAGAGGCTCGGCTGTTCATATGGAGATAATCAGGGCAGGGCGATACTTCCACCTACTCTGTTCCTACACCTCAGCCTCTTACAAAAATAGAGTAATGACAAGTTTATAGCAGTTTTGGCCAAACCAATAATGCTTTTCAGCTCTCAGTTCATTAGGAAAGTCAAAAAGGAGACTGAAATGTGCTGGCAGGGGGACTTCTGGATCTGACTGAAGTGCTTTAACAAAATGGTGGGTAGCAATGCCAAACCTTGTCCAGTTCTTTGCTCTAATGTGTTTCACTTGACTGCTTCTCCGTGTCTCCAGGCATAACTGAACTTAAAATCTGAAGGACAGACAGTATAGCTGAAGTTGCTATAATGAATGTTTAAAGGGGATTTATGGGTGTCATGAAGGATATTTAAATCTCAAAGGCCTACAGAGGAAACTGTAATGATAGTTACTTCTCAGTATCTTTGAGGTACTCATGTTGGCTAAGCTTTAGGAGATCCTGGTGTTTGGACAGATAACTAGCTCTCTCGCTCACAGATGCCGGTGCTGCATTCACCTGGACGTCTGCAGTATATTCCACAACACATATTATAGATCTGGGGCCCCTCACTGGGAGTGGCAAACAGTTTTTAGCATGAAGCTCCAGCTGACCCAAGACTCAGACATTACACTAGTCCCATAACTAGCCTATAGCCTGTAAAGGATGTAACTGAAGTGGGCAGCGGCTTTAAACATTTAAAGTTAAGCAGTAAAATCTTTTACAGGAATCGTTTGAAACTGCAACCTGAACATCTGCATGTTTGCCTCAATAAAAAAAGTTTGCTCTAGGGGTGCCATTTGGAGTCATCATTCATACATGCTGTATTTGTATATTTTCTACTGCTGATAGTGTTTTGGAGCCTATATTTTTGTCTTTGCTTTGCTCTGCTGCAACAAGAACATAGATTCCCCCTTGAGGACCGCCACATTCATCTAATGCAGATTTACATATAAAACATGAAGAGTACAGCATTATAGTTTTATAGATAACACACACACACACACACACACACAACTACATGTAGACATTATTAACACTTAGAGAAAAACTGAGTACCATAAAATAAAGGCAAACAGTTGATCAGTAAAATGGGTTTATGATTTAATATATACCGTTTATAAAATACCCAGACTGTAGTGTATTTACCATTTATTGGTTCTGTTCATAATACAACTGACACATTAAGAATAAATATGATAGCTGCATTCATTTTCTACTTCATAGCTACATCTTCCTTATTTTACTACAGTTTTGCTTTATTGTTCATTCTGTACATTTGTATCTTTATATATCTATAAGCACTGCTGCACATGTGTTTGTGGTTAGATGCTAAACTGCATTTTGTTGTGCTGGTACCTACTGTGTGCGATGCCAATAAAGTTGAATCTAACCTACATCTAAACTAATAGAGAGGTAGCGCTATATAATGTAGTATTTATACACTAGTTTTTCACTCTGCATGTAGTCAGCTGACCAGCAAGCAGCCATCCCTCACATGTTGAGTCACAGCTCTAAGGCTGATTCGACCCACTATGCAGCGTCAGAAGTGTTAGAGGTTAATGCAAAAGAACAATCACATAGACCATCAGTAACACCCATAAATAACAGGATCTACTACTGGGAGGAAGCCTCTCAGTAGTGGTGAGCTCAGGAAACACTAGCGCCGCTTGTGACACGAGAGATTTACTCCACTTAGAACAATGCTCACCATCCATTTATGAGGCAGGAAGTTTTGGTTTTCGCAGAGTACTCTCTGGAGAGAGTATTTTCAGCTACGCAAGCCAGCCACAGCGCTTTGGATAATGTCTCTGTAAAATTATGTTTCCTTAAATAAATCAGGAATTAAAATCTCTTCCACAACACAGCTGTCAAAACACCAAACTGCCAAAATTTGCGTGTCACATGGCATGACGATGATGAGAAAGAAAGGCATGTCAGCACGAGGCAGAGCAGAACTCATTACAATCTCCATGTCTCATCAACTGTTTTTACTTCACTGTCGCAGGAAAAACTATAAAAACACCAACTATTTCTCATTCAGAGTGAGAAATTGTCAAATTAAAATGTTTATCCGTGATAAATCTAAAAAAAAGGCACAGGATCTGACAAACAAAGCACACACTGGGATCTATAAATCTGAGCTCTCCGCCACCGGAGTCCATTTCTGATTGCTAAACCAGTCGGGGCCTCTGGCCAATTAAAACTCTCCATTTGTGAACATTCCAAAACGCTGTCATCCATGAACATTTACCCAGAAGCCCCTGGGGAGATTCCACAACATTGCCCTGGCCTCTCGCTCTGTCTGTTTCCCTCTCCCGTCCCGGCCCTGCATCTCCGGCTTTGTCTCCCCACACAAAAGCTCCCTGCCTACACCACTTCCCAGGTCACTGCTTTGTCAGGGTTTCAGCTCGCTCCTGCACTTCCCCGAGTGCATTTAACAAGTCAGAAACCAAATTCCAACCGCTGGGGCCGTTCACCTGCTGCACAATTTAGAGGAAATCTCTCGTGGTCAAAAAAAAAATCTGCAGGAGTGCGTTTGACTCTCTGACCTCTGCAAGCAAAACAGTGTGAGGTAAATACAGCTTCTGATTACAGATTGTGGCGAAATTATTTACATAAAGTCTCTTGATAGCAGGGTGGAAATTTGGTAGGGAGTTAGAGGCTGTTGAGTCAACTGTGCTAGGCAAGGTTCAGGTGTTAAAAGAAACCTACATAACCACCTAGAACATGAAGGCAAAAACAATACATATTCTGCTGAGAATATTTTGTGACGATATATCAGAGTTAAAGAAAGAAAACAGGACGTTAGATGAGGAAAAAGGGACCAAAGGGGAGTACACAAGTCAATCTGCTTTCTGTGTTAATAAGTCAAAAAGTGCCTTACACTATACAGTGGCCGTTGGGCAAATACAGCAGTACAACATGGTTTTCTTACTTGACTGTTAACATTTGGCCCAAAACAAGCACCGATGTCCGCTAGAGGTCAAGAAATAAACAAATATTGCAGCAAAGAGATTAGATCAGTTATTTAAAAAAAAGAAAGGTCAAACTCCGAACACTTGTGCAAGTTCTGCCTTTAACTATGAGAGAGCTGGAGGCCATGATTCATGTTAACGCAGTTATGGGGAATTCATACTTCAAACAGAAGTGGTTTGTTTCAGGACGGGATTGAATTTGGGCCACTTTCATAGCGTGTACCACACAAACTTTGCGCAACTTGTTTGACTTCCTCCTAGTAAATACAGCAACCACTGGTGATTGGCTAGACTGCCATTCAGACCTGAACAAGCCCCACCATTCAGCCAGGTGGTTTTAACATGAGTGCCCATGTCAAACATTGTATGGACTACAGATTCACACATAAAAGGAAACACAACACAAAATACTTGCACATAAATCAATAACTTTCCTTCCTATCATCACTCTGCTGGGAATCTTGTGTAAACAACGGCCCTCTCTATCAGAAGGAGCTGGAGGCAATGACTCACATTAACAACTGGTCTAATCTTTCACCCTTTCCACATCTTTCTCTCAGGTTCTGTGCCTTTTGATGAGCCGCAGAGTTGCAGCGTTTGATCTGGTGCTTTTACTACAGATTCCACCTTGACGCTTTAGCCTGGTCCGTGTGTGTGTGTGTGTGTGTGTGTGTGTGTGTGTGAGCGAGGAAATGCGAGTGAATGAAAGAGAGAGCGAGACTGTTATGTTTAAGATTTGCAGAGACAGGCAGAGCTTTTACAGACAAACGGAGAGGACAAGTTACAGCACAGCGTGATTATCACAAGGGAAGAGAAGAGGAGGAGGAAGAAAAAAAAAAAAAAAAGAGGCACAAAAGACCTTCCTGGCTTGTCCCTATACACCAGCCCTACGTCTTTCCACTGACTCATGGCACACAAATGAAAACAGACTTTAAACGAGAGGATGAAAAACACTCTTTACTTAAGGCCAAGTGCTTTACCATGGGACCCTGCACAAACACCGTTGTGCTGTCGGAGAAATGGACTACTGTTGCGCTTACAAATAGGTCCTCTTTAAGACGTGCTTCACACACACTGCTTGAGAGCCACAAACTGGACTATCTAAGGAGGCTTTATACTTAAAAAAACGTCTTTGTGGCTTGGTCGTGTGCAAATTTCACATAACAAATCACAACACCCCTCCCTTCAACAGCATATAAAAAGAATTTTAAAAATCCAACTGTGATTAAACTTATGAGAGCTTTTAAAAGACTTAACACACAAACAATACATTTCATCGTTGCCAGTAAAAGCCAGCAAAGGACAGGGAGCTCTTTGGCAATGTTTATAACACACATCCAAAAGCAGCTGAAGTCCACCAGATGTTGAGGCAGGACGGGGCCTGGTGAAGCCCCCCAGGCAGAATGAGGTCAGGTACAAGATCAGGTTTCTGGAAGCTCAAAGCTACAAAAGGGCAACAGAGATTCTAATATACCTGTTGGGCCTTACGAAACTGGACACTAGCTGAGGCAGTGGGAAGAGAACCACTCATCACTGCCTGTCAAAGGGAGCAGAAAGCCTAAACCTAACGCTACAATGGTTTAATGGGTCTCAGTCATGGATGGCTCAGTCCGTTACCGATGTACTGAATGTGTCAATAAATCAACGCTACTTGCCATTCCAGTGATGTACAATATTTCAAGCCCTGGCGAGTTAACTCACATTCCCACATAACGACTAATTTTTCTGCCAGCAAAAACCACCCTCAAAAACACACTGACCAAATGATTTGCAGCTTTGGAGCCATCATTTAACAAAGTATTTGATCCTTTCATGTGTGTTTTTTTCTCCTCCCTCGCTTATCGGCCCTCAGCCAGCAGGACGTGTGCCATTGTTTTCTTCGTGTTTTAAATTTGAGATTTGATGACCTGCTTTTAACACATGGCATCCACCCGTCAGTCAAATTCACAGAGCTATGTGAGGCAGCCAAAGACCTGCCTATAGCTTTTTTGTTTGACAGAAGAAAGGACCTTTGAAAGGCAGAATTTAAACCAGGGGTTTTGATCTCAAACAATATAATTTATATGAAAATAAATCCAAGAGCGAGCAGCACACAGAGGGATTAGGTAAATATTAGGAGAGCTATTAAGCTAACTGTAGTTTGGAAAAGTGAGCTAAGTGTGAGTGACTGCCTCGTCAGTGGGAGTCTTGATGTAGGCCTTGGGAGTAATTAGCAGGGATTACAGCTCGCCTGGCCTGCACCCAGCACTGGGGTTTCAGCCCAAACACCCAGGCAAGTCCCTGGCTTCGCTCCCTAACCACACGGGCCTCTGGCGAGTCAAACAAATCTTAATGATGATCATGACTATCAACACGGACATCAAACCCACTGCGGCCTCATAGGAAATCAATTAACCTTGGTTGAGTTACACCTACATCATAACCCACTGACAGCTACGCGGTGAGATGACTTCAGTGAGTGAGTGAGTGAGTGGAGCCTCGTTGTGTCAGGCGAATGGGGTTCACACTCCACCCCTGCAGTTTGGGATCAGAGCCCCGCGGCCCTTTCGCCACAGTCCTCACAGCTGGCTGAGTGACACCAGTGACGAGGTGATCCACACAAAAGAGACGCACAGAGGCTAAAATATCAGAGGGACAAAAAGTAGCTGTGGCAAAATAACAGGGGATGCTTAACTAGACACTGAGACAACAACTTATTGTGTATGTGAGCCAAACAAATTTTAAATATTCTCAGGTTGTACTCAAATCCTCTTCTGTACTTGGTATCAGAGGTGAAAAAGTGTTACTTATGTTAAGAGTGGCTCCTTTAGAGCTGATAACAAAGCCATGAGGAGATGTGTGTTAACAGGAGACATGGTCTACTTTTGGCATGTGCATCATCTAAAAGAAAACAACAAAGGTAAAAAGCAGACATTAGACAAGAGAGGTAGACAGGCTGAATGGATCGGGCAGCAAAATACCAGTGAACCACGATCGATGGTGAAAAAGAGAGGAAATCACCCATCACCCAGGGATGAGGAAGAAAGGCAAGATTAGGAATGAAACAAAACCTCCCAGAGGAGCTGCTAAAGAGCGAGCAGGGGGAGAAGAAAATGAACTGATATGTCAGACGGGACGGGGGGGGTTAACAGCGTGCAAACAGGACGTGTTAACAAGGAGTTTCAGGGGGTCGCTCCCCTTGACTCAAAGCACGGAAAACCACAAAGCCAGATCAGGATTTCTCACTGTTTGCAAGACAAGGACCCACACAGATCCACCAAATGATACAGTCAAGTTGAACTGTGGCCACAAAAATGCACTGTGAAGCCCTTCGGTTAAAACCTGTGTTAAAACCTTGTATTGTGTGAGACGGACACGCGTGCTCACAGGGGTTCCTAAGAGAAGCAGGCTGCATGTACATGCCTGTATGACTGAGCGACGATGAGTCACAGTGCATGCATGCTTCCAGTTACCTCCCCAGATTCCCTAAGTCTGTGTCACACACACACACACACACACACACTTGCTCTCTGGCTCCTGCCTGGCCCACCATTTCTACTGGATATTCTGTTCGACTCGCCTTGGTACAAAACTCTTTCCTGCCAGTCAAATCCCTCTCTCTCTCTTTCTCTGTATGCCTCAGTCAGTCCCTCCAGCACTCTCTTTGTTGCCGTGTGTTCCCAGCTCCGGGGCTCCCTATGTGTGGGTCTTGGTGGTCCAGTGTGGAATGTGGTGAGGAGGGGGGAAGCAGGCCGGCCTAAAAGGGGGTGCTCAATTGTTCCCACACACAGCATCCACCCCCCACTGATCTGTCGCTCACTTGGCCATTTGGGGGGGGGGGGGGGGGGCAAAGGATGCAGAGAGATGGAATTACGGACGCTCAGTCGACACACGCACACACCGCTATTGAATTGACGCTACACTTGGAGCATACTAAATGAGTGTAGGAGGGAAACTTAAGATTCCACAGTCCTACGTGTTGTTGAAGAAGGCAGCTACTCAAACACCAAATCAGGTCTAGAATGACAAAATCATTTCATCCACCAGACCGAACCCATGCAACCACAAAAACCTTTTAGTAGCATTCTTGAACTTCTGCTGTGCACAATATATATTTTTTTGTCCGCTGTGATAAGCTGATTTGTGTTGAAGCAATGATAAGGCAGCTGTTGCTGGCAGAGCAGAACGGGACACCACGAGAGACCCTGATCTCAGAGCTGCCATACTGTGATTGCAGGAAGCAGATAAGGGCGGCAAGATACCGCAGAGCTGGCCGGCACGTGTAGCCACCCTCCCTCCCTCCTCTGGCCCCATCTGGACACTGGAAGTCGCAGCCAGGCTCCCCCCGGGTTCACAAGACCATAACCTCATGATACCTAAACTCAATTATACTGAAGACTCACCAAACTGTTGTAAAGGGCAGAGAGCAACAGGAACTATCACATTATCACTGCTTTTAACTGATCTCCAGAGAGGAAAAACTTGCATGCTCACAATCTATTCATTGACCAGCCTTCCTGGAAGACTAACTTGCCAAATCAATCATAATACATATATACTGCCTTAAAATATTGAGTGCATCATTGTCCTGGAGCTGTGGCCTTACATTCTCATGTAACCTGATAAAGGCAAAACAAAAGCTGAGGTCAACAATGAAGTCTGAGATGATTGTGTTTTGCTATTAGATTAGATGTTATTAATAACATTGGCATGTCAAAAAGCAGAAAAAAACATTTTCATTTTAATGTAACACTTGTTAAGCCAAAAAAAGGCTTATAAGGCAAGTCAAAAGAAGTGCTTCAACGGTTTCAAAGCAAGAAGCTGCACGAGTCTATCCCATCGCTCAGGAATGTTATCAGAGATTACTGTGTATGCTTTGGCTTTAATGCAGAGTGTTTATTTGATCTCAACCGCACACATTTTCTCAATTTTCTCTTCAAATCAATCATTGATATTAATGTTTGTGCAACGTATTCCTCTTGTTACAAAATGATGCGCTAAGAAGAACTTTTTATTTAGACTCGTGTGAAGTTGTAATGGTACTTCAGGCAGGTGAATACTAGGCTAGGTCATCCTCTTACCACTGATTCAATTGCTACTACTGTAAATGTATTAAATGCTTTTTCAAGCATACAAAGTTTCATCTAAATTTAAGTGTTGTTCTGATGCACTATGAGTAATTCCTCACTACTATCATGAGTTAGACATGCATGTGTGAATTTACCATTGGTTGTAACCACACCTATGGGTGGGACTAAGACAGTTTCTTGAATGACACACCTCAGTCTGTTTGATCTCTCTATATCTGGCGAGAAACCAATTTGGGCTCAAATCGTTTTTCTTCTTTCATGTACTAATTAAGAAAGAACAAGAGGAGGATTTAACAGTGTTGAGTGTTTTGAAAGATATAGCCCACAGTTACAATTTGGGGATTTGGAAGTCAAATAGACGTGTGTTCTACACAGTTTTATTGAATCACTCATTGGGAAAAAAAACTCCTAGTAACTACCCCACCTTTCAATCAGTTGGGGATCTACAGGATGTTGAAAGTACACAGTAAGAAACAAAGCACAACTGCTACACATAAAATGCTGCCTTTTCAATAAAAAAAAATATATATATATACATCAAAAACAACATAAAATGTTATCTTATTCAACAGTATATTGAATAATTGAGTAATCAGTATTTCTTTGATCCTTGTGTCACATAATATGCCTTCAAGAAAGATCCTCTTACGTAATATGGCCTGTTTACAAAGATAGAGCTCAACATCTCGACTTCATGTGACTACACAAGGATTCTCTGATATCTATGACTGCTCATAGATATCAGAGAATCCTTGTGTAGTCACTTTAAGAATTAAAAGACGTTACTGTTTTCTAGGAATATATCATTTTAAAATTGACCGTTAATATGTGATTCAGTATCAGCTACAACACACAAGTAATTTCTATCTGCACATTAGTAGCTGCTCTGATGTCCAATAATACATGGGCAGCTTTTGGACTCCTGACCTCCCAGAGAGCAAGAACAGGAGGGAGCAGTGTGTGGAAAACATAGACAGCAGTAATGCACTAATTATAAAACCTTACACTTTGGCTTCTGCAAGCTGCTTTGGGTCTTTTTATATGTTAATTTTTGGCAATGCAACGGCTATTGCAAAGACAGTTATTCTGCAATTCTCGACAACCAATTTTTGAAATTAGCGGAAATTAAACTTCATTTCTAAGTGAAGCATGATAAGACTTGCAAAGTGTTCACATAAAAAAAGAGAGGGCTGTTTGAGTTTTATGGGATTGACCTTGAGAGGCAAGTAAGACACTTGGCTGGTGGTTTATTAGTTAATTATTATAGGTGTTAAAATACCAGGCCACAGTTCTACGGAGCAGAGCCACTCAAATATTGGTCTTTGAGCTATAAAAGCTCCCACAGACTGTGTGTGCCCCAGTTCCCTGCTCTTATCTTATCTGCTGAATGTCACTGCAATAACACAACCTGTTATTTCCCAAACTGTAATGATGCAGGGCATGCAGCCACCGGCAAAGGGGGAAGGAGCCCTGACAGTGTGAGACTGCAGAATGTCTCCTGCTTACCGAGAGGCCAACGCGCTGAGGTCATGCACGCTTTGAGTTTCAGTCATAATGCACTGAACTGATTATGAGCAGGAGATGTTCCTCGTGCTGAAGGGAGGGAAATCGACCTCTTGTCTTTGATCTCTGCCATTGTCCCATACCTGAAGCATGACATCAGGCCTGACTGCCAGAGTAAACCAAAACAGATTTTGCTTGAAGAGCTGCAAAAAAAAGGGAAGCGCAGCATCCAGCCCTGCAATAAGTAGCCTTTGACATGGCAGATGCCAATCTGGTCAGTGTTAACTGCTCTGCTTTCAGGCTGAGCTTGAAGGTCCATGTTGCAACTGTGTAACAGCACTTAGCAGATACCTTTTAACGTGTTTCACAGTATCAAATATAACTGTTAAGATACACAAATATAACCTACTACTAGCAGATAGGTTCAGACAGTGAAACCACCACTTACATTCTGTATGATTACTGACATTATTTATCTGTCATCATTAGTTCTGTCAGCGTCATTTATTTCCCCATTTAAGGAAGCTATTTCAACCACAGGCCCTAAACAAATCATCATCCAGCAGACAAGAAACTTGGAAACGAGGTCTTGAACCGCTTCCACGTGAGTGGTAAAAGATTGATACCATGGGATCAACGAGGAATTTACCAACTGAGCCTGATGTTCCTCTGTATCACTTCATTTTGGCTGTGCCGAAGCAATAAGGGTTTCCATTTCAGTTTTACATTAAAACATCTTTATTGAATCTCAAGTCTGGCTTCAGCCGAGCCCGTCGGTAATTTGAATGGTAACAAACATTCTTATCTCCACGTCGCCAACAACAACAACACAAGATGTCTGTGGCAGGTTTTGAATCCAGTGTCTCCAATGGGACTCATATTCCACCAATCTGATTTATGATGCATGTATCAAAGGAGGTAAACATTTCAAAAGCCACTTCTGTGACAACTGGCAAAGATACTGTATAATTTTCAGTTCTCTGCAACACACGGCTGCACAGCTATGGTTAAAGTCAAAAAAGCCAATTATTTTGGTTGAAATATTCTGATCACAACCACTAGTCTTATGTGGAACAAAATTATTTTACTGAATCTTTTGAATCATATATTGACTGCTACAATTTCTGCAGATGTTATAAGTGAAGCAACCTTTTCCAATGAGCTGCTTCTTTGGTTATTAACTGTTGAAAATAAAATTGTGGTATACACATGCAGGTAATTAATGGTCTAACCCTTGTGCAACCTCACATCCAGTTCAATTTAAACACAGACGGTGTTATGGCAAGGAGAGGAATAATGTTTGGAGTTTGACCCATTACAAAGTGTAGAAGTGAAGCTCTGACAAACATGACTGAAGTTCAATCAGACAGCACATCTGGAGCCATTTCTCCCCAGCAACATGAAACATTTGAAGAGCGCCGGGCTTCTGTATCTGCTTTTTGCTTTCTGGAGACCCCCAACTCTCTTTAATGACCGTAGACTGTGCTGCTTTCTATGGATCAATTATCTCAGTCTCTTTCAATGACAAAGAGCTGCTCATTGAGGTCACCCCTGCCTAAGGCCCAGATATACACCAGGAATCTATTGTAAAGGAAAAGGCACGTGTGTGTAGCACACAAACCTGCACAATAAAACTGCCTTCATTCAGGTCCTTCTTTCAAAACCTAGAGATGCAAGACAATTAAATCCGACCAATGCGGACATGTTGGGGTACTCTCAATTACATTTAGCATCACAAAGACATACAGGCAGAAAACAAAAGGACCTATAGACTTGTGTGAAATGCAGGAGAGAAAAAAAATAAGTTCTTGGCCTATTTGACAGTCACGTCCAACTCAAATTCTAATGAGCCGTTGTGGCCTCAACAGAAAAAGAGTCTGAACATCCTCTTACTATGCAAAGCAAACTCATAAAGGGCTTCAGTACAATAAAGAGGACACATACAAATTGGTCACACATGTCAGCTGAAATAATGCTGTGAACACGTCACTGAACAGTTAGGGCCTGAAATGTTTAAGGTGAGAAAATACGTAGAGAAAAAAAAAGCGAATTATTAAGTGAGTTAAACACACATGAGGAAATTACTTAAAAAAACAAGACACTAACATGACAGCAGCCATGCCTGAATTACCTACTTCTACAATTTTAAAACAAGTATGTCATGCTGAAGCCACTGCAAAGCTGGCAACCAAACCGGAATGCATTTAGGGGTTTGAATATATGTGTGCATATTCATTTTAACCACCACAAAAAATGAAAAGGAAATGAGAGAAGGGAGGGATTTAAAGTATGCAGGGCACAGTGGAATTTCAAACCCCAACCCCCTTCCCCCTGCTGCCCTCAAGCCTCCACTGTAAAAGCCCCCCTGTGTAAGTTTCCATCACTTGGGTTTAACTCATGATTAGCTAAATTGATTTGCCTTCTCACCTCGGTCTGACTATTAACATAGCAGTTCCTATTTATTACCAAGTGGTCTTCATTGGTGCACAACATCCCGTCCTGCAGACTAGACTACAGGCAGATGTAAAAGTACAACATGTGCCCACACAGAATATGTCAAAACCACGAAATCAGACTAACCCAGAGAGAGAGAGAGAGAGAGAAAAAAAATCCATAAGCCTTGTTCACAATGCACAGGAGTGTTTACTAAATCACTGCAGGCTGCCTGCACTTCACAGCCATAGGAGTCTCTGCTAAGGAAGCCTGGAAATAAACACAGGCCTGGCTTCTTTCAGTGGGGAGCAGAGCCTGCGTGTGTTGATTATACCTCTTTATTGTTATGAATTACCTTCAAGTATTTCCTAAATGAGGACTATATTTACCCACAGGAGTAGAGAAGTCTTGCCAGCTGCATATTTGCCTGAAGAATTCATCCCCAAATGTTTCACTTCAAAACTTAATGTACTGTAACTTTTTAAACACGTGAAAAGGCACCATGGTCTGCATGATTGACCATGTTTCCATATAGACTCAGACAGAGGCACCGAATGTCCCTTTACAAAAGTGACAGTTTAATTGTTTGTTGTAGGGCCTTCTGTACCTTTTCATGTCAGCTACTCCTAAACTTTACTACATTTGAGATGATTTTTATCTTCATGAAAACCATCTGGAAAACGATTTAAAAGTGAGTTCTGACTTATAGCTGGCTGTCTCCACTGTATCGGAAGCTAACAATGGGGCAGCGCACATTTTACTGACCTTTACCCAGTGCCACATTATGCTAACTCTGCTAGCTTAAAAAGTTCTCATTAGCCTAAGGACCACCGGGAGACCTTTTCCAGGGCCCATGGGGGGTCCCCGGCCCCCACTTTGAGAACCACTGCTCTACAGTATTTGAGGTTAAAACATGCCTTGAGAATAAATCTAAAATATAAATATAAAAACTCACCATTGACTCCTTTGTTGGGCACGTCGTTGACGTTGAAGCCTTTGGAGCTGTAAGCAGCACGAACTTCGTTGCAGTTTTTCAACTTTTGCTCCGCAGTCCCCGACACACACAACACAACCAGCGTGCACACCACACACAGCGCCAACAGCGTCTTCATTTTGTGTCACTTAAAAAACAAAAACCTACAAAGTTACCAGCACGGAAGAAAAGCAAAAGTATAATCGCTCAGGTGTGTGTGTAAGCTAGGACAAAGTTTCAGCGACTCCCACGCTGAGCTTCTTCATGGAGACGCGCTGGTTTATTCGGCTCAACAGATACTTCATTCACAGCAGCTCTGAGGCCACCTCTGAAACTACTTTGAGTGAAGAAGAAAAAAAACAAAAAACACCGAAAATAACCTTAAACACTGCTCAAACGCCGTCCGTTTAAAAGCTCGGGTATGAGCGATAAATGTCGAGTTCCAGACTCAATCGAAAAAAACACGAAGATGCGACAAAAAACTGTTTTTAAAACATGTAAAAACTTTTTTTGAACTGCAGGCAAGAATCTCAGAATCACACTGCTGCTTCACAGCTTCGACGAAAGTATAAACCACGGGAGGAGAGTCGACGGGAGAAAGCTGCCGGGAAGGTGTTTTTCTTCTTTCTTCCTTTCTTTTCTTGCTTTCTTTCCAAAACTTGAGGAGGCCGTGGTTTCTGTAGGACAGGACACTGGACTGTATGCTAGTCGTACTGGGATCCAGATGCGAGCAGAAAACCCTAGTGGACACCCAGGAGTGAGTGCAAGTTCCGGGGACAAAGACCTGGAAATCAGGAACACCAGGGGTGGAGCATGGAGCAGGGACTTGAAACCCTGGATCTCTCTCTATAATGTCTAGACTTGTGGTTTTGAAAATCAGGACTGGAGCTGAGGGTGGAGCCTCAGCGTGGCATAACATGAAGACTTATTATTGGTCCACATGACATAAGGAAAGGAAACACTAGATAACCAAAAAAAAAGTCCTCAAAATCACAAATCTCTTTCATGGCAGACCCCCCATTTGACCTGGGTTTGAGAGGGCTGTCTTATCTGTTTTTACTGTCAGTGTGGCGATAACAGCGCAGATAAAAACCCTTTGAACTAAACAGACAGCCCTCGTGTTTCTCTCACTGTCCTAACGTAAAATAAGTGAAATAATTAGTGAAGATAAAGAGTTTTCTCTTGTTTTACTGTGGACCCCTTGGAAACACCCCAAGGACCATCAGGGGTCCCAAACCCCTATGTTGAAAACCACTTCATTTTGTAAGTTAAGGTTGTCCATGATGAGAAATAAAGAAATAAAACAAGTAATTATTGACAAACTGTTTTCCAAATGCTTTTACATGACATGACAGCGATTTACATAACAAGAAAGCACATGATATATTTTCTCCAAATGTGTTATTTCTCTGCAGCCTTTATAATCCAATACATCTCAGTTTGTTTGAAACCCTTGGATTAAAACCTGCCGAGTGCTGCAGTAACCATGGAGTCCAAATTACAGGCCTGCTCCTTACACAAACACAGGTCAGGCTGTGTGCTGTTAGCAACAGGGCAGTTGTGTTTCTAATATGCAGCTGCCTGTCATATAGTGCGGCCGGTGTTGTAAACTACGGTAAACAGTCTGCTGGAAGCACAGTGGAGCTGTACAAGTGGGTGGAGAAGACAGAAAAAGAAGACTTGTGAAACTGCCAAAAGTTAGTATTCGTTTAGATTACTGTAGGTATGAAAATAACCCACTTAATCCCAGGTCAACGGTAAGTAAAGGAACATACATTTGTTTTTTGAAACAGAAATTGTTGAAAACTTCTGTTGAACACCGTGTCAATTTTCAGCCGTAAAGTGTCTGAAATTGTCAAGTGTGTATCTGAAATGGACTTAATATAATCTTTTCATAATGTCATCTGTTCAACAGATACTTAAAATCCACCACATCCTCCTCCGTCCTCTACTTGCTAAAACTATCTCTTGTCCCCTTCACTCATATTTCTTTCATATTTCTGCACCAGTGTTTTCTCAGGAGCAGTTTGTTATATCTGCTGTCACGCTGCTTTCTGCCTCTGACCTTTTCCCTCCCTGCAACTTGTTTCTTCTTGTAACATTGGGGAGAAAAAAAAAGCTGTTTAAGTTTGTTTTTCACTGATAAGACAATCAGCAAAATCAATGGAATGTAAAAAGTTAACTTTCAGCCTTTTAAATCACATCACAGCCACCTCCATGTTTTCCTCTCTTCAACCGTAATCACGCAGATATCATTCTAGATCAAAAAATGACAAATAGCATTTTTGTTCTAACAACGTTTCAAATATTGGATATATACTTTGATCGAGTGCACAAATGTTGCACCCAGTCTTATGCGCAAATCCCTTAATTAGAAAAGAAGTCATAAGAAGACTTTTTACCCCCTGCGTTTAAACATGCCTGGACTTGTGGGGTGCTTCTGTGTGTGTGTGTGTGTGTGTGTGCACGTCCATTGGTTTGGGGGGTAGCACTCAGCAAAATGACATTCCTCCTTTTGTGTCCACATTCCTCAGGCAGCTCCATTCATTCTGTGTGACTGCGGCGGCTGCAGGGGAAGCCAGGGGTTGCTGAGGAGCAGGAGGAGGAGGATGCTGGAGCTGTGTGCATGGGAGAGCGTGGGCCCGGCGCTCCTCTCTATAGGCCAACAAAAGGTAAGAAAATGGTCCAGTGCCATGGTAATTAGACATGAATGAGCTTCGAACGACGTGACATGTCTCAGGCTTTTCTCTCTGGCAGAGGAATTTCGACATCCAGCTTGGTAAAAAAAAAAATTGGACTGGACTGGGGAGCCCGTACACCCCTCAAGCACCTGAATTAGATTGTTATTTTAATTCATATGCACCATTTGATGACCCCTCAGGCTTATAAAGGTACAGCCAAGCCCAAACATCTTTGTGTGACCATGAAGCAGTGCTGAAATACATATTCATAGGGCAGTCAATCACTCAGGCGGAAAATGCAACCATTCCTGATAGTCAGCTCTTCTCACTGTTCCTGCTGACTAACATCAAATTGACCTTTCACTCTCATAATGCGTGCTGTTACAACATTGCCCCAATATTACCCTAAGAAAACATGTGAACTCTGCATTTCAATAGGCCTGTTTGCCCTTTCTCCAGCCTTGCATTAGCATTCAGAGTATAACCCCCCCCCATCTTGTTGAGGCAAAGAGTTGCTGCTCTCTCTGCAGCCAGCGTTTGCTCATCTCCTAATAATCAGCCTCTCTTTTCCATCTTAAAAGCTAGCATTCCAGTTCAGGAGAGAAAAGCACAGCTGGATAACAATGGCGTTTTTTATCTGGATCTGGGGAGCAGAGGGTGCGTGGGTGTGAAAAGTTACAGCTGAGCGTCGGGACACAGAAACACGGATTTTTGAAGTGTGTTTGCGGTGACAGGCGTGTTATGTGCAGAGCTGTGAGTGACTGACCTTGTTAAGGAGGTAGACAGGCTTTAAACATGGAGATAAAACACAAACAATTAGGACTAATGAACCTCGTTACATTGTTGAGCTGTGGATGAGCGTCTGTTACCTGGTTAAGGTGGCTCCAGGGGTAACACTAATGGGGTTCAATGTAGAGAAACCCCACAGAGAGAGGGGCTGGGAGGAGATCTTACACTCATCATCAGCTGGGAGAGAGAAACACAGATCCAAAGAAAAACACACATGATTCATGCTGCTTTGAGGATTCGGAGAACTACCCGCATAGTCCAGAGAAACATAAATTATATGATTCATGAAGGGCTTTGAAGTGGATCAGAGGGTGAAAAACACATAAAGTAACATATACACTTGCAACATTGAGTGTCCCACATATAACCTCATATATATAAAAATATATATATTTCCTTGCACTGAAAACTCCACTCAGAATAACTAAATATGTGACGGTTAAAGGTGTTTCAGAAGTTATTTTATGAGCTGTCATTTTATGTTTTTGGTTCCCCCACTTTTCCTAACAACCTGAGCTGTCAGCCAGCTTCTATACAAGTGGTATCAGTTTAGCACCGTATTTTCTCAAGATGGTTCTGTCTAAAACATAATACTGGTGTTTTCTGTCCATATTGTAAAGTAAAACTAGCCCGACAATCAAACTAAACTGCAATTTCATTTCACTGACTTCATTCAACCTGCCTCTGTGTTCATGTTACCTGATTTCTTGTTGGGACAGGGGCTATTCTGTTTTGTGTAGCCCCAGTAGCAAGTGATGTATCCGTCCTGCCAACATCATTTTCAGTTGACGTGGCAGTGATAACTTAACATTTTTCACGCTCATCAAGTAATGTCAATTTAAAAGTTGTCATTTCTTTAAGTTGGCGTACAACAACTTGCACGCTTGTGCCGATCTCATCCACGCCTGTCTTGTTAATGAATAGAACTAAGGAGCAAGCTAGCTATGTAGGACGACGATGTCCCCATTCTAAGCTCTGACTGGTCAATTGGGAAGTCAGACAGGACCGTTCCCAGTTACTGTACCTGTGGATTATACTGTATGTATTTTGTTTTTCCACTTGGCACAAAGCGAAAGTTGTTCCCCTTACCCAAAACGTGCTGCTTTTCAATCTGTGGCTGCTGTTGGTGAACACACTGGCATCTGATGTTTTCTGATTGTTGAAAGCTGTGCAAAGTCTAAGAAGAATGATCTGGTCTTTGATTCTGAGGAACTGACACCAAAACCTGACATTTACTGGTGATGTTAGAGGACTGGATTTGTCTCTGATATTGATCTCTGTGTTGCTGTAATGGAGATACTTGACATGACCTCCCATCATCTACGTTTGACCTGTTATACAAGAGAAAAACAAACAACTGAAACTGGACTCCAGAATGCGTTGGTAGTTCAGTTTTTTTCGGGCTCACAGGCTGGAAATCCTGCCTGTGCTGTCGCAGTGCAGGGTTGTGTGATGCTACATCACAGTTGGGTGTGGTCACAAGTACAACAAACCACACCTGACCACACCCTGTCTTATAAGCCAAGACATCATGACTGTTACAAAACATAAGAAAATCTCATGTCTTTCATGTGTTTGTATTCACACATCAATAAAAAAACCCCCAAAGCATTAAAACATGTTTAGTTTATTATACATTGTACTTTCCTCATCAACATTTAACGAATTAAAAAAATCTACATATTACAGGGCATTCATTTTTAAGCAACCTGTAATCTCAGGTCTGTCATTGGCTGGCTGTTTGACAGACATTTCTCATGACAAACACAGGTGGAACTAATAACATTAATTAGGGCTGCGCTCTGTTTAGGTCCCTGACGCTCTGCATGCCGGCTCACCAACGTGACTCACTGGCACACCTAAATGGAACAGAGCCATAGTTATTGTTGTTAGATACACCTGGAGTGGAGGGTGCATGTGCTCCCTGTGTCTGTGTGGGTTTCGTCCGGCTTCCTCTCACACTCCAAAGACATGCGGGTCAGTTTAATCAGCGACTGTAAATTGCCTGTAGGTGTGAATGTGTTTCTTTGTGTCAGCCCTGTGATTGACTGGCGATCTGTCCAGGGCCTGCAAGCCAATGTCAGCGATGGGTGTAGCTAATAGTGATTGGATGGATGGACAGTCCGGTGCGAGTACAGTCTACACTCACAGCCGGGTGAAGTCAGCTGTGTGGCAGCAGCAGAAACACTTTCAGCTTTTAATTAGTGTCTTTCCCAAACATCCATCACACGTCCTCCAGTCTAAACAAGGGAGCTGGTATCCAGTTTTCACCACATTTCATTTAGAAAATCAAACAAACAATAAAAACTAATCCCACTTCTGATTTAAACAAAACCCAGGAGAACAAATAATGAAATACAAAGCCCAGACTTTAAGAATGTTTGAGCCCAATGCAAACCAACATTACAAAATTAATTTACACACATATTTATACATATTTATATCTCACATTACTCCTCGCTTTACCCACAGTGCTAAAGAATAAGCTACAAATTTGCAGCAATGCTTCACAGTCAGGCCAATAATTCAATCCACAAAACACATTTTCTTGTGAAATATGCCAAAAGTTCAAATAAACGTATTTTTGTAAACATGGCACCAACATACAGAGAGAAACATACATCTGTACAGTTATCAGGCTGATTTGGAGACGCTTATGATAGCCCTTGACTCTTTTGTTATTATAGGGCTGTTACTGTTAAACCATCAGCGTTACAAAATAAAGCAAACGCTGAGGGTGGGGGTGAAAACTATCACTAGGACACAAACAATGAGAGAGAACGAGGGAGATTTGAGTAGTAACAGAGCATTTTAAGGTATAGTGCATTTTTAAATAAGGGTTTAACCTCCGCCTCTGGGGGTAAGGAGTTCACAACAACTCCCCAGCTGAAGTCCAGTCCTGACAGGAGGTCATTTACTGTAAAGGAGAAGAGTAGCAGAAGTTTTCTTCTTCCTCCAGCTTGTTTCTGAAGGGCTGTAACTTCTTTCAGACTGGGACCATCTTAAAGAGGTCTGTTGTGTGCCTGTTCTCCATGTGGCTCCTGACTTGCAGCTCCATGACAAACCGGTCTCGTGATGAGGGCCCCCGTCTCTTTGTTGTTATACAGAAGTCAGTATGAGAGCAGAGAGGAGGTGAGGCAAGAGGGCACAAACGTTGTAATAACCATAGTGGGAGTGGACCAGAGGGCAAGTTTCTTATTTACACAATGCCATGGGTTTATCTGGTGTGCTTTAATAGGTTTGTTGAGAACATCCAGTGACTTTGAATAAAACAAAACAGATTCTTGCTGAGACAGAAAAAGAGAAACGTAGCATTCCTTTGATGTGCTGCTGAACTTTACATGAGGAACCAGAGCTTTAAAAACAGCAAGTCCTTGTTCCACAGAGTTTTGTATTGAATCCTAGGGGAAGGAGGTGACAGGAGTGTGTGAGTGCACTGGTCAGTGGCGGCAAAGCAGGAGCAGAGCAAGTGCCACCGGGAGTGTCGGGACCAGGTAGCTCCTCCACAGCGGGGCCGCAGGCGAGGAGACGCCTCCGGCCCCGGATGTGGCCAAGCGAGGGGTCAGCAGCTGCTCCTGGAAGGTGAAGTCGTCCATTGCCAGGTTATCAGCGAGGTCTGAGAGGGAGACAGTTCGGAGACGGATGGGAGATAGCAAAAGGAGGCAAAGAATGAAAAATATGAGAGAGGCAGGAAAAAGGATGGAGACAATCACTGTCACAAGAGCTGAAAAACATGTGTGGTATGTCTGTCCTCCTTTTTTTGCACAATGTCTTACACAGCTGTAAAAACAATGTTACATTGGGGGAACGAGAAACACAAGCTCCACATATAACCAGATGTCGCATGTTATTGTTGAAGACACATGCTGAATCACACAGACACATATTTCACTGAGAGCGAGTGTTGAAATGTGGATTTGAAGTGGTGAGATGCTGAAAACAAAAAATAAAAATAAAAACCACAGTCTGTATGAGGTCATGTCTACAAATCTGAAACACACAACCGTTTTGACTGACGTGTGTCTTCCCTTTGATAGAAAATAACTTCATTGTTTAAATAAACTTAGTTGTTTTATTTAATTAGTCCCAAAATAGACGTGGTTTTACAAAATCAGAATCAGAAGTACTTCATTGATCCCTGGGGGGAAATTACACAAGTTACAGGTGCTCCCATTCAAGAGTAGAAAAGTAGCATACATTTAGAAATGAGAAGTATGTACAAATATAGGATATAAAAAAATAAAATATACACATTTACAATATCTAAGTGAAAAATAAAAGTAAAAAATATATACAATAACAATGTAACATGTTACGTGAAATTACGTGCTGTAACAGCATAAAACTCTGCCTTAAAAGCACATTTTTGTTAATTAGTGATCTTAAGAGGTGCAGGTAGGTGGATCTTTAAACTTTTTAAATTACATTTTTAAACAGAGCCAGGCTAGCTGCTTCCCTCTACTTTCAGTCTTTATGCTAAAGCTAATTGGCTCCTGGCTTTAGCTCCATATGCAGTGTACAGACATGGAGAGTGGTATCAATTTTCTCATCTAACTCTTGGCAAGAAAGCAAATAAGCATATTTTCCCAAAATATTGAACTATTCCTTTGAAGCATTAATATGCCTTTCTAAATAAAGGCTGCAGTAATAAACCGTTTCTCCTTTATTCTTACAAAGGTTTTTTATCTTCAAGAGAACCTTAAAGTCTTGCGTGTGAAACTGATTGAACACTTTGCCTCTGCATTTCTTTGAGTATTTGTACTTTATACCACCAAAGCAAGCAGAATCAGTAGAAACACAAGTCACAGTCAGCGGTTATGTAGAAAATCAAACTAAAGCTCTACCTTTCTTTCTTAGATCTGATAAAATGGCTCAACTTTAGAGTCTACACTTACTGTAGATTGAATATAACCCTTACAAATGTCTGAAATTCCCTGCCGTATGCAGAGAAGTTGGTTTAACACTGACTCCTGCACTCCTGCAGTAACACTGAATTCAATGCCTCCCACATGCAGCTATTATTTGTGTTTGTGGATCACACTTTTGTTTCTGCTGTGTCATTAATCATACACAGTGTTGCAGGTCTGCGGTGACGTTCTCTGGGACTTTGAGATAATAGTTAAATGACTTCAGGGACGGTGAGGCGAAAATGACCCTGGTGTGGGCTGCTGCTCTTTAGGACACCATCCACTGCAACCCGCCTGTCACCTTTAACTTTCACCTCTCCCTCCACAACTACTGTAAAGATGCCCTCAAGCAAAGCACTTAACTTGCTTGCTCCAACGAGGCTGTTCAGTTAGCAGTAGACTGTGGTCTGACTGGGAAACTCCCAGGTGTCAGTGTTTTCCTCTACAATAGAGGAAGAGGGTTTGCTGAATAAGTGCATAGAGAGCATTGGTTAGAGAAATAAAAGTTTTCAGAAAGTGTCCCACTCTTTAGTTTTCCATGTGAATCCTGCATTACTCCTCAGTCGCTCCTGTATTTGACTGTGTTCCTCCCTTCTTCTCCATCTGTTCTGTGCGCTGCAGTGACTTCATGGTCACCTGCTGCTCTGCTCTCACTTACTGCTCTGCATCCACAGCTGTTCTCCTACTGACGCTGTGCAGAGCTCTTCCTCCCTGTGTGTGTCTGCATGTGTGTGTGTGTGTGTGTGTGTGTGTGTGTGACATATTCAGTGCTGCTTTGTCTGGCAGAAAGCTGTGAGGGAGGCTGAAATAAGAAGGCTGAGTTATGAGAGAGGGCAGGAGGATATCAGTAATAAAGCAACTCTGTGGAGTTAGGAACGCCAACTATGAGCTGAGCTGTTCCCTGTCAAGTTGAATGCAGAGCACCTCTCCACACACACACACACACACACACACACACACACACACACACACACACACACACACACACAGGTGCATTTCTGACATACCTCTCCCTCACACAGTCTTGGTGGCTGTGCACACATGCATTCACTTTCTCTCACACATGCACACTGTCGCATCTGAGCTTCTAAAATAACAGATAGCTCCAAATTCAATTAGCTGTCTCATCTGATCTGCGTACTGTTCTCCCTGGTGGGAGTGATCCAGTGGGAGGAAGTGGCAGATCTGAACCACTGTGTGATCAGAGGGAGCGGTCAGGAGTCCCACTAAAGCTTTGGCCTTCTCTCTCTGAGTAGAAACACAGAGAATGGAGCCCTTCCTCCTGAGTCCCTGGTGCCAACAGGCCCCTACGCTGCCAGGCACCATCTTAAACAGAGGAAGGAGGCAAGTAAATAAACCTGCAAAGCTCCAAACGGCATCTCCTATGAATTTCTTTGCAGTTACGACATCATTTGAGCGGCGGCCAGGGGACAATTAACTTTTTTTCTCCTCCTCTGTCCTCTGACATGGCAGTGGGCAGACATTCTTCGGGGCTCTGAAAGAGTGATTTGTCACTGTCGACAGCGGCGCACTGTACTGCCGAGCCAATTAAGCTCAAGGTGCAATTCGATACAGCTTTTATATACACTGCGGATAAGAGGGAGGGCGGGAGGGGGCCATGCGCGTCTGCATTTGTGTGTTTGTGTGCGGGTGATTGAGTGGGGTGTGTGCGCCCGTCCCCGAGTGTGTTTGTGAAAAAGTGGGAGACTAAGTGGGAGAGCATTGTGTTGGTGTGCTTTACAGCGGCAATAATGTGAGTGGAAAAAAAAAGTCTCAGGCTGTGAAAAAAATCCCTCAAACCGAGGGGGGAAAAAGGGTCTTTCTTGCTAGTTTAAACACTTCGACATGAGCAGCACCACAGAGGGGCCTTGTTCTGCAGGCTTTAAAAACAACCCAACAGGGACTGAACACTATGCAAACTTAGATCCCCTACACTCCTACGTAGGCCTGGGACTAATAATATCCTGGTATCATTAGTGATGAACACCTGTGCCTGTGTGTGTGTCGCACAGTATAGACAGAGAGAGTGAAAGAGAGGGAAACACAGACAGAAGTAATCCAGATTCAGCTTCTCTTTTCCTTTCAGGGCCTTCTAGGGAGAAGCCAGGACAGTGGACAGGCAGGAACAATTAGGCAAATAGATGGATAACTGGCTAAAAATAGGGCCACAATCTCGTCTGTGATTAATGTGACCGATGTGGGCCCTTGTGGCTTTCAGCGGCGCTGAGCCCTCCTCCTGCTCGTCCATTCAAACCTTCCATTTTCAGACTATCACTCCTCAAAGGACGCCACCTTGCTAGCGTACCCCTGCTAACTTTATCGTGGCCTCATGAGCTCGAGTTACGACTCAGGGGAGAGGTCAACAGTCCACCCATTGATTAGCTGCACTAAGACACCGGACTAAGAATGAGCAGGTAGGTTCAGTCACATGCGAGTCAACAGCCGGGGGCGCATTCAAGCTTTAACTTTTATGTTGTCTTTAGTGACCATTCCTCGGGAGAACAGACAAATAAATCCAGACTGTGGTTTTCAGAGGGAGCGGATGTTTGTTTGGGTCCCCATAAGAGGTCAAACAGTGGCTGGATTTTGTGCATGTATACGTCTGTGTGTGTGTGTGTGTGTGTGGTGTCTCTGTCTGTCTGTGCAGAGGAGCACAGCAGAAAGAGGGAGGGGGGAGAGAGTCTGGAGTTTTGTTTTCAGCAGTGCTCTGTGCCTCAGGCTTGTCGTTTACAGTTTGCAGTTGTCACAACAAGCAAACTATGTCGAAAAATTGCAACAGTGAGTGGAAAGCCACATTTTCCAGCACGCCACAGCTACAGGTGATGATTACATGATACAGAAAATCACAGGAAGCAGTTTATTTGTGCCGTCTCGCATTTGCAGTAAACATGTTTCTTGAATGCAGTTGAACTACGCCTCAGTAGCCAGTTGACACATTATTGTAACCCCTCTGGCGGGTGTGTACCTCCATGGTCCAGTACAGTTTATTCAGTACATGTGTGCTGTGCACAAAGGCCTTTTTTTGGTCAGATAAGTATGTGGAATGTTAAGTCTCCAAACACAGGTGCTTCTTATGAAACGGGAGAGATGGTTTAGATTGCTGCTACATTGGCAGACGATGTGCACATAACACACCTAAGCTGGTCAAATTTGATCTCGGTTTTTAAGATTCAGCAGCTTAAAAGATATTATGGTTTCCGAGGTAAAGCAAATATTTTATCACTTGTCTCATCTCCGCAGAGCAAACTGTTCACTTAAACATTGCACTCAGCAAATTTAGAAATTGAGTGTGTGCATGTGTGTGTGTGCAGTTGTTTGTCAGGAGCCGCCCTTATAGCTGCAGAGAAGACAATGGTTCTGTAAAAACATGATAGGCGCAGCTGGATTGATTGATTGGGTCTTATCTTGAAGAGGGTAACAGATACGGGGCTGAACTGTGATTATTGGCTTGTTGGTCACATTCTGTAACTTCTGTGACTTGGTCAGGGCTGTTCGTCCCAGGACATCGCTGATTGAGAGCTGGGAAGGAACTGAGGGAGCGGTGCGGGATGCTTCTGTCCATGGGCTGGCGGGAATGTGACCGTCTGCTTCCACACCCACAGGCCGACCACAGGGACGCTCGGAGAGGCTGGGAATGTCGGGCCAAGACAAACGGGACGCCCAGAGGAGGCCCTGCCCCGGGCCTTTGCAACAGCACCACTCTCTGAGCTGCTCTGGCCTCCCAACCTCCACAACACTCACTGTTATTCTAGGCTGAGGGATCCTCCCACACAGAGGGCAAGAGAGTAAGACAGGGAGACGTGGTGCCAAAGAGGGCCAAGGACGTAAACAGACATAATGGAGTTCTGAAAGGTTTAAAAGGGAAGGTGAAATCTGAAGTGATTAAAAGGGTTAGGAGACTAATGGGAGTTTGGCAAAACAGAAAACAGATTGAGAACATTGGGAGGGGGAGAGAAAGGAAACAAATGGTGTGGTGAGTCTAAATCTAAAAACCTCAACCTCCAAACTGAGCGCTGAATGTGTGGGTTTGCTCTGATAAGACAGGAATACACCCAGCTGTCAAAAGAGGGGAAACCAACGCTCTCAGACACTTTCTAAATTGTGGCTTTGTGGGACAAACGCAAGTCAACACCTATTAATTAACATGGAGCTGGTGTCAGCGAGGGGATGACCAGCATGTTGCACCCACTGGCCTCTCCCTGCGCCGTCCAAATTAGATTTACTCCAATGTATTTATAGTCTCCACTTCCAGTAACAGCTAATATGGCTGTAGAAAGGAGAAAGAGAAGGAGCTTGAAGAGAAATAAAAGCTTGAAGTGGAGACATAAATTTCAACCACGAATTCCTTGTAGCGCCGGCTCTGCGAAGGTGGAAAAGTGTGTGAGCGAGGGAGAGGGGTAAAAGCCATAACAAATCAAACGTACAAAGAGCTGATTCTGTGCTGAGGGCAAGGGGCTGGTTCAGGGTGGGGAGCTCTGCTGCGTACAGAGAAGGCCTGTAAACCTCCAGCAACTCTGAGGTCAGAGCTGACGGAGGGTCAGAGGTTGGCAGGGAGCGCCGGTTAGGGGTGTTTCTGCAGAGATGGAACAATGGTGGTTCTTATCAGTGAGAGAGGGAGATAGAGGCTGACATAAAGAGAGAGACAGAAGCAGGAGTGGTCGTGCACGGAGCCGAGCTGATGACCGGTGGGTCAGCGTTTGAGCTTGGCCTGTGGGACGTCCTGGTCAGGGAGCCTCTGAGGAACGCATTCTTCGGATACTATCTTTATCTTTTAATAATGAGGGAAGCTGACATCCCACACAGATCTGTTTACATTCTCTTCCTGTGTCCAGCAGCCAGTCCGGTGAAGGAAATGTAGCTGGCAGAAAGAGCCGTGTGTTTGTTTGTGCAAATGTCCCTGCCAACAAACATGCAGAATTCTCCCCACATTCCTGTCATGGAAAGGTAGACTAGAAACACAGCCAAGAGTGACAATTTGGCTGGTCTGACTGTACAGACAGAGAGCTCCTGTTGAGCAGTTTCACTATCTATCCGAGCCCTTTTTAGTGGTTAGCCTGCGGTTTCCTCCAGCACCTCAGAGTCTATTGACAGCAGGACTCCTGCAATGCTCACTGCATTGTTGAGTTGCTTTCAAGAATGGGCTGGAAAAACAGAGTGAGAGCAGGCCACAGGGAGGAAAAGACATTTCGGAGAATTTAGGGGAGGCAGGTGAAAGTAGAGGGTTAACATGTAAAATGCAAACCACCCAAACCCTCAACCAGGCTTTTAAGACATTCCCACAAAATGGCTGCTGTGTGTCACTGCGGCGACGAGCAGCGGAGCAGCAGGCCTCGAGAATGGTCCCGCTGTGTGCAGAGTGTTTGTGGACTGTGGCTGAGCTGATGGACATGACCCAGGAACGGGCCTGGAATCAATTTAGTAGCGTCCAAAAAGTGCCTGTGAATGTAAATAAAGCTCTTGAGCAAACAAACGCTTTTCCGAGAGGCACACACAAACATGGAAAAATGCATAGGCCTACAAAATGAATCAAACGCTGGTGGCCCCCCCCCCCCCTCGTGTGGACGATGGGAACCCAGTCGGCTCTGTGTGCTTATATCTACAGAAATTAAAACCAGGGCTCTTCTTCCTGCCTTCTGGCTAATCTTAAGGGTTTTATCCCCGGATTGATTTGAGAAAGCTCCATGGTGGAAGACCAACAAGGGTCCAATAAGAGGCTAACTTCAACCCTGTGTTCCTCTCCTCCCTTTTCCCCCCTCTCCACTCCCATCTTCCCCTCCACTGCCACCACACTCAGCCCCAAAACTGGGGACACACAGGGCCTTGTGGCTGGCTCCAGTAGGAACGAGAGCGAGAGACTGCAGCTCTTGCTAGCCAAGCCTGTTTACACAGATGGTGGCGAGCTTCATTATTTTTGTGAGGGGCGTGGAGGAGGTGGGGAAGGAGGAGGATTGGCTGAATTTACAGAGGTTGTTTATAAGCTCAAAGAGGGATGGAGGTGGAGAACATTGTGTCAGAACACTTCCAGTGTGTTACACATTATCAGGCTCTCGACCAACACCACCCTTGAACCTTTCAACACCTCCTCTACCCCACAGCTTTTATGTTTTCATCAATTCAAAGACTTCTCCAGAGATATTATAGATCCATTTTGGAAAAACAGTCATTGCTTTAAGTTCATCATTAATCATCTAAATAATAAACAGATTTGAGTCGGCTGGGACGAAGAATTATCATTTTGTCAGCCAAGGATTAGAGCAGTGGGCCTTTTTCCCCAAGTCTCTTTTTGGAATGAAGATTTTGATTTGCGGTGAGGCTGCAGATCGCCTTAAACTGAGCAACAACATCTGTTCTTTCATCTGTATCTCCTTTACTTCTCTGGGGGAAAAAAAAAATATTAAATTAAATTATGCTTCATGTTTCATAGCAACACTTAAGATCAGTGATTGCAGAAACATATTTGGTTAAATCAATATATGTTATCACAACCAAAATGTTTCAGTGTTGGAGGTATTTCAAAGAGTTTTGATTCTGGTTGGTCATTTAAGTTGGCATAATGCTACAACTACGCTAGCATCTCTGTGAGGCCGCACTTTGGCACAGCGTGGTTGATCTTGATCATATATGTCAAATTCATTATATGATGATAAAACCATCGAGATGATCTAATCTCATCTCTCTAATCTCTAATAATCATCTCATTTTCAAGGCCCAAATGATCGTCATCCCTAAAGCCACACTGCTAGCATGGCTAAAAATAAAACGTCCTCAACATTTCATGTCAAGTCCCAAAAAAAATGACTGTAACTGCTGTTAGACCTGAGTCCAAGTCACGTGACTCAACTCTACATCTCTGATCGCAACAAAGCAGATCTGAAAACAAAGTGGACTCAACAGTCTCAGCCGTTCCCTTCTCTTCTATATATTTTGGTAGATGATTTAGTCCTGGTGGAGGGAGACCTCCAACAGCGATACTTTGCTGAAGTCTGCATGTTTTTGCGCCCCGGTATCATCCGGCTCTGCAATAGAGGACTCAGGCCATGTGGGCACCCAGATTCCTCCTCCGCCCAAACACCTGCACTCCTCCTCGCACATCTGCATCGTCTGAGCCCGTTTCCTTCTGTCTCACGCTAACCTGTGGCACGCGGGCCCTCTACCTGGCAGCCACATGTGGACGACTCTTTAACTGGAAGCACATTTGTGAGCGCAGTAGCTCAGAAAATCAAGCTTTATGAAACTATATGGAGCTTAACGGAGGAGGAAACAGCGTACATGGTGGATGCATCCAGAGCTGCCAGAGCTAATGTCAACAGTGTCTGGATTATGTTTTTTTCTGATGAAGACATGTGGCAAACACTACTGTGGAGGACCGGCGCCGTGTGACTCACCTATCAGGTGCAGAGGGTCAGGGGTCGCAGCTGCAGTTAATTAACATACCAGGTTCTCGTATTGGCAGCACACACGGCTGACAATTCGACCCACATAGAGAGTAAAGAATGTTTAGGTTTCCCAGTGTATCAACCTTTAGAGTTATCAAAGGTGTTTTTGTCTCTTTCTGTTCTTTCCCTGCATTCTTTCATCACCTTCTTCTTTCTTTTACTCGCTCCTTTGTTCCAGCCACAAAATTCGTAGCAGACCTGAAAGGTGAGCCCGGCCTCTCATCGTAAGCCGCATGTTTCACATTACAGGAATATTTCCACTTTGTATTTTGCTAACCCCTGGCGCTGATAAAACGCTCAAGAGCTTCCAAAAGTACAGCTTTCCTTTGGGGTGCTTACAGTGACCGAATGTCTGAGCGCAGGAACATAACAAGAGGCCTATTCACGCGGCTCCTGCTGAGCACGGCGAGTTACAGCACACAGCGAAGGCCCGTCCAGCTCAGCAGGAAAACACACAAGGCAGAGCTCTGGGCTGCTGGGCCGTGGCAGAGCCCACTAACTGTTGGCTTTCAGACGACTGCATGTTTCCAAGCTGCATCAAAAACCCATTTCAACAAGTTATTTAGTCTAGCAGTTAGTGTTAGACTCTTAAATAGCCATCTTTATAAGTGGGATAGAATTGAGTGGTCAACTCTATTATAAAAAGAGACATTTTTTATTATTTCCACGTTTTCTCAACGGGAATCATTTTGTTTCAAGAACTAACTTGAGTCAAGAAACATTAGCTTTAGACCAGTGAGAATTATTTGCTATATTTTACTGTGATGCCACTTATTTTACAAAACTTCAAGAGCTGAAACTCAGCTGGAAACGAATGATTAACCTCACCGGCAGGTTTTCCCTTTCAGACTTCATACAGTAAAGTACTACAGTAGTGCTTTTGTGGAGCTGTATTCTGAAAACATTGCAGTACAAATTTGAAGTGACAGTGGGAGAAAAAAAATGAAGTGAGGATGAAGGAATGAAGAGAGGCTTTGAGCAGATTTTATGGAGATGGTGGCAGGTTCTTTGTTTCCCACAGAGGCCGTATAGTCAGAGACCAGGTGTGCATGAAAGTATGGAAACACAGGTGAGCCCTCATCCTGAGCGAAAGGCTGTCATACGGTATCAAAGACTACAGGATTAAAAGACTAAACACAGACCCATAAACTTCCAAACACTCACATTACTGCATGTGTACTCACATACACATTTTGAGATTTTGTTTGAATGCCACAGTTTTTTTTCTGACTATGTAATGTGCAACTATATAATCTATATTTTTGACTGTGTAAGAAAGACCTTCATTCACACTGTGTGCTTTAACACATCCAGAGGCAAAGTTTACAAAAATACTTAAAATGAGAATATGCAACTTTGGAAAGAAGAAATGACAAATAACATTCTTAGGTTAACACTTATAGGTTTTGCTGATAACAGTAGCTTTTGGTGGCTAATGTTAGCTAACTGTAGGTAGATATTACCACGTAAATAACACTTAGTTGACTTCATGACTCTTCCATACTTGAGTTTCTGTCACCCTACGTTTTATCATATACCATTATCCCAGAATTGACTCTTGTGGCCACAGCAGCCACTGTTCAGAAAAAAAGTAACATAGGCTTTCTTTGAATATAAATATAGTACATATAAGTGATTGAAGACAAATCATTTAATCATCTGACAGATCATCACCCTATCATGTGTGATTATAGCTGGTGTGATGGTGTTCTGCAAGACAAATTGTTTAAAGCCAAACACCAAAATACTATAGATCTCCCACCACTCAAATAAAACAGTTGCAGCCTCAAATGATTTGGATATTAAAGCGATCAGCTTTTGACTAATTTTGCAATTTTCAAATTTTTCAAATTCACAAATACAGTAAAATAAGAATTAAGTGACGCGTCACCAGAGAGGTCAGAGAGTGATCCATCTGGTGTTCGAGCTGTAACCAGTCCAGGGCCTGGCTATTAGTCTGGCTTTAGAGGGGGGTGGGAGTGGTAGGTGAGGTGGGGGGGCCCTGTCCTGGAATAGCTCCCCTGGCCTGGAATGCTCTGGGGAATGTGAGGAGTGGGATTTGATTGGTCGGGCAGGGGAGTCTGTGTGTGTCGGTGTGTGTGTTGTGGGTGAGTAGCATTAATGATCAGAAGGTTTTGGAATCTGTGTAGAGAATGAGCAAGGACAGATCAATCAATCAATCATTACGTACGCTTGGAGGACATCCTCTGTGTGGTCAGCAGGTTGACAGCTGGGCTGGGGTGGGGGTCTCAACCCTGCCTCTGTCCTGTCTGCACCTTGTTGTTGTGGCTTCTGTCACCTTTCCCTGTCTCGTCTGTATGTGTGTGTGTGTGTGTGTGCGCGCGCTACACTGTCGCACTGCTCTAGGCTTTGTGAAACTAGATCTGCCTCGTCCATCTCAGAGCAGTAGAGCACAGACAGGCTGCCCATTAGGCCTCATGCTCTGCAGGTTGACCTTTGAACCCCGGTCCCCTGTTTGACCAAAATGGGCTGAGCGGCTGTGCTAGGTCAGCGTTTTACTGGGTCATCACGGGCTATCAGCAGCTATCTGTGTATCTGCCAATGAGCAGGGACTCTCCAAGGTCTGCAAACATCACTGGCTCGTGTACAAACAGGCGCAAACAGGCGTATATGTGCCTGCAGACTCCCTCATACACACTCGTGAGGAGCACACACACTGAATGCACATCTAATCTGCTAATTCACAGGACAGATAAGGGAAAACAGAGGGGATTCTCAGATGGAGAAGGAGGTGGAGGTCAGACTATAAAGGGTGCTTTAACCTCCTAAGACCCAAGCTCTATCTTAATTTCTCTTTGCTATTTGGGCTTATTGGGACCTGATAAGTATAAAAACTAAGCATCATCTGTTGACATGATGTAGTTCCACATACGGAGACAATTTTGAATTTCCATATAAGCAGAATTAAGTATTATGGTATAACCCAAAATGTGATGTCCACGCATGAGGATGCCAGGTCTTAGGAGGTTAATTTCCCGCTGTGTCGACCTTCAGCAGCTTGTAAGCCAGAGGAGACAGTGTAATGACTCTGTGCATCGGAGCAGAACTGTACAGGCTAACAGGAGCGTGCAAGAGAGGGCATCCGACTCTCACGGCCCAGCCTGCTGGAAGTGATGGCCCCCGTAGGATTCCTGTGTTAACCCTGGGTTCCTGCTCCTGCTCCCTGCCTGGCGAACCCAAATCTCTGCCACAACATCCCCGACAGGAGGACTACTCCCACTGCCGTGTTTGCTCAGCTGTGCTGGCTTTGTGTCTGTGTATCGAACCCCCTTGTTCCTGCTCCCTGGCTGTTTTCTCCCTCTTTCCCTGTTTGGTTTCTTTTCTTCCAGCAGTTTGTAGCTTCATTTGTTCTTTGTTTGGCTTTCGGAGAGCACGTCTGACGTTTCCAAGGGATTGACGGCCGGGAGGTCAAGGGGTCGAGGTGAGGCGGCTACCTGAGGAAGTCTCACGTCTCCTGCTGCATAGTGTCACGGTGGTGTCAACATGTACAGTAGTCATGTAAACACCTCTCTGCTGTGCCCACTGCCTGTGTCTGGACTGTGATCGCTCTGACTCACTGCAGAAGGAGCCCGGTCTATTCATGCACTTACCAGTTTTAAAGTAAATAGCTCCAATTTGGTTTGCAGGCTTCAACGTAAACAACTTAATAGCTTGTTTTTGCACAGCCTGTCTCATAAATGCAATTTAAGGTCATTTTAAGTTATCAGTGTGGATGCAGCACATCATTTGAAACCACACAAGTTGCAGTTCAAGTTGATTTTGAGATCCAGTTTGAATACGTGTCTAACCTGCAAAGATGCGTAACCGTTTGCGTCTCGGTGGCGGCCCCAGCCCTGACACTCCGGTGCACTCGTCTTCATCATCACAGTCACCACTCTCGAATCCCTCTTCCCCCTCATCGCTCCACCCGTCCGCTCCACCTCCACGCGACCGAGCTCTCCAGCGCTTCTCAGATACCGTCACCATCCGCAGCAACTGTGGAACAAACAGGAAGAAGTTAAAGATAATGAGGTTAAAACACCCTCTTCATGAAACATTCTGTGGCCACAGTGTGCCTGTGCATTAATGGTTTAACAGAGCTGTGAAAATAAATGAGGGGTGTCTCTTGATCCAAACATGTACTGTATGATTATAACAGCATGAGGGGACTTCCAGACAAAAACTCGGTGAGATCTAAAAGTGCTGGTATTTACCAAACTCTAATTATAATCACCGGGCAGGAAAACAGTTTTGTTATCGCTGCCAGTTTTGTTATTTTTGTCCAAACGTGATTCATTCAAAGGGTTGTGGCTGTCGCTCCATGTAATTTACTGTTAGAAAAAGAAACAGTGGGGCAAGCAGAGTGGTGCGATTGTGTTGTTACTGGCAAACATCATTGTCTTGAGTGGTTGTCTCAGGGCAACAGGGACCCAATAACACCACATAACACACTCTGTCCAAGTGGACATCATGGCCTTAAGATCTAAAATGAGAACGTAGGAAGACAGATGAAGGAAAATGAATGTTAATGTTTGAAATATTCAGACTTATTCTATTTTCTATTTTATTGAACCAGTTAAGCCCTGTTTTAGATTAGAAACCCATTTTGCAAAGGAGTCCTGGCCAAGATGGCAGCATAAAACAATGGTAAAAAACAGATAATCATATTAAGAAGGCTAAAAAAACATGCGATATGCAGAAAAATATTATTTGCAACAGAATCTTAATCCAGTTTGGCCTCTGGGCTGTAAAAGCAATTGTTCAACTCGGATATTTTCCCATGTGATTTACAGAAGCTCATAATGTGTTGTGCAACACATACCATAAGTGTTTATTGAGGACTGTGGTAAAACTAATCAACTCATAAATAATACAGAAATGTCCAAGAGCTGTAAAGCAATTTCATTAAAAATCTCTGAATTCCTTTTGACCAAGTATAAAAGGAGGGGAAATAATTACAAAAAATGGGAGGAAAATGTCAACTTAGAAGACAACTTTCACAGTAGTTTTTTTGTTGTGTAGCTTCAGAACGACACAGAAATTAAAAAAAATCTCTCCTGTCTTGTATCCACCGGTGAAAAACATGTGAGCGAGACAACCTACACGGCTGCTTTCTGACCATCTTTCAGCCTCCACAACATCACACATGATTGAGAGCCCTGCCAAGGTAACAGATGTGCGAAATTCCAGCCGCCTGCCCTCTAAGCCTCCTTTCATCTCACCGCTCTGCCTCCTTGTTTGTTTTTTATTGATTTCCTTCCTATCTGCATACGTCAGCATGCATTTTTTGTTGTTGTTTTTGGTTGTTTTGGCTGTCTGTGGGAGAAAATTGAGTTCAGATGGGCCTTGTCTCAGGTCAGCTGCGACGTCTGCCTGGAATCAGACTGTGTGTTTGTGTGTGTGAGAGACAGAGAGCGGAGGTATAAAAGCCCAGAGCTAATCACAGAATTACGTCAGTCAGAAGATAAACAACCCTGTTCCCTTCGCCTGCATATACAAACCAGTCAATCTGGGTTTTACAAGTGACATAAATTCTAAAGTTTAGAGAGGGAACACACATCACCTTGTTCCCAGCATGGCCGCCCAACAAACCTCCATTCATTTCCCATCATTGAGGCCATACACGCACGATGACCACAACATTTCTAAAAGCCTGGTCACTCGGACTGAAGGATGGACCAACAGTCACAGACAGGACGGTGGATCCATAGAAACATTTTGACTCCGTCTCCGTCTTTTGAGGACGTCTAGCAAAACGCCACCTGTTGACAGAGCAGGGCCCTCAGGTGTCATATCAAAACATGTCCCAGAAACAAACTCTCCACATGACGAATGACCGCTTAATGTACTGAACTGTTCTGTTAAAGACACAACCATGTTTGCCTGCAGTCCTTCGTAGATTTACTGAGGTCCTGAAATTCCTTCTCATGGCCGGTATCCTGGAAACTCAGTTGGACTTTAGGAGGAGAGGGGTGCCTCGCAAAGCAATTAAAAGGCAAACAAACACTTGTAAAGCAGGGAGAGAAAGATGTGGTTCAGGGTATTTTAGGACAAAACCTAAAAAAAAGGTATGAGGAGCAAGGGGAAAAACATTGACAGCAACTGCCGTGCCCCTGTTTAGAGCTCAGTCTGTGTTAACATCACCACCTGCCAGCATACACTGCAACGCCCCGCAACACATAAACAGACATGCTGTCCTCTGATTCACTGTATACTGATGGTAGAAGAAACAAGACTATGAGAGTCTACAGCCATGCTAGTGGCTCTGTGACAGCAGTTCACCATGTTAGCATTAACATTCACTAATTAGCTCTAAATACAAAGTGCAGTTGAGGCTGATGGGAATGTCTTCAGTATTTGGTCATAATCCAAATTATTTTTTTCATTCCTGATGATAGAGCAAGATGAAAAAATCGCCAAAATGAATACAATTAATTTTGAAGGGCAGGTGAATGTTTGTACCAAATTGTATGGCAATCCATCCAAAATTGGTTGATTTGTCAGCCTCCATGTGACGCTAGTGGAAAATGTGGATATAAGATTAAGATTAAGATAGACTTTATTTATCCCACAGCGGGGGAATTTACAAGTCACAGCAGCAAAGACAGAAAGGTGCAGAAACACACAGCAGACAAGCACTGTGCCAATTAAGTGTTTAAAAAAATAAATATATATATATCATCTGGGAACCATGAAAGTCTGTACAACATTTTGTGCCAATTCATCAAGTAGATGTAGAAATATAGTGAAGAAGAAATCTTTCACTGGATAAGTGAAAGATTCATCTTCTAGAGACCATGAATGTCTGTACAAAATGTTATGGCTATCCATGTGATCGTTGTTGAGATATTTTCAGACTGCTAGGATGGCTAAAAACACAACAGCATCTGAATCTAATTCCAAAATGTAAAACTCTCAGACACACATGTGATGGAAATAGGATCAAGAACACACATGCTATAAATAGCAGCAGATGAAACAATAATTTAAAAAAATGGGTTTTTGGGAATTAAAAAAAGAAGTTGGCTGCATAAACATAGCAGTGGCCTAAATGAGCCATAGCAGCGAGCCGTGCCCTTCTCCACTGGGGGGGGGGTGGCAGGGCAGTACCTCTCTCTGAGCCTCTGTGGCAGGGTGCTGTGGCTTCTGCCCACTGGCTGACTGCCTCTGCCACAGCTGCGGTAGCGGGGAGGGGTGGGATGTATGTTTGTGTCGAAAGTGATGCTGCACTTTTGGCATGGCTGAGCCACAGCGTGATCCGGCAAAAGCCTCCAGATTTACCACAAGAGGGAGAAACCTCAAGTCGCTCTGGGCTGGAATCTTCTGCAATTAAACAAAAACCCAAAGCAAAAGGAAGCAGGGAGGAAACAAATAAAAGAGACATTTTTTTGGAGAAATGCTCAGTATGTTTTCCATTAAGAGAGGAGGGCTGGCGCTCTCACTCTCCTCTTCTCCCTCCTCTGTGTTTCGAGAGATGCATCGGGAGCTGGCTTGGACAGACAGCTGGACACAGAACATGAAATCAGGGCGGCCATAGGCATCCCGCAGGCCACAGGGTTCACCTCCCCTTAACACAAAAGCACAAGTCACACCAAGGAAACACCGGCTCAAAGGCTGCACACAAAGCCCAAACATGTGGCCTATTGCTCAATGCAGGCCAGCCCAGACAGAGACACAGAAACCGCAAGTCTGTCACTGCCTCCCACACATGACATGAACTCCACACAGGGTCACTGTTCGACACGACAGCTGCAACTGAGCGCTAGAGCCCAGCCACTGGTTGACCTGCACTGATAGAAATCAACCTGCGCTCACTGATCATCAGCTGTGGTCTTTTACATGAGCTGGCAGGAAGATCCTGGTTCATATTTGACCATAAATCACAGAGGAAAAGGGCGAAATCTTAAGATGAGGTAATAAATGATAAAGTGAATGAGTGATGTTGGGAGAGAAACAGGGAGGGGATGAGTAATGAAGACAGAAAGCATACAGAAAAAAGGGGCTTCTTGTCAGTGTGTGATTGGGATCAGGGCCTGTGTTATGTCCTCCTCTCCACGCACAGGACTTGTCTGGACAAGCTGCTCATGACTCGGCCCAGACGGAATCTGCTGCTCTGAATGTTTCTATCAATGCCTCAACACATCTTGTCTACAAATCTAATCTACAGAACTTAAGGCTTAGGTTCCCAGACCACTACTTACCATACGCTCATAGCAAAAGCCGTCTAATGTTGATGGTTTCCGTAACTGCTGAAGGCCTAAAATGCACACCATCAACACATGCTGTTTTTAGTATAACGTAGTGATGAAAACTGCTGACCGGATTTTTGGGATTATAACCATACAGTACAGTGCCTTAAAGCTGCCTCAATCAAAATGTTTATGGTAATGTGTAATGTGAAGTGGGTCATATAATGACAAATACACAGAAAATGATCTCAACTCTGCAGTTCCCCTCAGCTTTACAAAGCTTTTTAGCATCTTTCAGCTCATTGTTTTGGTTTCATCACCCTCGACTTTAATGTTTTGGTTCACTCTCACCGCTCTCCTCAATCTCGTAGTCAGCCACAGGACAGCAGAAATAAAACTACAAACTCATTGTGCAATACCTGCCCAGCACCAAACGCCATATAGACACAGTTAGCAACATAGTGAACATAGTGGAGCATTTAGCAGCTAAAGTTAGCGAACCCGAGATGACACTGCACAGAAAAACTGCACAAGCACAACTACAACAAGTACAGCAGGGCAACGTTGAGTCAAAGGAGGAAAGTCAAATAGTTCGCCTTTGTTTCTTACTAACCCAGGGTTTTATTTCCAACCTGTCTAATCGCCTGACTGCTTCTGTTTCTTGTCCTGTTAGATTTGATGTGTGAGTACAGTCTTATTATCCCCAATAGAAAATGTGGCCAAAACTAAGAAAATGAGACCCAAATTGTAATAAACTGAAGCTATCCTTTAATTTTTATGGTGCCAAAAAACTGGTTCTCAAGTGAGAAGAGTAGTCAGTCTTTTATATTATCATATAAACAGGCATACTTTAGGCATTCAGAACTCTGGTTAAAAATGATAAACTGCTGCATTTTACACCCTGGCTCCAATTGTGTCCTATTTATCTCAGAGCTCCTGTAAAACCAAAAACATACTGTACAGCAAACTATATTTTTAAATCAGCGGAGGGCCGATGCCCGGGTCACTGCGTTAGACAAATCAAACACATGACTTTTCAGTACAGACAATTTTTTTCATGATAAATGAAGGAAATGGACTTTCCTTACACCTAATCCCCTCATGTACACTGAGCTGCTGCGCTGGTAGTTTTTCAGACGTTCTGGAAGAGCCAGGAGAAAAGCACGAGAGGGGGAATTAATGAGAGACACCATGGGAGACAGATGGACAGACAGAGGAATGACAGGAGGCACTTTCCACAGAGTGAGTCATGGAAAGCTCCTCAGCACGCTGACAGGCAGAGCGGCGTTTCGGACGACAGAGCCTGCCCTGCAGTCCCACCCGCTCTCCTCGACTCATTACTCAACTTTTATTGAATCTGAAATGTAAAGAGGAGGGGAACCTATGCTGTCTCATTCCTCTCTCTCTGTTTTTTCCCCCCTCCCCTCTTGTCTCCCTCTCTCTGTCCGCGGTCGAGTATGTCACGCAACGGGAGCCCAGCCTCAGACAGTTAATGCAGACAAGATTAATTTCCTGATGTTAATTCCAGTTGGAGCAGAACACACAGAGAAAAAAAAAAAGGGAGCTCTCCAGTCCTGTGTTAAACTGGGCGTGTGTCCACTCCACCTTTCTGACTAAGCCCATAAGGCTATTTCCAGATTTCTCTATTTTGGACTGAAACCTGAATGAATGTTTAGACTTTGTTGACAGGGACTTTGTTCCTTTGGTGGATAATCTTTGAAAGCTACTGAAAGGTCTACATACATTGAAGATAGCAGATTAAATAAATTGCTGCCAGTGCATGTTCTTGAAGAGTAAACCGCTGTGTCTTCTCTGATCAAGGCAAGGCATGAATGCACAGGGTTAAGTCCCCCTAGTATTAAACATATCTGGTATGACAACAATTTTCAATCTTTTTTGAGGTTAACCAAATTGAAAATCTTGACTCATGTCTGTGAATATGCCTGATTGTCTGCATGGGGTTTAATGGTTTAAAAAAAGTCCCATTCCTGCACAGGACGCTGGTTGCTAAATCAGATTACGCCCTTCACAGTCTCTTTTTGTCAGCTGCTCCTCTGCTTTACACGTTATCGCCGTGGTTCCCAGAGTCATGTGTTGCTAAGAAACCCTCCATTTCGACATCAGCAGACGGTCACCGTGTGTCCCATGATCACACCTAGCAGGAGCTGGCGGACGCTTGGTTGGTTAAGCGGATAATAGAGGGTGGAGTGGCTTCTGCTTGCACAAGCTTCAGTGGGCTGTGGGGCTTCAACCAGCTGCTGCCGGCTATGTTAGCTTGTAGCTAACAGAAACACAGGAAATGGCTTGAGAGTGCTGGAAAATAACAAAGTGGGGGTAAAGAGGGAGACATAGAAGAAAAAAGAGAGACAGGGGGTGTCTAGCAAGGTGAAAAGGCAAGGAGCATGAGAGGGAATGATAAAGTTAGGGGGTGCTCACACTTTGACAGGTCCAGAGAGGAGCCTCTACTCTGATGTGCCCCCCACAGCACCGCCGCCCCAAACAAAAGGCAGAGGAGGAACAGAGGAGGTCTCTAACCCTCACAGGGAGACCCTCTGATGACCTGGCAGAGACAGGAAACAGGAAGTCTGACCCCTGACCTCTTTGGGGGGGGGGGTCCTGTTACACAGCAACACGTGACTGTGCCCAGTGACAACAAGCCCAGGATGTGTGGATCAGACCAGAGGCTGCAGCAGGAAGGCTCAGCTGTCCATGTCTATGCTCCCTGACAGGTCAACAAAAAGCTAAGAATCAGCAAAGAAATATCAGCTTGAGAGAATGTAAAGCCCGCAGCACACACACTCGCAGGTACAACAGTGTGTGTTCTGGTTCCTGGGTACCAAGCCAGCTGCCTGGCTTGTGCAGCAGGGTTTTTATAAGCCGGCTGCGTGATAATTACACCCAGTGGGGTGGTAGTAGTGTGGGAGCAAAGGGGTGGAGTGGGTAGAGCGAGGCGACCCCAGCTCGGGCCTCAGGGATCATGGGGGGGGGGGGGGGGGGGGGAAGGAGGGGACAGGGAGGGAGGGAGAGGTGGAGGTATGGAGGTAAGGAGGAATGGGTGGCAGTGGTAGAAGGGATGGTTGGGCCTCATTAGCAGACAGACTAATTGGGAGGAAAAGGGCCCTCACATGCTCTGTCTGACCTCCCAGTCAGCAGGGGAGAAAGCCGGGGTGGGAGAGGGGTGTCTAAATGTGTGTGCATGGAGGTGGGTGGGGGGTATCTGATAGTTGGATTCCTAAAGTTAAGGAACCATAATTCCTCAAATCCTAAACCACGGAGTCAGAAGTCCCCGGAAAGCGAAAGGATAACATGCGTGTGTGGTGCTCTAACAGGGATTCCTCTACAAACACCCTGCAGCTCCTCAGAGGTTTACACCAGGTGTCACACTTCATTTAAAGAACCCTCATGGCTTATCCCCGCTCACAAATATAGCGGCATAACAGCCCTCCTTCCTCCTCCGCTTCCAGAGCAGCCGTACTTCACACACATAAAAGGTAGGAAGGCGAGAGGACGAAGGCCCCGAGGGGGTATATTAAACAACGCTTCAAAAAGCCTCAGTAAATAACATCAAACAGAAGTCAGCCTCTTTGACTGGAGCGAGCATAATGGCCAGGTTAGCAAGTGTAAGTTTACAAAACAGCAGGCCTAGTCTGACACCCATGGTGTCTATTAGTCTGATTGTGAGCACACCCTGTAGGAAAAGGCCACCGCATGCTGGCCTTATCATGAAGCAGCTTCCATTTATCTCTACTGTAATAAATAATACACACAGCGCTATATTTATTCATACATTTCAAAGAGTACTGAAGTGTTGCTTTAGTTTATAGCCACTTGTATGCTTATATGTCACTGCTGTATATGAGCTGGAAATGTATCTGCTGTACTCCTAACTATGTGTGCACAAGATTAACTGCTGCAAGTGTGCACAGTAAAAACTCTCCTGGCTTAAGTGTGTGTGCGAGTTATATATTAAAGAGTGTATTCTGTACGAGCGCGCACGAGGTGTTGAGCACACGCTGCCCAGGCTCTGGTGGCTCGGAGGAAGTGAGACTGCGTGATGGAATTTGTGGCGCTCGGGATCTGGTTTATTTTCCACCCTGGATTCCTGTCCTACCTGCAGGATTTTCCCAGGTTCTGGCTTCAATTAGACTGGGAAGCTGAGAGGAGAGGGAGGGGGGGGGGGTCTAGGGGTTTAGGAGAGGGAGAGAAGGGGGGGGGGGGGCAGGAGGAGGGAAGGGGCGACAGAGCTGGAGTCTGTCACACACAACTCAGCACAGCTGGGGAGATGGAAAGAAAGGCAAGGAACAGGGAGAGATAGAGAACGATGGAAGTACAAGCTAAAACCTTTGAATAAGGTGCTAAAAAATAAAAAGGTCTGGCACACGATATGAAGAGGTTTGCTATTCTCCAAATGACAGAGCAATTTTAACAGTGTAAGATGAAATAATTGTGTTTTGCCGAAAGGGATTCACAAAAATCCTCAACAAAGATGCCCTTCATAGCCGTGGTATTCCAAATGTATCTCTCTAAAAAGTGTCATATAGCCAAGAAGAGGCTGTCAGAATAATCCCAGGAGGTCTGACCCTCCAAATGGCAACCTCATCCGACAAATGAGTGGGAAACGCTCTGTAATCAAAGACCAATCACATAATTGCTCTATTTTGCCACTAGCTCAACCATCTCCTGTGAGATTAGTTGTTCGGAGGAGAAACCCAATACTCTGGGAAGTTAAACAGATGTTCAGAAAAACAAACTCATCTCCTCAGAACAAGAACACATCACACAAATAATATGTTCTAATTTAGGAGCGCTGACTCCAGAATATGTCTCCGCACGAGGCAACTCGCTTGCCCAGTTTTCACAAAATGAGTAAAAAGTGTTAATGCAGGGTCACAGTTACAGTGTGAGTCCTCATTAAGAAAACTTCGGACTGGCATCACAGAATATCGTCAACTTGATGTCACAGCCGAGGAAAGCCTGTCGATGTCCGCTCGTCTTTATCAGCTTTAACTCACTGCATATACAGGGCTCAGCGCTCAGACAGGACCTCACACAGGAATTTGTTACACAGTGTAAAGCATGCACGAAAATGTCCATGGCTCCTCACAGTCGTCCACTGTTTAAAGATTCCGAGTCGAGAAGCAATAACCAAAGCAGAAAGCCATTTCTCTTCATCCATTTATAGTGCACAGTTCACTTTAAACTTGGCTACGGCTCAGTCATGACATCAGCTGCTTTAGGCGTGAGAAAACGTTGTTTTATAAGCTGAGGCGACCGGCTCTGAGATTTTTTTTTCTCCCCCTTTTGGTGTTTAGTTTAGCCTCACAGAGGCATAAAGGCAAGGGTCTCCCTGCCAAACTGTCTCTGAATCTGCTGATACTCTGATCAACACTGACAACGTGAGAAATGACACATTTCCGCCGCATAGTTGCATTTCACAGGGCCATCGTCACGGAGCACTTAGGAGTGGAGGAATGAAACATCAGGGGGATTAAAGTTGGAAGGAAGTGGATTCTTTGGAGGGGTCCCATGTTCCCCTTCACTGTTGGAGAGCGTAGCCCCTATATTTTATGACATAGTCTCGCTTACTGTGGGCTGGGACTTATTCGTGGTTAGAAAGTGGGTCAGTACGAACTGGAAGAACCATTGATTGTGTTCACTGTTTGAGCCAAAAGGAGAATAATGTTCATTCAAATGGAAAACGTGTGCAAGATAAAAGAGCCTCGTAGGACTTGTAAAGACCCGTATGCGAGTGACCCATGTCCTGAACGTGGAGCTGAATACATATAAAGGACAATAACGTTCACATTCTTCTGAACATGCTGGACACGACGCTCAAACACACAGGCGACATCATGAGATATGCCGTTTTTAAATCAGCATGGCACTCTCCTGGTCGACTTCCAGGAACATTACACGTACTATCTCATCGTTGGCCTGTCCTCATACTCTCTGCATATAAACTGGGCAGATGAAAGTAATTATCTGTGAGTTGTGGCCTCCTCTCTCTCATATCAGACGGTTAATTAGTCCATTTGCTTTTAGCCCTGAAACATCCAGAGCTGGTGGTCTTTCAACTGGCGGGGAGGCGGAGACCTTGTAAAACTGCTTTTAACTAAACAACATCACTTTCTCCAGTGCCTTCAGAGGTTGTTTACAACATGCCAGCTCAGAGCAGAAATACTGGGTATAGTCAATAAACATTTAGCAGGATTATAAAGCAAGTTTAAGGTTTTGCCTCTTTGGTGAAATTTGGGGGGAAAAAAACAGATCCGCCGTCTCTACAGGCAGATATGTTTTTGTCATGCTAGCATTGTGGATCTATGAATTGTGAGTCCACCACTTTGATACCTCAACAACCGTTGGACGGATTGTCATAGAATTCTAAGTTTATCCGCTAGCATGGCTGTAAACTCTTCGTCTCGTTCTTATCGGCAAACAGCAAACAATACATTTGTTCCAAACATGTTTTCAGATTACAAAAACGGATATACAAACGGATAGACAAAATCAGAAAACAGGAACAACTTACAATATAATGAAACGTGAATTTATGAACACCATAAATCGAAAGGTTGCCATAAATTTGAGAGAGCTCTCTCAGGCACAAGAAAAATGTAATATTGTACACTTCACAAGGGGAGTTTTTATTGCAGGACGAGTGTATTATATTGCATCACATTGTAAGGCGTTCCTGTTATTTTGTGCACCCTAGTATAGTGATGATTTGTACTAAAAATATTTGTGTAATCTGATTTCTACACAAACGGCCGTGAGTCATAAACAGTTTTACTGCACATGAAATATGCAATCAAGCGCAGTCTGTCTTTTGTCAGATGTTAATCCAGAACATTGATGTTGAGATCTAAAGGGAAGTTCATGCAGAAATGTGCTCGACTCTGCTGTATGGTCATCAGATATGGCATTAAAAGCTCCCATGTGAATCGTCAATCTGCATAAATATCAGCCGTTTATGTAAACAGAATCAAAAGCCCATAAATGTCCACATGTATACCAGGTCATCAGTACAACGTGGGAGCCGATAGGTCACGAATATTAGGTTACTGAGAGCATCTGATCACACACACACACACACACACACACACACACACACACACACACACACACAGGGAGAGAGAGTTTGACTGTGTCCACGTTTCTAAGGGATTGTCTGAATGTCTGTAACACAATGAGCTCAGTCGTTTCACCAAATGCATTTTGTTGCAAAATCTCATCAAAAGCCCATCAGGAACCCGATCCACATGGTAAACAGTCCGCACTGCAGCAGCTCTGCTTGTAATCATATGGGTACAAATGTTTGTCCCTGTCAAAGCAGGAAGTTTTTAAAGGCTTATTACATTAGAGTGCGTGTGTGTGCATGTCCTGTGTCTTTAAGATGAAAGGATGATTCCGGTGTATCGCAACTTGGGTTTTATTTTTGTAGTTCAGGCTATTGTCCCTATTGGTATTAACAACATCCTACTCAGCAATGCGCAGTCAGAAGATCATACAGATTTTAAGCAAACTTCCAGGTTAGCCAAATTTATGTGGAAGAGAAAATAAAAGGTGAGCAGTAAAATTATTACCCAAACTTCCATCAAAGCTGTGTTCATGTGCAGTTTTCCCGTGCCCCCCTCCCCAATGAGGGATTATTACTGACAACTTACACTCACCTTTGGCATCACCACTTAATAAAGTGGTTTGGATTGTCTGGAATAACAGTTGCTTGTTTGCATCCTCCCTGATCATGTGACCGCTTGTGTTTCTTGCCTTATCTGACTTTACTTTAGCAATGTTGCTGTGTTCCCAGATCTCAGCATTAGGGGAGTACAATGCTTGTTATAAATTGTAGAAAAGATGGCCAAAACTATAAAAATAAACTGGAATTATCTTTTAAAGCTGCATAAAACATTTAGAGTCAGCCCTAGGATGAATCATGTGGGGGATTTTGAAGAGGGTAGGGAGAAAGGAAACACCTAACACTCCTGTTCAAGTATCGCTCCTCTCGCTTACAGCAGGACTACGCGTGGATGAGGTAAGACAGCAAAAGTAATTGAGAAAATTACAGCGTCTCAAACCACAACCCTCTGTGTTTTTCTTGAGGGTCTCTGGCTGTCAGAGGGGGGGTGGAGGAAGGTCCACAGTTGCTCCTTGGATCTCCCAGGTTGTTTAAACAGGAGAGAAGGATTGTAATCCACTGTGACAGGCCTGTAGCACTCAGAGGCTAAAACACACACATGCAGACAAAAACGCACACATGCAGGCGCACTTTTCAGCTGGCGTGTGTGTGTGTGTGTGTGTGTGTGTGTGTGTGTGTGTGTGTGTGTGTGTGTGTGTGGAGGGGGGTGGGTATGTGGTCAGCAGCAATCCTGCGCGTTGACAGCTACAAGTGCAACCACCAGGAACCAGGAAATACAGACAGATCTGTGGGCTGATACATCTACCTACAGAGGCTACATGCAAGCATCTCTGCACTCAGCCAGCCCACTCCAAAAGGTGGTTTCCATGGCGATGGCAGTGGCGAAAAAAGGGAGGCTTTGGCCTTAACGACAGCTGGGGCTTACTGTGGATGGAGGGCATAATTCCTGTCCGTCACAACAACCCCCATCACCCTCAGAAAATGTGTCCTTGTCTGTTTGTTTGTTTTTTTGGAGCAGTGCAGATGAGACTAATAATAAAAACGTTTAAAAACAGCAAGGCTTTGACATCACCTTGAACACAACTTGTCAGTGGAGTTTCTCTCAAATGTGGGAGGGAAAGGTGCATTACAGCACAAAGCGTCTTCATCTCACATCTTCATTTGTCCCGTGCTGACCCCTGCAGGAACTGCAGAGTGAGACCTGCTGCTGCCTGGAAATCGATGTCCAGGTGTGAACCAAGAGGAAGAACTAACAGTTAGGTAAACCCTTACAACTCCACAGAGGAGAGGGCAGGGTGTTTAGACTTACCGTGAAAGACACAGTGCAACACAAGAACTCACAGGAACAGAATGACGAGGGGACACGTACAAACACTGGACAACACAGGTACGCAGCTCACCTGGTTGATGTGTTTGAGTTTGTCTATGATCTGGCTGATGATTGGCTCAGGGGGCTTGTTGCTTCGGGACTCGGAGCCAGGGTGCGACCGCTTCAGGCCTGGTCCAGGAAACCTGACAGGCCAGGGAGAAAAAAAAAAAAGACTCAGTTCTTGTGTTCCTGATTGTTTAGGAGGAGTTTAATTGTATTTAGAAAGCCCAGCATAAGCTTCATGAGTGTAAGACATGATGAACTGACCATCGCTCCATCACTCCAAACAAGGAGTTTATCACCATCTAGTGTTGGTAACGTGAATGACAGCTCTTCTGGTTTTTAGTTTAGGGGCCTCTCTGCAAAGCTGGAAAGCTCATTTGTAAGTCAACCATAACCAAAGGATGAACTTTTCCTAATTAAAGTTAAACAGGGAATTACATTTTTAATCTTTCAAGATATTTTTAAATAAAAGCTGTGGAGACTGCATACTTCTTAGAAAGAAAGTATTTATGTTCAAAATGTTTCAGAAGCAGCCTTTATCGGGATTTGCACTCAGACTGAGGCATTATGTGTAAAATGTAACTTGTACGTGATGAAACATCCTCAAAGGAGTTTAACCATTATACAAAGTCTGGCTGATAATTAATTCCATGCACATTAAGCTGGTGAATTAGTGGCTTTTAATCATATCTGGCGGTAATGAGAGGACATTAGCAGACATGTACTTTTGTCCTGCTTTAGCGGTGAGGGTATATTTAGGTACAAGCAGCCTACAGGCAGGTGCTTACATGTCTCTCCGTGTATCTGAGGAAACACGGCTCTGTTGACACCTGTGTATGTTATCAAGAGGAGGAGCTGGCGAGTCTGAGACTTTCCTGCAGGTGCTTCTTCGCTCTTGGCAGTGCCGGGAATTAACCCCTTCCCACCCCACTGTCACAGCCCAGAGGAGCAGACTACTAACAACCCCTGCACGCACGAGACAAGCGTGTTTAGATGAACTAGAGTTAGGACTGACAACATATCTTCCCCCCCGGCACTGTGGTGATATGGCAGAGGTCATATCTCAGCGTAAATGTCATGCGCTATATTGCTGCAAATGTTGGAAAGATGAAGGACAAAATGGGTCCAAGTAGTGAAAAATGATTTCCAGAGAAAAGGTTAGTGAGTGAGACGAGGGCCTTGAAAAAAAACATTTGTGTGTGTGTGTGTGTGTGTGTGTGTGTGTGTGTGTGTGTGTGAAGCATGAGGTCATACGCTGTTCTCATCTCTGTGACACAGCCCAGAGCACACACGCATACCTTTCACCTGCCATCTCCATTCATCAGTCTTTCGCTCTCCCCGAAGTCAGACTTTTCATTAAACTCAAATTACATTTCCCCAGTTATTTATTCTTCTTATTAGCCATGATCTCACCCCTCTCCGCTTCTAATTATCACATTAATAATGGAGAGAGATGTGTGATCCATTAAGGAGAGGAAAAGAGGAAATATGGGTCGAGGAAGGAGGATTAGGGGAAGGAGATTTTGAGTGAAGACAAGGAGCCGAGGCAGGTTAGTGTTTCACATGATGGATGCCAGTCAGATAATTTTACCGAGACATAATTCCGCGTGTATCACCGTTAAACTGCTTTTCACCACTGTTGGTCTTAGTTGTCAGCTCTCAGTGTGTTATCTGATCGTGTCTGTGTTATTGTTCGCTGCCAGCAGAGCTGATCAGATCAGTTAACTCCAATGATAACCTAATCTAATCTAACACCAATTACCATGCTATTAGATCCAGTCTGAATGAGTGCCCCCTCCCATCAGAACAAAAAACAGAGGGACAGACACAGGAGTCCAGGTGTTGAAGGAATAAATAATGGAGTCTGACGCTTTTCACGCCACCGGATCACACCTCCAGTCCCATGGTGTGTAAACAGTGTGGTTGTTACCGTTAATACACTGTACTTCTTCAGGCTGAATGTCATATTGAGCAAAAAGAATCAAAAATTTAGATGATATCGTAGAAAGAACAGTAAGGGACTGTATGAAAATGATTTGGCTGGTGAGGGGGGGGAAACCTTGTTTCACTTTGTATAAAAAGCAAAGCCCTCTCCAGGGGTATTCATGATTTCTTGCCTTGACTGAAACTACAACACAATATATAATAATAATAATGATGATAATAATAATAACAATAATAATATAGCAACGAAAATTAGTACAACTTGTTTTAATCGGGTAGCTCAAATTACATCTTAATATCTTGATGGAATTTCTAATGTGTGCCACCAATGCAGACAAGTGGAAGGAGTCTTTTTTAGCCATGCTAGTGGCGTGGCTCTAGGTATGGCATTGAGGGTCCGTCTGTCGGTCTGCCCACCAACTTTGGCCTGAAATATCTCAACAACTACAGGATGGATCGCCCAGAAATTTGGCACTGATATCCATGATGCCCAGACGATGTATTCTACTGACTATTGTGAGCATGTTGGTGTGCTGACATTAGCATTTAGCTTAAGGTAAAGCTGTGCCTAAGTACAGCCTTACAGAGCATGTAACTGTTATGTTTTAAGGGCTAATTTAACATCTGGCCGGGGGACAACTGTTGAAAATAAGCCTTTTGGCTAACATGGCACATTTACATGGATGTTGGTCAATGTGCATTGTCCCTGAAAAAAAAACACATTAATAAAACCCTGATACAGAGACAGAATTGTTGTCCTTTGCATATTGCAGAGCGCACGTTCATGAACCATGGCACAATTCTTGTTATTTTCTTCTTGTAACTTTTTATGCAACTATTAACTATTTTACAAAGGAAGGCTGAAATAAAATACCAATTTAGGACAAAAAGAAATTTAAAAAAACAGTCCCCTCCTTTCCCAAAAACAGTCCTGAGGCTCTACCTTGAGCCAGAAGAGAAATAACAATACCCTCCCCCTTTTCTGACCTCCTCTCCCCCCTATTAACTTTCATACAGTCCCTAAATCAAATGTTCACAGTTGACGCAGCGTTTAATCTTTTATCAGTTGTCACACGCGCATGAGTTTACACTGTCATTAGATTCAAAAGAGGGATGGAAATTTAATGTTTTCAGTTGACACGCTGTCACATCTGTTATCACAGTTATCAGCGTAATGCTCTTTGATGTGGTGAAAAGTGTTGCTCCTCTGATCTTGGCTCCAGGTGGGATGGTAAACACGCCTGATAAAAAGCGCCACATTTAGCTCAAAAGATCACTCCTCAAGTATCTGAGACATTCAGTACCCGACCCCTCCAGCGCTCACCCCCCTCACCCCCGACCAAATCTAAATTTATCTGCATGAGACAATATGAGAAAGAATGCCACGTTTGGCTCTGGCGCAGGTCCTATCAGGGAGGATAATGGAAGATGATCCACAACAAATCTCAGAGTGAAAATGTAACCGGAGTGAATTTGCAGGCATATGCCCTCGCAGATGACACGGAGAATTGCTTGCTGCGAGACATTGTAATCTCTCCATCATTTCGTCTCCTTTCCCGCGTCCCTGCACCTTCCTATCGCACTGTCTGGTCCAGCTTGTAATCATTCCCTCAGGACAGCTTTGCCCCCATGCCAACCTGATGTCTCCTCCTCAGATTGAGGCTTTTTTCCATCTTTGTGACAGACTCTCTTTCAGCAGTTTGAGAAATCTCAGAATTTATTCTCAGTCCGCGGGAACAAGAGGTAAAGCATTAACCTTCAGCGCTTCTCGTCTGAAATGTATGCCTCTGCATTGATTAAATTCCACACATAATTTACAAAGCAAAAAAAAAAAAAAGGAGGATATCTATAACTATCTGAGCCAAATTGAAATTGGGGCCAGCTGACGGCGCGAGCAGAAAGGAAGAAGCTACGATGTGTGGAGCCAAAGGACAGGGGTGAAGTGAAATATTGCGAAAACCAAATGAGGTTCTGCAGGGTGCACAGGAGATGTTGGATGAAGGAGGAGAGAACGATCGAAACGGCAATTAACTAAGCGAGAAGAAGGTGACAGCACGCCTGACATTAATAACATCCCATAGAGCCAAAGTCAAGATTTACACTCACTCTCTGTGGGAGAGGGGGGCCCTTGCGTGAAGCTCATCAGCTCTGGGCAAACTTACCCTTCAACTAACCTACACTCTCCTAGACGTGCTGCTGGAGTATTGGGAATTCAAGAATCAGAGCAGACTATTTGTATAACCGATCATTTTGGGAGCCAATAAACCATCTGGCAGGCTGTAGGGTGTGCTAGCGTGTGGATATGTCTGTAGATGTACAAAGGGCCTGCAGTGAGTTTTCGAGCTGTTGATCCAGGCAAATGATTGCATGTCACTGATTTACCTGTCTGTCATCTCCTGCCCATTCCAGCAGAGGGAGTGGTTCGCTGGAGCAGGCTCACGGCTGCACAGCGCCTCCCCTAGGCCACTGTAGAAGGAGCCGAAGCCCCTCAGGTTGGATATGAACTCCCTGTAGTAGGCAAAGAAAGGAAATGTTCAACACAGAGAGAGACAAAGACTAAAACTTCAGTTAATCTGAATATGACTCACACACATCAGCTGGGACAAGAGCAGAAAGAGAAACTGTCCTACAGTGAGTGAAGGAGAGGAACAAAGGAAGAAACACAAAGACGAGGAGGCAGAGGTAGAATAAGAGAGGGAATTCAGCCTGATAACAGTGAAAGCAAGTCGATGAGATCCCCCTCGAGAAAGAGAGTGTAAAAGCGGCAAGAATAAGCGGTGTCTCTGTTCCTAATTGACATTAATCTGGCCATTGTGCTGCCGAGGCCAGCAGCCCCGCTGGGCATTATTACACTGTTCATTTAAGCTTGTTATTGCATCAGGGGTGTTAAAAACACTCAAGTGGAGAAAGACTGAGTGTCACAAGGAAACAGGAGGAAACCTGTCCACAGTGTCAGGGACAATATTTGTCTGTCAGACATAGATTGCTCCTGCCGTGGTCTGGCGAGCGAGTGCTGCATCATCAGCTGGAAAGGTCTCAGGCTGGATTACGGTTCCCGATGGCCTCACCTGCGGAGGCCAGCCAAAGTCTCATCAGAGTCCAAGGATGAGGGCTGCGTGTTGCGGGCTGCAGAGGCAGCGGGAGGCCGGGGAGGAGGGGATCTGACTGAGCGAGAGGCCCGCTGAGGAGTGTGTCCACACATGCCGCTCACCTGCAGAGGAGAGAGGAGAAAACGAGATGGTGGGACTGAGTGAGTGAATTCAGTTCCCCAAACCTCTTCACCCCACTTATGTTTCATTGCTCCCAGTTCCTGGCCCTAAGCCTGTTTATTCAAACTCTTAATAGCAATGACACTGCAGACAGTAAGAACCTGTCAACAGACAAACTGCTGGCCTTACTCAGCTGAGCCCCTCTGCAAATTGTCATCTGTTTGGGTTTGTTTATTTTTGGGAGGGATGAAAGCGAGGGGGATTTGCATTACAAACAAGTCATTGTATCCTCTGCCAGCCGTTTCCGCCTTGTTCAAATTTGTAATCATAACACTCCAAAAAAACGCAAGCGTGAAAATAAGGCCTCTCGTTTGCTTCTTCTCTCCCCACATAAATGCCATTGTGTTTCCACGCGGGACGACATAACAATAATAAATAAGAAGTCCCTCTCTGTCTCTCAGAGATAATGGACCTGACACATTCTTTTCAGGTGCAATAAAAATGCAAATGGCTTTTAATGTTTAGCTTGTGGTTTAATGATTTGCCGGTGGTTTAATTTCCCCCGGGGATACTGGCCGAGGCTTAATTCTGCCATGTAATGTTAACAGCTAATTGTGCCCAGCTCCACTTTAAGTGAATAGGCTGGCACCACTGCTGCTGAATACTGATGTGACCAGATAGAGCAGCACTAGGCATCTTTATCTGGTGGCAACCAAGGCCACATACACACACACACACAGATTTCCCAGCATTAACAAAAACAAATCATTTTATACAATTACTCATTTGAACATAATGCACTTAAGCCCATTAACATGATAAACATGTACCCCTACATAATATACTCATAACACACACACACACACTTGTTTATTGCATGCATGCTGACCTACACATACATGCTGATCAGCTGTAAGACAGAATCATCAGGGTTAATCAATACAGCCTTGTCATCCAAGGACACACACACACACACACACACAATCCTGATAGTCACAGATGGTTGAGTTCTTCTGCACCAGGAATTCACTAATACCCAGCATCCCTGACTAGCCATCTCCACTGTACTACACACACACACACACACACACACACACACACACACACACACACACACACACACACACACACACACACACACACACACTTCAGCCCATTGTCTCTGACACCCCATTCTCTCCCTCCACATTTTCCTCTCGTGTAATTCTCTCGTTCTCCGGCGCCTGGAGCGAGTGCCGGTGCTCCCACAGGCCATGATTAATGTGATTGGAGCTGCGTTCCTCTTTTTGTTTGTGCGTTCCCGGGAAGCCGTAGGGGAGTTGTGGCACAAGGGAAAGACTGATCCCCCCCCCCCACACACACACGCACACACACACACCCGCCGATTGTTTCCGGATTCTTCAAGGAAGGGCCTCATTAGTGGGTTATTAATATCACCCAGGGCTGGACTAACACAACCAACAGGAGAGTCTGCAGATAAAGCCTCCCTCAGAGTGAGAGCTAGGAAATATCTGCACACTTTTATCTGCTCTGAGCAGCCTGCCTCACAGAGAGAGAGAGGTGCTGATGGCCAGTAATACAACACACACACACACACACACAGTCCATGCACTTGCACACACCTACATCTCAGGTTCCATGTGGCGCTGTGCTTGTGCAAACATGGTGTAAAGATAAACTCCAAACCAATCAATGGCAATGCACGTGGACCCTGACACTGTAATGTATAATCAGGCTTATAGGCTACATTAATCTTGGTCACAATAAGTTATTAATAAGCAAACAGTTTCAGAGGGAAAGATGATACCATCAGCGGTGGAAAGGTGGCAGGGTGCCATGCACAGCTGTAACAGCATATTGGAGAATATTTGGTGAGTAATGTTTGTGTTCCAGGGGAGTCCAGGCTCATGGGAGAGACTGAGTCAGCACTCAGCCCTCCTCCTCCTCCTCCTCCTCTTCCTCCCCCCTGCATTGTTGTCATCAGCATAGGAACTGACTTCTGGTGAAATGCACACATTATAGGAATCCTATTTCAGCAGAAGCCCTTTCAAATTCTCCCAGTGATACGAAGATGAGGGAAAAGTCTCACTATGTGTCAAAAGTAAAGTAACACCAGACAGCTCTCATATCTTCCAGCGTATACTGTCTGGGTTGGAAATTTGGAATGTGGTGCAACAATATCTTCCAGTTTGATGTGGTGTAAGTTGTTTTAAAAATGTCTTGAATTGTTGTTTTATTCAGCCAGACTACTTCGAGATTTGAATCAAAATTCAGCTAGAGCAGTCGCTCCCGACCCTTCTTGTCTGACGTACCCTCACGTACCCCCCCCCGAGCATAAGTACCCCTTAACAGACACCAGTAAATGAGTTCAGTTCATATAATGTAGATGTCATTTTAACAGCATTACTGTGGATATTGTCAATATTGCTTTAATACAATTAAACTGTCAATGTTTACGTCAGTTTGGTCAACTTGGCATTTGTATGACTACCACTTGGGGTAAGCTGGGCGACTCATTTCTATTGTTTATCTATTATTTTCCTCTTTAACACAAATGTGAATACATCTAGATTATTTTTTTCAAATTAGCTGAGCTAGTTGCTCCACAATATTCCACTTACCCCATGGCAACTCCAGAAGTATCGGCAAGAGTTGTGTGGCGAATGCACTCCAAAGACTAGCTCATGGCGATAACACGTGCTGAAGAGAAGACGGCCGCAGACTAAGCTCCACAGATTTTAATACCGGTGTTTCGACCACACTTGGTCTCTCTCAAGGCAAGTTCAATACAAGTGTCAGATACAACCGTTCTATATATCCCACACCTGGTGGTAATCAACAATCGGTGACATCATCAACAAGTTACAAGGATACACACACAGACCGCACACTTAATAGGACTAGTGGGGTAAATCTATTCCTATTATCATCATCGGTTGTAAAACAAGAGCTGTAATTTATCTCATAACTTGCCCGTGTGGTAAATAATATGTGGGCAAAACTAGCAGGGAACCGAAACCGCATATAACAGATGATCGTAATAACACCAGATGTAAAACTATAAACCCCCTTAGAAAATAATCATCCTTAACATCTGAAATGATTAGATAATGCTTAGTTGTTTGTATCTAATGTCTCCATATTATTCAATTGTTTAGCTTGGACCCCTAAATATATATTTCTGTAATGGCTAAATGAACACAGGCCCGGTGTCCATTTCTTTGTACTTTTAGATTGCCCTCTTTCAGCTGGCTTGTTGAGACATCGGAGCATTTGGCTTCATGTATATCTGTGCAGAGGACACAAAGCATTGAAATACACGGATCAAAGCTAGTCAAAACATAAAGCATGTACTCACACAGAGTTTCAGTTAAAGCTCTTTTTCTTTCAGTCTAATCTTTAAATCTCACTAATCAGTTCAGCTCCGCACGCCTATTTAGTAAATCCACCGGTTCAGGAATCTCATTAATGAGATCAACAAATCCCCAAATATTTTGAAAATAATATTTGTTCATATTTTAGCACAAAGTTGGATTACAAAAGTTGTCAGTACCAAAACATATAGGTGACTAAATACTGACCTTAATTGAACTCATCACTAAAGTGGATGAGTAAGCCGTGCAGATCAGAGTCTAATTTAAAATGAGACATTAGTTGTTTGTGCATCAAGGTTAAAGAGATGCTTGTACGAAAAATGTATTTCACACTTCTCACTCAGAGTTGTGCAGTTCCTGAAGCATTCAGAGCTGTGAAAAGCTATTAAAGCCTGATGTCTTTTTGATTTTATAGACTCTGTTCTGATACAGATGAGACAGTCTGTGGGTCTGAAGTAGGTACATGATGTTTTTCTTCAAAGCGGAAGGTAGAAGGTGCCATGAGGGGCAAATTGTCTGCAGTAGGAGAGCGATGAAGATCTGATAAATGGCCCTTTAGTTCAAAGGATGTTATTCAAAAATGTGTAATTTGTAGATTTGTATCATCAACATTTATATCGCATACAAATGATGATCAGTAAGTAGTTAGACATTCAACATTTGTATGGTAAATATGAAGTTAGAGCCAGCAGCCAGTTAGTTTAGCTGGCCAACAGACACGTAATCCTGTGTAAAAACAGAAAATTGTTGTTTTTACACTGAAACAGACCATAAACCATTAGTTTATAGGTGCTGGTAGGCAGATTTCCCCTCTTTACCACACAGATACAAGAGAGGTATCAAGCTTCTCATCGAACTATTGGCAACAAAGTGAATAAGCGTATTTCTCAAAATATCAAACTATTCCTTTAACAACCTGTGAGGATACAGTGTGCAGTGATGTCATATCTTACATTAAGAAGCATGAAGAAGCTTGCTACTACAGTTGAGTTAGTATTCAATATTTTAAAAACATGTCAGTCTGTGTGTTTTTTCATCTTTTTAAAGCCATATACAAATATATAATATAATATAATATATAATAATTCAAACTACAGGATTGGAACTTTTTATGATCCCAAATCTGACTGACAGGTCTTTAAATACACATATCTGACGAGAAAACAGCGGAAAAAGCCTGTAAATTAAATTATGATCAGATAAACGAACACAATGCTTATTTTCATTAAGTCAAACTTTTCAATGATACAGGCAGATAAAGATTGGGCCTTTAAAAACAACAGTTTATCTTGAATAATTCAAATTAAACATACGACCCGATGAATAATCACTTTGACGATATGTTACAGCATTTAAACATGATTTATTGCATATTTGAATGTTCAAATGGATTTTACATCTGTCTACAGTAGCCTACATGTTTGAATCGATTAATAAGTAATAAAGACGCAGCAGAGGTTTAATTAGTGCTCGTTTCTTCAGTGAAGCAACAGTTCAGATGTGATTTGATCTGCTTGAGTGCACAAAGGGGAAGACAACAAAAAAATGAGAGCTGATGAAAAGTGTTTTATTGACAAAACAATGTTACAGGCACACAACGAGATTAGACTTATAACTAATCGCCCAGCTGTGACGAGTGTGTAACAACACACAGCTCATGTACTCTGCAGTATATCTCCTCTAATCTTGGCCAGATCCATCATCTTTCTGTCTCAACCTACTTCCCGTCTTCATTTTCAGCCGAGGGGTCACAGGGTGATGGATGTCTCCTCCACACTCTCCTGTCCTCCTTCCCCTTGGGCTCGCTCTTCACACTCTCCCCTCCATCCTTCTCTCTTTTTTTCCTCCTCCTCTCCCCCTCTTTGTCGCTGTTTCTCTCCTCTCTTTCTCCTCAGTAACTGGTAAAAATAGAGCTTCATAAATCATGCATCTTTTCTCACAGCGGCGCGTAAGAACGAGAGGAAAAGAAATAAATGGGGGGGGGGGGGGGGGGGGGGGGGGCAGGATGAAGGAGAGAGAAGGATGTTGAGGATGAGATGTAGAGACGGAGGTGGATGACATCAAACTCCAGGAGAGGGGTGGGAAGTTGACAGGGGAATAGATTGGAGCTGCAGGGCTCTTGGCTGCCCTCTCCAGCTCTCTGAACGTTGGTTGATTCACGCTGGAGTTGCACCGGATGGAGGAAATGAATGTTAACATGCCAGGGAGCGAGCTGGCGGACGATGAGTGGTCATCTCGCCAGCAGAGTAACATGTTTCAAGTCCACAGAGAAGAGAGGAGATGTCTCTCCCGCACCTCGAGGACTCTTTTACTCAGATAGAGTCGATCCGTTTGTCACCCTCTGTAACAGGGGTCTGCACTCTCACTGGAGGGGAGGTGAAGTGAGAGATACTGACCACAGCTGCAGCTCTTAAAGTCACATTAAACCACAAAACAAGACATAGAGCCATCCGTTTTTAGACATTTTAAAATCCATTTAGAAAATCACAAAGCAATGACTTTAAACTAGATGCAGTGAACAATATGTTTGGTGATGAGGCCCTCAAGGATGCTCCAAAATCCAACCAAGTTCTCACTGAAGATCATTACATTAGGTTCCTATTTGTTATATATATTTCTTATATATACTTATATTAATCGAATTTAAAAAAAAAAACATTTTAAAGCTACTCTGTGTTTGAACATTTCTGATTATGGCGCCCTCCAGTGGTTATATCAGAAAAGACACTGTGACGGGGACACCAACCGACCCACGCCATGGATCTGACCTGTGGACACAGATTCCACTCGAAGATTCAAGTATGACGTGAGTCTACTGAATGCGCATTTAATCTACATTGGACATATGAGACATCTGTCACAGCTTAATATTGTCACTGTTGGCAGAGACTCTAGTCTGCAGTGCAGTTACATACAAGTCACTAGCTAAACCGTAGAATTACACTGAATTACACTATTTTTTAATTGGGTAATTACCAAATAAAGTTTCACCTCTCTCTTTCCGTCCATATATGCACACATTTGCTTTCTCTCACTCATCCACATGTGCATGCTTTCTACGTCCTCCCCCCGCTCTCTCACTCTCACTTTCTCTCTTTCTTGTTGAGGAGTCGATTACACAACGTTCATCTGTCAATATCATTTCTATACCTAGATGTCTTGTCACCAAAGTCAAGCATCGACGTTCAGCCCTCAGTCAAGAGGAGGGTCACGAGAGACGGTCAGCTGATACACATTGACCCATTCAGATAGACCACAGATGACCCATGTCACTGTGGTCTAAGATGAATGGGCTGCAGGCAACACATGGACGGTCTTGTTTTTCTGAAAACGAAACCTTATTCCATCTGAATAATTTAAAAGATATAATCACATGGAAATGCTACACTACTATTGGCTCTGATTCTTTTTTATTTTAAAATGCTGGTGAAAATCCAAACACAAATCTCCTGTTGAAACAGTTTTGTTAACCGATTTTCTTCATTACTTTCAGTGATTCCGGTGCACGATGAGCAACTCTCTACTACATGACTTATATTCAGTTGAGTTCACCGCAAGAAGTGTGTTTTTTTTAAATATCTTTTTGCTTTCCACCGGTAAAAGTGTCTTAGATCTCATGCATGTGACTGGCACCCACCAGCAAGAGGGGTTTTCATATTGTTCCAACACTGCGTTACCATGTAACAATAATGTAAGTAACAAAAAATAAACTAAATGAAATTCAAGTTGGTTTTGATACAGTGTATGGACAATATATAGTTAGTTGGCTAAAACATGAAATCCCACTGCAACGGTCCTTTAATCCCTAATTTCATTCACACAAACCCTGTTTATTATTCGAGGTGAAGTAATCAGGTGTTGTCTAATTTTGGTTGATATCCCATGACGCCTCAGCGAGACAAAATTAGGCTTTAGGGAAATGATGCCTCTGTCCCTTCAATGACACCACTGAGCAAGGAGTGTCTCTGCAAGATTACATTCAAACACTCACACGCGCAGACGCACACACACGACCTTGTCACAGTGCTGAACAATACGCTGCCATAGCAGCTTTAATCCCGTATACTGGAACCAGAGTCAGAGCCATAAACAGAGTGTAAAGTAATCTGTGGCGACTGGGACTGCAGTCTTAAATAAACCCACACAGGCCTTATTTAATTTTGGATAAGGATCTCGCACACACACACAGAGCGATTTCCCCTAAGTCAGCGATTCATGGATGCAACCACGCCCTCGTGCTGGAGAGTAAGTGAGGTCAACCTGTGTGTTAATAAATGATGGGTTCTGAGTGGAAACCTGGTCACCGCAGGGATTCTGGGTGTGAGAGTGAAAAGTTCAGCAGATATACAGGAGCAGAAGCACATCCAGCTCTGTAACTCTGCCAGAAAAAGGCCCTTCATATTTCATGAGCACTTCTCCCTGACTTCACATGTGGGCTACGAACAAACTTGACGGTTTTATCGCAGTTCAAGCCACACATACCGGGTCACTGCCGAGGAGTGAGAGACGAGTTTCAGCAAGACGTGCTGGGAGCATCTGTCTGGCTGCCCTAAAAAAGACATGATTGCTCGCCTCCCTTCCTCTCTCCCTCTTGATTCAGCTCAGTCCAAGGTGCATTCTTGCTTTGAATGTGGAGAAAGAACATGTTGTAGGTCAGTTGTAGCCGTGTCTAGTTGAGTGTTTGGGATTTCTTATTACAAGGTGATGTCTACTTTGTTGCAGTGAACTGCAACTTTTCTTTTATTTCTTCATGTCCAGTGTGTTCTTCTGAGGGACATGCTTCGACCATGATGTTAGCACTACAACATCATAAAATACATCATAAAAAAAAAACTTCACTGCAATACAATATCATCACAACAGATTGCTTTGGTCAATCAAATACGTATTCCTGGCAGTTGACTTTGTAACATGAACAACATGAGTGTGGAGTCATATTAACTTTCTGTCCAACAAAACGGGCCTGCATTGAGCACTGAAAAAGGATATAACACTCTCATCTCATAGTGTTATAAATTGTAAACTGTCTGGTAAACCTTCAAACTCAAACGGGACTTCCTGAAGATTTTGAATTTGAATTTCATTGTCTCAGCAGTCCCTTATTTCTTAATGCAGCACACTTTGTAGTCTGACGCCCACATATTGAGTGTGTGGGTGTGTTTGTGTGCTGGACTCACCAGGGCACTGAGGCGGGTGCGGGCGTTCACAGCATGCTTGAGAGCCAGTTTGATCATTGACGGCAGTCTGAGAACAACAGCCTCCATGTCCTGCTCTCCTCTCATGGCACCGGCCAGCTTCCCCAGGCCGTCTACGTAGCTCCTCCAATGAGGCTGCACCTCCGCCGCCCCCCCCAGGCAGCCGTGCATCACCGCCTGACAGAAGCCTCTGCAGGTTGGCGGGCCCAGCATGCCCTGGCAGTGCGGGCAGTACCACAGCCTCAGCAGGGCTCGGCTACAGTCCCGGCTGGGCCGCAGGTGGTCTGTGGTGTTGACGACCTCGATGCCCAGGTTCAGCGCCTGCAGGAAGACTCGCGTGGCCAGGAGGGAGCGAGACAGACGGGTCATCATCAGTTTGGGATAAGGGCCAAATGCTCCGGAGTCCTTCCAGGCTCCTTTTACACACTCCTCAGACACAGAGGACACGCTGCCCCCCAGCAGGCGGCGGTATGCGAGGGGGAAGAGGCGACCATAGAGCACCGCTACCATGTGGTCCACTGTGGAATCTGAGCCCAGGATGTAGAGCGACATGTCCAGGAAGAGCTGCCCCACGGAGCTCTGGGCTCCCCCTCCGAGGCCCGGGAACTCTGACTTCAGCATGGCCAGGGTGGAGTTACGGCCGTGACGCAGCACCAGGTCGAAGGCCTCTGCAAGAGAGCAAGAGAACAACACGGGAGAGGTGAGAGCCGGGCCACCTTTTTGAAAGCTGTTACAGCAGGTGATGACATGCCTCAGTAATCACAACAACTACGCCAAGCTGTCAAAAAATAGGCAGCAATTTAGCTCAAAAACATGAAACACTCAAATAGATGCAATTCCCCCCAAACATCCATCCCATCGTTAACAGCCACAGTCAGAGAAAACTTCCCACGCACAGCCTCTGTTTCACTTTTTCCCGTTTTTCTCAATCTGTTGTTTTCTCTAATGGGACTCACACATGCACAGGACAAACACACACACACACACACACATATACCGCAATAACAGACGATGACTTGGAATATAAAGAGAGCAAAGCTTCCATAACACATGAAAAGCAAGATTCGGGGTTTGACCGTTAAACACAACTAAAGATCAGACCAGAAAAGAGCTCACGGAATCTAAAGAAAAAGTCCCTTTAAAAGAGAGAGTTAATCTCAATATATTAGTCAGCCTGAGAGAGGCATGGCCATGAGGATGTCTGCAGGGAAGGAAATCATACCGAGCATGCAGGAGGGAGCTGCGCGTGGCTGAAAATAATCAGTGGCGTTTCAAGGCACAAAGTGAAGTCTTATCAACAAGGTGGCACAAGAAGCGAGAGCTCTATCATCGACCCGGTAGCAAAATGAGTGAGGACCCAACAACAGAGGGGATTTAAAGCTCCATTACTGAACTTAGCAGGGGAGCTGAGAGTCAGTGAAATGAAGCTTTGGACAGGAGAATAGCTGGGTATGCCGAAATCCCATTTATACCGCAGCTAGTCCACTACATCACTTTGTTGAGAGTGATAGCTGCAACTGCTTTGTGAGGGCGGGGGTGGGGGGGGGGGGGGGGGGGGGGCACTGGTTTAGGGGACATTAGAGGAAGTTATTGGTTTTTGCGCTACAAATGCTATCCATTTCATCTTTGTTATTTGATTTTTCTTGCTCGGATAGTTTAATTTCTTTCTCTTCATGGTTCTCTGAGGTCAAATGAAGCTCGTCAGCCTGTGCAGTGCTCTGGGTCCTTGGGCAGCTTTGAGAAACGATGTGACAGCTCTGTCTCTTTTGTGTCGAATGTATAATGCGTTTTTCTGTGTGCAATTTCAGGCACATTAGGAGGTCCACATGAGAATATGACAATAAAGGAAAGGAAATGTACATTACGCCCACTCTCTGACTAACTGCTGCTGTTGTGCATTTCAGCTATGTAACTTTTGAAAGACTAATTACCACAATCTTCCTTTAATCCCTCAAATTAAAAGTTACATTGATAAGAGACAAAACGTTGGTCAGTTCAGTTGAACTTTATGACTCCACTGTTGCGTTACATTTCAGCACATCAAAGAATAACGTTTCGCTGATTTTTATCACAAACGTATAACAAGAAGTGAACAGCAGGAGACATGCTGCAAGGTTGTCTAAAGCTGTATTCAGACTCAACACGCAGCAAACGTTAGTATGGCAATGCCGAGTAAAGTCAATACATAGAAACAAGTGGGAATGAACAGATGCAAATTCATTCTGGGTGGCAAAGACACCCATCCATATGAGATGAAAAATGTTTCAACTTGAGTGAAAATTGCACTTATTTTGAGGCTTTGTGACCCAATTAATTAATTTATGGAAATAATTAGAAAAGGAGAGAAAAATAACAGAAATAACTGGTAATCTTTGAGATCAGTCAAAGCCCTGGCTGCCACAGAAACACAACGCAGGTACTGAACACACATACACATCATCGGTGCACACATTGCTAGCTAGCAACAGCTAACATCAGTACAGTCGGTACATTGGGGGCGCATGAACACAGACTGCACAGTTTGTGTCTGGGTTTGAACGCATTTTCAAGCTACAACACTGTGTTGCTGTAAGTTTCTATTCCGCGATGATGTCTTTGACTCAACTGACTCAAGAGAATCTTGGGAAATGACGGGAAATTCATTATTGTTATCCTGTAGTTGCCACAGTGGCAAGTAACACGGTCTTGCTTTAAGCAGCCAGTTTATCCCCAAACTTCCTCTGTTGTAAATTTGAATGTGTGTGTGAATATGAAACAGGGTGGAAAACAGTATGCGTGCTCAGCGATGTAGCTGCAGAGTGAATAAAGGTTAAGAAAAAGATTTGAGGATGTTTGGGTGAGTGTGAGAGGATGCTCGGGAGAAGCGCACATCTGGTGAGATTTTCAGGCTACGGCCGCCCTGCTGCGTCTGGCGAGCGCTTCCCTCTGTGATCAATGAGCAGGCAGATGTGCAGATTGCCAGCCGAGACGAGGAGACAGACTGGGAGGAGGTGAGACATGCCCACACACACGCAGATAAATGCAAAGTCTTCTATTCCTGGTAATACAAAAGCGTGAGTATCTTATATTTGGTTACTGATTGAAAATTGAAGGCAGTGAGAAAATGCACATCCACCTCAAAGCTATTTGCTTCTCGTCTTCTTGGTTTCTATAAAAGCCTCTTACATCAAACCCTGTAATTCAGCTGCGACCTGTAGTATCTCTTACACCACAAAGCGAAGAGCCACTTCGTAATGATAAAGACAAAGACTAGAGGGCTCTTCATGAATGCTATTCAATGGCTCTAAGTAGCCGGGGTTATGGTAAGCACCATCGTGAGCCCATTTCCTGCGCATGCTGCTCACTCTCTTTCACCACTGAAAGCCTGTGCAGGATCAGGTATCCTCTAATGGAGGGGAGAGGGGCTGTATGTCAGGGACCTGTGACATTCTGGATACAACTGTAGGAGGTCAAGAGCACACATTACCAGAGCAGGAGCCCGCAAACATATTGGGTCACGCTTAAAATTATCAGTAGCATTCATTTTGCCCGTGTCACAGATGGAGGCAGAAGGCTGGCTGCAGGAAAACTGTCCCCCCTCTGAGACTGGAGGCTTTTTACAGACAGATCAGCAGCACAAGGCAGAGGGGAACGTCTCTGCCTCTCCTCTTTTACCTCTGTCCACCTATTCCAGCAGCCAGATAATGTTTACTCCAAGGATTTGGGGCGTCTCAGCTTCCTCGGGCATTCAAATATGGATATTCACTAAATGAAGTCCAATATTCAACAGCCACTCTCTGTCATATTGTCATCGAGGATACCGTAAATCCGCGGTGGTACATCGTGAATGCTTCCCCATAATATCTACTTTCTCTGCATATCACGCCATCAATCAAAGCCCCCAATTAAACTGTGAACAAGTGCTGCAGATTTCAGGTAGTCTAACGCGTAAAAGAAGTCTAATAAATCTGTGTCACAGTGAGGTCACTTACTTCTGACACCCAAAAGCTCTGAGTGACTCCGGCTCTGACATAAAACAGGCTTTTCACATAATCTATGAATGGTCTGTCAGATGAACATATTTGATGTCCATGAGGCCATCAGTCTGGGTGCTGCATAAGTCAACTCTCCGGCTCATAACACACCAGACTGACTGACCGGACGCTGACACGCTGCCAAGGCAGACATGCGCCTCATCAATCAGCGGCCCGTACACCTATTATCCCCAGGAGAGGAAAACATCAATAAATTACCCAGCCAATGAGACTAATCCATTTGGCTGACGGAGTGTCACCTCTAGCCGCCACGGAGACGGATAGAGAAGCCGCTGCCACCTGGTCCTGGTGACAAAACAGTACCTGTCCAGGACGCAGAGAGAGGACTGGCAGGAGGACTGGACGCAGGCCAGTGTCAGGTGGAAACCTTGTATCAGCCTTTTCAGCTTGTTGATTTAGGAAGTGGCTTCATGAAGCCAACGGTGGTCAAAATGTCTCATCATGTGTCTGCAGTAAAAACCTGCAAATCACCAACACTGGAGTTTGAGGGTTTTTACATGAGTGTGTTGAGCATACAGATTTGCGCACAGGCTGACGCACACACAAACCTCCCAGCAGGCTTTGTATTCAGTTAGGATTTTATGAGCCTGTCTAGAACAAAAGCAGCATCTGTTCATTGACTGTAAACAATATGTTGTTTTTCCAGACACATTTCACTCAGCTCCCACAGAGCAACCAGGTAACCTGAGAGCAGCTCCACCTGACGAGCTGAGTCCGGGTGCCCTGGGCTCACGGGGACGGCGGCGGTGGCGAGGCAGTGAGGCAGGGCGGGGTGGGCTGATTCCAGGAACAAAGCAGACAGGATGCTGGTAAGGCCCAGATAGCATCACCAGCAGACCATGAGGGCCAATGGACAGCGGGGCAGGAATGAGACATGTATTAGGTTACTCCATCTGCTAGAGAGCGCCTCATCTCACACACAAACACACACGTGCACACACACACACACACACACACACACACACACACACACACAATGCAATCACACAGCGCACAGCAGTAGCCAGGTGGTGACAGTGTGGGCGAACATTTGGCAAACCATAGTGGAAGGGCAAAGTGTGAGTGAGGTGTAAGGACTGGAGTTATACACACACGCACACACACACACACACACACACACACACACACACACACACTGGCAGATTTTCCTTTTCATTCATTTATTTGCCCCCCAATGAGCTTCTGGAAAATGTTTCCCCACAGCTAGGCAAAATAAGAGACAATGAGAATCCATCCTCTGGTCTACCTGTAGTTGGCTCCCCATAAACAAATGAGGAACATTTATAACACACGGTTTGGGTGATCATTTTTGCCTGTTTTCTCTGACGCATTCGTTTTGTTTAAAACCTGCATCATCATCTGTCCGCTCGTGTTTCCCATACGACTCCTTTTTTAGCAACGTCGTTATGTTCCTCCGACTTGATCAGTACAATTATTATGATGGCCAAAACTACAACAATATGACTCAAGTTGTAACTAGAATGATCCTTCCTATTCTTAAGAATAAAAGTATAAAAGCCACAAACATCCGACTTATTATTATCATCATTATTAACTCATTTTGCGTATTATCAGTGAGAATTATTATAAATCTTTACTCATTGGAGCAAAGCATGAGTTCGGGCATTTTCCACCAGTTCTCACACTGTACAACAATTTACTATAAATGTTCAGTTCCTTTGATATATATTCACCCTCTATTAATCGTATAATAATAATAATAATAATAATAATAATAATAAAAATTATTAATAATAAAAAAGAGTAGGACTGAGTTTTACTGCTGATTTTACTGTGAAATTTGGAAAACTGGGTGGTTTATGTGTTACTTTCATTATAAATGCTATGTGCTTGATTACAAGTGGACTCAGTGGGTTTTAGAGAGGAATCCTCATAATCTGAATAATCATATTAATATCCATATATAGTAAAATACATCACCTCATTTAAGTGATTCTAAAACGAGCCCAGGTACAATAAGCCACATCCAAAAAGACTCCAGTCCTCTTTTATCTTAATAAAAGACAAGAAGCCCTGGACATGCACATAGACCAATACTGCTGGTCCTTCCTGACACAGAATACGCCGGGCTGCTTCCTCTGCCTCCATATTTCTGTCTTTCACCATCGGCTCCATTGATCTCTGGCGCTGCCGTCCTCGCTGAGGTCAAAGGTGAGTCGTGGTCTATCTCAAATCGGCAAACATGCGCTGTAAGAGGACACGGTGTACAGCAGAATAGAGGACACAGCGAGGTGGGAAGGACGCGAGGGCAAGAAAAACACAGCAGAGAACTGGAGAGTGGGGGGGTGGGGGGGGGGTTAGTGAATATTGCCAGAACATGTGGAGAGAAACATTCAGCGAGGCAGGCTTTGAAGCTGCATTCAAAGGCAGCTGGAGTCAAGCAGTGCCAGAGCTGCGAGACGCATCGCACACCTCTCTCCAAAACTCAGCCACGGGCGAGAGAGACCCGACACCCTAATCAAATGCTCGCCTCGCAGACAAAACACACGTACAGTAGATACATCTTTGGACTCAGAGGAATGCTACCACTCAGAAGTGAAAGGCTGCTCCAATAATGGATTAATTTCCAGCACACAGGCCGAGACAGAGAGACAGGTCACACACACACACACACACACACACACACACACACACACACTCCCACAGCTCTTGTTGCTCTCCAGGGTTGTGATTTGAGGACGTGGATAGAAAGCCTGCAGCCCATCCAGAGGGGAGACATTTTGAGCAGAGATGAGAGAGGTCACAACAAACACAGCCCTGAGTGCTCCACTCCAAATCAAGCATCCGAGCTCTATTAATCCAACATGCAGCAGATCCTGTGGTTTAAGATGAATACACTCCCACTCATTCACCCTCAGTCTATCTTTCATGCTTGCAACACATCACGCCCATGCACCAGGCTTAATTCTGCACAGCTCGCCTTTTCAGACAGAAACAAATGTTATAGAAGAAATATTTGCATTGCAGTTTCATAGAGTGCTTAAATAGTAACGAAAGATGAGATCCTTTTTTCCTATTTGAAGTCGAGCTTTTAAGACATAAAAGAGCAATGGGCTGAACTGGAGTGAACTTATAAAGCGGAGCAGCGAGGGGATACGGAGTGTTTTTGAAGTTCTTGAAACAGATGGATGCACAGTGTGAGATAGAGGGAGGAACAAGGAGTGTGAGAGATGGGGAGAAAGAGATGGAGTGAGGCAGCGAGGGCGCAGGAGGGATGACTGGACGGCGGCTGCCTTACTCGTGAACACGGAGCTGCGGAGTCGTTACAAGACAAAGAACTTTCAGCGGATTAAAAAAAACACGTTAAGGCTATCATGTCCGGTTTCGTCCCGTGTGTCGGACCTGCAGCTGGAGGCTCTGCTGCCTCACAGTGTTGTTTCAGTCAGCGAGACGTCAGAATATCAGAGGTTAATATTAGTAAAGTTGCATTACGCTCATTAAGTCACACTCGACCCCCTTGATGTTCGTGAGCGTGTATGTGCATGCTTGAGATGAGAGCAAACCCTCTTAATTAATACAAGCTGAATTTAACAAAAGATTAGAAAGGCCAGTGCCTCTCGCTGTTTTAATAATTAATCACAAGTTATATTCGCTCTTTTTCCTTTATAATGAAACACAGTATGTGAGATGTACTGTGATACACCGCCACATACTGCCAGATTATTTGAAGATGACTTACCCTTGTCATGAGATCAAATGGACTGTGTGTGTTAGTGTGTGATTGTGTTTGTAATTGACCGCCTGAACCCCTGAGGGTTGAAGGACACCGATGACAGTTTTCATTACAGAGCTGCAGAGAGCAGTGCGACGGCCACAGTGTTTACTGTATCGCGTCCTCGACACCATGTGGGCTCAGATGCGACTCAAAACACTGGATCAGTGTGTGCCGCGTTTGATGGACCAGAGTTCAGTAACTTCAGTAAAAAAGAAAAGAAAAAGAGGCCTCCAAAAGAACAAAACATTTTTCAGCAGAGATATTCCGACTTCAGGATTAAGTCTGTGAAAGGAAAGATGGCCTCGGGGAGAAATAACATGCCAACAGACTTTGATGTGGAACATGAAAATGTGGAGCTTTTAAAAAGAAGCGGTGGAGGACGAAAAAAGCTCTAGTGGAGCTTTTTGTGGCCGGCAGAAGGTAACAGGCTTTAAAATAATAAAAAATGTTGGACCCTGCAGGTCAGCAAAAGCCTGCAAACTGCTGCTCACCGGTTATCAGTATAGCTGTCTTCGAGGAGGGAGGCATCAGGGCTGAAATGCGCGGTCAGGAGGTCAGGCGGAAGAGGAAAAAGATCAGCGGGAAATAACTGAAATAGCCAGAGGGGGCTTAAAAGAGGGGGCATTGATTTATGCTGATTTAACAACAGCGTTTGGCAGATAGATGGAGAAACAACTCGGCAAAAACTGGGAATGTTATCAGAGCAAAGATAACAGAGCAGAGAGCTTTGGAGTATCTGAAGGCAAAAGGAGGCAGCTGTCTCGGAAACAAAAAGAAACGTTGGGAAACGGCAACAAGTTGAACAGCGAGTGCCAAGCAGGAGACGTCTCACAAAAAAGCCCGGCTCCAGGAGATGACAGAGAATGAATCAGTGAACTGCTGTTTTAAGAGTAAACTGGGAGAATCCCTGATCACACTGACGGCCACAAAGGATGCTGGGAAGAAACAAAGGAGAGGAATGAGCTAAGACAGCGTTCTGCGAGGCTCATTTAAAATTTATGGAATCACTCGTCACTCGCTCGTCTTAAGTGAACACACAATCCAGATAGAGTTAACAATGTTCGTCCCAGACACGTATAAACCTCTTCTGTTGTAGCTGACAGCCCATCAGCACTGCGTCTGCCTTCTTTCATGATCATACGCAGTCTCACATACTTTGTACTTTCTCTTTTCACCTGCTTGTAATCTTGTATCCTTTAACCCCTTATATCAATACTTAATCTACATTTAGAAAAGGCTGATGCAACATTACAGCTTAGCGTGAAATTTAGAAATATGAAAGAAGCTACTGCGGCAAACTGTTCTAAAATAATGACACCTTGAGAGAACATAAGAGGGTGGAAGTTTAAGCAGGTAGAAGCAGGCTAGAATATGTTAAACAACAAAATTCAACAAGACTTGAGAAAGTGGTGTTTAAGTGAAGTTCTGAAGGGATAATGTCTTCATCCTGGGTGCTAATTACTCTTGACGAAACTATAAATCAGACGCACGGTGATGAGTTCAGCTTTGCCTGCTGGAAATCCGTGATCAACAGAGAGTAAAAATAGAATGGGTTCTCTGAAGAGGACCAAAATCTGAACATAACATGCAACAAGTGTTCTCCAGCCTTGTTCAAACATCCCACACAGGCAACTCAGAAGCAAGAAGTCATGGGCTTTTGTTTAGTGGCTGCAGCAAACTGTAAAAGGCAGACGAGCTGGAAACAATCTGCCGACAGAATTCTTATAAGTGGCTTAACTGTCTCTCGCATTCTAATAGTGACTTTGACCTTTTTATTTTCACGTTGGAGAACATTAGTCCCTCGGTAAACTGTGTAACCTTGGTATATCAACGCTAAAGTGTTTCTTATCCTAATGTCATGCCACCACAAAGACCCAGTTAAGTTCCCAGCAGTTATTCATCTTTAAATTCGCAACACAGTCTTCAATGTGGTGGGACGCAGGTGAGGGATCATGCTTTTCAGTCACTTAAAAAAAAAAGACCTCGTCATGTTATAAGAGCGTGATATAAATGTAGCATGTAGTTCATGCAGATATGGTATTATAAGTTCATTAAACTGACTCATCTCCCTCCTGGAGTGCCAACAGGATGTAACTGGATCTTATCATGTAACCATTTACATATATATATATATATATATATTTACACACATTTAATATATATATATTTAATTCAACTACAGTAATATTGTTTATACTGTAATATAGACCCCAGAGAGTCATACAAGCATACTCAACTGCTCTAGAGATTTAAAAGCGTGATATAAAATTGTGATCACAACTGTGACCAGTGGGATTAATTAATCTGAAACTAAAATCAACACCACTGACCAGCAGCCGATCCTCTTTGTCGTAATCACCACAAAAATTGGCATCAGTTGCTGGTGGCATGTTGTTGGACAGGATGCACCAAAGCATTTATTTTCCGTGACTGTTTCACTACACCACAGTAAAATATTGACATGGCACCCGTCCCAGTAAATGCGTTTAACAATGCCCCTGGAGTCTACTCCTACAAGCGCACCAGATGTCCTGAGATTTTGGGATTATGTCAGTTTATGAAACAAAAGAGAGAAACAATTAATCTCTCCACCAAAGAAGAGGAGGAGGAAGTCTGATCTCAAACAGTAAAAGAAATCACTTCCTGCCCATAAACCCCTTTAATCTTGAAGCAAATATTTTCTTAAGCGCGATGGCACAGTGGTTGGCAAATTATAATGAACCAGCAAATTTGCATTGATGAAGCAAGTAAAAGCATCACTGGGTTTTTAAAAACACACAAGCATGATTGGCACCAAATTCAATCAGCAAAACAGAGCAGAGATCCCCATGTTGTATTTTGACATCTGAAAAATGCATTTGGCTTAGTACCACTGTGCAGCACAAGCATCCTTTCGAGCAACAAACATCACAATCTGGTTAAAGCCTTTTCACAGGACATCCAAATGTGTTTCACTGCTGTAATTTACCGCAACATTGCATCTCCAGAAAATTGTCATTACAGTGCGTGGCATAATCTCCCTTTTAAATTCAGCGGTGATGAAGGAATTCATTTGGAAAGACATCAGGGGGAAAATGTTATTCTAAGGGCAGCAGAGAGGATAAGGATTAGAAAACAAAAGTAAACCTCAGACAACAACAATGACAACAGCAGAAACTGGAACTGCAGTCTGGAACAGTGGTATATTTTATTCATGGAGCTCACGTTAGGCGTTTTCAGGCCGGAGGAACTTTTTCACGGTTCTGAGAACAGTTGGACCCTTTTTATTGTATTCACACTGCAAGAGTTGGGAACGATCATAGAACAACGTTTTAAGGGACTTTTCTAGCTCCTTCTTAAGAGTAAGTACTCTGCCAGCACAAGAGGAACCTTGAGTGATGTAAGGGTACGCTGATTGGTCGAACACGCGCCAATGCAGCACCGGCACCGGGTAACGGCTCGTAACGGTAACCTTAAAAATGTACCACAACCCGGACAAGCGGGCCGAAAGGAAATGCAACGCCATTTTTGTCAAAGTGAAATACAAAAGTCTTGTGTGTGACATTGTGAGTGACGTCGCTATACCAACCACCGGCTGGATTACGTCACCTCAGCGTTCCTATTGGTGGTGAGAATGCAAACAGAAAAGAAGCTCTTGAAGGTGTGTAGTTGTCAGGGGAGCTCTCCAGTGAAGACTCCTCTCATGGAGTCCGATACAGTAAAAAGCTCTAAGAGCTGGTTAGCTGTCAGTTAGTAAGTTTGGTAGTTTGGTAAAAGATGTAATTATACCCTCAACTGTCTTTTGTAAGGCAGTTCATGCTCCAACAGAGGAGGATTAAAAGTGAATGATGCAACACATAAACTACAATAGCTTCCTGCATTTTGGGCTGTCTGATCATTCAAATAAAATGTTAGCCCTGTCTTATACGGCTTGCGATTGGAATTTGCATGTCAAAGTTTACAACTTGAGGATTTACTTCACCTCCTCGAGCAAATCCACTTTGAATTGATTTTGCTATGAAATGTTGCCGTTTGAAATGCTTGTGCGAGCGATCTCTTCACGCTCTCACTTTATTCCGTACACAAGCAGAATTTGTGGCTTTACGGGGAGTTGTGTGCTGCAACTTCTTGGAGGGCGCAGTGACTCTCCAGAGTCTCGTCATCGCTGTGACGTTGCCAGGCAACAAGTGCAGGTGCTGGACAGACATACTAGGCAGATGGATAAACTGTTGTTCATCAAGTAACAGTTGTACAGCACGTAACTAAAGCCACAAATTGACGTTTTTATTGATTACTGCTCATGTGTGAATTAAATAAACGAGATACAGAGTGTTAATGCTAAGCTAGGCTAATCACCTCCCAGCTCTGTCTGTACTAAACACACAGACATGAGAGTGGTATCAATCTCCTCATCTAACTCTTAGTGACAAATTGTATTGAAGGGTATTTCCCAAAATATTGAATTAAAAAATATAAAAAAGGAAAACAGTCAGGTCAGGGAGGTACCACAGTGGTGAAATGAAATAGATGGGTGTGTGTTTGCCACATCAGAGCCTTCAGGAGGAGAGTCTTGATCAGGGGTTACATCATCACTGCTGCTCTGCTCCTCTTGCTGCTGTGTGCACTGTTGACATGTTTGTTATAAGCATTATGCAAATAAGCATCCACCGCTTTCTTCCACAGTTGTGTGAGTTTGCACGAAACAGCACTTTATTGCTCCTTGTTCGTCCGTCTTTCTTTTTCTTTGTAATATGGGAGGGTCATACGCAGCAGGAATCCCAGAAACTGCAATAATGATCCTCTCCTTCTTTTCCACGGCTGGAAAAACAAACTTCCTGGCCTGCGATGCGCCACTTCTTCCTCTACTTCCTCTTCTTCTCCTGTCAGATCACTGCAATACAGTTGAGTCTCTTGTTTGCTCATACAGTTGAGTGCCTGAGCTGTGTTTGCTTCGCTGAGTTTGTTGGTAAACAAGCGCCTAATTAAATGATGTTGCAAAGTGTATGGCACTTCTCAACCTGCACTGCTATAAATAGGTGAGCGTTAAGAAAGGGTATATTGTACATGATGGAGGGGGGAAAAACCCTCTCAGAGCCTCTTTGTTGTTTGTGAGAGAGAGGAGATGAAAGACAAACGCCTACGCTGCCTGAATGGCTGAGACACACCTCACCCTCTCTCCTCCTCACCTCCTCCTCCTCTCCCCATCCTTTTTCTTCTTCACTGCCTACTTTCTCGCATCTCTCATCCCACAAGCTGAACAGGACTCCCTTGTTTGTCCCCCCCTCCTCACATACACACACACACACACACACACACACACACACACACACACACTTGTTAAGGTTGATGCCAGCGTGCGCCTCAGTCACCAGAAAACAAATGAGACACACAGAGGCACAAATAGGGCTCACAGAAATTCAAAAACAGCCTGACATGTTCCTGGTTTGAAGGCCGACACACACACACATGCTGCAGAGTTTGTCTTTCTCTCCTCTATCTGTCTTTACTTTCCTTTTTGTCTCCATTAATTAGAGCTGCTCTAACCTTCGGTGCTGCCCTCCCCTTCCTCCCCCCCCCGGCCGCCATCCATCTCCTCTGAAAAAGACATCTCCGGCAGAATAAAAAATGAATGTGGCAATGTTTTTTAGGAGGGAAACAATGGGGAGAGTCCCAGCGCTGCGCTACGTTAGGCCATTTATCTCCAGGTAAAGATGTGTCTCATCCCCTGCTTTTCCTCCCCACTTCCTAATCCTACACTCCCCCAGCCTCTTCAACCCCCCCCCCCCCCTCTGAGAATCACCTCAGGAATCCATACATTACAATCTGGACCTCTGGAACCAGCCAAACGGCAACACTTTTAATTTTTAATCAGGGCCTCGGTCAGAGGGGACCTGGCTTTTTTCCGCTCCCCTTCTCACGCCACCTTTCTCTCACCTTCACTTCTACCCTTTCTCTCTCTCTCTCTTACTCTAACTCGCCCACGCGCCCCGTCCCCCGTGTCTCCCTTTCCCAAAGTCACGGTGATGAATGGGTGAGCACTGCCATCTCCGTGCCCACCAGCGAGAGGCAGAGGCCGGCTATCGCGGCTCAGACGCTCTCGGGGATCACAGGCACGGAGGAGAGTAATTAATCCAGTAGGATGGGAGGCAGGGTTGCAGGACATACTGTGAGCTTCAGAACATGTCTATGTGTGCATGCGTGCGTGTGTGTGTGTGTGTGTGTGAGTACATTATTGGAAACAGAGGATAGAAACTCCAGACAGAGTTTTTTTTTATCTGCGTAGAACTGGGGGTGATGTGTTTCAGAGCACAAGGTTAGGCTAGTGTGTGTGTGTGTGTGTGTGTGTGTGTGTGTGTGTGTGTGTGTGTGTGTGGGTAGATGAGCTCCTTAAATAAACACCACTTGGGTAAAGAAAGGAGCAGCCAGAGGCAACACATACAAGACTGTCCTTGAACTCCAGGGTCAAACACACAAAAAACAGCCACACACACACACACACACACACACACACCATCCACAATGAATTTCAACATCAGCGAGGATGGAGAACGAGGCTTTTTAAAATTGTGAAGGGGGTGTGAGCCATTATTTCAGCTCCTTTTGTTTGAGTGAATCCATTGTCGGGGCCGTTACTCAGAATAATCAGTAAACTCTAATTGTCTGCGGACGGCAGCGAGGACTCGGCTTCTAAATTAAATTGCATTCACCTTGATAAGAGAGTCTCCCAGACAACTACGAGCTAAATGAAAGATGTGTAGGAGTTGGATGTATAAACAGGTGTGTTCTCCATCAAAGCTCCATGTTAATTGGGCCAATCCATTACCCACTTTGACGTGCTTAATGTTTCGGGGGATGACCGATTAGAGCAGCGTGGAGCAGCGTACACAAGCGCCCGGCTGGTTTCCTCTGGTCCGTGACGTCTAACCAGAGGCTACACTTCCATGCATCATTAGTCCTGGCCTTGCCAGCATACCAATCTCATGTCCCTATAGCCTAATAGGATAACTGAGGGGAAATGGAGGAAATGGCTTCGATGCTGTAGAGCTGCTCTGAGTGCGGTCTCTCGGGTTTTTGTGTGCGCGTATTAATGGACGGGGCTGCAGCAATTATGGCACAAATGAAGCTAGAAAGGAAATATGTCAACCTTTCCGAGACTGAATGGAACATAGCTGAGAAATATTGGATTTTGCAGCAAACATGAGAAACACGTGGAGGATGTGTGAGTGCATAAGGAAGGGGAGGGGGTCACTGTTGCAGGCCTTGTGGAGACTGGAAATTGTGCTTGGATCTGTTTCTGGTACAGAGCAGCGAGCAGATCCAACATGTCTGTCTGTCTGTATGTAGACACAGTGGCGCGTTGAGCTAAATGCTCACAATGACAACGCTAAGAGGCTGTTTAGCGAGCATAATGTTTGCCATGTTCACCATCTCAGTTAGTGCATTAGTATGCTAACATTTGCTAATTAGTGCAACATACAAAAGTGCCGCTGAGGCAGATGGGAATGCCATTAGTTGTGTAGGTGGACCCAAAGTGGTGGACCCATCAACTGGCCAACAGAGCCTCGCAGCTAGCATGGCCAAAAACCTCCCCAGTGTTTCCATGGAGCATCAAGCGTCACGAGTCGGCTGTCCTGAATACAGGTAGAAGTAGGTGTCGTGCTGCAGCCCACATAACGTGACCCATTTTTTCAGAAAGGAGGAGCAATCAGCAGCACAGCCGAGGGGTGCCAGAGACAGGGAGCACACGCGCAGTCCCAGAGGACAAACAGCTATTACAGCACAGGAAATACAATCATCTACAAGCCTGGAGGCTAAATGTAAGATTCGGCAACAGTGCAGACGAGGAGTTAGGTCCTTTTTAAGTCCAACCAGCAACCCCCACTGGTTCATAAATGTGTTAGAGCTGCTTGAGGATTTGATCAAAGATACTTGGACAATTGTTGACGCCTTGAACAGTATTATAACTGTTTCTCCATCATGAGTATCTTTTTTTTAACTGGAGATCGAAGCAAGCGCGTAGATGCTGGTTTCCAGTACGGCGAGAGGAGGGAGAGAATTGGAGAGACTGGATGAAAGAGGAGAGGCGAGGAGGGATGAGTGGAGATGAGAGGTCACAGCGGAGGGGAGAGCAGACTGACAGATATGGAAATGAAGTCATGAGGGAGACAGAGATACGAACTTTTCCTTCACTTCCTCTTTGTATTTACCCTTCAAAAAAAGAGAGAGGCCTAATAAAACATTTATCATTCCAGGAAAGCTCTTTAATGTCTTTGACATTAAAAGGCTGAAAGGAGGGAGAGGGAGATGAAAAGAGAAGAGAGGGGGCAAGGGAGAGAGATGAGGATGTGTATCTCAGAGTGCATGGTGGTGAAAGGTGGCGTGGCGGGGCTCGAGGAGCCAAAGGACAAGAAATCAGAGGCAAAGGTGTAAAAGGAAGTAAGTGAAAGGTGAGTGCAGGAGTTAAAAGGGGTGAATTACAGAGTCTGAAGATGAGAAGCCGCTCTGACAAAGAATTGATTAGAGGAGAAAAGACGGTCAGACATAATTAAAGGAAAAATACAGCCTAAAACATAATTTGTATGTCATTCAGGTCTTGGATAGAACAGGATGTGTGAAGACGAGCAGATCTGTGCAGGAGGCTGAGCTCTAAACTGAGGCTGAGAGTATTGTTTGAATTATTACCGGTGTCAACACCATATTTGAGTTTCTGTGCTGATACCTGACTAACTTAACACCTCCTGAAAATCTTGTTTTTGCGGACCTGCCGTGGTTTAACTTCTCACCTTGCTGCAGTGATGTAGAGGTGTACCCCAGCACCCGGTGACATCACTATTGAGGAGGAGAGCAAAACACCACTTTTGAGCCTGATGTCAAGTTACTCTTTAAAGTTATAATCCTTGAAATGTTCATGAACTCAAACCCCATTTTGTATCCTATTTATGGTTGACATGTTGCCTGCAGTAGCCATTCAATGTACCCACATTCAGTAATTATCTCAGTCTTCATCTCAATTTTATCTCATTGATATCAGCCTCACTGTTTACTGTCGAGCTGTAGCGCAAACAAAACACCCTACTGCTGCTGCTTCACATTAAAGGAATTCAACTGGCGAAACCCGGGATGGCAACATCAAGTTGAATACATTGGTCAGTGTGTCTTTTGAAATACCGAAAATACCAAAAGGATGCAAGGAGAGAGGAAGAACAGAGATCCAAGCAGTACACCTGCTAAATGAAGATGCATCAGATGCTGACTTGCTTGCTAAAAATGAAGGCAAAGCCCTGATACTGTATCTACAGTGAGAATAAACATATTATATTCAGACTCTCTCTGAGATAAATAACAAAGAATGTTCTTCAAACAAACACAAGCTCTGACATGAAGCGGTTGAATCTGATATTCACCCTCAGCCTGCTTTCAGTTCCAGAAACCGATTATCAAGAGAGGAGGGGGCTCTCTTTTATGTGTTTTTGTATCTACTCAATCAGCAGCATTAGATCTCGGTTTCTCTACTTTATAGTTCTGAAAATGAGCTGTTCTAGTTCACAAATAGTGATTGTAAGAGTCTGAGATTATGAGAGAAATATTTGTGCATTCTGTTTTTTTGTGCTCTCTCTGAATTATGTGTCTGAAGTGATGTGAGATAAGGAGATAACGAGTGACAGACCCAGACAGAAGCAAAATGAATTGGGCAAAATGAAAGTGAGGCGGAGGAATTCATGAAAATGAAATGTGACGGTGCAACAGAAACATCATGGTCGCATTCAGTCATCCAAACAAATAGATGAACAGGCTGAACGCAAACAGCCAAACAGGAATTAGTCAACTGGGATTCGACTATTGGTTTCGTGATTGAATGACATATTGTACATTCACAGCCGTCGCACTGACCATTAAGATGTTCCACATTAACAAATCTCGCCACAACACCAGGGAAGAAAGAATACATTATAAACATCCTAATGGCTGGATGATGAGCTTACTGTAAGTGCACAAGCAAACAGCGTCACTTAAAATAAAATGCGTTTACAAGAACAGCCTCTCTTAATCCCATCCTAATGAATGTGATTATAGATGGTTTATGGCAATTTCTTCCACCTCTGCAGGCAGTAAACAATATAAAACTGTGAACATATCACTTCTACGTGTGTTACTCACTGCTAAAGAGATAAATGTACAGGTGCACGCTGAAAAACAATCAACATCAATGCGCCACTTATGACAGGTATTGGTGTCACCAGTCGTCAGACTGTTACATATAACGTTCCCAAAAGTTAGAAAGAAATGGTTTTGGGAAATACGCTTATTGGCGTTCTTGCCAGGAGTTAGATGAGAAGATCCATACCTTTCTCATGTTTGTACGCTAAATATGAAGCCAGTAGCCACTTAGCTTAGCTTAGCATAAAGGCTGGAGACACGGGGGAAACAGCTAGCCTGGCTCCCCACAGCTTCATTTTCAGATCATCTTTACACTTTGGTTTTTGTACGGGTTAAACAAACGAGATGTAACGTGTTAATAACTGAGCTTTCAAGGGGCTGGTATGTGGACTGGTGTTCCCTTTGGACAGACTAGCTGTTTCCAGTCTTTATGTTATTAAGCTTTAGGCTATTAAAGCTAGTTAAACTCTAACTGTTAAACTCACATGCTGAGTCTTCCAAATAAAAACTGGTGGGTTGAAAGTCACAGCATGGTGATGGTGATTATGTCTTAACTACTGATGAAGATAGATATAGGTGAGTCCAGGTCTTGTGTTGTGCTGTTGCTTTATGTACATCGTACTGTAGGTGAGAATTGGTGATAGATTTTGGCATGGTGTCGCTGTCCTGTTGAAAATGTGTAACAGTCAAAAACAGAGCTGTTTTCAGCTTTGTGACAATGCATTTTTCAGCTAATCCAATGGTTTATTTACCTTTAGAAGAAGACGAGTTATCTCACTTTTAGTCCTTGACTCTACCTAAAAAAATGTCTCTTCAGGGACAATAAAGTTAAAGCTGAGGCCGAAGTTAGCTAATGGTTTAAGTTTAAGTAGCTTAACTTAAGGTTGGGATAATGCTTTTGACATTTAAAAAGTCCCTCGAAAGGAAACAGCCTGAGGGATCCATACTTCTGGAGATGAATATGTAAATCAGCGTGGGTCCACCTGGTCATTATGAACACTCCCATCTGTTTCTTGATATCAAACAAGAAATCTGGTCACTAATAAACGTCAGCCACATCACAGTGGATTCAAACTGTTGAACAACAAACAGTCAAAGGAAATGTTAACTTTGCACTTAGATTTTTAGCAATTTGCTGACTTCACACAACTGAGCAAAGTGACCAAGCCTCTATCAGTATCACTATCAGAGTGTAAAAGAGCCAAAGCACAAATAGGCAATAATCATCAACATTAACTATGCATTAAAGAAACATTCAGGCCCCTGAGTGTACAGTGGAAAGCTCAGTGTGCACTTTTACTGCTCCTCGCTGTGATACACAGCTTGGTCTCACACACACCACTCGATTGACTTTTTAAGGGATCATCAAAGGAAACGGCCGAGCCGGGGAGCGCGGAGAGAGCCAAGAAATGTGCTGAGCTTAACACGCGCTCAGTACATCCATCATTTACACATGGTCAGGCCGGTGGAGTGGTTTCATTCGGTTGCGCCGCCTTAACAATGACATTAATAGGAAAGTTATAATCTACGTCTGCCGTTTTCTGAAGTTATGTAATCGTTTCTGTTGTTAACAATGAAAGATCCTGTTATTTATAAGCATCTCATGTCCTAAATGTATTTTGGTTTGCTTTGCATCTGACAAGATCACGTCAAATGATGTATTTTCAGGGTGAAGTTTTGTTAATTACAGTAGGTCAGAAATGTAAAAAAAATAGAAAGTGTATCTTCATATATTGCTCACTAATGTCTAAACATTTTCAAATGTTCTTTTCTTTTCCTGCGTCCCAGTCATCCTCCCTGCTGTTTTGACAGACAGATGTGATGCTGCGGGAGGATGAGGAGCCTCTCTCATCGGCTCTGTGTTGTCACTCTCATCAGCAACAAGTAGACGCACCAAAGAACGCATGCAGTAAATACATCAGCTGAACAATGACATGCAAAGACACACGGCCAGGACAGACTCCTTTGTGCTGTGCTTTTCTGGTAGCTGCCAGCGAAAATACAAACGTCCATAAAAAGAAGTCATTTTGGCATAAAATTATTATGTGGTTTCACTGAAGATTATTGTGTTTTTGTCTAATTAAAACAGGATTGGAGTGCATGAATTAACATCCCCATGGCCTGTATACTGCTGAGACGTCCTCCTCACTATGACATGCAATTTCATCTTATATCATGTCTCCTTGTCATGTGAAATCATTTAAGGTTCAAAATGATGTTTTAAAGTGGTTATGGTTATAATGATTATATTCTCAGAGCATGTTTTAAGATAAAGCCGGACTTAGCCTATGGCTGCAGATCACAGAGTCTTTGTTCCCCCATGAGCCACATCACAGTGTGAAACCTGCAGGCCAGTCTAGACTGATGACTTTGAAGAGCTTTAGTAATGTGTAATAACTACATTAAACAAACACATCTTCTTGCTCTTTTTCATACCCAACATATGTGAACCATGTTGCAAGTACATTTACTTAAGTACAATCTTGAGGTACATGTACTTTTACTTGAGTATTTCCATTGAATGTTACTTTATACTACTCCACTACATTTCAGAGGGAAATATTGTGCTTTTTTCCAACTGTGTTTGTTTGACAGCTATAATTGCTAGTTAGTTTTCAGTTTACAATTTGTCATAAAAAAAAAAACATTTGATGAGCTTAACTAGCTCCACCTCAACCAGCTACAACAGTAAAATGCTGCTTACACATTGTAACATTAGTGTTAACGATCTAATAATGTCATTGAAAACAATATATCAGTCACAGGGGCCATTTGTCGGTAGAATGAGTACTTAATAATATTTCTGTACTTTTAGTTTGAAAGGAGTATTTTTACAGTAATGTATTGGTACTGTTACTTAGTAAAGGATCTGAATACTTACCTACCTCCACCACTGTCATGTTCATGGGTAAAAGAAACTGATGACGTTATCTCTTGTTACTGTAACTCAGTAATGTTTTGCATTCTTGTCATTTTAAGTGAAATTGATTTTACTTTTACTCAAGAAGGTACTTTATTCTACAGTGCTGGTTGAAACCCCATGCAGCTCACATGTTACTGATTTTCCTCAAGAATCATAAAGTGGAGCCTAGGGGACATTTAGGAAATGGTCTGACTCTGATTGTGTTACTGATCTTGTCACCACATACCAACAACTACAAGGTAAAGAAACAACTTCACTCACACCACACTACAAGCTCTGTCGTCTCTGCTTTGTCAGAACATGTGAAACATTTTAAAATAATGTAGTTTGAACCAGTATTTTTACACCCACTTCAGTAAAATGTTATTAAAGTAGCGGCAAATTTCCACCTGAGAAGAACATTATAGAACTTCTTCCAGCTGCGCTCATAAGATCACAGAGCCGAGAGACTTAAGAGTAGCCCCTGACAGCCTCTGGGCCTGAGCCAGGAGGGCTGAAAGTTCAGGTCTCACTGGGGGGGTCCCGTCACATTTCTGCCTGTATTAAGTAGCTCAGGCAGAGCCAGAGCTATATGCATAGAGACACACACACACACTCCTACTGGGCCTTGTTCTTCCTATTGCTGTGGTCCGCTGTGGGCTGCCACAGACGGCAGTTTGTCTGTCACATGGTCTGCGCTGAGCCTGGCAGTCAGACCCCGGGGAGGAATTCTGGCTCGCGGGCGGATCAGGCAGCCGAGCTCGAGCCTCCAGTGATGCCTGATCTCACCATGACACGGCCTCACCACTCTGTGAAATCAGAGCTGTGAGGTGAAGCTGCACTGTTCCAGTTTAAGCCGGGACTGACTGAAGTGAGGCACACACACACACACACACACACACACACACACACACACACACACAGACACACAAATGCTTTCACACTTGTGCTGCATTTCATTTTTACTCAGAAACACGAACTTACTTTATATCTTGTAAAAAAAATACAAGAGGAAAAGGCACAAACTAAATATTCTAGTGTCGATTCAAACATACATTACAAATTAATTAAAACCTTCACGTTCAGACTTAATCGGGTTTTCATCCGATTGTTCCGCTGCACTCACAACATCAGGCTACAGCGTATGCTCCAATTTGTTCCAGGTATGTGGAGCACAAAATGTAAAATCTGTCTTTCTCAGGTCAGTGCGAACTCAGGGAGGCTGGAACAACAACATCCAGCGGTGCAGTCAATAAGCCACTTACAATGTGAGAAGAAGTGCTTTGTTAAGGAAACACAAACCAAAGTTGATATCTTCTGCAATAACCACACAACAACACAGTCTGATTTACATCCAAACTACATAAACACTGATGTTGATATTAAACAATATAAAATACATAAAGGTCCAAGATACTAATGTCACACAGCTCGCAGTGGCTTCAGACAGGAAATGACGGCATGTGTAGAGACCAACAGACGTTTTACAGAACATGGATTATTATGTTTTGTTCTGTGAGCGCTGGCCAGCTCTCTAGGACAAAAAAGAGAACACCTGTACTCATAGAACTAGGGTTACAAAGTCTAACGGTTGTCCTGTTTCACACGAGTTTTGCCCTCTAAGAGGCTTTACAGGATTAAAGTGGCTGCCGAGACACCAACACAACACACAGGCCACGAACTCTGAGTCACAGTGATAACACAGACTGCATTTCAGGACCCCTCAGCACTCCACATGTGACGGTGAATCCTTGCTAACCAAGTTTGATTAACCTTTCATGGTGCCACAAGCAGGCCAACAACAACATCAACAAGGAGAGAAAGAGGTGGAGGGGCTCACCACAAGGCTTGGGGATCCGGTTTGGTCCCAAAGATGAAGGTATCCAGAGGGCCCTCAGTGCATAATAAACTGTATACTATTCCTTTGATATATCGTGTCAGTATGGACGATTAGCCAAGCAGCAAATATTCCTCTGCAAAATCTGAAATGATTTACAAAATTGACTTCCAATTTTTGTTATAAAAGCACTCTATTCTCAATCCACTCTGACATTGAAATGAAGCACAAACACCTGCTTTGGCTGCTTCCACGTTACATACAAACTAAATGTTCAAGGACATTTTCATTTTCCCTCTTTTCATACATCATTTCATTGCACCCTCAGGGTCCTCACATACAGCCGATGACAGTGATGACATTTGGATAAAATACTTTTCATATTTAGTTTTTCTGAGTGTACATTCATTGAGAAATAGAGGAGAGAGGCATAGACATAGGTTGGGGATTTTAGTTCTGCAAGGACAGCAGTCAAAGTCAGAATCCCAGCATCATAATGTAAAGGCAGAAATGTGTTCATTTACCTATTCATCACATCCAGTGTGCATCCTGCCAGAGGCCCTGTGTCTGTGGGGCACGCATATACAATATCACTCAAGCTCCATCGTGCTGAGCTGACGTGATAACCTGCAATATTTTCAGGAGAATAAATGTGGGCTTAATAGCTAATTGATAAAATAGTGTCACAATTCAATCTATGAAAGCTGTTTTTTGCATTTCCTCTTCAAGTCTTTCCACACGCACGGCATTAATTCAGAAAGAAAAACAGAAAGAGTGGTTTTATTTTGAATTAACAGATGATTTGTTAACCTGCTTTCCTGTCACATACGATCTTTGATGGATGTAGGAACATTTATTTATTTGATTTTTGGAATTTGAGGAAGTTTTACCGCTCCTGATGCATTCAGCATAACGGCTTCAGCTTAAAATACTTCTCACATCATATCCTGGTATTTTATTAATTGTGTTTTCCAAAACTTTTGACATGCTATTTTCCGGTCACAGTTGGAAATCTTTTAACATTCGTATCTCTTTTAAACTGAAAATCTAATCAGGCCGAGTCAAGGTTAGTCACGTCACGGTGAGGAATCCAGTGGAGTTGAATCGAGTCAAATCAAGCTCCTTTTTTTTTTTTGTTTTTTTGATGAACTGATCGGTTTTATCGTCGTTCAATAGTTTTAGATAAATGTGGCCTCGAATGTAGTTAGTTAAGAGACTTCAAAGAGGCTCTTTGAAATGAGGCCATGAAAATGCCAGAGCACTGGTGGCGCGTGCGTCTGTCCTTTAAAGTTTGCTCTTGGCTTCCTGGCTGCGTGTTAATGATGTGCAGATAAAATATTCAACTGCGTGGCATTACTCTGCATCTGTCTCACCCCTCAGCACTCTGCGGGCCCAGACATATGTGCACACCACAGAGCACGAGGGTGTCCATCCGTCTGTCTGTCTGTCCGCCATCCTCGCACCGCAGAGCCTGAATGTAACTGTGCGATTTTGCCTCCACGTTTAAAAAAGGGCTGCGGTTATGTGGGCTGCGGTTAGAGCGTGTCCGAGTGCGAGGCGGCAGGCAGTTAGTCTTATCTAGGAGATGACAGAGCCGGGCTGTGTAATTATTTTCACTGGCTTTGATCCAGAGCAGCCTCTTCTAGACACCTGTTGGCCTCTCGGCTCCGTCTGAGGCCTGATAATTAGACCCACAACCACAAGAGCAGGACACACACCGGGCTGTACACCAGGGCCGCCTCACTCACACACACATACATATTAACAAGCATTTATTCCCCATAATGCTGCTATAAAACCTCCATCTGCAAGTAGTAAGTAATAATAATAAGTAATCCAGCTGAACTTTCAGTGGGTGTCTCAGCAGTGTAAGTTCAGAGTCACGCTGGTGAAGTGACAGCCACAATCAGTCAGACTGCAGCTCTGTCTGCGCCGTAGATTTAATTTCTCTGTGCTCTTCCCTTCGGTGTCTCACTGAGAGCCTCAAAGCAGCTGCGTCCCCACTGTCATTCAAACTGCGCAGACTTTCAAATGACATTGGCAGTCAAAGTCTCTCCTGCCGCGCAAAATGACAGCAGCAGCTATTGATTGTGCCTTGTTTTGTTTTTTGGGGGGGTTTTTTACAAGGAAACTTATTTCATTCAAATTTCATTCCATTTGTGTTTCTTTTGTATTCTATGTCGTACACAAAGAGAATAGAAAAAAAAAAGAAAGAAAGAGCCAAAGGGAAGCGGTCAATAGCAGACATTGCTTCAGAGAAGTGAATTCTTTTAAAAAAATAATTTAGAGAGAAAGTAATTTCCTGACATGCCTTGTCTTGTCTTGTCCTTTCATTTCAGCACATTCCCAAGGCTGCCTATTATTTTTCAAAGAACAGTGGAGCTTTCCGCCAGGATGAACCAAAGAAATACAAAGAATGGCTGGCCACGGCCAATATCTACAGTCAGCAGCACAAGAATACTTGTTTTCTGCAGCCAAGAACACAAGGTTCTTTGGCTATGAACATTTCTCTGTGTTGAAATGCAACTGCGGTTTGTCGTTGACTCCAATAATACATTTGATCGAAATAAACAGTGATAGAAATGTACAAAACACCTCTCTGTAACTTCAAGACTCTTGTCAAACGCCTTTCTGTAACTGCTTTAATGGAGCCTGCCCCTCGTTAGTTATTCTGTTTGCTCTGCCAACCTACCCTGTGTAAATAAAGGTTCAAAAGAATAAGTCACATGGATACAGTATCAATGAAGTCTGCCTATGGAAGTCATTATTTATTATAGTTATTTATGTTTTGAAGTAGAATATTTCTTGATAACCAATGACAGACCTGTCTTTTGTTCTAATTGTATCTGTCTACAAGAGGTCTGGTCATTGTCTTCCTTGACCCAACAGACTTACACAATATGCACCATGGAGAAACATTTTAATTCCTAACTCCAAACAGTGTTTGTGTGAGTGTATGTGTAGGTGTTATGGGTATGTATAAACATATGTGGTTTTTTTTATTTCATATTTGATTACTTTTACTTTAACTGACACTGTGTTCTGTTCATCACACCAAAAACATTAACCCCTAAGAGATTTAGAAAGTTTAAAGTCTAAAGGGTTCACGGCAGTCCCACCATGCTATGATACCTTTGGTGCAGGGTTTGATTTGCAGTTCAGCGGTGGATTCGACCCGCTGACAGCACCACCACAGAACTAGACATGGTCGAGGTGACGCTCCCCACAGTAACTGTGTTTACTCTCTTTCCATTTGCTTGTGATGTCTCTTATAGAACGACTACAATCTCAACAACAACCAAACAATGGCAAGCTCTGCCATTAGGTGATGGACACATAGTGTACAGTGGGTTTAAGTGGGTTTAGCTTTTTCACGCTGAAAAACAGGGTGAATGAGTGAAACCTGTGTGCTTTAAACCAAAGCAATGAGCCAAAAAGAGGCTAAAAAGCTGATCATTTGGCAAAAATATTGATTAGCGCAGCTTTAAAGATCAGACTGTAAGACAGAAAACACTTGTTCATTATCTCCTGTATTTTCTACCAGCTGTCTCATCACCAGCCTGCATCTCTTTACCCTCTGCAGCTGCTAACGAGCACATTGTCCCCCCCCCCGAGTCGGCCATCCGCCCACACAGACCGTCCTCTAATTTTTACCCTCTTAACCTCATGAAGGCATCTGCACTCGCACTGCAGTGTTGTAAGGAGATCCAGTCACCACCACACCCTCGGGTCTTGTCTACAGTTTGCTCTGAAATGTCGTGGTTAAACCCAACACCTCTCCTGGGGTTTTATCAGGGTTCAGACGGTTCCTAGTGTGTGTGTGTGTGTGTGTGTGTCATCTTTACTAACTGCTCTCAAAAAAAACTCTGCATGAATAAGAGCGCTGCCATTTTCTCATTCTCATCTTCTGACCCTTTGTAACAGATGTAACAACACACCCCACACAAACTATGAAGGTGATATTTTGTCGTGTTCAAAGTGGTCTGGGTTGTAAGGCCCTTTTACAAAAGAGAAAATAGGCAGAAGACAAGGATAACAAAACAAAGAAAACACCAAATTAAAAGACTTCATTCATCAGAAAGATGAAATGTCCTTCCTCCACCTTTAACATAATGGATAATGCTAATGATATAATGTGAAATTACGACGTCCTTCATCTCCCTTGAATGTGAAACATTTTCAAAGCCCACATTTCTCCCTGTACTATCTAACAAAACACTTTCCCTTTCAGCTTCCATTTTGCTCTGGTCTCTCTTATGCGCCATCTAAACAAATGCTTTATGTGCATAGTGTGGCATATATACGTGCATCTGCACTATAGGGGAATGAGAAGAAGAGTAAAGGTGGAGAAACCATTGAAAACCAAACAAACCGGCATACGAACTGAAGCATCTGCACACGTGACCAGCCTCTAAACTTTCCCTGGTGCATTTGACTGTGCAGTTTTGCTCGACAAATAAGCCCACTTAAGGGAAACACAGCCTGGCATCAAACAAAAACACAACATAGGAGCTAACAGCGTGGTAGTATAAGGTGTGCAAATGAAGCAGCACAAGACAAAGCTCAACACGAGAGGCAATCTGCGCCGGCTCAGCCAAACTGCTGCTCTTGTTCTTTCAATTAATGGGGCGTTTCACACACACATAGACGCAAACAGACCTCTCAGCCTGATACGGTCTCAACCATTAAGATTATGCAATCTATTTGCGTGTGTCGTGCCTGCTTCCGAAATTGAGGACGCCGAAATGAAGCGGGGGTTCAAAGCAGGACAGGAGAAGACTGCGCTTTTGATGGGAACGAGAGCTTCCTGCTAACACCTGTGACAAATCCTGCTCAACTGAGGGGAACAGAAAGCCTCCGGATAGCAGCAAAGAGTAGCAGAAGAATAAGAAAAAGGGGAGACGGAGACAAAAAGATCTCTTGACCTGAAAGTATAAAGAGGCCATTTCAAACCATGTCTGTGTCTGCGTCAGCAGTGAGGCCTCCTCAGTGACGGGCTATAGCTTAAAAGAACAGTTTTTGTGGAAATATGCTCATTCACTTTCTGGAGTTAGATGAGAAGATTGATACCACTCTTACATGTGCACGCAAAATATGAAGCTACATAGCAGCTGGTTAGCTTAACTTAGCACAAAGACTGGAAACAGGGGCAAACAGCTAACCTGGCCTTGCCAAGGACATAACGACTGTTGAGCCGATCATGAATATGATTTGGGTGAGACGACTGAGTGGACCGGCTCTGTTCCAGTCTGGGTCAGTTGGTGTTGACAGTCAGCAGATAAAATTATATGTATATGTACATATGTGTGTGTGTGTGTGTGTGTGTGTGTGTGTGATATGTAAAGATTCTAATCTTAAGTCTTCTTCTCGCTGCCCGTCGTTCTCATACAGGTTTTATTATCATGTTTGGTATCTGTAGGCTGTAGAGTCCGCGTTGCCCTCGCTCCTCCATCCAGGATCTCATCTAAACTCTTAAGCGCTTTTACTTTTTTGGCCTTTTCAGTGAAGATTGCACTGCACATAAACTTACTTTATGTACTTAAATACTAAGTACTTCTAAGCTGCTGGTTGCCGTCCATGTTTGTTTTGGTACAAGAACGCACGGCAACAGCTCCACTGGTTACTGACCAGTGGTTCAGAGTGTTGTCTGGTGTATTTGCTCAGTCACAAGGTTTATGCTCCTTTCTGTGAAAAATCTGTTTAAGTTGGTGGAAACAATCTTTGTGTGTGGTTTGTCCAGTCTTTATAGGATTAGGCTAATCTTCAGGTTTGTCCCTAGCTTTAGTGAGCTTAAGAGGTGCCGGTAGACTGATTTATTTTACCGTTGGACAGAGCCAGGTAGCTGCTCTCCAGTTTCTTTATGCTAAGCTAATAAGCTGATGGCTGTAGCTTCATATTTACCGTACAGACATGAAAGAAATTAGGGGGGAAAGCTCTCAGTTATTAAAGCTGCATGAACTCCTGAACTCTGTCTGACTTCAGAGCAGTGATATACACATCAGGGGAATGAGGCCGGGAGTGGCACGGCCTGCACGGGTGAATGCATGTCATCGCCTTAAGAGTGGCGGAGGAGGAGGACAGAGTTCGGTCATAACAGCCATTAATCCACTTGGACTGCTCTGAGGTGACAAACAACCAGCGCTGTGACACATCTTTTGGCGGAGCAGATCACAGATACAGATGTGTTTACAAATTGAAAGGGAGACGGCAAAACAACAAAATCATTCAATGAGCGAGCGCGTGCACTTAGCTCGTATAACACAAATGAAAAATAATGACAGTCGCCACAGAGGCTGACAGTCAGGAAGCAGCACGATGGGATTATGATGGATGAGGGGGGAGATGGAGCTCTGGGGAAAGAGACAGGTAGCAGTACAGCACCCATGAGAGACGGGTGGGGGTGGTGGAGGGCAGGAGGAGTGAGTGACAGGGTGGTGCTGTCAGCTCTTCCGTGGCGCGCTCTTCAGGGGAGCCCCGGAGCGTGTTCTGTTAAGTAAACAGCTGCAGCGACGAGAGCTCCTCAAATATTAATAGGGAGCGATCCCCTCCACTCGCCTTGTTCAAACTATCGTTCCCTGAAGTGGACTGCAGTGCTGCAGAAAGGGAGCAGACACGCTGGCCTCCTGTAACGCAGCGGAGGCCACCAGGGCCGCCCGCAGCAGCACCCATCAGACCTGACAGAGCAGGGATCAGCCAAGGGACGCCCAGCCACAGCGAGGCCCTCCCTACGGGCTGACACACAACCCCCCTCGTGGCTCATTATTATCTGCGGCCTCGCAAGAAAACATTTCAGACTGCTAATGAAAACATACAAAACACAGCTCATCCCCACCCGCTCCAGCCTCCATCTGTGCCCATCAAACAGAGATGAATTATAAATGAAAGGGTGCTCAATCTGAGAGGATCAATACTAACAAGGTCTGAGTTAGCCATGGCAGTTCCTCCTCTCTCTGCTTACTTCCCATCTTCCCGCCACTCTCACTGCCAGAGTTTGCCTCTCGGGGGGGAAGAACAAAAAAAAACGACCAATCCGACCTCTCGCTGAATGCTAAGAAGTCAAGCTAACAAGGCAGGATTAACTACTTTTATAGCCATCGTTGTGAAGTTGCTAAAAAAGCGTATAGGCCAAAGCTTATGAGGGAGCCGGTATATGAATGAGACTCTACTCTATTCTACCTCCTTTGATCGACCCACCACTCCCCAACACCCACCCCATCACCTCTCCACTGACAGGCCGACCGGGGGAATTTGCTGAGGAGGAGTAATGGAGCTTGTCGGAGAGCTCCCTGCTTCACACCACTTAGCCTCTCGTCCAGCCAGGGTGGTTGAAAATGTAGGGATGTATGGAGCTGGGGGGGTGGGAGCGGTGGGGGTGGGGGTGGGGGTTGGAGAGGTGCACCACTGATGAGACTCCGCCGGGACTCGGAGCAGACTCCTCACCACCCAAACATTTCTCCTCACATCAGTCACACCACGAGGGCAGAGAAGCGTGCAGCAGCTCCCTCCACCTTCTTTCCTTCGTTAAGCCCGTTCGGCCCTGGCTCACCCTTGGGCTACGATGCCCTCTTCACACAGTCCTGCTGGGCGAACACGGTGTCCTGCTTCATCAATAATTCCTAGGGTCAATCGCCTCAATGAAGACTACACCTTCGACTGCAGCCTGAACGGTGGCAGAGGCATTGTTTTAAGAAGAGCGCGTGAAAATCTGTTTTCAATGTGGAGAAACCATGTGAGATCAAAGTATGTGATAATGACTATAAAGCAGAATGACATTAACCCCAAACCTTAAAGACACAGTGAAATAAGAAATACACTTCTAATCCTGTCTCTGTGTTAGTCAAATAATAATAATAATTAATATCTTGGTATATGCTAAAATATCCTTTTTTTGAGGGTTTTTCCGTCAACATTTCCTTCCTGTAAAATGTCAAAATACGAGGGCATATACATTCAGTCAAATGATTAGCTAAACTCTCAAATCAAACAGGCACACTTGACCGCTCGTGGGTCGTAGCAGCGAGCAGAACAATAGCGTGGGTCTAATCAGCTCTAATCACTTGGTTTCACTGTGACTTTTCTCTCAGCAGTCTTCTGAAAAAAATGAAGCTTTACCAAACATTAGGGCTGTCACTTTTTATTTTAAAAAATGTACACTCTTCGAACGTGGGCAAAAATGAAATGTGCCATCTGTAATAATTTACTGACCCAAGAATAACAAGCATCTGCCACAGCACTTGTTATTAGAAGTCGAAACCTTTGTGATATTAACTGAATTTAAATGGTAATTTGTATTTGTTAAAAGCAGCTAAAAACTTAAATAAACAATACATTTAGATTTGTTTTGTCCAATACTTTGATTTATGACAAACACCCTCAAAACTAAAAACATTCTCATCAGCCTCAGCTGCACTTTGTGTTTAGTGTTAATTAGTAATTATCATAACATTGCGAGCATGTTAGCATGCTAACATTAGCATTTAGCTCAAAGCACAGCTGCACTGAGCCACTAGCATGGCTGTCGACTCTTAAAGTCATTTCAACCAGTTTCACTCCAGCTCTTTATGTTTAAGGTCAGTTCAGGCAGCTTAGTGAGAGCCACGGCCTTCCACCACACACTTTGCGATGTTATAACAGCACAGCTAAACTTCCACCATGGCCACATAGAGAAGACAATGACAGCAAGAGGTCACTTGTCGGGAAAGGGTAAACACGGGTAACTTTAGGTGTTTGAACAACTAAATGATATGGATGTTTTTCCGGGTGAGGACAGCGACCCTCTTTCAAGTTAAATTTGGTTAATTGTTGTTACATATTTATATTGCTGTAAATAAGCCATGAGATACCAAAGATGTGAGATCAGCCCCTCTGCCCTGCTCCACCCTGCCCTGACACGGATGTTATGTCTGCATGGCTGAGCACATGTTGCGTAAGCGCTTCAATATTTCATAGGCCAAAATGAAAAATGCATCTCTTTGAACTATAAGTGCATGGCTGGAGAAGGAGAAAGAGGGCAAGCTGGTGAGGTCGCGAGGTGAAGGAAGAACTAGGAAAATATAGAGGATGAGCAGAAATAAATGGGTCGCCTCTCAGTGCTGAGACAGTCTTGTAATCTTCCTATTCAGGGAAGCTCTGTGCTGATATTATGAGACTGCAACCTGAATTAGGTTCAAACAACTTAGACCTGTGAGTGAACCAACTGCAGAGTGCACTTTGTGGTGAAGGATGCTTTTCATAAACAACAAGACCTTGAAGATTAATTCTGGAGCCGGTGTCCCATGTCACAACCTGCCAAACGCTGTGCACAAAGAAAGAGATTGACAGGCAAACACCTTCAGGTCTTGCTGGGGTTGCCCCCACAGAGCTGAACTCAAATAACTTCAGATTGAGGGAGCGATAGTTTTGAGCAGAAGCGGGAGGGAACCTTTGCAGCCACAACACATCAGCTGTAAAGGCTTCAGATTTATACTGAATATGCCTGCCCTGGAGTGAGGATAAATATAAACAGTGACATCCACGAATAGCCTCCATTTGGGTTAATATGGAGACAAATGTGTACTTTCTCAAACGCGTCTTGTTAATAGATGTGGCTGCTCAAATGTGATCTTGCATTTGCATTGATTTAGCTCGCAGAAGCAGCTTTGATTAAATAGAACTGTGGGCATTTCTGAAAAGCAGATTTGTATCATCCATTAAGTGGGAAAAAAAGTCTCCCATGATGTATGGAGATGCTGGGTGATTCATTTAAAGGAGCTCATTAGCTCAGTGTGAGATGTGTTCATGTCAATATGCTTTCACTCTGCACCTTTTCTACTTTCCTTTCCTTTAATTTCCTCTCCTCTCCTCTCCTCTCTCCTCTCCACCCCGGGTGATGCACCAGTCATCAGACACTGAAAGAAACAAAGACTCCTTCTCTCAGCTGGAGCTGGGAGGAGCTGTCAGTCCCTTCAGCTCTGTTTGATGATAGCATTTCAAATGACACTTTGATCCTCACTCTACACTGTTTGTTTTTCCACCATGATGAAATTCAGCTCGAGAGGCGTGCAACAGGGCACATCATTAAAATGTGGCTCAAACGCGAGGAGCCACGCTCGTTCCCTATAAGCCGCTCGTGACAATTTTTTGACACATCAGCGTAAAGAACACGACAGGGTAGGCGGCGACGGGTTGTAGGGACGAACAGAAATCATGTGTTCACCGCCGAGGTGACGCCGACGTTGAATCAGTGTCTCTGTAAAGACTGAACGAGAATAAATGAGTCTAATGAGGCAGATCTGTCAGAGCTAAGTGTGGTCTGAGGTCTGGGAAGAGTAAAGCACACATTCCTGCCTAATAGCTAAAGAAAATAAGGGGTGAGTATATTTCAAGATGCAGCTACTAGTAAAAACTTCAAATTCAAATCCATGAAAGCTTTTCTTTATTGACTGAGACCGTCTTGCTTTTAACGTTAAACAACACAATATAGAACAAGAACTGACAGACAAATTGCATTCACGATTCTTTAAGGTTATTTGCTCTTTTATCTTTTTCCCCTTCATTTCTGAAACAAGCTTAAAAGCAAAGCTAACTAATCCTCCTCTCCACAGGTCTTTCCAGAATGAATATAAATATAATACACCGACTCTTAATCTCAGTGGAGAAATCAGCCTTTGTCTAAGAATAACGGTGGAAATGCGTAAGATGAACAGCCCAGAGTGTAAGTCTGAAAGAGTTGGCTCTTTTCTTTCTGGGGTGATAATTCTGCTATTGAAGATTTGCAGAGCCACAGCTGAAATAATATGCAAATATCCACCCCATGGGGTGCAGGCTGGCTGACATATTATCAGCAGAGAGACAGTCGTCGCATTTTTTGGGTTTGAGTGCGGTCAAATCAAAAGGCGGAGGCACGATTAAAAAGGTGCACTGTGAAGCACGCGAGACAACACGAGCACTTTAAACAGGATGCCAGCCCTTCTGGGGGAAAAGGATGCTGAGGCCTCCCGTGGAGACAGGAGCGCCTGGCAACCTACATAAAGCCCGGAGAGATAAGACAGACATTTTGGAAAGCCAAACAATGAGAAATGAAAGAATGTAAAAAAAACCCGAAAACAAAGGTTTATCTGGATGAAGAGAAAGTGAAATGATTCCCAGAAAGAGGTGATTTCATGTTCGGTTCTTTCAACAGCCTCTCTGCGTGGTCTTTGGGCTAAAGAAAGACAACCACGGCGATTAGTACTCACCTCTTTTACTTTGGTTTCCCCAGGTGAGTTAGCTCTGCACCCAAGTTCCTGTTATATTTTAGGCGAGTGTTTCTACAGCATGGGAGCCCTTTGCATTCAAATGGGTCTAGGAAGATCTCTAAGACTGACATATTGAAATACGTTTGATGCATTTCTAATACAAATAGGTTTCAAATATATATGATTTTATATATTTGAATTACTCCATGCTCTTGACACCTGCTTGAGAAATCCAGTCATACCGAAGCCTCTCAAATCGGCAGGATTTTGTTACCTGGAAATATGACCCACTGCATGCCCAGTTGCACTTTCCGTAACTAGGAGAAAGTGGTCCTCTAGCTTTGCCAACGCGAAATGGAGAAAACTAGCGAGTCATGTTGAACGTGGGACCAAACCACCTGAAAAGTTTGGACTTTGGATTTGGACTAGGGCAGGGCAGAGGAAGGGGACGAGGGCATGGCACCGGGCCATACATTCACCACCCCACTGTTTTCTCAGAGCCAGTGTTCTGTGAGGCTTTTCCTTAATTTGTACAATACAATGTTTCTTACAAAGAGGTAAAACAAAAAGACTGATATTGACTGAAAATCCGACCCAAAGAGCACTTGAATACTAAGCATTGGGTAAAAATACTAAATTATCATTCTTAACGAGAGAAATCCGCCATCTGAGAAATTCAGACAAGAATTCAAATAACTCCTGCATAAAATACATCTTGGTAACACTGAATTTATTAGCCTTATTGATGTTTTTTTTGCAGAAAAGTGTCTTTTATGAGGCTGCAAACATATTTTTACATAATTACTTAGCAACATGCATATTGTTTGTCCAAGTGTGTGTTTTATAATACTTTTTTTTTTTTTTTTTGTAACACATTCACATTATCTGCTTCCATTCCTAGTTCAATGTAAAAATAGATAAATAAATAAACAAATAAGGGATTCCTAAGTTTCTGTCTGGAAATACATAGAGTGTGTGACACAAAAAAACACAGATTAGATTCACATGCAGACCATGTCATCTTAATTCTATTTTGCTATTTGCCTCTGGTGATTCACAAACAGGCAGGCTGGATAATGAGAGGGAATACTAAGAAGGGCAGCATCAGCGGTGCGTTTGCTGAACAGTACCTGGATGTGGTGCTGCTTATTTGTCTATATTCTACCTCAGGCTCACAAACATTAAAACGGTCTCTCAGGCTGTTCACTGCAGAGAGAGTTTTTCCCTTTGTGGCTCCAGAGCACCAAGAGAAACCTCAGAACTCAAACAGACAGCGCGCTCCTCAGTATTACACTGTGTTATTAAATATCAATCTGTACAACAGTTTGCCAGCCCAGCAGAGTGCTCAAAAAGTCCTGCAAATCTCATTACAAGCAAACTAAGAAGTGATGCATAATGATAATTAAGTTAAAATCAAATTAGGAGTTGATAGAAGAATATGGGATAATGGCTGGTATACCCCATCGTGTCTGGTAAACGATGCTCGAAGGAGCCCGTTGGACATAGCAAAACTGCCTCTCCCCATCATTAAGTTATTAGATTAGCCCGGGGCAGCAAGTAAACAACTTCAGACATCTCGCAGCAGGCATATATCCCACCAGTCCTCACTGTTATTGGATTACTCCAGGAAATTTCTCCAGAAGACGAAATGACTCCATGGAGAGCGTGAGGCAAGGGATGATTATTGGAGAGCAGATGATGGGAAGAACAGAGGAAAGGCCTGCTCGGGCCAGACTCCTGGAGCACTTTGGATCGAGCGGATGGCTAACGAGCAGGAGACAGGGAGTGGATGCAGAGGGCAGCGAGATCTGATTTTGATTATTGGCTGCTGGACGGAGAGAGGCAGCTCGGGCCTGCCAGGTTCTGCATCATCCGCCCTCCTGCCACATCTCGTTTGGGTTACTGCCACGGCAAATGTCCATTCAGCACTATTGGAGACAAATGAGGGCAAGCTCCTCTCAAGGTCAACCACCACCTCCACCAGGGCCACAGGGGGTCTGCCATTCTAATTCCTTATACACTTAGAGTAATTAAAACCCATCCAGAAGAAGCAGGAGAAGTCGATAGAATTTTTTGAGACTGCTAATGAGATGCTAATTTGTTGGCCCGCTAGGAATGAGGTATGAGGAACTCAAGGACACAAAAGAAGATTTATCCACACTTGTGTTGAGTGAACTTTTTCAATTATGGTGCGCGTGTGTGTGTGTGTGTGTGTGCGTGTGCGCATCCACGTCCTCACAGAAATATCGGCGAGTTTATTGAGCAGTGCGCACCGCAGGTTGCCCGGTGTCTTTACGTTTGATAAAAAGATATGAGCATCCTTTCAAGCTCTTTCTAAACTCCTGATCATTTACAGAGCGTCGCCCCTGCGAGTTCAGAGTAAAGTGGAGAAAGCTCCCCTGCCTCGCAGCAGCGAGTGAAGCCACGTACAGATCGCCCTCATGCTGCCTGAAAGTAGTCCAAGTCAGACCTGTTTTCGAGCACCCCACTGTGCCAGCCTTCTACGGACTCGTTGAGTCATTTCAGGAGCACCAGGCTTGCTGTCCTACTTTTTTTTCTGCAGATATCACACAGACTCTCTGATATCTGCACCCACACACACACACTCTCGCTGCTCAACTTTCCTCCCCACATATTTCACTTTATAAGCAATCGCGCCAATCCTGTCCCCTCATGTTTATTCATTGGGTTTGCTCTTTGGACTTGAGTGTGACTCCCCTCTGGGTGAAGACTGCTCCTTGGGCTGCAGAGGAGCATGCCATGAAGCTGAGCAGACAGCGGTGTGGTCTTGGTCTCTCCAGCAGCACCGCAGTCAGCAGAGGCGCATTTTCTGAAGTGTGATTTTTTTTTTACACAAGCAACAAAAAAGTACCCAGATCCCTCCTGCGCTGCCACTCACGAGCCGTGGTGGCGTTCAACTCTTACACCACAACAACCTCGACACATCATGTTTAAAAAGTTAAATAAAAGCTTGCCTCATTAACAAAAGAGGGATAATCTAATTTCTAATCTGCAGGCTCGGGCTCCGGCTGAGCGTCACAACAAGCAGCAGCAGCGCCGCTCTGAAGGACACATCGCTGGGGAAATAACAACAATTAGAGCTGCCAATCACCCAAAATGCCAGAAGATGATTTTGGATGAGTTTCTGCTTCGTCGGGCAGTTTTACAGGGGATACAGAGAGAGAGGAAGGGTGAGGGAGAGGGGATGATATGAGATGTGCAGCATAATCACATTACAAACATGAATCTGTGCAGCTGAGTCACAGTGTAAAGACACTGTTTTGGAATTGTTGTAGCCTTTAAGTACTTCCCACCTCATGTTTTGGTATCTTTCTAATTAGAGTACTCACTGGAAACACTCTGTTTAAGTACTCTAGTGCTCAAACAATTAAAACTGCTAGTTATTTATTCAGTGAAAATGCTTAACAGTGTTTCAGTTTCATATCATTGTAAATTACCTTCTGGATTTTTGGCTGATAGTTGGACAGTGGATTGGTCCACTAGAACTATTAGACCAAATATTAGACAAGGATACACATTTTTCTCAACATAATGAGGAAACATTCTAGTATCAGCTAAGTTGTAAATCTGCAAAAGGTTCACCAACAATGTATTTACTTAGTTTTCCCACGATATCCAGTCTTGCATTACAATATTCCCTCATAGCATCTATCGCATTATTACACTTTTTCATGTGTATGTTTAGGCACTCGCAGCACTTATGGAAAGATGGTGATCTTGGATGTGAACCCCTGGCCTCTGTGCTTTGCACACCCACCATCCACTTCAACCACCTCCCCATAAATAACAGGCAGTGGGAAATGTCGCACTTCCTTGTTGCTAGTGAGCATAAGTCAGGCGGCAATTACATTTCCTTCTAAAACGTAATTGCCCATATAAATTACTAGTATATAAATGCAATTTCTAGGAGACAGGTATGAGGTTTGAGGTTGCAAGCTTACAGTAAATTCAGACATTTTCTAGATTAAATGATGAATGGACTTAATGGACTTAATGGACTTAAAACATTTGTCTGATAATGGCAATAATTATTAGTTGCACTCAAAGGGATGCTAAAGCAATTTAGAATTGCATTTCCATAAACTTGGTGGACATACTGAAAAAAGAATGGACGAAATCAAAGATATTTAGTCTCTAGTATGGGTAAACCCCCCCCAAAAAGATGCTACACTTCCCATAATGTAACTCAGCATGCCCGGAGACCTCCGTGTCAAACAGCCCTGTAACAGTCTGTAAAAGTTACAGTCTGTAACAAAGGCTTTCTGTTGAGAAGTTGAAGTCTCCGAGCCGAGATACTAGTTACTGATGGTCATTCAACACCTCCAAAGTGAAGGCTGGCTGCTTGTTAAACTACAATGTTTAGTTTTCTAGTTCTACACTTTTTATATATTGAATATAAAGTGTGTGTGTTGCCGCTTTGGAGTTATTGGAGGACACCTTTGACAAAGTGAGTGACAGAGTAAGTAATGTAATCAGTGATGTGACTATTTTTGCTGATGACTAATTAGTAAAGTAATGTGATTACTGTTTCAATATGTAATGAGTAACTGATAACTCCGGTAGTACTCCCTATGATAAGTAAACGGATCTTGATGTGTCGCCCCTTTAAGTTCTCTTAATGTCAGCCTCAACGCTGTCCTCTCTCCTCGGCGCTGACTCAAAACTCTCTGCAACAGATTTCATGTGTCGAGTTACCTCCAGACTGCTCAATGACGTGCAGCGTCACAAACTAATACACACTTCAGAAATATCGGACTCCACCATTTATTTTCTAAATTAAATTCTCGGCATGCGCGAGAAAAGCGTCTCATTTTAAGAGATTAGATTTAAAGACGAGCATCCTGCACAGGTTTACAGATTCTCGTTTTGAACTAAATTGACAACATCAGGCCATTGAGTGTGAGGCAATCACAGCACGCGCAGGGGGGAGGGGGGCGAGGGGGGGGGGGGGGTGTTATGATCTCGCTAATGTGAATCAAAATGAAATCCGAGAGTCTGTCACATAGCTGAGTGGATGCTGCAGTTTATCCATTACGAACTATTTCCCTGGTATACTATAAAGAGATCAGCTAAGGCTCATTAGATTGTCAAATGGCATATGAGACATTATGCGCGAGAGCCACGCATCATTAGAAATTCCTAATGCCTTACCTATTTCCTGGTATTGATCTTGAAGAAGCCTAATGTTAAAGCAGCCTGTCATCTCGCTGCTTAAAAGACAAAGATAGACAGAGCCATTACTTTTTCTATTGTTTGGAGAAGTTGACTTCAAAAGGGTGAAAACCTCTGGTGGAGTCTGAGGCTTGGGAAAGCGGAGCAGGGCAGGTGGAGCTGCGAGGAGAGGGGGATGCAGGGATAGAGAGAGCAACTCAGAGATGGGAGATGGAGGAGTGGAGAGGGGAAGCCCTTTGATCTCCGGCAGAAGTGAGCGCTGAAGAAAAGAGACAGAGAGCAGGAAAGAAGATTGCAAACAAGGCATGCACTCAATTCCCAGTAGTAGCGGGAGTGCGAGAGGAAGAGGCAGACAGAGGCAGAAAGACAGAAGGAGAGAGAAAAGTCAAGTGGATTGAGCGAGACAGAGATGGAGAGAGAGAAAGAGGTCGGCAGGATCAGAGAGGGCGAGAGATTGAGAAGAAAGGAGGAGAAGAGATAGAGAGAGTGAAAAGAGAGAGAGGATGAAAATGAAAAGTAGAGGGAAACAGATAAGACCAGGATGTTAAAAGGATTTCAGTCCAGGGGCTGTTTGGGGAGTTCTCTCAAGCCCTATGCTAAAGCAATTAGTATTGAACCCCTTCTAGGAAAGCGCAGCCAAACCGCAGCTGCAGTCTCTAACATAGTTAGTGTGTAACAACCAAGTCAAGCAAACCCCTCGGTCCCCATTAAACCCAGAGTTTTAATTGGCATGTCAGGATGGTGCTGCGTTTCACAACCCGTGAGTGTGCGCTCTCAAAAAAAAAAGTTGGCCCAAGGAGTGTGCGCACACCCCACTTCAAGTGGAAACCCCGAGACAGTAAACAGAGCTGCCGCGCTGGATTGAAAAGGCCTGTGTAGCGTGATAACAAAAGCTCGACATTAAATGTGAAAGGAATATTTCAAAACAACTGATGCTAAACTTGCTGCGCTGCGAGAGAAAACTTGTCCAACCAAACCAGTTCTTAAAGTTCACAACTTCAAATGTATGTTGGAGTTTCTGTTTAAAGTGAGCGTTTGTAACTTTTGATGTACGGTCGAAATTATACAATATGATGGTAAACGCTAAAATATAGAGTAACAGTGGCACAAGTAAAGAAAAGTAGAAAAAGTCAATGAACTGACTCAGTGAGTGATGTCAGTAACACAGCAGCAATATCTCGCAATATCTACATATGGTTGTAAACAGTCAAATATGTGTATTAAAGGAGTAGTTCAACATTTTGGGAAATGCGTTTATCCACTTTATAGCAGAGTTACATGAGAGGAGCAGCCTTCTTTTAAGCAACAACTCAGCGAGGAAATGCTGATAGTGTCACATGGTTCCTGCTGACCTCTATAATATAATATAATATATCTGCTTCCTGTTAGATCAGGTGTCATTTCACCATTCAGTCATTCACTTTCAGCAGTCACCTGCCTCCTGTTCTGCTCAGCTGACAGCGGCTGAACCTCCGTGTCTCCAGGTTTGACTGCTTGTACATTCACATCACTGTGGCACTGCGCTGTTATTTTGAATACATCTGCTAGCTGGAACCAGTCATACCAGTCAGTCTCCTCTGACCTCTGATAACTGTGAGTGCTGTCCAGGACCGCTGCTGACTGGCGGTTTTTTTTCCCCCCACTCTCTGAATAACAGCCGTCACTGACTGCAGTGCGCCAAAATCTCAGGAGGCTGTCACTTTCTGGAACAACACGTCTGGCACCGACAACCGCCCAACATCTAAAGTCACTTTAACCACAAACGTCTGTGCCATTCTAACATTTAGTTTAGCAGCAGCTGAACGGCTCATCTCTGTCTGCGAGCATTATGCTTCTGCTTTATTTATACGTGACTCACCGTCTGGAGGAGTGAGCTGCTCCTGTGAACAGTGATGTGTAGCCAAGAAAGTTCTGATTTGAGAACGTCAATTATCAGTTTAAAACTGACAAAATGACGTTTTTCTCTCTGAAAAACACCATGTCTGTTTGAGACAGGTTTGAACAAACCATGCTCACTGCTTACCTTGGAATATGGCAGCGTTCTGGATGATGAGACGTTTGAGCTGAGCGCTGACAACCTGCAGACCAGACTCCATGTTGCTGCGTGCGGCCACCTGATACCGCTCCTCCATCTTCTTGGAACAGCAGGTGGGGCCTTTGGTTTGGCAAACCTGCAGATCCGCACCTGGCAGGAAATCAGCAGAGACAGGACAGGAGTCTGGATGAGCAAGAGGGAAGGGAGGCTGCAAAGCCACTTTTGTTTAATTTTCACACAACAGAAGCCTCCTCCTCCTTCACACACACACACACAAAGATTCAGCTGCATCGTCTGCATGCTAAACACAGGGAACACTATCTACAGCAGAACCCGCAGAACTAATGAGCGTGCGATCATTATGTAGGGCTTGTGTTATTAAGCCAGGCTGGAGTCAAAAATAAATTACTGCTAAAAATGAGTCATTTTGATGCACATTTAAGCAATACACCAAGGCGATGTTGTTTTCCTCAGAGATCAGTTTGGTCAACAGAAACTTTCCCACCACCGCAGGCTGCACTTTTCACACAGAGGATCAAAAAAAGAAAGCATTTTCTTGAGAGCCGGGAGCAGTTCAACGTGCAGACAAACAAACCCAGGTTTCAGCACGCTTCCACCATGTATGACATTTAACAACAACAACAGCCACGTGAAGGCGGCGAAACAACATTGCTGCACCTGGCCACTGACACTACGTGTTGTTTACACAGATGAGGAATAATTGGATTCCCAGAGCTTCTATTGAAAGGTGCCGGATGTAAGCCGGAGAAAGCAAAAAAAAAAAAAAAAAAAAAGGTGACAAGGACGTTTCATTGGGGCTATGTAGCCGTACACAACCGGATCAAAGAATAAACGCCCTGAAGAAATTAATTCAGTCTGAAAAAAGAAAAAAAAAAACAGTGAGGCGGGAGATAAAGACTACGCCGTTAGAATTCAGTCTGATCAAGGATAGCGAAGGTGCCTCAGCTGCGGTGAGCGGACTGCAGTTTTGTGTGATGTTGCACTGAAGGACACCTTTTACAGAGCCGTCCTTTCTGCTTTTATTACATGAATATGAATCTACTATGACAATGTCTCAGTAACGCAGTGAGAAGTTTAAAGTTTATTCTAAAAGTTGGGAAAAAAGTTTACGCTACAATTCAAAGTAATGTGTTTTTCAATGACGCCTTTACAAAAGAGGGAACAGCACAAAAGTGTGTTGCAGTTATCATGATTCTGTCAAAACACCTCTATTGAAAACGAGAGGTCCAGTGGAATATGTACTTTCCATAGGCAGGCTATACATTTCCAGCGTCTTCCCTGATCGCTCCTCTAAAACGACGCACACACAAGACATCACACAGACATAAATAGGGCACAACCATCTGATGTTTAAATACAAGCACTAAGGAGTTCCCTCTCCTCAGTGCTTCCCCCTCTCTCTCTGTCTCTCTCTCTCTGTCCCATGTGGCTGTTGAAAGCTTCAGTGGAGGCTGCAGTCGTAACGTGCCAAGCTGCGTCGAGGAGTTGTCTGCAGGATCTGCTGCCTGATTGATGGCGTGGTAAACAAATGTCAGGGGAGTCTGCCAGCTTCAGCTGCCACTGCTCAGGGTGCAGAGGATAAGGAGACGGAGGCACAGAGATTAATTTGGAGGGAGGGCTCGGATTGTATTATATATATCCGAAAAGTCTTGATAACAAGCATGTCAGAAGACTGAGGAAAGGCTTTTGTCTTTATCTCAATATGAAAAGTGGTTTGAGGCTTTGTCTCTTTGAGATCTTCAAACAATAGATTTTCAGAAACAGAGCTCAGACTGTAACAATGAAAACAGCAAGCATGGAGGGGAGTTAAACTAGCAGGAGACGCAACAGAGTGACAGTCTCGATAATTAATAAGTACTGGGGAGTCAAACACTGAGTGGCTTCGGCTAACTCCCCGCTCACTCCCATCAGGGTTTAAGGTGTAGAGTCTAATGAGCGAAACTGGCAATAAAACTGTCACACAGCACCTTTTGTATGCATACTGACAGGCCTAATATCTTAAATCAATACCGACAAAGGAGTCCTGGCAGATAAGATCAAGTTAATTTCAGGCCGCAGGAGCAAAATTATTAAGCTGTCAATAGCACCGCAGGTGAGGCGAGCGCGGCCGGTGCGGCAGAGAGACGGGGATTTAGCAATTATCTCCGGCAGAAACAGACAGTTTCATCTGCACGTTTGTCGTTTTGCAGATGATAAATGCGTTTCATTACAGGGATTCCACAGCGGCGAGGAACAAGTGAAGGATTCGGCAGGAAAATGATTCCCCATAGACTTTCACAAATAATAAAATGGCACCGTCTAAATTCAGCCTTCTCTCTGACTGACAGATCACTTGGGAATAAGCTCCCTGCTTCTCCTCTTTCCTTTAGGCTCAGCTCTCTTCCCCCCCCCCGCCTTTTTTTTTATTCCTTGTCATCCCTGCACAGTTTTGTTCTGAGCTTGCTTCACTTCTTCACCTACCTTGAGCTTAATAGCCACCGGGCACTGAGAGGACCTTTCTATCAGTCTCTTATTGGTTAATTAGTCGATCTTTGTGTCCTGATGGCCAATTCTCTCACGCCAAATGAAGAGAGACAAGGTGCAGGGCCAGGAGCAATTTAGATGTAAATTTCCACCCAACATAGCATCTCAGTCCAAGGTGATGCCTTTAAATGATTACATACTTTCAATCAATACTCTGAAACGGCGGGTCCAGACAATTCAACATGCAGAACGGCCGCCGCTTTCATGAGTGTCAAGGTCTTTGTATGCCTTTTTCAAAGTGGCCCTTCAGTTTGTCACAGCCTTATCTGACAATCCGTCGCTGCTTCTCTTGTGACGGGGAGTTTCTGCTGAAGTGCCACGGGTGAAAGCTCCAGCAGGGGGCTCAAACAGTCCTGAGTACACACCCACTCAAGTCTTTAACAAGCTTGGGGACTCCAAGCCAGGGGAACGGGGACAGCCTCAAAATCCTAAAAATGGCTCTTAGTTCCCCAGCACCAATTAGAAAGCTATCACGATGCAAGTTTAATGATGGAGACCATGGGGGAAAAAACAAGTTGTATTAGGATATAGAATATGTTAAAAGCTGTTCATTATGAGCATAAATTATACATCAGCTACCAGTGTTGAGGCGAAGCATGTGGGACTCCTTGGCTTCCTCTCCAGGGCAAAATAAGCCAGTGTCACTTTGCAGAGACAATAAATGAAGTGAAGATAGTGCAAATTACAACCAACCTAAGGAATAATACTGTAATATCATTAGCTACTGGGGATTACAATGGTTCGGAGTATTTTTAGCGCTTTGCTCACTGTTCTACTTTAAGCCGTTTGATGAAGCAATAATTTGAAAGCTGGAAGCGTGAATGTGCAAGAGCCCCGCTTTCTGTACACAAAACAATGAGGCAGCAAACACGAGTGCCCTTCATTAAAGAGGGGAGAGCTGAAAAAACAAAGCGCACATCAGGGCTTAATTAGACACAAAGACCTCTCACTTCAGGTCCACCCGTTAGTCGCGTCCTGTGTCACTTCAACAGCAGAAGCTTTGTTGTTCAGTTTTTCAACATAAACAACAAGCCCGGGTGACCTGACCCTGCAGCTAATTACTGACAAGTCCACATCTGCTGGACCCATTTTTTTTGGCGTCCTGCTAAGCAGTATCGACAGAACTTGAAAGTGTTATTGTTTCAGCTCAGAGAAAACAATACTAATACAAGCGCAGGATTTTCTGTTGGAACAAGTGTCAGCTGTCAGCTCAGCCTCCAGCAAACTAGTCTAACTCTTCCATTCGGCGAGAATCTGACGCTCCTCTCATGAATCAGCCCAGAGATCCTCCTCATCCTCCCCCGACACTGGCGGAGCATGCTCTCGCTGCTCATGTCCTGGGGTAAGTGCTGCTCATGCGCCTCCTGCACACACATGACGACGCGATGGAGTGAGCTGACACCCAGCCTCCATTTCACCCTTCAGACACTACAGCCACCCACAGCAGCAGCCACAACAAAGACAGGAGTGCTACTCCTACGGCGCAGTCAGGTCTCCGCTGTGATGTTGACTCCTCTGCACTCGCTTCTTTTGAATCATGTTGGTGGAAAGAAAAACTTTTTGCGGTGTTTTTCGCCCATCCCTTCCTGGCACCACATGCATTATTAGAATTCTGCTCTGCCTTCCTGCGGACATCTCTCTGAATCAGCCACCTCCCCCACACAACACACACCATATCAATACAGGCTACATCTCGTCTCTCCATCACACACACACACACACACACACACAGAAAGTGATACTTCCCTCGGTCAAATCACAGCAAGCCATCCTCAACATTTAATTTCATCAATCTTTCATTCGCTGTGTGCCTCGACAAAGAACCTCATGTTACATTAGGCTGCACCCCCCCCCCCCCCCACTGTTTCACATTTACTCTGCAAATTTGTAGCAAGCACAAAGTTCAGAACAATTACAGAAGATGTAACTGTGACTGAAAGCGTCCAACTTATTCTGTATAAATTAATGACAAGGATTTATTATGGATGAGGCATGACCAAAAAAAAAAAATAGGGCCAAAAAGTGTGCTAAAGATATGAGAAGTGACTGCATATTTGATTCTTTTGGAAAATGGAAAAGAAAAGTCAGCTCATTAAAACAAAAGTGGAGGAGCTTCGGTTTATGGAAATCCTACCTAAAGCACAAGCCTTGGACCGTAACTGTGTCTCAATCAGGATACTTTGGAAATGTTTATCCCTTAAATATTGTCTAGTATGATGACAGATGTCAGTGCAATCACTGGGTATAAAGGGCAGCATGACATACTGGAAACATGCCTGGAAAGTTTAATATGTGTCACATTTTTCCAGTACAAACAAAAATATAATTTATTTAGGAATAGAATGTGACTTTACACACATGATGTGTGTTTTATTGTTGTTTTAATGGCTAATTTAACATCTGGCTGAACTGAACTGTTGAAAATGTGCCTTTTGGCTAACGCTGGCACATTTACAGTCATGTTGATCAGTGTGCATCATCCCTGAAAAGAAATAACAATATACAATATATTCAAAATTATAATAAAATAAAACAGTATGTGGAAATGTTGATTTACACTGAATATATTAAGAACGAGTGAAAGCAGTGAATGAGATAGCTGTTGATGTAATGTTTGGTGCTGCATCTTTCTGCACACACACCGAAACACAAGAAATCAATATTAGATTATTCCAGTGGTTCCCATCCAGGGGTTTAAGACCCCCGCACAGGGTCCCAAGAGAAATCTGAAGGGTCGCATGATGATTAACAAGAAAGCAGAAAATACATACGAGTGCTCGCCCACATCAAATTGTGTTTATTTCCACTAATCTTTGCTTCTTTTCTTGTTAATTACTGAATAATTGTACCCCTGAAAATGATCCATATAATACAACTTTAACTGATCACAACCGCTGGTGACGAGGGGGCACAAGTAGACGTCTCTTCATTTTAAGGGGCTACAAGTCAAAAAGGTTGAGTGCCACAGCATTATTCCATCAAATGAATCACACATTTTACAGGGTTAACTCCTCCTCGTCACTTCTCTGCGGATTCACGCCTTACAGTTACGAACATTTTGAATTTGAAGTGACTTCCTTCATTTACTGGATGAAAGTGGCACAGCCAAGGCCGTGTCACGTCCTCCCTGCAGGCCTTGCAAATTTAGCTGTTTCCCCCCCAAAACACTACAGAACTATTTTACATTTAAATCTGTTGAAACCCCTTTTCTCACTCGCTTGCAGTACTTTTATTTTGGCTGTGAGTCGTGAAATCACATCCCATTATATTTCACTACAGTTGTTCCCAACGTGGGGTCTTGAGATCCCTCTGGGACTGTGAGGGTTCGGGAAGTCTGCGGGATATCAGGAGTTGTTTCATTCTGCAGGATGTCAATCCAAGTGCTGACAGTTAACACATGTTGGGAATGTGAGAGAAAGACGTTTTCCCTCCGAGGTTTAAGTCTCCCTGTTACTGTACTGGTTCAGTTAAGTCGTTCTGTATCAGTCTTATTCATCAAATATATATCAGTGTTTTTCTTGTGGCTCAGTGGGACACAGGTTTGTTTGTTGTTGGGTTTTTTTTTTTTGTACAAATAACTCAGTTTAATTGGGCATCTTATATTCCCCCATGTGTTTTGTTGACTTGACTTCTTCATTGTTGCACTGTTGTATGTGTGATAATACTTTTCTTCTGACATTATCAAAAGCATTGAAGTGATCCGTCGAAGTGGAAACTCTTCTCTTTGTCACAAACTCATTTGATGAAGATTAACAGAAATTATCATGAAACATTTTTACTACTCCAAATAAGGGGACCTTTAATGTTTCATATGCTATATGGGCTATGCATCATTTTGCCAAAAAGTCGTGTTCACAGGGTGAATCAGAAGCCAGAGAGGAGTAACTCCCTGTCAGACTTCTTATGGACAGTCCTGTCAACACCAACACAGCTACAGGGACTGTGAAAATTCACCGTCTTAACCAGGTTTTATATCGGGAGTCTCTGAGACCCAAAACAGAAGCATCATTTTCTTTAGCTGACTTTACATGTCATCGTATTTAAAGGCTACTCATGAAATTAGGAAACATCATACAGGATCACAATGATAAAACAATGATTACGTGTGGGTTTTTTTTTGAGCTGATAAAGAGGACTTATCAGAACAGAACATTAGAGCCATGACGTGTTTTTGAGCCCCTGTTTTACATTAATGTGTAAATCTAGTGTTGAGCTTCATCATCAGTTACTGTATGACCAGCTCACTTAATAAAACCAGCAATGAATCTGCAACAGAGTAGCCACGGGCGTCTTGGGAATGTGTAAACCAAACTACCTCTTAACTGGCCAGGATGAATTGTCCTTTGGCTGACTGGTGGATTGATTTCCAGCGTCAGTAAATGGTTTTTGAGCCGCCTGGTGAGCAGGGTGTCCAGCTCAGACTCCTCAGTGAAGGTGCACCAGCAGCTGGGCTGCCTCAGATCTCAGGGAGGCTAAATATTTCTCTTGGCCTGCTTCGATGATTCCCCCCTTTTGCTGGCAGATAGAATGCTTGATGGCCGATATGTGGAGGGTGTGTGATTAAAGATGGATGCACGGGGATATATAGGGCTCAGCGGTTGGAGCTGCATGCGCCCACAGATGTGAGATTAATATTGGGGGTAGAGGGAGCATGACAAAATATGCCTCAAAGTGCGTTGCACATCTTTTCCAGCCGTTTGATTTGAAGCATTTCATGATTCGTTACACTCCTTCATGTCCACAGAACATGTAGTGTTGTTTGGTAAACCTCTCTGAATCACGTGGGGGTGAGTTGTGTGAGAGCTGCATGCTAAGAATGGAGTGAAGAAACAGGTAACCTGGAGCACTTCCCCTTGCTGACATGACACTAAAACATCCAATTAACATTTGCAGCTGGCTGTGATTCAGCCACATGAGAGCGACCTCCATTTACATACTGAATCAGAATGCATGCAACAGGCTCCGGCGCTACACCAACATGCTGTGTTCTGCAAAACAGGTTCTGGTTGTCCCTCCATCACCATTGGCTGAGTGTGTTTTTTCTCCTCACGTCTCAACAGCCAAGTCAAGTTTTCTCAAGACACGTTCCTTCCTCATCCTCATCCGAGGCAGAGTCAGTGACATTTGAGCTCCGGGGAACAATCATGATCCAGTTGGGATAACTACAGATTTGTTTCCAGGGTGGTCACAATTCACATCACACCACTGATATATATATTCTGTGACCATGTGGCTGAGGAAAAGCTGCCAAGGCATGAGCCTGAACATGACTATTAACCAACTCCCATAAAGGAAGAGTGCTGATCTGATTTTCTTTGTGTGCAGTCCATCATCACCCACAGAACAAAAAAAACCCCCCCAACAACTCAAATTTAGCAGGAGGCTCAAACCAGCACAACCAAAATATGCTCACATCTGATTCCAATTTCCAGAAGCACTGACCAAATCAAAGTTAGGAAAGGTTACTTGGCTCCGTGTCTGGATCAATACCGGAGCGAATCGATTCTGTACGCTTGTTATTTAACAGTTAACTGGTGGTTTATATAATTCAACCTGCATATTTAACAAGACACTTAACGTGGCCAATAGATTTTTATTTATTTATTTTTTTTTTTTACAGAGCAGGTTGTTCAGCCAGAGGGATGGAGAGAGTGTGTGTGGGTTGGCTCTCTCGGCAGCCTTGAAACAGGGAGGAAAAGATGGGCTCGATGGCGTTAGAGACCTGCTGTAATGACAATGCCCTCTGAAACTGGATGTGAGTGTTTGCAGTCTGAGCTGAAATTGTAGAAATCCATTTTCACAGAAGCGCAGACATCATGTGCGTAAGACACGGAGCTATAAAGCATTAAGTTGATGACAGTTACCTGACACCGGGTTTTCAGGGACCCACTTGGAGCCCGGATGCAGAGAGTGAAACACCGTGCGCACCTCCTGGCAGTTTGGCACCTGTCCGCCGGGCAGGGAGAACAGCTGGAGGAAGGCGCACAGGAAGAGCGCGCTGTGGACCGACGGAGCGAGCATGGCAGGCGGGGAGCACCGAACCGGGCGGAAGAGAGCTGAGGTAAACTTCAGAAGTTACAGGAGGATCCCGTGTCTGCGCTGATGAGGTGAAGCTGCGGCTCCCTGCCGAGCTCGGATCAGCATCCTTCCGCTTTTTTCCCCTCGCCCCCTCAAACGGTCCGTCCAGCGGCTGAGCCTCTGTGGTGGAGCGACTTCGATGCTGAGAACTTACGAGTCCCTCTTCACTTGCGGCACTGACTCTCAGCTCGCCGCACAGATGAGCGAGCCCCGGATATATGCGCGCGCTCCCTTCCCAAAAAAAAAAAGAAGCGCGCGCGCCACGGCGTGAACCCGAGCGTATACGGAGATCTCCCCTCTCGTGCGTGATAGTAGTGATGCGGGCTGGTACGCTGGCCCTGCGTGGTGTGCAGGAGTGGAGATATGAGGGAGGGGATTCACGCACGCACGCACGAGCTGTTGTGTGACATGAATGGCACCGCGCGTGATAGGATGCAATTAGGGCGCAGCACCTGTCTGAGGCGCATGACGCGGCCACAAGCTCCACATATGGTACAATGACAAATGACACAACAAAAAAATAAGAGTCGGATGTGATCTGAAAATGAGCTTTTATTATTCAACCGCATGGAGAAAGTGTGCAGAGAGCGCGCGCAACACTCAGAAATCTGTGCAAACCAAGCAGAAGTGCTCACGAACAGCCTCCTCTTATCTCCAATAATTATATGAACGTAATGACACAACATCGTGGCATTTTACTTCACTTGACAGTTGTTTTACTTCCACTCAGCTCCAAAGAGCCAATAAAGTTGAAATGATGCCACCTAGTGTTCAGTGTGCAGGCCAGCACGCTGTGTGCACACCTCAGTTCATTATGCCAGAGAAAAGCACATCTATCATAATATATCTATGTTTCTACACGAATGGGTACAATGTGATAAACAAATGTGTGTGGCTGTTCACAACATCTGGCGGATTGCAGATGGATACTGTGCAATTTCTTTCATTTTGTCGAGTATTGAAATTGTGAAGTCATCCACCTGCAAACAGCGAGACAAACAGCAACGCCAAAGAAACTTAATGTCAATGTGCCTTAACATGACTACTACAACAGTGTGTGGGGGGGCAGCTGCTCCCTTGTGCCTGCGGGTGAAATACGATTTTTGGTCTTTTAAGTGTTCATCAAAGCTTGGAACAGCAGAAAACAGAACCTGTATCTCCTCCTTTGGCCGCGTGTCTGAGGAACAGAGAGCTTTGCATGGATTTGCACAGCAGAGACTGGCAGAAGCTGAGAGCAAACCAACAAAACTCGCCGTAAACCCACCGGAGTTCCACCTTCAAGAGCGAACAGGCCGATGCATGAGGAGGAAAGGTGACCAGCAGTACCTGAAGTGCACAAACTGCAGTAGATCTGTGTGTACTACCTGCACTGTGAGCACTTTGGAACTGCAGAGTCGACAACATGTTCAGCTTAAGAGTGGGGAAAGTCATGAGTCACTAAAAGATGTCTGAGGGAAAGACCGGTGTGCACGCACACACAGACTGATAATAGTGATACACACCGACAGCAACTTATTCACCCTTCTGTTTATGTAACAAAACATTCAAATGTTAAAAGTAAACAACTTATCTGCACAGTCAAATCATGATGAAAAACACAAAAATGGTGTTGTATTGTGTATACATGCACTCTGGTAACCTGGTGTCTTTTAAGCAATTAATTATTTGTTTTCTTATTTTTGAGATTTTTCAGATGAATCTGCTCTGTACTACTTCTGTCTGGCCATATGGTTTCTGTAGATTTAAAAAGACTACAACATATTGGCTCAAGCTAAACAAACTAGTCTTACAGAGCTAAAACATTATTAGTGTTCTAAAAAGAGGCATGAGGCATTTCATGTAGTGGAAAATGCTTTCCTGAGAAAGAACAAGCCCTCCAGCCGGAAGGAGCAACTAGGGCAGTAGATACTGAACTACATCACTAACTACACTAGATGCACCTTAGCTGGAGGGCCGTAAAGAGAGACCGGGGAGGTTGGAGGGGGGACTGATGTGCCGGATTACTCCCAACTCCTCCTCCAGGCAAGACGCTTCCAGTCTGGACCATCTGAAACAGGACAAAATCCACTGATCAGACAGACATTTAAACTGGTCCTACAACTCATTATTGCAGAATTAGACTTATAATAATTACACTTCATTCAGTAGTTTAACTTGTGTAATGGTCCTAATCTGAAAAATAACCAGTGACTATAGCTGGCAGATAAATGTAGTGGAGTAGAACTGTAAAGTAACATCAACTGGAAATAGGTTAAGCACAAGTACCTGAAGATTGTACTGAAGTATTTGAGTAAATGTACTTTCCACAACTGAAAGCTTATATCACAGTTCAAAAGATCTGAAACGCTGTAGGGAAATATAATTCCCCTGGAACTCATAACTTGATAATGAGTGCTACGTTTGATGTATAACTACATGTATTTTTACATTTTGTGCCACCGTCTTCTTCCATCGTAAAGTAGTGGAATCAATTCCATATACAGGCCACACTTTTCACTTCATATTTCATGTTTGTAGGCTGGAACAGGTTTCACTGGCTGTCCATGCAAAGCTCACACGAGGGGGGGGGGGGGGGGGGGGGGGTTAAACCTCGAGGCTCCATCTTCAAAAATATGAAAAGTTCCAATACATGAAATCTGAAGTCTTCTTCTATAGAAAGGTATTACCTCTAACTGGAGACTATATGACTGAGTTACCATGACTGTGCGCACGCGGTCTCGGCGCTGTGTGCAGCTTCAGTAAAGTGGCGCCAACAGCGTCTCGTGATGTGATGATGAGCGTGTCAACTCCCGTCAATTAAATAATGCACCTCGGTGACCATCACACCCGCGTTTATTCCGTTACGTAACTGATACAAACAGCACCAGCTGGTCAGCGGTGAGTGGGTGAATTTGTAACTCTTGGCGGATTATTAAAGTAGAGCCCGGATGAGCCCAATGTGCCAACACCCCTAACAAAGACTTGAGCAAACCAACTTTTAGTCAACAGATCGAGCCACTGTGACTCCGGAGGTTCAAAATACATTACGTTGGACTATTCAAATGGATCTAAAAAATAAAAAAAAAAAGAAGAAGAAGACATAATATACGTAGAGATTGGTGCACGAGACGTGTTTAACACGCTGCCTGTTTTGCTTTCACGAGCCAGCAGCCCGATTAGGCGAAATTACCAAAACTGAAACACATTTCAGATTCTTAAAAACTTTTGGGAACTAAATCAAACACTTGTTCAGCACCACAAAGACCACAGGCGTTAGTTTGTAATGGAATAAAGAGGAGAAGCCGCAGACAGCCTACCTTTAGTTTGCGTTGAGGCTTGCTCAGTTGAATGAATTGCTGCCCATCATGCAGAAAACTCCATCATCGCGCTACGTACCTTATCCCGCAGATGTTGCACCCTCTGCAGCGCTCTTTGCCACCCTTTCGCGCAAACAAAAAGTTCTGTCATGCATGAAATCGTGAGAGCATCTTTTTTTTGTTGTTTTTCTCTTTGTGGGGGTGGGGAGAGGAGCGCAGGCGACGCAGTCTTTGCGGATGTAGTCCTTCAAATCCGCTCAACAAAACATGGGGTTCCTCTTTTTGTTTCCCTTTGGCATCAAATATAAACTTTTCTCCTGGCGCCGCATCCTCCTGAAACACTTTTTTAGCGAGACTTTGCAGACTGGTTTTTAGTAAGCCAATCTCTCGCTCATCCATTCGGCGCTTTGCTGGTCAAAGAAACCCAGGAGGCTTGTGACCTTTAACCCCTGTAAACCCTGCCCCCACATAGTCCTCTGCTCCGTCTGCAAGAGCGCGTCCTTCCACCATCCCGCCTCACACGCAGACAAATCTCTCTCAATAACTAGTTGTTTTTGCAACAGAGAGAATCCAACCAACAACAGTGAGAGGCCCAGAGTGTTTCCAGAGCACGGTGGCTCTTCCTCCGCTGCGGGAACGAGCTGCAGCGTCGCCTTGCTGGCCTTCTTCCCTGGTTGAACTTTAACCTACTTCCCCATGCTGCCTCTCTCTGCTCCTATAGGCTGTGACTGGTGGAGTTTAAGGGAAAGACTTTATTCTTCCACCCAGTATGTTTGATCTCGTGAGGCCTGCCAGTGATAGAGGAAGGGGGTTAATTACGGTCAGCAACATTTTGAGCTGATTTGTAATAAAAGGGGGAGTCATAATGATAGTTTTCTTTAAGCAAGTTTGCAGGAATTATAGTTGACGTCCACACAGACAATAGACAGCCAGCCTATTGAGCAGGCCTCATGTTGGATACCTCCTGGTAGGATGGAATGCGTCCCAGTGTTTTGAACTGGGCTGACATTACTGCTCCGCACTCAAAGAGTTACCACTGGGAGGAGGGGGTTATTTTTAGCAATATTCACTTGCACCACTGGATAAATGAGTTTGACAAGATGGAAGCTGGAGATAAAGCTACATTTCAATGTGTACAACTCATTGTTACCACACCATAGAACACATAACACTTCAGTCTTGGTTATATAAGTTGTTTATATGCAGAAGAAAAGTAGACTATATCTATATATATATATATATATATATATATATATATATATATATATATATCTTTGACTGTGGAGCTATCTTAGCACTTTGTTGAATTCTGTGCATTTTGCAGAGAAACTAGGTTGCAACTTACAGTGATTTTATCTCTTGCTTATTATTTTATTCATTTAAGCGTATGAATTGGCAGGGAAAAAAATGCAAAAAATGCCCACAAGAATTTCCCAGAGCCCAGCGTGACGTCTTCAAATTGTTTGTTTTGTCCAACTGACCCAAAAGTATTCATTAAGACCTTTAAGCTTAGATTATTTGGTTACATGTACCGTTCCCAAAAGGCCAAGATTGACCTTCCATGCTCAACAATGTTCACATTTCAAGTATATAAACTGAGAAAAAACAGCAAATCCTCTGAATAGCCATAATATGTTGTGTTATTCTGGCTGATTGGAACTTGGTTTAGGTGGATGTTGGGTGGAGCTGTGCAGGAAATTACATGAGATCAAACTACATGTTTCAGTTATAATGAGTAAGGTGTTGCAGCAAAACTAAGCGGAGTGTCACAGAGATGTCAGTCAAACGTAACTTTTGAGGAAATTGCCATAAAGTTTTATTTTTATGAATGCTTTCACACTTTTATCTTTTATAAAGTTATTTACATATAATTCGCTCCCATGGTAAATAAAGAAAATATCCAGAGTGTGGAAAGAGAAAGGGGAAAAAAAAGAAGGCAACAGAGTAAAAAAGGTAAAGCACAACAAATATTTAAACAGAAAAAAACTCTAAATCATGAAATATATAGAATTGATCTTAAGGAATTTGTGTTGATGTCTACATAATATTGCCAGTGATTTATATACTCATAATTAGAGGTAGGGTTATAGAAACATGAAATGCTTGGTTTGTACTACTAATACAAGGTGCCAATTGTTGCCAACAGCTCCCTCTGATGGGATGACTGTGAACAGCATGTCCCTCCCAAAGTGCACGTCATGACTGGACTCAAATTTCAAGAAAGTTTGTAGGCACATTTAGACACCCAATTTAAAAATATTCTGCATTATCTATTTTAAAAATGGATGTTATTTTGTTACACAAACGTCCACTACTCTTGGATATTATTACAGAGGACAGCCTGTTATGTAACTTCAGTTTGTCAGCAAGCTGTTAAGTTTGTTTGTGGACACAGAGATATTCCTAATGACTACAGTGTATGTGGGTTTAGTCCAATATATTACTGTGGTTTTGCAAAATTGGGTTGTACAATAAATAATCGCACACTTTCAGACAAACTTTCTTTCATAAACTGAGTACATGACAGCGCACTGTGTGCAGGACTTCAGTCTAGTTATGCATAATTTACCACATTCACAGCAGATTTCCCAGATTACTCTATGGATGCCGACCTTGAGACTATCTGGTGCAGCAGTTATTTTCTTAAAAAGCCAATTAACCACAACTGAAAAGCTACTCCGAGTGTAGTCTATTGATCTCTATCAAAAATATATTTACACTCACAGGATCACATTGGAGCATAACGCAGTTGGTGATAAACCTACGCTACGCTAGATGTGGAGCTGAGAAATGAACTAGTAATATATTTGGGACTTGAAATGTACATTTTTTACCTTTTCATATTAACTTTGGTTTAAAAACAAATTAAGAGGTCTGGAATTTTTACATAATCATTACGATCCATTAAATGTCTTTAAATAAGGCAACGTTCATTACAAGGTACCACACTGCAATTCATTATGAATTAACGTTTGAGTGGCACCACCCAATGAAATATTTCAGTTTAAAAATCTAGTTTTCCCATTGTGAAAACCAGGTCGCAGTCCCTGTTCAAGTTTGTATATATATCAAGTTTAGGCATGCATACGAACCACTGTTGTGTATTTGAAACTGTCAAATAAAATATCTCGTCTAGGAGGGGAAGGAAAGAGAACACAGCATTTGCAAACTCAAATCCCATGAGGTATATACTAGAAGACTGTGAGCACAGACAACATATTTCTTGAAATCCCTAATATGCCATTTTAGTGACAATGGCAGGAGTAAGGCAACTATTTCAACAGAAGTCTTTTTTTAAGAAATATAACTAATCAGTGATGCATGTGAGGAACTCAGAAAAGTCAGTGCTCATCATTCAAACAAACTCATTCTTGTTTTAACAGTGCATGTGGTTACTTTGACAATGTGGACACATCCAATAGGACGTGCTTTCTGATGCATCACAGGCATGTTACAGTGTACTCTATTAAAATGTGTTATTATAATCATGTCAGAAAAGTGACATTTAAAATCCTGTGTATGTGTATTTTGTTTTGGTGCTAAAAAAACAAACTGTATGGATGAGAGTTATTGTTTACATCAGATTGATGTGATTAATGTTCAATGTGTCCAATGAAAACAAAATGGAGGAAAAGCAATCCCTAATGAATATAACATATAATAGGAAAAAGTCTTTGACGTGTCAACTAACACATCAAGCTCTCATATGGATATAATAGATTTACAGTGTAGCGTACATATGATGCATCCTTATCTGCGTAAACTGCAAAATTATTTCTTGTGTTATGCAGTGCTTATGTTGTAAAGGAGAAAAACCTAAGATGGCGTGCGTCAAGTAGTTTAAAATCCCATGAAGTAATTGTTAGTTAAATCCTTGTTTTGAATGAAACAGTTCCATCTGTGTTCAGTGTGTGAGGGTGAAATGGAGTGCTCCCAGTGAGATCAATTGGTATATCCTGGCTGTCCATGTTAGCGGTGAATGGATGGCTGGTACCCTGCAGCATTATCTGATGCCTAGTTTCTATTTCAGTCATGTAAGCCTCGCTGAGCGCAGCCTCAAAAAAAAAAAAAAATCACAGCACAATTAATTGATTCCTCCATGGTCTTGATTTTCTCTTCCTGTGCCAGCTAATGCATCGGCAAGTACAGCACTGCAGGATCATATCTGACCTCTGTAACCTCACACATGCAACCAAAAGGCCTAACAACTACACATTAATCACCGAAAATTAACTATGTGCTGACCTGGCCAACGTGACCCACATGTCACTCTGCCAAAGCCGTATTTCTAAAGATCATTTAAGTCCCTGTACAACACAGCTGCTTACAATAAGGCAATAGACCAAACCTATGCAATGAGTTAGACTAAACAATGTTCAGAGAGAAGAGTTACTGTAGGTTTTAAACTGTTTACCATGATGATACATTCTAGTAATAATATATTTACTTCTCCTCAGCTCTTCAGCCTCTCAACTAGACTTTCAAAAGCACCTCAAAGCTCATGTTGGCTGTGATTGGGGTGAAGTTTGTGTCATTCTATGGTCTCTGCCAGCAACAATGTATGTGGAAGGTTTAACAGTTTAAGGTCCAACATTACAAGAACGGACTAAATGCATTTCATTATCACTAAATAAGAAGCACTATGGTTTAAATAACAGTTCTTGGCCCACTCAAGTTGCTGGATGGAAATCACCTCCACATCCAAACTAAAAAACAGAAAGTGAAGGATGTAATCTTTACTTTTTTTCCTATATTTTGTAGTTAATATTATAAATCTTAAAGAAGCATGTCTTTTAGACTCTCACTTAGCCCTCTGCAGCTCCAGCCACCACCTATACATCTACCACCTGATGGAGCAGTCGTCCCCTGCCGCCTTAAGCTTCCTCCGGTGCTGTGGGCCTCTTCAGGTCTCGGATTTGCTTAATCAGATAGTTCTTCTCGTCGCAGAACTGCTCATCCTCCGATCGGTCGGTCTGGAAGTGGCTCAGGAAGTCCACGAGTTTGGCCTGGTTCTTCAGCAGTATGTCCAGCACGGGCTGAGTCTTGTTGGGGTTTGCAACAAATACCTTTTTAAAAAAGGGGAGGGAGAGGAAGAGGGAGAGAGAGAGAGAGAGAGAGAGAGAGAGAGAGAGAGAGAGACAGAGACAGAGAGAGATTATATGAACTGACTACTTGAAAAATTTCATCCTAAAATCAGAAGGGACATCTCATCAGTCCAAACATCTCTCTTAAAAACACAACTTTCAATATTTTACCAAATAATGTCAGCAGCACTAAGTAAATTTCTTCCAAAAAGATATGCAGCATTTCAAAGTACAGCATGAATGATCAAATCAGTAAACTGATGATACACGTTTTTTTATGTGCACACCTTGAAGACATGGAACGCTTCAAACTGGATGTTTCGGCTGTTGTCTCTTAGCATGTTCATCATCAGCTTCAAGTTCTCTGCCCGACTGATGTATTTCGTCATGACAGTGAAGTTGTGTCTATCCAGGAGAAGTTCCCCAAGGAGCTGAAAAGTAGCATATATTTAAATTAAGCATAAGCATGTCAGTTACACTTGAATCTGTAGCTCAAATAAAAGTTTAAAGGGATTTTGATTTGACGGAGCAGTGGAGCTTTTACCTTCAAAGACTGCCGCTTGGTGACGTAGTTGTCAGAATGCAGGAGCTTCTCGTATTCTGTAAACACCTGACAGACATTTTAAAAAGTATGTTAGGCACAGCAGGAGCGTTCTTTCAATTAAAGATCAAAATCTACAAAAGAAAGCTCACCCTGTCATAATTGTTCTCCAGGAAATCTGCACACATAATCTTGTGTCTTGTGAGGAGATCCTGAGAGGGAGCAGAAGAGACCAAGAGCTTAGATAAGAACTGTTAGTGTGAAGATGCTGGAAACAAAGAAAGCACAGCAGTGTACCTTGAATGAGGCGAAAGCGTCAGAGGCGATGTCAAAGGTTGAGAGCTCCACATAGCGGAAGAAGCAGTAGAAGTCTTCAGAGAAGAGCACCGTCCGTGCCAAAGGCTCGTGACGCAGGCACTCTCTCAGCATCATTCCACAGTTCAGAGCTACTTCTGCGCTCTCATAGCTGTACAGGTTAATACATGTCAGGTCAGGTCAAGTCATTTGGATAATCAGAATTCAACAAAGGTTATAAAACAAACACTGTAGATGTAACATAAACAAAAACGGCACAAGTCACTCCACCCAAAACACTTTAAACACTGTTAATCTGGCATTAAATTTGTATTTGTGCTTATGAACATGACATTTCTAGGCCTTATTTTCCATGATGAGGTATTTTTGCTGTGCCTGAAGATAGTTGGACAAATGTAGACAATTTCCATGCATCTATAAGAGAATTAATTAGCAGGAGAATCATCTAACACATCAACGTTAAATGTCAGGTTCTGATGTCCATCTCTGACAATCAGACTGAATATCCTCTTGACATTTTGAATATGACATTTTGCAATCAAGTTCAACAACAGGCAGGAGAAAATCCATTACAGTGGCAACTGGCAAATATAGCATTTGATCCACAAACAGCAGCCTCAATTGACCATAATGCAGTGCAGCTGCAAGACATGTTGCTCTTTGAGTAGGCAGGATGACTCAGTTTCTTAGAGCTGTAAAACCAGCGCTCTGCTATCAATCTCTTCTCTCATCTACATGTGCAACCCACAGGTGAATGCAACAAGTTCACGCTCGTTCCTCCGGGATTTGTTGAAACACATACTGAGTAATGTAGAAAAATCACAGGGCATGACGATGGAAAATAATTTTACCAAGAAAAGTTTTAAAAAATAACAACAAAATCATTTGGTTACAGTTTAACTGTATTTAAGGTTGGACTTGCGTTTAATATATTTATCTGCACATACACAGCCCTCACGTCAAACATGTATCAAATACTGAGTTCCTGTAGCCTGAAAAAATGAACTTACCCTTTCAGAAGCATGAAGAGGATCTCTGGGTGTGTAGAGATGTATTCTACCGTGGGTGTACGGGTGCCAATCTGACGCCTCACAATATTGCTGAACAAATGAACCACATCCTTCTTCCCCTGTGTAAAAGAAGAAAAAAAAAAGCACTGAGATAGCTTAATGACTGACTGGGTGCTGATGATATGCAAAGACATTTTTGTTTTGGGCATAGATGTTTCAATCAGGCATACGCACTCCCACTGATCATTTGGTGCCTGCACAAAGTGATCAATACTTTTAAACACACATAAAATCATTGCAGAAAAAAAAGTAAATTTTCCTCACCTCAAAGTCAATCCTCTGCAGGTTTGCAATGAGAGCGATGAGGAGGTTGGTGTTGTACAGCTCTTGTGCAAGCTGAGCCACTGCTTCGGTCTGAGGCTCCTTGTCACCTGTTCCACTAAGTACCTCCTTCAGTGAAGCCAGGTTTTTGGACACCTCCTCTGCAACCTTTATTATGGAAAACCAGTTCATAACTACAGCCAGCAGTTGGTGTTAAGAATGAGAGCCACATTTCAAATATGAAACAGTCAGAAGAAAAAAAACACTGCTGACCTTTTCACACTTTTTGCTGTCTCCAGCATCCAGCTTTTCCATGTATGCCACATTCTCCTTCAAGCTCCTCACTATTTCAGCTGGATTCTTCTGAGACTTCCCAAAAGGAAAAGGCATGGCTGAAGATGGGTAATCCAAGCCCAAATCTCTGATGAAAGAAAACACTGTTTCAAATAGCTATCATTTGCAATTAAAGCAATTCAACTTCCTGTACCTCTTTGCATCAGGAAATGGCTGAAAAGCTCTCACCTGAAGAAGGCAAGGATACTGCTAAGTTAGATATACTGTCTGACTGAAAAGCGACACCCAAAAGTAAACTATTGAGTTGCAGTTTTAAAGGCCATAACGCCAACAGCTAGCTAACGTTGCTAACGTTATTTTAGTTAACTTTCAAAGACAATACGGGTATATTAGCGCTTAAGTATCACTTAGACGGTGCGTTTGCACTGGCTTATTAGTTTCTCCAAGTTAACATTAGCCCAGCCGAATAAAACGCTAACTTTCTAATCGAATCGAGGATATACCGGAGAACAAGACGTTAAAAATGTCAACGTTACAGCAATATTCACCAGCAAAGTTGAGCTAGCTTGTGACCTAGTTAGCTATAAGTTAGCAAGAAACAGGCAAACCAGCGTCAGTACGTGGACAGCGAGTAGCGGGTGGAAAACACACATAACACACTGCTGAAATATTCAGTTCAGGCTGTCAAGACTCACCGAGTGAACTCTAGTTTTGAAGCTGAAGGAGGCTCGGTGGCTAAAGGTTAGCTAGCAGGCTAGCAAGTTGTCTCCACTTTCTTTCCCCACTGTAACGCTACTTTGAAATGTCTGTAACGTTATCTGAGATCTGTGGCTGTAGCTATGTAACGTGGGCCAGTTGTAGCTACAAGTTGCTCACACAGACGACCTTCATTGCTGTGATATTTCATGTAAATCCCTCTACTCGTGACCGTCTGTCAACTTGCTAACTGCCTAGTTGTAAAGAGAGAGTTGCTGGGCTGGCCTGTCTGACAACTTCATTTCCCTGTTCTCTTCTGTTGAAACTCTCGTCCTCTCCTCATCCTGGGGACACTGGGCGGGTATGTTTTGCTTTACAAAATGACTGCCACTAATTTCAGCCAATCACTTTGACCAAAGCGAAGATGTGGAAACTCCCTCTCCTCTGTAGGTGCGCATGTTTCAAGGCTCGCAAATTTCGTGTGGGTGGACAGAGTGAAGTACACGGGAAGCCCCATCTGCCGCACTGCCCTGTGACTATAATCAAGTACACCCAATTTCTCGAGAAAAGATAAGGCAAAGAAATTGAGTTCAGACCTATTTAGGCTTATAGACGGCCCTTTTCATCGTATGTGTATGGAATTTAACGTATATATACATATATACTATACTACTAAATCAGAATGAAAAAGTGTTATAATGTGTTATGCAAAGGAGAATATCTACACCTATTAGCATTAGGTTTATTAGAAGTAATCTTCCTTATCAAGTGTTCAGCATCAATCCAACATATTTTGGTATTTGCAGTGAAAAAACATCCGTTGCTAATTCACAGAAGTCACAAGAATATTCAATATCCAATAACACAGAGATAACACACGTTTAACTGTATATATTTGGTGTAAACAAAAAATGTGATTCAACATTTTACTAATTGTCCCTAAACGATGCCCTGCAAAAGTAACATGATCCATGAATCCATCCTACACTCCTCCCAAGCATATCCCATAAACTTTATTCCAATAATAATCAGGATAAAAGGCAAATAATTGGGATAGATTGGTCTCATTTGTCATCTTTGTTTTACATTATTATAGATAGATAGATAGATAGATAGATAGATAGATAGATAGACACACAATGCATTCTCCTCTTATGTTTTAGCTTCTCTGATCTCAACTTGGACCTTGTGATTCAAACTGAGAATATTCTCATTGTGTCAATTAAAAACATTTCAAATTGCCTCAATTTGGTCAAGAAACCACCTGTCACAGTGATACCACACACTGCTGGCCCATGGAATTGCTGTTCTTCAAAACTACTTCTTGTTCTTCCACTGAAGCTGTGGCCGATGGGACCCCCCCCCCCCCCCCCCTTTAGTCTTTGTCTTTGCTTACACATTTTATTTTTTTATGGACAAATGAAGCACTTAACACATGAAATACTTTCTCAGTTTGTGTGACAAATAGACCTTAAATTAGCTGCAAAACTCTTATTTTAATTAAAATCTGACATAACACTGGTGTTTGTCAAACCTCTTTTATTATGCATGAAACATGTCCACCCTTAGGTCATATCTGGTTTTGGGATATTGATAATTCAAAATTAAAGTCACTTTCATTTTTGTAAAGCACTTTCGTTTCCCACAAACTCTGACCTCCTGCATATTTTCACGTCTGAAACAGTGCAGCATGCGTTCGTCAGCAAGACCACTATTTTGAAAGCCATACCCGGAAGTCCCGCGGTGTTGGCCGTTGCAGCTAGCTTGATGCTAGTGTGAAAAGCTCACGATCAGTTCTGAAGGACTGAAAGAAACGCAGCCACTGCTCGGAACACTTTTCCATCTTTTCCACCGTCTCAGCGCGTTAAGCTTATATTAGCAGGTAAGATGTGAGCTGTGTCTCAGCGGCTGGGTGATAGCCGTTGTGTTTTATGGCCTATTGTCGTTCCAGGCCGTATAGCTGGCGTACAAGCTGAGCTGCTCTCTTTTCACAGGGATACATCACGTATGGCGCTCTTTACTTCGAAACGGTTTGCGAAGACCCGCGCCTGTCATGATAATTTCCCACATTTAAAGGGAAATATTCGCAGTTATTCGGCTTAAAGCAGAAACATAATGTCGAAGTGTCACATTTTCCTACCATCGACCTTTATTTCCCTGCATGAAAAGGCCCTGGGAGAGATTTCGGGGCGTTGAGTTGTTCATAGTGAAAATTGTTTTCAGTTATAGCTAGTTTGGTGGAGAAAGAGACACACACCCCCTTTAATTCAAAACTTTGGGAGAGGAATTTGAGGCACTTTTTGTGTTTCACTTGTTCTCGTCACAAATCGACCACATCATCCCCATGTAGTACAGGATTGCAATGTGAGAGGCTTTCAGTAAAGAGCAGAGGTTGAAATAAAGGATATTTAGTGTTATTTACACGGGCAGTATTGTGTGCTTGCACGCTGGCTCCGCCGCTGTAGCCGCCGCAGTGAAATCCTGGCCCTGCTATCATGGCTGTAATGGCTCTATCAAGGCGTCGCAGCACACTGCTATTGCGATTTTAAAAAAAAACACCCACTTTCGTTGGTGGACTATTAAGGAGTGGAATAGGTCTTTTTAATCCTCATATTTAATGCATCTGTGGCGCCTGCAGCGCATTATGGACAACATCAAACAGACCATCTCTGGAAATGACAGCACACATTTGGAGGTTTGATCTACTCTGAAGACTACAGTGATGGGTTTGCAACCAATCTTGCATGATTTCTAAAGGAAATGTTGATTAATACACATTTAAAAGGTTTAATTAAAAATACAATAACTAATTAATTAAAATACAATAACTATACTAATATGTAAATCTCCCCCAGCTCCTGGTAATGTGTATGTCTTTATCACAACAAGCAATACAGGCTAAACTAGCACATTTCCACTCAATAATGTATTTTTTTAGAGAATGGCTGCAAGAGAGATGTGGTGGAATATTGGAGCAGACTGTGAATGCAAAATGGGAAACATGTTGCATCACTTGCAGAAAAACTACTCACATGGGGGGGTGTCTGTAATTAAAAGTAGCCCCTGTGTGTCAGGTAAACTGGGCTGCATTGGATCTGGTCCTCAGGGTTCAGAGTCCTGCTGCCGATTTTCCTTTCTTGTTTCCTCTGATTTAGATCTGGGATGACTGGTGAATGTCATTAATTGACAACATAAACAACATTATTGATTACCCTCCTCAAACACAAGCAGGATCTCACACAAAAGTCTGGCATTGGTCAGCAAATTCAGCATACTCTGTATTTGTGTATTTTCATACTACAGGCCATCAGAGAGGCTCTGTAGAACAGTCGACCAAAATAAACTCGGATCAGAAGTTGAGTGTCCAACTGTAGTCCTGCAACAAATGTGTGGGCCCCATGTGGGATCCATCAGAGGCCGGTGTTTTTAGGACACAGGCCTCTTCTTCTTTTGTGACTTTGGTTGCTCTGTCTTGGAGTTACTTGCAATACTAGCTTCTGGGAAAGAGTTTCGAATGGCTCCTTTCCAAAGGGTTTTATTCATTATTTCACAATGCTCACATGTAGTTGATGAAAGAAGCTGATTTCCAGAACACAGTTTACTCTTCAATAAATGAATCTGTGAGGGGTCTTTGGCAACTCTTACTATGGAAAGTTGTGCAGATTTACAAATGTTTATCCATCGTTATGGACACATTAATATCTGAACAACTCAAAACTCTGTTGTCATATCACCTTACTGCTAATATGTTGGACCCTCATTTTCATCACTTATTATTTATCTACATTGCCAAGGACTCTGGGCTTCACCTACATACTGTATGCTTTTAAAAGTCTGAATCAGAGCTGTGATTATGAGCTAGATGTGTGACGAATGCATCAATGTGTATGAAAGCTGTTATAATGATATTGTAGAGGACATGGCAAGTCAGTGTTACTGGATGATTGAGTGAAGTGGACAATTGTTTTTGGAACTGCTGTGATGATATTTAAAAGCCTGTGTAATGCAAATTCATCTTGTCTTTCTCACCTTTCACATGTTTGTGGTGTTTTTCTTTTTTTTTTTTTCATTAGAAACTTGGGCAAACAACAAAAAGCCTTCGGTCATGTCAGGACAGAGGAAAGGAGCTGCAGCGCGCCTGCTAAAATGTGCCTTCTGCAGAACCAACCGGGACAAGGAGTGCGGGCAGCTGCTACTGTCCGACAGCCAGAAGGTGGCAGCCCACCATAAGTGCATGGTGAGGAGATCACATTGTTCTCAGGCTTTTCAGCTTGTGAGCCTTTGAGGCAAAGTCATGCTCACTTGCAACCTTTCTCACTTTACGCAGAAGAGTTCAGCCAAAAAAACTAGTGGATTTTGTGTTTTTACGTTATTTCATTTGTTTATAAGGGGAATCCTACCAAAAATCAGTATGCCTTTCATAAAGCAAAAAAGAGAAACTTTGGAAAAAAAACGACATAATAAATGAGTTTAGCAGAAATGACGTATCTCCCATAAATTATCTTGAAAGGTTCCAGTTTGTCTTTTTGTCCCCTGGGTGAGAAAACACTGCTCTACAGCCTCTGACGTAGCATTCAAAAAATGGCAAATGCAGGAGTCTATTGCTGTGAAATCAGCTCTGATGCTAGTAAAACACATGAAATCTATGTTAACCCTCAGTGTAGTGTGAGAAATGGTGCATCAGCAGTAGTCAGGGGAAATGAAAATGCAGATACTGTACACATCATTATCATCATCATCATCAAATGACAAAGTGCACAAACCAATTAATATCTTCTTTTATAAATGTCCTGTGCAGCTTTTCTCCTCTGCCCTGGTCACATCTCACTCAGACAGTGAAAACATTGGAGGATTTTCCATTGAGGATGTGAAAAAGGAGATCAAGAGAGGAAATAAATTGGTAAGTACCCAGTGTCCCTCTGTGCTCCACTGATGACAGAGGAGTGGAGTGTTATGAGGCCCGAAAGGTTGAGCTTTGAGATTGTGTTCATATAAATGTGTTTACATTTAAATGTATTGTACATGTTGAGGTTAACAGTTGTTAACAGTACCCCACAACCAAACACTGTGCATGTATGAGAGAATGTAGTAGCTGCTTTATTTAACTAATGATGCATGTTTTTATACACTGCTGTTTTATTGAGCATATGGTACCGTACTTTCTTGCATCTATACCAGAGGGATGTGTGTTCTGTAATCATAGTGTGTATGTGTGCATACATATACAGAATAACACTGATATTAGCTAGTAGCATTACATCAGATCCCTCTCATGTTCACGTTTAAGTGAGGAATATCAGCCTTTTCCACCTTATCAAAGATCTAGAGTTCCACACGTTAGACAGGTTGTGGCGCATTCCTCAAACTATTAAACAAGAAGATGGGTTCTCCATGAGACATTCTAACTTGTTTTAACGCTGGAGATTGAAATGAAATTTAAATAATTGTATGTCAGACACTGAATGTTAACAGGATGCAGTGCAGCTGTCTGTAAGACTGTACTGCAGTCTGACACTGAAATGCAGTTTAATCTCATTAGCTTTTTAATTTGCACATATATATTGCTGTAAATTAATATCAGCTCCGCACATTATATTTATTATTGCTTTTTCACAGTGATTCAGGCCCTAGCTCACACTATGATATGTGAAACCTTGGTACTAATCTGTAAAAGATTATTCATACATTCACAGGTACAGTGTTTATTTATACACATATCTCTAAGCAGTGTGTTTACTTTCATTCATGTAGCTATATATTTTTACTTTCATCCACTTTGACCTACATATATATATATATATATATATATATGTTTTTTTGTGAAATCTATATTGAAGAGTGGTTTTTAGACGTTAACAAATGATAAATATGAGAAATGTATCTACATAAATGAAAAATGTTCATTTTATTTCACAGACTATTAATATTTAGCTTTCTCTGCTTTTTTTTCTGCCTTTTTATGATCTTGTTGTCTGCTTCCGTGCCGTCTTCCCTGCTGAATTTAATTAGTTTTTTCTCCAGCAACAATCAGATTTTCCCCACAAGTTTCATTTTATTTGTATGTGGCTTTTCAGACAGGCCCTGTGATCTTTGGAGATAAATTATTATTCAGACCCATATCCTCAAATCACATTCCACATTACTAACTAACAAATCATATTACAAGTTGTCAGCTATCTTGAATGAACATCAAAGGTTGTGGAACTGCATGTGCTTGGCCGTTGTTCTGAAAGATGTTGATCTGTTTCTTCCCCCCCCCCCGTCAGATGTGTTCTTCGTGTCACCGACCGGGTGCTACTATCGGCTGTGACGTGAAGACGTGCCGGAGGACATATCACTATTATTGCGCTGTGAAGGACAAAGCCCAGATCAAAGAGATTCCCTCACAAGGGATTTACCTGTAAGTCCTATATCTTTGGACTCTTCTGCACATTCATCTACAATAAATAGAGATGTTTTTCATTCTTGTCAAATCAAATTAAAATACAGTTCTTTTGCTCCTGAACACAGTGTTTACTGTCGCAAACACCGGGATGCTTCTCAGGATGGCATTCAAGGTAAAGTATGCTTTAACATCTGTTATAGCACTGCATGGATGATTGGATTTCCAGCTGGGTACCTGTTTTCCCCTTCAGTTACAACGCAAATACAAACACTGTAATGATACATTTTAATGCTACCACAAAACATGGTCTTACATGTAGTTGTCATAAAAATTGCATCCACTCAGGTTCTTTGCTCGTATTCATTTGTTATAAACAGAAAGATTAGTCCTATTCATGACTGATGTGTTGATGTGTGTCATTAGATGAAGAGGGAGGTGTGGCCAATGATTCAGACTCATCGCCTCCACAAAGTAGGGGCAGAGGAAGGTTTGAGAAAGGGAGAGCCAAGGTCAGGTCTCGCGGCCAGTCAGAAGACACCCGGTCCACCTCCTCGCAGGCTGCAGACGAGGAGAGTTCCTCCCATGTAAGGCAACACATCTGTTCACGCACGCCATCTGTGAAATTTACTTCGGTCTGCGCGCCGTATGTGGCCTCTTGGTTTTTTGAGTGCTGTTCTCTTGTGTTCTAGCGGGACAGGTCACCTCTTCGGGCCAGCCCAGGGGATGGTGGCCAGCGCTGTGGCTTTTGTCACGCTGGCGAGGAAGAGAATGAAACACGGGGCATGCTTCATACCGATAACTCCAAAAAAGTGGCCGCACACTACAAGTGCATGGTAGGATTGTTGTGTGTGTTGTCTGTTTGTGCAACATGTTGCAGAACACTTAATGCTGTAAATCTGCATATCCAGTTCTACCACTTGCATCTTTCTGTAATCTGTGATCCCTTCCAGCTTTTTTCATCGGGGACGGTGCAGCTGACCACGACATCACGGGCTGAATTTGGAAACTTTGACGTGAAAACGGTCATCCAGGAAATCAAGAGGGGGAAAAGAATGGTGGGAAGATTTGTCTCAGCTTTAGTTATGACATCGTTTAGGAGTTTAAAAACTACAAAAAAAAATAGTTGGCTTTGTTGTTTTTCCAGAAATGCACGCTCTGCACTCAGCTGGGTGCTACCATTGGGTGTGAAATCAAGGCCTGTGTGAAGACCTACCACTATCACTGCGGCATGCAGGATAAAGCCAAGTACATTGAAAACATGGCACGTGGCATCTACAAGTGAGCTCAACTTCTACACATAAACACATTTTCAGTCAAAAATAAAGTGATTTTGCTTCACAACTAGATTTAAACAACATCAGTTGACTATATTATTTTATTACGTATTTTTTACATGGAGGTTTTTGCTTTATATTTACAGTAATTGTTGCCACAAGATCATTTGCACTTTGATGTAAAGTTCTACATATGATCATCAAGAAAGTCACAATTATTATTATTATTATTATTATTATTATTGTAAAGGTTGCTCACAAATGGTTCTGATAAGAATGTAATTTTATATATGAAATGTTTAACTAGCACACCTGAAGAAAAACATAGACATGGTCATACTAGGCTGGAACACAAAGCTAATTAATGCCACTCAGAGACTGCTGTTTTCCAAATGATTTTCATTGTATCAGTTATATTTTGTTATCTCATATTCTGGTATGTATCAGTTATAGAAGTGAGGCTCACCACAGCTGACCATCCTAAACCCCGTCCCACCACTTTCCTCTCAATTCTCCTGTCACAACTAACAACTAAGAGTGAGAACAAAGGTGCCCTATGGAGTTTTCTTGTAAACAAAGTTATTCGACAAAAATGCATTGACTGTATCCATGAGGCCTGGCAAATTTGTTTGAATATTGTAGATGGCGCATGGTTTACATCCATGTGAGCTTTCTCTGTCCTGCCTTTTATTATGACTTTTCTTGTTTTCTTGTTCATCAGTGGAATAGCATGGAACTAGCAGCAGGAATCTGTATTGCGTCGCCCGCATGCGTGCATGAGCGTCCTTGTGCACGTGCATTATACAAAGACAACAGGGACCCACTCATAAAAACACTGCGTGAAGACTCCATAGGGTACCTTTAGCTCTAAATCTGTACACCTTGACTCAGACTTAAATTACTTAAATAATTGGTTTGCATTAGAGCTGTGCAGAAATGTTAATAATGGCTGTGCTTATATTACTGTATTTTGTTACTTACATGCCCTGTGTGTGTGTGTGTGTGTGTGTGTGTGTGTGTGTGTGTGTGTGTGTGTGTGTGTGTGTGTGTGTGTGTGTGTGTGTGTGTGTGTTTTAGACTATATTGTAAGAACCACAGTGGCAACGAGGAGAGGGATGAGGAAGATGAGGAACGAGAGAATCGCAGTAGAGAGAGGGCAGCAATCGACCACGGAGGTACACCGTCGACACAAGTGAATGGGAACTAGGTGCGTTATTAGTGATTATTGTGGCACACAGAAACTATTGTTAAAATGTCCACATTTAATGTCAAACATGAGGTTTCAGTGTTTTCCTGTAGCTGCAGTAGATGGAGTTTAAACCTTTCCTGTCATTTCATTGCTGCTGCTCTCACAGGTTGGCCTGATGATGTGACGTGATGTGACAACAGAGGAGCTCAAAGACGAGGGAGGGATATTTTTTATACTAAATCTTAGCCTACTCACAAAGTCGAGGCCTACAAGCTCCCTCGAGTCGGTCACACGGTTTCTTCCAGTAAATGGACATGATGTCCCAATGCGCGCCAGACGTCTTCTTCATGAGACCCTGTTTTGAGTTGACTAGATGAGTTTTTCACAGACTGGTGGTACTCTGCAGAGCACTGGACTGCTGCAGGGTCAGAAAAAGCCATGGCTGGTCTTTTCCCAAGAGTCAGTTGTGGGCTCAATTTCAAATACATGTATTATTGCCGTGAATAAGAGACGATGGACTGATCTTTTGATTGTCACTCACTGCCCATGTCCCCACAGATTACACGACCCACACTTGCTGAAATCGATACATTCTTGCTCTTCCTTAGCTTCTAAAGGACCCACTTTTAAGAGGGGTCTGTTTGTTACTAGTCTATCAAGTTGTGCAGTTTGATTACCTTGTTTCTGTAATCATGTCTTAAGAATACTCTTTTCATGTTAGCCTTTCTTTCTTGATATGTGATATTTTGCTACTGTATTATCATCATGAGTAATTTTGAATATCTGGATTTCAAACAGTCACAATTACAAGTTTTGCCAGCATGCACTTGGATTTTCCCACTGTTAAAGGTGGCATTTTTTTATTTAGCTGCTAAAGGGCGAAGTAGAGCTCTTTAGAAGAGTTGGCTTGACTTTGTTTGATGTACTGTTACTTGTATCTCTACAAATGTATCCATGAATGATTGGAAATAGAACCTATTTTATTTTACACATTTACTGAGTGAATTGAGTCTTTCATTTGAAATGTGTGTCCACAGAGCACTCAAAACACAAAAGCAGCACTCATGGCTGGTTACAGGGTGTTAAAGGGGAGGATTTCTGGTGAGGTTTGAAGAGTGAGGAATTTCACACTAGCTGCAATGTCATGAAGTCAGACCACCGTAGCTGTACGTCCTCCATCTACAGCAAGGTCCAACATGCTCCCACCTGGAGCCATTAAAGTACTTTGTATGGATGCATGTGTGCATGTAATTTAAGTTTCTCTAGGCATCATCATCTCCAGTTTAAATAGGCATTTGTCTCTTGATAGTAGGTCATTACTTTAATATTAAAAATCATTGAAATAGCACCATAAACTCTGAAGGTGTGATGTCCCTCTTATGGCAAAGGTAATCAGGACCCATAGGAAGAGCCATAACCAGGACTTTAGAAATAAGGAGAGCATGATTCCCCCCAGTGCACACCCATACAACAGCCCTCAAAACATTCTGATCAGACACCAAAACGATTTCTTTAAATTATTTTTTAAATATTTTATTTGACTGCTCAATTATAGATTGAAACGTAACCACAGGCCTGCCCATATGTCATCAAAAAAATGTTATCTTTTCCCAGTATAGTATGACGAAGTGAACTAATCAACATGCTGTCTAGCTCAATCGAAACGCTAATTTTGCCCTAAAAAGATAAACGTAATTTTGTTGAGCAGTCAGGATCATGAAGTGGACTTCACTTTATGAGTCAGGCCTATGGGTGCAGCTAAACACGCCATTTACATCCACATCTGTACCAAGACATGGGATAATGACAATAATGAGGTATGTTTTGTTAAAATCCGTACTGTTGAGTTTTACTGCCTTTTCCGTTAGCTTTGCACGGTGGCAGCACCACGGGGCGGGGCTAAGCCGTTCCTGCTCATTTGATTTGCCCGCCGCGCCCTGCGTCATCACATACACGGCACCATAGCTACGGTGGAGAGGTGGGGAGGAGACGCAGCCCGGAAAAAGACGCAAGCCTCTTGTAGCAACGAAGCTAGGCTCTTCCATGTGTGTGCTGTCACAAGAGTGAAGACTCCACGAAAGCAGTCCGATGATACATTTAGTCTTTTCTGTCTGAAGAACACTGTAGACTACATAAAACTGAACGGCAGGGACCGACACTGACATGGCGACATCCAGCCCCTGTGTTGTGGTAAGTTCCCCCTCAACAACCGGAATGAAATAAGAGACACAAGGTGGTCGTATGTTACCTCTACATGCCCACTGAAATAGCACGCTGTACACGGGCGCTACTGCGTTTACTAAAGATCTTGCACATACTGTAGATCGCTTGTTGTGAGTTACCTGTGTGTGTGTGACCTGTATGCTCACCTTGGTGACACGTTTTGCTGTAGACAATGCGGTGTGTTTGCAATTTAGCTTGGCCTGCGGCTATTGAGTCAGACCGTCACAGACACGCGCTCACCACGTTTGCCGTACGTGACGCAAGATACGCTTTTGGGACGACACATAAAAACACAGTGTGCGAGTTTCTGTGTCTGACAGCAGGTTACAGGTTTTCATAGTACAATTACACCATTATTCACAATTACACAAGGAAAGGAAGAAACGCACGAGCTGCAAACAAGGGGGCGTGCGTGAGCGCGCGCTTGTTTAGTATGTGTTACAGTGCAGGGCATTATGTTTATGTATAATTGGCATAAAATATAACTGATTCGATTTAGACAGAAGCCCAAACATTTCTGTAAATCCATTCAAAAGCTCATGTCAAGAATGAATGTAATTTACAATACAACACGCTGAATATACAAATAAAGATTAAATTAGCCTCAAATGGCAAAGTTTTATCTAGCAGGACTGGGTGTGTCACAGTTTGGTGTCTTTAAGCTTCATTTAGATCAAGAACAGGCGTGCAATCTATATTGCTTATCTGGAAAAGAGCTGTTTGGTCGTGCACAGTGGTTGTTTTGTTCGCCAAAGGTTTTCTTGATGCCATGAGCAATTTAGATTTAGAGATTCATGGTTAAAAGCCCTTATTGTACAGCTGTTTTACCATCTGTTAAAGAAAAAGTTGTTCCAGTTGAATCTTGAGTTGTTCCAAGCTGTACTGGAATTTCAGCATTTTGGGATTGCAAGACTGAAATGTCCATAAAAATGTTTAAGTAATAGTTCATCTTTGTATGTGCGTTATTTCAGTTTGACAGCACAAGGTCCTGCCTCATGGGATCTGTGTGCATTCTGTAATGGGTATTATAGATAAGTTGACTAGCCTGCGATGGCCTCCGTACTGGAATGAGTAAATAAATAACCCAAGCGCTCTCTCCAGTACATTTACAGCTTTTGGAAGCCAGTGTTTTATTGTGATGAAGTCTGGCCATCAGACTGGCAGACCCACTTGCTGACACTATAATGAAGCTAAATGCACATTTTGTTTAAACAGCATGAAGAGACAGTGGAAGATCCTGTCTCCTGAGCCACATTTCTAATTAAATTAGCTGCACAGTGCAGAGTTGCCAAACATGGACTTTGTTAGCACAAACATCGAGGTTGCCTTCTATTGACGTCAGACTAGTTCATTTAGTTTTACTGTGCAACTTTGTTCCTTAAATAACAGGCAACAAGTTTGGGAGTAACAGTGGAAAACACTCCTTCAGATCATGTTACCATGAGGACATCTGCTCAGTATCAGTCATTATTATTTGGAATTGAAAGGGTGTAGCCCAAACAGATGGACATGTTTTTCCATTTCGGTGGGCATAAGGGGAAATGCTTTATTCCAGTTCAACCACATATGATGTGAGGATCATGGCACTTTGCAATCCAGTGTTTAGTAAAACAATTACATTTATTTTGACTTGCGAAGATCCAAATTCTGCACCGTTACGTTTACTGTGTGTGTGTGTGTGTGTGTGCGCGCTCATGGTCCCTCACATCATTCCCACAGCACGTTGAGCTCTGCACCAGCTCCCCAGCTGTCACATGATACCAGTTATGTTGTCTGGGTTTGCGTGGCATGCAGTTTCAGCTAGAGCAGGAAATTTGATTTTACAAAACATACACAATACTGACAATCATTTATAGAATTAGGCATAGTATGGAATTTGTGGAGATATCTCAGTTGCCAATGTTTTGCCATTTGGACAACATGTGTACTTAGAGGAGACCTTCAGAAGAGGCAAAGGGAATGATTTACTGACATTGTCATGATGACTAAAATGGAAAGATTCCTCTTTTTAAGAATTCAACGTTCATATTTACCACCACTGATGGCTGTGTGTCGCTTGCTAAACTGTACAGAATCTGGCATTGTCCCGAGTTTGTGTTTTGTGGCAGAAACACTGTAGAGGCAGTACAACATATAAAGGGAGTTGGTGGGAAAGTAGCTCACCGTTGACCCCGTACTGCCCTGTATCAGATGAATGCCCCGTGTCCCACGTTAGGTAATAACCCTGAGATTTTTTTTAACCCCATTGTGTCATGTTTTATTTAAGATCAGTGATGAGGAGCAGGGGTATGACCTGGACCTTTTCTGCATACCAAAGCACTATGCCTCAGACCTGGAGAGGGTCTACATCCCACATGGACTCATCTTGGACAGGTGGGTTGCCACATTTTTAGCAGCTTGTAGAAGGATTGTGAAAATTGGGAGTGCTTTAGCAATTACAGTTTCATCTGCTGACACAAACAGGAAGAGTGAACTACTGCTGACTGTAGCAGAAAACTGAGCTGACTATCCCCTCTCCCTGTTGCTCCCTCTCTCTCGCTCTCTCTCTCTCTCTCTCTCTCTCTCTCTCTCTCTCTCTCTCTCTCTCTCTCTCTCTCTCTCTCTCCCCCCCCCCCCCCCACGTGACCCCAGGACAGAGAGACTGGCCAGAGAGATCATGAAGGAAATGGGGGGGCACCACATCGTGGCCCTTTGTGTGCTCAAAGGGGGTTACAAGTTCTTTGCAGACCTGCTGGACTACATCAAGGCCCTGAACAGGAACAGTGACCGCTCCATCCCAATGACAGTGGACTTCATCCGCCTCAAGAGCTACTGTGTAATCTCTCAGTTTTTCTCTTTGTATCACTAAAGATGTGCTGTAGTGATGTTAATTTGTTTTTATGAAAGCAGTCACATTTTATTTTAAAGATGTACAGGTTTGAATTCTTACAGGTACCCTCTATAGTTTTGTATTACTAGTAGCACTATGTTCTAACAAGCGTTTCCACATTTCGTTTGTATCTTGTGTATGTGCATGAGGACGCATGTGTGTGAGCACACAGGCGATGCAGTACGACACATTTCCACTGATCAAAAGTTGGTGGCACTGAGAAGCATAGCAATGTGCCAGCAACGACAGGAAAGAAGAAGACTTCAAGCTAGCAGCCATGGATATAAACAATTAAAATAGTCAAAAATCAGCTTTGTACATGTTTTACAAATGAATTCAGCACATGTGCTAGATTTCAATAACCAGGTTTCCATCTAAATGTTGCACAAATGTTAACCTAATTCCCAGACAATCAGCAAAATGCGAATTAATGTGCGTTTCCATTCCCTTCTGTAATGTGAGTTAAGTTGAGTGAAACTATATAAATGGCTGCGTTTTACATAGTGCTTTTATCCAAGGTGCTTTATAATTTGCCTCTCATTATCTCATTCACACACACCAATGGCAGCGAGCTACCATGCAAGGTGCTGGCCTTGAGGCAAGTTATTGGGCTACATAAATAAAATCGACCTGTCTTGGCCCGACCAATAGAGCAATTTGGGGTTAATTGCCTTGCTCAAGGACACATTGACATGTGGCTAGGAGGAGCCCTGTGCAGCTGGAGATAAACAGCTGGTGGTGCTGATTCTCCAGTTGGGTGCCATTAAACCATTGCAGAGGAAGAGAGCGCAACAAGATCATGTGATTAAGAGCGTCAGTCAAACCTCAAACAGTTAAAAACCCTATCTCCTTATTGGCCCAAACAGATCTGATGTTTCGTGTGGTGCTATTTTTCATCCTTTCAATGGAACAGAACGAGGGGAAGCTCGATTGACATAAGTCTCATGCTTCATGTACATCACGATTTATTATCTAAGTCCATTTCCATTGCACTTTGTCGCGTTTTATTTTTAGTGATAACCCGACTTTTCCACCTTAGCCAAGCATAAAAACTTTCTGTTTTGTAATGCATAAATTGAAAATGCACAGAAAACAAGTGGCTGGAAATGCACCTAGTGATACACAAAATGTGTTTTGGTGAGAAGCACTGAACTTAAACATGATTTTGTGTACTGGAATTGTGCAGTCTGTTTGTTTGTTTTGTTTTTGTTTTTTAATCAACAGCATGTTAATTGTTTGTTCCTTGACACACTCTCTGCACCTGTACGACATTTAAGGTCCACTTCATTCTTGTCCCTGCAGAACGACCAGTCGACGGGTGAAATCAAAGTAATCGGTGGAGATGATTTGTCTACATTGACAGGCAAGGTGAGAAGAATGGAGGGCAGCATGATCATGACTAAACCTATCTTTGTTGACACTGTGATCAATGTTATTATGTAACCCTGTGCTTTCATATTATGGTTTAGGCACATTTTCTGGACTGTTTGTCAGACTATGGGACTAGAAAACACAAATCTGTTTCTCTGTCAGCTGCCAATTACATGGTATTAGCTTTTGGGTAGAAATCTCTTCCATGTTCCACTCCCTACCACTCTCATTATGGCTCCCGCAGTATCTCACTAAGACCTTTTTTCACTGATACAATTAAAGCGTAAAATATTAAAGTTATATTGCATACTAAGATGAAATGTATCCAGTCCACTGTTTTTCACTACAGTAATGATTGTTCTTTTCTTTTTACACAGAATGTCCTGATTGTGGAGGTATGTACTGATGTTTTCTTCTATAGTAATGCAGACTGCTTTCTATTCCAAGATTCCAAGACCGCTAATACGAGCCTCTCTCGTGCTGTGTTTATAGGATATCATCGACACAGGGAAGACGATGAAGACGTTATTGCAACTCCTCAAACAGTACAATCCCAAAATGGTTAAAGTAGCGAGGTAATTCTCATCCCTTCAAAATTGCCTGCCCAGCACAAACTCGTCTGTCTTGTGGAATCATGTGGTCATGTTTCTCTGAATGTTTCACAACATCAGATGGTAGTGGGTTTTTTTCTTATTAGTTTGTCATGCAGCTATAAAGTGTTTTGATTGATGAACTTGGTTTCTGTCTTCAGTTTGTTGGTGAAGAGAACACCAAGAAGTGTTGGCTACAGACCGGACTGTGAGTTCAAAACAATAACTGTTTTTAGCAGACTGTTTGTGAAATGTATAGTTGGTATAATGTACTGCATGTTACACCGTATAGATGCCACAAGTGTGCTTTGGAATGAGGCTGTGCAAATATTCATTTCAGTGTTAGTTTGCCACCACAGATACAAATAACTGATTTATTCACCTGTTTCTTTCAGTTGTAGGATTCGAGGTCCCTGACAAATTTGTGGTGGGATACGCACTAGACTACAACGAGTACTTTAGGGATCTAAATGTAAGTATTTGAGATAGATAAAGGAACATATTGTGTAAAGTAGCTTATGCACAGTTTGTTCCTGTGTGTTAATGTTGCGTCTAACCATCCAGACACTAAACAAATATGTAAATCAGTCATATGTTGCAATACTCATTGATCCTTTTCTGTTTCAGCATATCTGCGTCATTAGTGAAACGGGGAAGGAGAAGTACAAGGCATGAAGGTCGCTTCAGTTTTAAATGTATGGTTATATCTTTTCCTTTTGAGGTTCATTTTATATTTTTATTACTTCATATTTGTGTCACAAAAGTACTCAGCCTGCTCAGGGTCCCTGAGGATACACTGATAGAGTGATAATCCTGACTGTTGCTTTACCTGTTTTAGCCACCACACACACTAGATCACTAGAATATTGATTGCCTTGGAACTCTGTCTGGGTTAAATGGCATGGAGCCCAGCTTCACCTGAAATGAGTATAATGCTTGTATGATTGATTGTTTGTTTTTTAAGCAATGGAGTAATTTATTGAGAGCAATGCTGCTCAACATTTGACAACCTCCCAATTAATGAAATATTTGCTTTTATTGTAATTCTACATTTACCTCTGAACTATCAGTAGCTGTTTTATGGGCACTCTTAAAGAGGATGTTACATTTTCTTGAAATGTGTATGTATATTTTGGGACAAAACGCTTGGTTGCTGTCCCTAATTAAACACATGGGTATGCTGAAGATGAAATATCCTCTTATTTATGAGTGTTAATGAAATCTTTGTCCGAACAATGCATCCAATTTATTTGTGTAACATAAAAGACTCATCCTTTTTATGCTGGACAATATGTATAGTTAACAGATGTGTAAATGTCCGATTGATACTTAAACTGAAGTTATTCAAAAAAATGTTTGACATACTTCATCTACCTGTCATTGAATCAGATATAATTGAACTATGTTTTTTTCCCCCCCTACTGTATGAAATGCTCTTATTCAATGGTGCCACCACTGTAAACCAGTGTCAACTGAACTTTGCAATACCAGCCATTAAATGTTCACACCCTCCTGTGACTAGTGGTTTTTACTACAAGGCTTTGTATGCAATATAACACCAAATACTTGGAACATTTATATAATGTCTGCCCAATCGCTAGTGAGAATACTGGCAGTGGTGATTCACATAAGATAAATTACTTCTCCAAAAAAGTATTAAGTGATGATAAGTATTACACATTCATTATGCGTCATGTCTAGGAGTCAACAGAACTCCCAGCTTTCTAGGGATTAAAGATGAGTGACCTTGTTTGGTCTTCAGTGACCATGAAGATCATGAATGTTTGATATGTTGTTGCCATCTGGCAGCTTGGAGTTCAGGGTCAATCTGTACAGTAGCTAAAAGAAAGGACTGTTGTCTACTGTATCACCATCAACAGAGTCGGGCAAAGGTTGCACAATCGACTGAATTAAATACCTGCTGAAGGCCTTTAAACTTTTTGAACAAATGGTGATTGCAAAGGATTTTTTCCAATTATTATGTGAGCTTATTTGAAATTGTTCCATGTAGTTCTTGATTATTTTATACTAATATAGCCTGAATGATTTGCAAGTCAAGAAAACTTGAATAAGCGATTACAACTTTTAATTTCAATGTTTTTTCCAAGTCATTGCATACATTTATATTGTTAATGAAAACACCAAACATTTGCTGGCCACAGCTCGATAGATAGCTTACATTTGCTTGTTTTTGGAGACTACCAAAACTGGCATGATAATAGTTAACATTAAGTTATTTTCAGCCAGTATGACAGCAGGAACAGCTTGGCTGCGGTAAATAACTCGTGAAAACAGAAGATCTCCCAGACCAATAATACAACCATCCTCCCGGAGTTATCTGCATCGGGCCTTCTGCGGGCAAATATGTCAGGGGACCAGGTAAAAGCAAAAACTGCCATTTTTGATGCAGCACAGTTTGTCAATCTGAGACATTTTACCGCTGACATTGCAGGTGGTGTGAGTGTAAGAGTTTCTCCAGGAACCAAAGGATGCAGTCCGCCACATTCTGCCAGAGCACGCCGGCAAACGAGGCAATTTCATTGGACAGGTCTGCTAACGTTAAAAGGGGCGTGAAGTTTGCTGCTAGAGGCTAATGTAGCTCCTGTGTGATCATCTGGGATGTGGTTTATTTTTGGCGGCGCCCTGCAGAAACGAAAGGCGGAATTGTAGAGCGTGTAATATTTACAACAGACACGGTGTAGTTTGCTTCTGCGAGCCGTGGTAGCTAGCAGACTGATGGGCAGGAGCGTTTAGTGAAATGATGACCAGGCCTCTCACTCTCTGGACATGGCATTGTGGCCAATGGCGCTAATGCTAACTTAGCTAGTTAGCCTATCAGGCTAGGTAGCTGGGCTGTTGGCTGTGGCTGAATTAGACTAGCTAGCAATAAGTGTAACAACACTAGCTTACATTAGCTAGCTAGAAGGTAGATTCGCGTTATGAAAATCACCAGTGTCGCTAGGTTAACGTAACCTACGTTAGACTTAAGGCGAACATTGATTTTGCACTCAATGTAAGCAGCTGCTCAGTCTGGCTTACGGTAGCTAATTGAAAGCGCTAACACGCAGTGGTAGTTTAACGGCGTTTCAGTCGTCACCCACTGCTGCCTTGCACCAGCAGACTAACGGGTCGGTAGCTAACAGTTGCCGGGCATTGTGCGGTATGTAGCCATGGTTTGCTAACCATCCATCAGGAAAGTTGGTTACTGCTCATAACGTTACAGGCAACGTTAGCGCAGGCCAGTTCTTGCTGGCCGTATAGTTGTGATGTGAATAATTGCAGCGATAACGTTGTTATGATTTAACATCTAGTGTGAAGTTCCTTAAACACCGGAGTTTAGTTATACAGACAACAGGGCCTTGTTGATTGTTGTGGGTTAGCTAACTTGGTTTGTCTCAGCTCAGCTTGCGTGATTGATTGCGTGGTTTCTTCAGAGCATGTAAAGTTAGCAACGTTTGGATAGCAACAATGTAACACCACTGAGCTGGTTAGCCATTTTTTCAGGTTCATGAACTGGTGACGGTAGCGTTAACTAGCAAAATGAACAATTCAGGAGTCTTTCCACAAGAAAAGATGGAGCTGGATCTGGAAATCCCATCTTCGTTAGTTCAGAGCGATGGACACTTGAGAAGATCCAACAGTGCACCCATGATAAATGGCTTAAGGTTCTACAATATGACATAGTTACAATAATTTACTGCATAATCTTTCAGTGGTTGTGTTTTGTCCTATTTCATACACATTGAAGTAGCTACATTACAATGACCTCATTGGTAGAAGACACACATATGGATGGTCTGTGAATTTGTCTTTCCAGTGATAACTCCCAAGTTTTCCAGAGAGAGGTCCTGCGTAGCCGGAGAAATAGCACTACAGTTGTCAACAGGCCCAACATGGTACAATGCTTTATTAAACACACGTTTACTCAAGTCATTTGTGTGTCAATTATTCAGCATTGAATGTTCTCCTCTCCACACACATCCTTCTTTTACAGGTCCCTTCATCACCTATTCGCGTCCCCAGCACCAGACTTCATCAGATAAAACAAGTAAGAAAAGGCGCTGTTGATTTCCGACTTGTTTGGAGGGTGTTTCATGTTGAAAAAGGGGCATGTCAGACCACTGTCTCCCTCTCAAGCCATAGGGACTGATGGTGTCTAAAAAAACATGCTAGAGTAACACGTCTTGGGGTTCACAGGGCCATCGATCTCACAGAGTTGATCAATTGGTAGTATCAGACTCCAACAGGAAATGGTTACTCTGGTGTCATTCATTTTATGGAATTTAATTTCCATAAGTGAAATGAAAAACAGTCCAATTTTAGCTTTTGAGATGAGGTTAAGGTTGTACTTTTTGAGATGAATAATGTCTAGTTGGTACATTTTAAATCTGTGTAAAGAGTGTATCTTATTTTCTTATTTTCTTATCTTATTTTTATTTTTATTTATTATTTTTTATTTTTTTATTTTTATTTTTATTCTTATTGTTATTTTAGCTTTTATATTCTACTTATTTGTTATCAAAACAATAGCACCTTCAGACCACAGCAAATTCCTTGTAATGTATGTTACTTGGCAATAAACAGTTTCTGATTCTGATTCTGATTCTGATGCAAGTCAGAAAAGCTACAATGACTTGATAAACTAAGACTATAACCAGTAACCCTCTTGTGTGCTCTTGCAGGAAGAGGGTGTAGATGTGATGAACAGAGAAACTGCTCATGAGCGGTAAGCTACGTGTCTGTGAATGAAGTTGGTGGATGAAGAGGTAGAATGCTGGAGGCATCAACTTATTCCTATTTTGTTTTCTGTTTTTGTATACACAGGGAAGTTCAAGCCGCCATGCAAATGAGCCAGTCCTGGGAAGAAAGCCTTAGTCTGGTAACTACAGCTCGTCCAGCCCCCATTAGTGTTGTTGACATGTTCTGTGTCTCTAAATCCTTGAAAGTCAGCTCTGTTGTACCTTGTCACTGCATGTTTTGGCCCCCGGGCCGGTGTTGGCCCCGGGCCGGTGTTGGCCTCTCTCTTTCTGTAGAGTGGACAAGTACAAACATGCTAGATTAACAGTTTGGGAGTTAACAGGGCCACCAGTCTCTCAAGGTCAGACTGAGTTGGTAGTATAATACTCCCACACTCTATTGTACTGGTTTTTACTACCTCACTACGTAGTACTGTAGAGATATGATGTAAGATGAAATGGCCAACAATATGTTTGGTAACTGTGTTTTTAGAGTGACAATGATGAGAAGTCGGCGTCTTCGTCTCCAAAGCGCATCGACTTTGTGCCTGTGTCGCCCGCCCCGTCCCCAACCAGAGGGATAGGGAAAAAGGTACGTCTGACCTCAGTATGTTTACATGCACATAACCTGATTTAGACAGCGAGTAACCAGATGAAGGTAATAGTTTCATTCAAGCATTTTCATGGTTTGCGGTAACCTGATTTTTCTTAACAACTTGCAATCAGATTAAAGAATGGAATTCTGTGTCGTGGCCTGTCGGAAGCAATTTATTAGCAACAGAAAAACACAAACTTGGTCCTGTTGAGCCTTTTGAGTGAACTATGTTTCTTTCAGTTTGCTGCAGCATCAAAAATGTGCTTTTCTGTATTGCAAGTCACATCAGTGTTTGGGAATAGAAATGCTTCTACTACTTGCTGTATATTTCGGGAAAAGAAGGTTTATTTATGCCATAGTAATTGATTGTCAAATAACCTGTCTGTTAATTGGGTTTTGCCTATTTCAGTTCAAGCTTTTAATTTTACACTGATCCCTTCTTAGATATAGTAACACAACAGGAGCAATACTGAGAGTATTGCTGTTATCTGGTACTAACCAAATTATTAATGTATACATTTGATGTCTTGATGCTGCTAATGTATGTCTGACTCTTCTATTTTGCTTTCTTGCGAGCAGCAGTGTTTCTCTCCTTCACTACAAATCCTTGTGAGCAGCAATGGCCTAACACCCAGCCCAATACCCAGCCCAACACGACGCTTCAGGTGAGCCCAAAGTCCTTGAGTAATAACTGCAGTTAATAACCTTAATAATCTACTAGTGTTACTTAACTCTTGTTCTAAATGAACGTGATAGATATATAATCTGTTTGCTGCGAGACTACAGTAGCACCTGGTGGCATAAAATGGGTTTCCTTTTGCCACTCTTAATAGAGAAAAATACCATTTCTACGCACTTTACAACCATATTTGTCTGTATGACAAATCTTAAGATGGTGGATTTTGTACAGGTGCGTCTGTAACTGTAGCTGATGGCCACTGTTTGTGGCTGCATTTCAAAATGTACTGGTTTGACAAAGTGTGTTTTCTGTGCTCTTTAGCCGAAGGAGTCAAAGCCCAATCAACTGCATCAGAGCCAGCATACTTGGGCCAATGAAACGTAAAGGTGAGGTACCTAAACATGCCTTAAAATCCTTAACGCTTTGAGAGTAATTATTCTCATATCTGTTTAGATTTTGCCACGATCCACTTAACCTATGGATAGAAGTGATATGTTGTAAATTCAAGGCATTGTGTTATCTCTTTTTGATTTGGTCACTCTCAATGTGTAATTCTTAACTGTAACTACTGGAGACTGCATTAGCTCTCTGGTAATGCTCCGATACGATATGTACTTTATACCATCTCAGATCATGATTGCAATGAAACACTCTTAGTTCGTCCAATGGCCCCATTGTAGATCAGCCACAGACGGTGTGTATTGAGAAAGATTTGTAAATGTCTTTTTTTCCCTCTTTTACTCTGCAGGTGAGATGGAGACAGAGAGTCAGCCTAAGAGGCTCTTCCAGGGAACCACCACCATGCTGTCATCTGAAGTCTCCAACCTGTCAGATCTCGGTTCCTGGTAAGACTTTGTAGGTCAACAAAAACTGGTCTAAATCACACTGTTAAGTTAATGACACTCATGTTGAATGATCAAGTAACCAGACAACCACATTGAGACTTGAAGAGTTATTTAAGATTGCTTCGCTTTGTAAGTTGTTGTAAACGTAATACTTACATTGGAGTCTTCAAGTGTATTAGTCACCTCAGTAATATTTAATATGTATAAGCTTTCTCCTCCAGAGTGAAGGTATAGACTGTAATACAGCCACGACTCCCTGCAGTCCCACTGAACTTGCCTGTTTTCTTTCAGTCACTCTCCAGATTTGCTGGATGGCAGCCTCAGCAGCGTCGGCTCCTCCACCGACTCTCCAGGCAAAATGGAGGGAGTGTCGCCCTCCTCGTCCAGCAACTCGCCCTTCGCTTCCCTCCAGGATCTGTCCTCAAAGTGAGCATGGGATGGCAAGAGACACACTATAAAGGACTGGCGCCAAAAAAAAAGCCCCTCCCCAGGGAACAAGTTTCCTTCTCAGACCCTCCACCTCACCACCGCCTAGATTTGGTTTAAGTGGAGTTTTCCATGTTTGTTTCTGAGCGGCTGTTTTCATGGCTACATTCTGGAGGGTCTAGATGTGTTTGAATTAAGGAAATGAAAGCCATGGATAATGTGTAGAGAGGTAAGCCTAGTGAAACTAGGAATGACTGACACTGTGAGCACCAGCTGCTAGTAGAGGATGTTGGATAGTGCTCGGCTTCATGGTGATGTTGCGTTCATAAGTGGCTATGCTTCAAATCTGTCCTACCAGTTCCCCTCGCTGGAGACATTGAGCACTGGACAAAAAAAACAGACTATTTGGAGGTGTACTTTTCCCCATTGTCGTGCTGGAAAACTTCTGTCCACAGGCCTTTGTATGTACGCAGATTTTGTAAGAAAAGATTTAACTTATTGTTTTCCTGCTTTGTTTGTAATTATGTACATATTAACCTTGTCAGATGTCGTACATAGTTTTTA